>NC_133334.1:171466491-172666491 GCF_042186555.1 Aquarana catesbeiana | reverse complement strand
GTGAGCTCAGCAACACCAAAAGACCCGGAAGACCATGGAAAACAACTGTGGTGGGTGACCAAAGAATTCTTTCCCTGGTGAAGAAAGCACCCTTCACAACAGTTGGCCAGATCAAGAACACTCTCCAGGAGGTAGATGTATGTGTGTCAAAGTCAACAATCAATAGAAGACTTCACCAGAGTGAATACAGAGGGTTCACCACAAGATGTAAACCATTGGTGAGCCTCAAAAACAGGAAGGCCAGATTAGAGTTTGCCAAACAACATCTAAAAAAGCCTTCACAGTTATGGAACAACATCCTATGGACAGATGAGACCAAGATCAACTTGTACCAGAGTGGTGGGAAAAGAAGAGTATGGAGAAGGAAAGGAACTGCTCATGATCCAAAGCATATCACCTCATCAGTGAAGCATGGTGGTGGTAGTGTCATGGCGTGGGCATGTATGGCTGCCAGTGGAACTGGTTCTCTTGTATTTATTGATGATGTGACTGCTGACAAAAGCAGCAGGATGAATTCTGAAGTGTTTCAAGCAATATTATCTGCTCATATTCAGCAAAATGCTTCAGAACTCATTGGACGGCGCTTCACAGTGCAGATGGACAATGACCCGACGCATACTGCAAAAGCAACCAAAGAGTTTTTTAAGGGAAAGAAGTGGAATGTTATACAATGGCCAAGTCAATCACCTGACCTGAATCCGATTGAGCATGCATTTCACTTGCTGAAGACAAAACTGAAGGGAAAATGCCCCAAGAACAAGCAGGATCTGAAGACAGTTGCAGTAGAGGCCTGGCAGAGCATCACCAGGGATGAAACCCAGCGTCTGGTGATGTCTATACATTCCAGACTTCAAGCTGTAATTGACTGCAAAGGATTTGCAACCAAGTATTAAAAAGTGAAAGTTTGATGGATGATTGTTAATCTGTCCCATTACTTTTGGCCCCTTAAAAAGTGTGAGGCACGTATACAAACTGTTGTAATTCCTACACCGTTCACCTGATTTGGATGTAAATACCCTCAAATTAAAGCTGAAATTCTGCAGTTAAATGACATTTTGTTTGTTTCATTTCAAATCCATTGTGGTGGTGTATAGAGCCAAAAAGATTAGAATTGTGTTGATGTCCCAATATTTATGGACCTGACTGTATGTCCAGAATATGAAGGGTTTCCAACCAGCTCATTGCTGCAGTAACAGCCATGAAATTATATTTGTTTTTTAATGCCAGCTCTTGGCAGTGATCTAAAAGTGATTACCCCTCTCCCTTTCCTGCCAGATTCCCCCCATGGTTTTTGGTCTCTCTTGTCATTCTCGTCTCTAATTTATTGCTTACTCTAAACTATTGAGCTGTAGAGACATTTAATGCATTGCCCATTGATAGTTTTGAGTACCATAATTTTTCCACCATTTTTTTCCACCATTTGGTATCTATTTCTTCCACACCACCTCTTCTTGGGGATTCAATTGTGTTTGTGTGCTCTAAAAATTATTTTAGTGTGGTTTTTTTCCCTGAAAATATAGCTTGAGCAAATATAGTTGAGCAAATTTTGTACAACATAAAACATTGCAATTACCATCTTTTTATTCTACAGGATCTCTGCTTTCAGAAAATATAAAATATTCTGGTAGTCATAAATGCAGATTTCATTATGTGTGCAAACAATGTAAAAAAATGCCCTAGAGGGTAATTAAACAAACACAACTGTGTATAAATACATCTACAGTGGCCTAAGTAATTAGTATTGCTCAGAATTGAACTGCATCTACAGTTTTTTTGATAAACTCCAGGCAGAGTTTTGCATAGTTTTCTTACCCATACATTGCAGTAAACGGGTGTCATAGTAGTAGCCATGTTTGCAGTAACATTCATAGCTGGGTTGCGTGTTCACACATTTTCCTTCTTTGCAGATTTCTTGCCCAAACAGTTCACACTCATCAATATCTAGAAAAAATGAAATGTTGTATTAATATTTCATTGCTGGTAATTTTCTGGCTTCTGTTCTCTTCCCACGGCTATCTGAAAATGTATTTTAATTTGTATTCTTAATGGGCTTAAGTCACTTTCTTCCCTATGAAGCTACTAAAAATGCAACAGCAAATTATCTACAACTTTCACCACTGACATAAGATTTTCATTTACCATTTGTTATACAGTACTACAAAATAAAGCCAGTATTTTAATTACCAGCCAAAAAGTTAAAATATCAGCTTTGAGTTATTTTTTTACAAGGTTCTTGTATGTATCACAGTAATAATATATGTGAAACATTTATTTGAAAATTGTTTATTCAAAGGTCTTCTTGAGGTATTTACTGAAGAATACGCTAGGTGGGTTTTCCTGAGTAGAATGCAGAGTTGATGTTGAGTAGAGGGTAAACAAAAGGAGACATGTATCAATTCTGTTGCGCAAAAAAAATGCTAAACAGAAGCATAGGGAACAATTTATTATAATTATGCTGCTTCTATCACCTTCCTTAGCAGCTTTGAAGTAGCACTGTGACAGAATAAAACCTGCCCCTAATCATGTCACTAATTTTACATATTGTCAGGATCAGAGTGGTAAACAGGCGACTGGAAGACAGTTCGATCACCGTAAAAAGTGCTTTATTTAGCATGAAAACAAATACAAACAAAAAAAAATGACAGGTGAGTCTTTAAATACAGTTCACACACAGGTAAACGTCAGTTCAGCACCAGAAAGCCTTATAGGGCTAACTTTAAGTGCTCTATCCAGAGCTAAAGTCTCTTTTACAGGTCAGCTCACCCAGCAGGTCACAGTTCACTCGTGGAGCCTTCCAGACCACATGCAGGTCTCTTCCCCACTGATAGCAAAATAGCCACCTCCAACCTCTCAGACCAGCTGATTAATAACTAGGCCTGAAGGGAATCTACCTGACCTCTCTTAACCCTGCCCCAGGCTGACTCTCTACATAACCCCCCCCCCCCCCCCCCCCGTTCTAGGTCAAAAAGGGCATCTGCATTCTCATGTACTGTCCCCGGTCTATGCACCACTACAAATTTGAAATCCTGTAGGGCGAGAAACCACCGGGTGATTCTAGAGTTCCTATCTTTATTTTGGGCCATCCGTGTAAGGGGCACATGGCTTTAAGAGTCGGTCCAACAGGTAGTAGCGGAGTGTCTCCAGAGCCCATTTTATTGCCAGACACTCCCTTTCCACAATGGAATAGTTCCACTCAGCTGATGTGAGTTTCCAGCTCAAGTACACAACAAGGTGCTCACCCCCCAACCACCTGGGACTGCACCCAGACCCAACTTTGAAGCTTCAGTTTGTACCAGAAACTTTTTCTGAAAGTCTGGAGCTACTAGTACTGGTTCCTGACTTAAAGCTTGCTTTAAACAGCAGAACGCTGCTTCTGCTTTAGTACTCCAGTGAACAACAGTGGAATTTCTTCCCTTGTGAGATTTGTCAAAGGCGCTGCTAAGCTGGCAAAGTTGGGAATAAACCTCCTATAATACCCCACAATAACAAGGAAATAACGCACCTGTTTTTTTGAGAGTGGATGGGACCACTTCTAGATGGCCTCCACCTTGTTCAGTTGGGGCTTAATTACTCCTCTACCTACAACAGAACTCAAATAGCGGGCCTTCTCCAACCCAATCTTGCTTTTTTCTGGGTATGCATCTAACACTAACTGGACTTTTTGTAAATGACTCTCCCAGTCGTGACTAAAGATGACGATGTCATCAAGGTAGGCTTCTGAGAATCTCTCGTGAAGTCCATGGCTCTCTGGAAAGTGGCTGGGGCCCTATGCAACCCATATGGCATTCTGGCATACTGCCATAACCCCTCTGGTGTGGCAAATGCATTTTTTCCTTAGCCTCTTGGAAAAGTGAAATCTTTGTCAAATTCTTTTTGGACCTTGCTTTGTGCATTGGTCCAAATCATTTGGTGGAGGGGGGATTATGGTGTGGGGTTGTTTTTTAGAGGTTGGGCTTGACCCCTTAGTTCCAGTGAAGGGAACTCTTAAGGTGTCAGCATATCATGACATTTTGGACAATTTCATGCTCCCAACTTTGTTGGAACAGTTTGTGGATGGTCCCTTCCTGTTCCAACATGACTGCGCACCAGTGCACAAAGCAAGGTCCATAAAAACATGGATGAGTTCGTTTGGAATGGAGGAACTTGACTGGCCTCCACAGAGTCCTGACCTGAACCTGATATAATACCTTCGGGATAAGATAAAAAATGCAGTGCTGGTGTGTAACAAGGTGCGAAAGTGAAGTATCACCTCACGTGCAAATATAAAGCTGATCAAACCATAAAAAAGGAAAGAAGAGAAGGGCCTCCACATAGTGCGTAAATCCAAAAATAAAAATTTATTAAAACAGCAAAAGCTTAACAGTACAATCCACCTAGTCGGGTGGGTACAGGGAGTGATCACATAAAAAGTAAAAGATAAAAAACAGTATCGCGTGGTGTCAGAAAGCACAAAGGCTCAGGGATGTGGAGGCCCTTCTCTTCTTTCCTTTTTTATGGTTTGATGTGACACCATTTGGAGTTCGTACATCCTATTAAGTGTGACCATCGGATGGGAGTCCAAGTTCGTTAGCTGGGCTGTCCTAGCTACACCATTTGCTTACCATGGATTTTGACGGAAGTATTGAGGCGTATCTCCACACCAGCTCCTTCCATCAAATATCTGCCAGATTGTTGAAACCAATCACCTGATTGACCCACCGCCGTATGGTGAGTGTGTCCACTTCTCATGGTAAGCGTACCCATTCCTTCAATATTTCCATCTTGATGCGGCAAATATATGAAGAGGTTATTCCTGTCACATATAGTGGTTGATTTACTATCATCTACAGGCATCATCTACACATGGGACTTCATTTTACTGAAGAATCTCCTCTTTTTTTGGTTTATCACAGATAGTTTTAGTTACATTTTTTTTTTTTTTACTGTCTTACATGGACATTTTCACCTACCTGTGACAAACTTTCCTGATTTGTTTGTCCTTTTATTGTTGTATATTGTTCACGTTGATATCTGGCCTACAAGTTACTATCAGCTTTATATTTGCACGTGAGGTGATACTTTACTTTCGCACTTTGTTACACACTAGCGCTGCATTTTTTATCTTTTCACTTGTTTGTGCAGTTTACTATACTGTTTATGCTAGCTGCTTTACTATTTTTTACCTACTTTTAATTTTTATCACTAGTAGTGCAACATTGTTTCATACTTAATACCTTTGGAATGAAATAGAGCAGAGGCTGCGAGCCAGGTCTTCTCTTTCAACATCAGTGCCTGACCTCACAAATGCTCTTCTGGAAGAATTGTCCAACATTCCCATAGACACACTCCAAAACCTTGTGCACAGCCTTCCCAGTAGAGTTGAAGCTGTTATAGCGGCAAAGGATTGGCCATCTCAGTATTGAACCTTACGGACTAAGACTGGGATGCCATTAAGGTGCGTGTAAAGGCGGGCATCTCAATACTTTTGACAATATAGTGTACTTTTAAGCTCTGCTGAGACAATATTCCGGTTTGTCTCAGGTATGCGGTATGGGATTTGAAAAAAATGTCTTGGTTTCTCTGCAAAACTTACTTGGACTCCTGTTTTTGAGAAGGGGAAAAGGCCCTCTGCAATCTATACCTTCCTAATTTGGACATCTAGATCTTCCTGGACCTTCTGACTGACTGTCAAAACTTCTCTTTCTTTCCATGGTTTGATTGGATAAAAATGGTAAATCTGGTAGGGTTTACTTTTTGTTGGCTGATAGATCTTATATAGATCTTATATATCTTATATAGATCTTATGTTTCCCACCTTCTCAACTCAAAGGGTCCCTGCCATTTAGTGAGAAACTTGCTCTCTACTGTAGGCACCAATACAAAAACCTGATCCCCAGGTTTAAATTCGCTAACCTTGGCAGACCGGTTGTACGCACGACTCTGGGCCTTTTGCGCAGCCTAAAAATGTTCCCTAACTATGGGCATAACTTTTATCATTCGATACTGCATTTGTGCACTGTGTTCCACCACACTCCAATAAGGGGAAGCTTCTTGTTCCCATGTCTCTTTAGCTATATCCAGTAGTCCATGGCGGTGTCTGCCATAAACCAACTCAAAGGGAGAGAAGCCCGTGGAGGCCTGGCTAACCTCTCGTATGGCAAATAACAAGTGAGGCAACAAACAATCCCAATCACAACCATCCTCTTCAACTACTTTTTTTAGCATCCCCTTTAAGGTTTTGTTGAATCGCTTCACCAACCTGTCAGTTTGTGGATGATACATTGATGTCCGCAAGTGTTTAATTTTAAACAGTTTATAGAGCTCCTTCATCACTTTTGACATTGAGACGCTTGAGGGGGATATGATAGCAATATACAAATATCTCAATGTTTGAAACTTTTCAGTCCCAGGGAGTGTAAGAAGACACAGGGCCACATGATGAGACTGGAAGAGAAGCCTTAACCTTAAGCTGCGTAGGGGGTTTTTCACTGTCAGGGCGGTAAGGATGTGGAACGCTCTTCCCCAATTGGTGGTGTCGGCAGAAAGTATGGATAGTTTTAAAAGACTCTTGGATGTGCATCTTATCGGAAACAATATACAGGGATATGGGAAATTATTTTCTACATGCACACACGCACACCAACACAGCTTGAACTGTATGGACTGTTGTTTTTATTCAACCTTACCAACTACCGCATTTACTCGAGTATATGTCGAGATTTTCAGCCCTTTTTTTTAGGCTGAAAGTGCCCCCCTCGACTTATACTCGAGTCACCGCCATCTGCCTACATGATCAGCATGTCATGCAGACAGACGGTGGCCAGCGTGTGATACATTACATTTGGCGGCCATTCCACTATTCAAAAGCCGCGCCTCCTCCTCGTCTGTGATAGGCAGAACACTCAATTTCCCAGCAGTCAGTGTACAGCCTATCATGGACATTCTCTCATCCTGAAAAAACATGCTGCTCAGAATATGGCTTCACACTGATGACTCCTGACTGAAGTTAAATACTTTTCTACTGCTTTGACAAAATCTGATATACTCTACAACAAAGTGTGGCGTGCAGATTGCCCCAACAGAATAAAGACAGAAGGGCTGAAAGCACCAATGGTGATAGTGGAGAGGGTTCTTCTCCAGTGATAGTTTGCCCTTTTGTCACTGTGATCATTGTGGTTCTAAAGTACCTCTGATGAGGCACCTCTGAGGCTAAAGCAGGTGATTGTCTATAACCAGGTGGAATATGATGTCCTCTATCCTCAAGCACCCATCTCATTGGCAACGATCCAGTTTCCATCTTATTTGCCTGTAGAAACTGCAATATTCCAGGTGACTGAGTGTGTTCTATGTAGGCTGAAAGGCTGTAAGCCTGGCATCGCTGACCAGTTGGATTTCTCTCAGGGAATCTACACATTCATCTCAGTTTTTTATGTCACTTTTATGTGTGTCAAAATATATTTTTTTAGTCACAGTCACTTTTTGCTAATGCTGGCGCTATGTATCCCTAGATTCTTCTAGTTGCTAGCGTTGTCTTTTCGTATGTCACATGTTCCAGTCTAGCACTTTATGCAATAGTTGCAATTTTCTCTTTTGATCATATATAATACCATTTTAGTGATTGCATTTGTATTCCTCACTTTTTATATATTTAACATTTTTTTAGATATACACTTATTTTCTAAGTGTGGTTTAGTTGCCAGTGCTGCATTCATTCGTTTAACACTCTCTCATCCTCGTCCATGGTATGGGGATGAGAGAATGTCCGTGATAGGCTGACCGCTGACTGCTGGGAAATGGAGTGTTCTGCCTATCACAGACGAGGAGGAGGCGCGGCTTTTGAATAGTAGAATGGCTGGCGAATGTTATTTTTGACACGCTGATTGGTGGATGCAGAGCGGCACACGGAGGATGGAGATCGGCATACGGAGGCTGCAGATCGGCACACGGAGGCATGCACAGGACACATGCACAGGACACAGGGACACATGCACAGGACACAGGGACACATGCACAGGACACAGGGACACATGCACAGGACACATGCACAGGACACAGGGACACATGCACAGGACACAGGTAGGCTGCACAGGACACATGCACAGGACACATGCAGGCTGCACAGGACATAGGGAGGCATGCAGCTGTAGATGGGCATTGTTGACCCTCTTTTTCCACTTACAGTAGCTGCTGCATTTCTCACCCTCGGCTTATACTTGGGTCAATAAGTTTTTCCCAGTTTGTTTTGGTAAATTAGGGGCCTCGGCTTATATTCGGAACGACCTATACTCGAGTATATACAGTATGTAACTATAAATTGGGTACCCTGATCCATCAAGATCTTGGATGGAACCCTGTTCTCATGAACATGTGAAACAACGTGCAATTTCTTAAAGGGACCGCTTCTGGATACCTAGTGGCATAGTCAAGGACAACTAAAATGTATTAGTGTCCCCTAGCTGACTTGGGTAAGGGGCCCACCAAGTCCATGGCTATGCGATCATAGGGAACCTTGATAATTGAAAGTGATACCAGCGTACTGCGAAAATGGGATGTTGGGGCAGTTCTTTGACAGGTGGGGCAGGACTCACAGTAGTCTTTAATTTCCTGAATTTTAGCCGCCCCAAGGTGACCCCCAAGTACATGTCTGTCAGTCAAATGTAACAATTTAGACTTAAAAGGTTGTCTTTGGCTATTCTGTGCAACAAATCCTGATTCACAGCAAAATGGGGGAACTGCATATCCACCCCAGGTTGCTGTGACTCACCGTCTAACACTGTGACCTGATCCCTGGTGGGGATCAAAGTGGAGTCCCTAATTTGAGCACTAAGAAAATCCTCCCGGGAGCCCCCGAGATCTGCCAAATCTGGCTCAGAGGAAGTACTTTCTGCCTCCACTCCCGCAAGCACACCCAGGAACCTGGGTCAGCTACTGCAGGTTCACACATCATCTGGTACATTTCATCACTATTCACATTCTGCAACTTAGTATTAATCACTACCTCTGAGGGTTCCTCCCTTAAGCTTTTGTTCATACGATTCCCAAAATATGGCCGATTAGCAAGTCATGAGGCATTATCAGGATCACCCCAACTTTAAACATAGCAGTTCCTGCTGGTGTGGACAGGGTTACACAGGCCATCGTATAGGCTTTAACATCACCATGCACAGAGATGACCCTGACCTGTTCCCCTGGTATCAACTTTCCCTGCAACCTGTCTGTTCAGAGTAGCGTAACCACACTCCCCATATCAAGGAGCACTACCACCTCCTGTCCATTGACCCTAACCACAGACTCACGTGGATTCAGGCTGGTTGCAGCACATACTGCATAGGCATACCTGCAGCGATGTCGACCCATGTCGCATTCCATTGGCTCCTCCCATCTTGGACACTCAGCTGCCACATGACCCAGTTGGTGGCAGGCCCAACAGCATACCTCACGGGGTTCCCTTTCCCCATCAGCTCTGCTCAGCTCTGCTCTGCACTCCTGCCAGTTGTGTTATGTACCCAAGCAGACAACATGCAGTCAGCGGGTGCCATCTTGGTGCTGGAATGCACTTTCTTGGCTCGGCCCAGCTCTCTGATGATAGAGGGACACTCATGGAAACTTTCTGCACAGCTGTAGTGGTCGACAGCAGTGGCCATCTCATCCAGGGACTGAGGCTCCGACTGAGCCACCCAGCGTGGAGTTCCCTAGGAAGACCATGCAGAAAACAGTCCAGCGCAAATCAGGATTTTTGCAATTTATCACAACCTGAGTGGGTGTCTTCTCTTGTTTCAGCCAAAACTAGAACAAGTGCATTAGGTGATACAATTGAGCATAGGCAGGCTTATCCCTGTCGAAGAGCCAAGTATGAACTCGGTTTTCCCTCAAAGCCACAGTGACTCCCAGCCTGGCTAGTATTTCCACCTTTAGCAGTTTTTAGTCCCGTGCTGATTCTGGGGCCAAGTCATATTATGCCTGTTGGGGATATGCAGTAAGGAAAGGAGCCAGCACATGCACCTAGTCTTTCTCAGGCAGTCCCTCCCTTGTTGCAATCAGCTCAAACATCGCCATGTAAGCTTCAACATTATCTGTGGCCGTCATCTTTTGCAGGGTCCGCTATACTGCCTTCCACGGGTCACCCTTCACGAAGGGGGCACCTCTCACTATTTCAGCCTGCTGGGTTTCTGCCTTCTGTAAACTCGCTATCTGTTCCACCAGTAAGCAATTTGTCTCTTTTACAGGCCTGCTCACTCAGCAGGTCACAGTCCACTTCTGGAGCTTTCCAGACCGCATGCAGGTCTCCTCCCCACTGATAGAAAACAGCCACCCCAACCTCTCAGACCAGCTGACTAATAACCAGTTCTGAAGGGAAAGTTCCTGCCCTCTTTAGTTAACCCTCTCTTAACCCTGCCCCAGGCTGATTCACTACAATATGTTTTGAGTAAAAATCTGTCTTGTTTTGACAGATCTGTCATATCATAACTGCTACATCTGTTGCAGACCTGTGAAAATCTGTCTGCTGCCCAGAAGTCCAAGTGCAGGAGTCACAAATACACATAAAAACTGTTACAATTTGCTAACTGACAGCAGCCTGATTTGTTTTTATTTATCTCTAGCACCTGTGGTTTTATTTTCCACTGCAGAAAAATCTTGATATTTCTCAGAAACATATGAATCGACTACATTTGTGAGTTTAGATTTATAACTTTGCTACCCCATAAGGAAGTCTTTCCCCCTATAGTGATTGAATACCCTAGGTTAAAGGACAAATTCACCTTTACAAAAAAAATGCACATCTTCTTGCAGGTTAAAAAAAGTGCATTGCACCCACAATCAGTAGATCATGGGTGCAATGCTCTTGCAGACTCTGTATGTAAGCTGTTTGACCATACATTGTACGTCCAAACAGTTACACACTAGCAGGAAGCATCAATTAACTACCACAGCGCTGTGGTAGTTCATTGGGAACTACAAGCCCCAAAGGCTGCTAGACATAGATTTCTGGACATTGTGAATGTATGATTTTTTACAGATTGTGACAGCTTGCAAGAGGGAGAAGATCCCCCGCTAGCTGTCAGACTGGGGGTTCAGGGGGAGTTGCGGCCCATGTATCTGTAACATGTTACACCCTGAATATGGGTGTAACATGTAACATGTGTAGTGGTAGCTATGCATCTTCATTACATTGCCAAGCTGACCGGGACTCATAATGAACAGAGACACAGCTTGTCAGCTTTGCACAAGGAACATCCCCCCTCCCTTTATTTCTTCTCACAGACTTGTTCACAGGCAAGACATGCAGAAATGATACAAGAGATGGTTAGAGACTGCAAACATATTAAAGGAGATGGTGTCAGGAACGGTGTCATCTCCGGGTTCTCCTGCTGGTGGCACTATTACATTCAGCACCAAAAGGGTGTAATTCCAGTGGCCACCAGCGGGTGTCTCCCTGCTTGGACTGCAGACTTGCCATCAAGCACACCTGTCATGGTTTTGCTGGACTATATAAACCCGCCCTGAACTAGCCTCAGTGCTTCAGAATTCCTCTGCTAAGCCCTTGTTCCTGCCAGTACCTGCTCTTGTTCCAGCCTGTTCCTGTTTGTTCCTGGACCCCGTTTGTGTATCCTGTCCTTGAGTCCTGTTTCCTGTTCCCTGCTCCTTGGTCTGCTTCAGTATTCCTGGTTTCTGTTCCCTTGTCGCTTTTGCCCATGTCTTATTTTTATTTCATGTTTGTTTCCTTGCTCGTGTATTATATTAGTTAGATAGATAGATAGTTAGGTGGGTTTGGGGGTTTGCTGTGTTTTCACCACTTTCTTGTTTTTGGTTTGCTGTCTTGTTTTCACGTATATCTTTATCATTAATGATAAACATACCTTCTTTATTCACTCGGTTGTCCCTGATTCCTTGGTGCAGCTCAGTGATCTGATCACCTACTGCCCAGTCTGTAGGTGTTTCTGTTAGTGTTTCTGCCTATTATAATGTCTTGTATAAAGAGATCATTCTGCCTGTTATGCCATCAATCCTTTTGCTTACCCCATTATTATACTGTTTAACATTCAATTCTGTTTGCCCTTTCTTGTAAAAGAGTTGATGCTCTGTGACATGTCCCAGTCCTTTCTCCATATACTTTCATTGAAGCCACTGAGATCTAGCAGGGATAACGTTTAAATCCTATATACTAATTTCTAATTGATTACCGTCTTAGGTTGTCCTGAATTTTTATAATTTATAATTTTTTACTTTCCCACACTCCTTTTTTGGTTATGCTTTTTCCTACCTCACCTAGGAGGTATATGTTCCCAGATGTTTTTCTTTTTCTTTTTTTCTTTTTATGGCCAATTTTCCCACTCCCCGCCCCCCCCGAGGCGCGCGCAGCCAGAGCGGCTGCCCGGCACGGAAAACCACCCCAGAATTGTTTCCCTGGGGCAGCGCTCAGGGAGGTTGTTGGGCGTTGTTCCACCTTACGCCCACCAACTCCATGTTGCCACTCCGGCGAGCATGCCCAGTTCGCCGGATGGGCACTTCCGTGTCGGTGGGGCGGGTGTGCGCGATGTCGCTCCAACGTCAGTGCGCCTTCGCGCATGCGCGGTAGGGGCGGCGCCGCGCACCCTCACCTCGGGAGGTTTTAATTAGGCGTCCCAGCTGACGGCCTCCACTACACAGCTGTGCATCTCTTTGACGCCAGCTGATTGGAGCCCGTCCTATACTTAAACCGGCCCCACTCATCCCCTGCCAAAGCGCTCTATATGCCGGATGCAGGATTGCGTGGTTGGCCGTGTCTACATTTCTATCCTCTATAGGTATGTCTATTTACTTTTTTCCCATTCTCCTTCTTCTCAAAGACCATTATTATAAATGCAGTATACTTCCCTTCTTAGTATTCATTCATCTTTAGTTATACGGCTGTAGTGTTTTTGCCCGTTCACCACCTCCTAATCCTGCTATGGCTCTATTCTATTTCCTGCAGGCTATGGGGAATTTATACATATGGCTTTCTTAGCTCCACATTTGTTTTTGACATATGGACTACACACCATTATGCCAATTCTGTCCACAGTACTCCAGTTTTTTAACCATAAAAAAAAATCTCTTACGAGGCATGTACTTCAATATATATCTCTATTTATGAAATTTCTCTATAATGCATAAATCCGTTTTAATAATTATCATATATATACATACATACTTTTATTACCCCAGTTTTCTATAAAGCATATCATTCTGTAACTTACATTCAGTCCCTCTCCTGCTGCATTGCTTCAACTATTTTGTTACCTATATATGTAAACTTGACAGCAGGCACCTTAATATAAAATATATATATATATTTGTTGCATACCTATTTGGTCCGTCATTTTTGCATTCATTTACATACATTGAATTCCTGTTAAGGTACCTTAATTCTTTCATTTTTAGGGTCGCCTTCCTGTGACCTCAGCATACCGCTCTGGCTTGCGCATGCCCGGGTCAGGCGGGATGGGCATAGTGTCATACTCCTCTATGGAGATTGCTGCTTACCTTCCTGCAGCTTATACCATCTAAGAACAGCACTTATACCTACTACATCTTAACTGCCCACTTCTACACCCTGCTCTTTCTCAGTGGTTTTTCGTTTTAAACTTCTTCCCACAAGCAGTTAATGGAACTTTTCCAGGTAGGTGATCAATGGATCATTCAAACCCCCTACTGGATATCTACTGACAACCTTTGCATTATTTGACTTTTGTCTACACACTCTTATTCTCTTATATTTTTTTCAATTAACTCAGATGAACCCCTCTTTTCGACTATGCCCCTGAAGAAGGACCATAGAAACATTAAACACCCCGAAACGCGTCGGGCTTAAAAAGAGTTTTCTGGTTTCTTTTCATCATTGCCTATTGCTTGATTGTCTACTGTGTTTACTAAGTAGTACTGCTTTGTTACCTATGATATCCACTTTGTTTTTAACATTTGTATTTTCCAATTGAATAAAATATATATTCTTTTATGATGTATTATAGTTTCTACTTCTAATTTTTCTCTGTTATGCAAGTGCCGGGAAAGTCCACCTAGGGGAACCTTTTCTTGTGTTTACCGCCCAGTCTGAAGTTCCAGTACCTGCTGCCTGGTCTGATGTCCCGGTGCCCACTCTCCAGTCTGATGTGCCCGTTGTCCAGCCTGATGTGTTCCTGCCCATTGTCCAGCCTGATGTGTTCCTGTCCGCTGCCCAGCCTGATGTGTTCCTGTCCGCTGCCCAGCCTGATGTGTTCCTGTCCACTGCCCAGCCTGATGTGTTCCTGTCTGCTGCCCAACCTGGTGTGCCTTTGCCTGCTGCCCAGCTGGGTGTGCCTTTGCCTGCTGCCCAGCTTGGTGTGGATGTGCCACTGCCCAGCTTGATGTACCTCTGCTTTCTGCTCAGCCTGATGACATGGTGCCTGTTAAAACTGTTCCTGACTGATGCCCATCTTGCCGCTGTGTCAATCCTGTCTGCTGCCCAGCCTGATGTGTTCCTGTCCGCTGCCCAGCCTAAAGTGTTCCTGTCCGCTGCCCAGCCTGATGTGTTCCTGCCCGCTGCCCAGCTTAAAGTGTTCCTGTCCGCTGCCCAGCCTGATGTGTTCCTGTCCGCTGCCCAGCCTGATGTGTTCCTGTCCGCTGCCCAGCCTGATGTGTTCCTGTCTGCTGCCCAGCTCGATGTGCCTTTGCCAGCTGCCCAGCTCGATGTGGCTTTGCCAGCTGCCCAGCTCGATGTGCCTTTGCCTGCTGCCCAGCTCGATGCACATGTGCCACTGCCCAGCATGATGTACCTCTGCTTTCTGCTCAGCCTGATGACATGGTGACTGCCAAAACTGTTCCTGACTGATGGCCATCTTGCCGCTGTGTCAATCCGGTCTGTTGCCCGGCCTGAATGTAATGCTCCTGTGTGGTCTGCCTCCGATGGTTTCTTACCCTGCTAATTTTCATCTCCGAATCCAAACTTCCTGACCCGGGTGGTGGGGTGCGTGTCCTATTTTCAGACTCTGATGGCACGTCCCCCAGTGAACTAAAAGACTCTGGCCTTGGCAGTGCGAAGAAGTCTGCAGACTCAGTAGGGAAACATTTTAAGGTGTTTCTGCACCCACTCGGACTGTCGTACCCAGGGCTGAATGGAGTGTCTGGAGGCCACTCCTTTAGGAGGGGGAACTGTCAGGAACGGTGTCATCTCCGGTTTCTCCTGCTGGTGGCACTATTACATTCAGCACCAAAAGGGTGTAATTCCAGTGGCCACCAGCGGGTGTCTCCCTGCCTGGACTGCAGACTTGCCATCAAGCACACCTGTCATGGTTTTGCTGGACTATATAAACCCGCCCTGAACTAGCCTCAGTGCTTCAGAATTCCTCTGCTAAGCCCTTGTTCCTGCCAGTACCTGATCTTGTTCCAGCCTGTTCCTGTTTGTTCCTGGACCCTGTTTGTGTATCCTGTCCTTGAGTCCTGTTTCCTGTTCCCTGCTCCTTGGTCTGCTTCAGTATTCCTAGTTTCTGTTCCCTTGTCGCTTTTGCCAATGCCTTCTTTTTATTTCATGTTTGTTTCCTTGCTCGTGTATTATATTAGTTAGATAGATAGTTAGGTGGGTTTGGGGGTTTGCTGTGTTTTCACCATTTTCTTGTTTTTGGTTTGCTGTCTTGTTTTCGCGTGTATCTTTATCATTAATGATAAACATACTTTCTTTATTTACTCGGTTGTCCCTGATTCCTTGGTGCAGCCCAGCGATCTGATCACCTGCATTGGATGTTGTGTATAACATCCCCTGACAGATGGCCAGTGACTGCAGACATAATACAATCGAGGTTGGTCAGAGACTGCAGACATGATACAAGAGATGGCCAGAGACTGCAGACATAATACAGGAGATGGCCAGAGACTGCAGACAGAATACAAGAGATGGCCAGAGACTGCAGACAGAATACAAGAGATGGTCAAAGACTGCAGACATGATACAAGAGATGGTCAGAGACTGCAGACATGATACAATAAATGATCACAGACTGCGGACATGATACAAGAGATGGTCAGAGACTCCAGACATACTACAGGAGATGGTCAGGGACTGCAGACACAATACAAGAGATGGTCAGAGACTGCAGACATAGTACAAGAGATGGTCAAAGACTGCAGACATAGTACAAGAGATGGTCAGAGACTGCAGACATAGTACAAGAGATGGTTAGAAACTGAAGACATGATACAGGTGATGGTCAAAGACTGCGGACATGATACAAGAGATGATCAGAGACTGCGGAAATGATACAAGATATCAATGCATCAAATGCAGCCTACCAGTGCTCACCAAACGGAGCCCCATCAGTGCTCACCAAATGCATCCTACCAGTTCCCACCAAATCCAGCTTATCAGTGGCCACCAATTGCAGCCTACCAGTGGCCACCAATTGCAGCCTACCAGTGGCCACCAATTGCAGCCTACCAGTGCCCACCAATTGCCGCCTACCAGTGCCTACCAATTGCAGCCTGTCAGTGCCCACCAATTGCAGCTTACCAATGCCCCTGGATAACACAGAGCGGCGATGATCTCCTGCTGTCACGGAGCTTGGAATAGAATCTCCCGGGCGACCACTGTAACAAAGTCCCGCCTCCTAGACCAGCTTGCGGCTTCTATGATACACGTCACACTGATTCAATTGGACTTTGTTACAGTGCCACCGGGCATTTCAGACCAAAGCTTGTGCGGTGTGTGAGACACACACAAGTAGTGGCATCACTAGGGTTGCTGTCACCTGGTGGGGTCAGCGGCCAGCAGGAACCACAGGTCAGCGGCCAGCTGGAACCACAGATCAGCAGCCAGCAGGAACCACAGGTCAGCGGCCAGCAGGAACCACAGGTCAGCGGCCAGCAGGAACCACAGGTCAGCGGCCAGCAGGAACCACAGGTCAGCAGCCAGCAGGAACCACAGGTCAGCAGCCAGCAGGAACTACAGGTCAGCAGCCAGCAGGAACCACAGGTCTGTTGCCAGCAGGACCCACAGGTCAGTGGCCAGCAGGGCCCACAGGACAGTGCTCAGCAGGACCCACAGGTCCGCGGCCAGTTCCTAGCAGGACCTACAGCCTGTGGGTCCTGCTGGGAGCTGGCTGCGAACCTGTGTGTCCTGCAGGGAGCTGGCTGCGGACCTGTGGGTCCTGCTGGGAGCTGGCTGCGGACCTGTGGGTCCTGGTGGGAGCTGGCTGCAGACCTGTGGGTCCTGCTGGGAGCTGGCTGCGGACCTGTGGGTCCTGCTGGGAGCTGGCTGCGGACCTGTGGGTTCTGCTGGGGGCTGTCTGCGGACCCGTGGGTCCTAGCTAGGCCTGTCAGAACAGCTGGAGGGCCCAGGAAGCCTAAAGAGTCCATTCAGAGACAGTGGACTATACAGCGTGAGGAGGCCTTCTGACGGCTGAAGTGGAGTCTAACAACTACTCCAGTCCTGGCTTATGCGGATCCAAGTAAGCTTGACTTGAGTTGTTGGCTTTGAAATGGGCAGTGGTGGATAAGCTGAGGGCCTCTTTGTACGGAGCAGACTTTGTGATCAAAACAGATAATAATCCTCTCACTTACATTCTCACTACTGCCAAGTTGGATGCCACTGGTCACAGGTGGTTGGCTGCCCTGTCTGAATTCACTTTCAGCCTGAAGTAACACCCAGGGGTCAGGAACACAGACGCAGATGTCAAGAAGGCCTTGTGGTCCAGGAGACCTTTTAGAAGTATGGACTCAACTGACACCTGAAGTTATGCAAGCCCTCTGTCAGGTAGTAGAGTTTCAAGCTGGAGGTGGATCTAGAGCAGAGGAAATTGGGGTCTCAGCAGCTGAAGGCCCCAAAGGATATTGCAACATTACCCAGATTGGGAGTGAAGGCCTGCCCAAGCTCTCCAAGAGAGATCTGAGAAGAGATCCGATGGAAGGCCCCCTTTGTGGTTTGGTAATAAGGCTGTGGAGAGCCGGCATTCTGATTTACTTCTTACTTATACTCAAAAGGAAACTTGCCTGCTTCATAGAGAGTGGGATTGGTTGCAATTGCACAATGGAGTGGTCTACCGAAAGGGCCCCTCTAACGATTCCGAAGAAAGTTGGCAGTTATTTCTACCCGAGAAACTAAGGGAGGCTGTCTTGACTGATCTACATGACAACCATGGCCATCTAGGGCTTGACAGGACCTTTAAATTGGTGAGAGACCAGTTTTACTGGCCCTGTATGTGGGCTGAAGTTAAAAGCTACTGCCATTCCTGCCTCCAATGCATCCAAAAGAAAACCCTACCTCACTGAGCTGCCCCAATGGGCCACCTTCAGAGTCAGGGACCCATGGATTTGGTGTGCTTTGAATTCCTATGCTTGGAGCCTGATCTGAGTGGACAGGGAAATATTCTGGTAGTAACTGATCACTTCACTAGATATGACCAGGTTTTTCCTACAAAGGGCCAACAGGCATCCACTGTGTCTAAAATCTTAGTGGAAAGTTTTGCGTACACTATGGTCTGCCTCATTGCATCCACTCCGATTCAGGGAGAGATTTTGAGGGACGCCTCAAAGGAAATCACAAACCAATCTGTACCACTCTCAGGGAGATCCTCAGCCAGAGAGATTTAATTGCACTCTGCTGGATATGCTTGGGACCCTGACTTCAGAAGCAGCATTGGAGCAGGCATATAGTTGCCATTGTGCAAGCCTACAACAGCATATCAAATGATGCCACGGGTTACTCTCCTTATCAGTTGATGTTTGGACGGGAGGCTCGGTTACCCATCGACCTGGCTTTCGGCATATCACTAGACCATACCTCAGCAGCTTCTCACAAAGGGTATGTGGATTGTCTGAGGAGGAGTTTGAAGACTGCCTATGAGAAGGCTTAAGGTGCCTCCGCTTCCCCAAGGTCAGAGAAACAAGAGAAAATTTAACCTCAAGGTACGAGTACAGGACTTACAACCGGGCGACAGAGTGTTGCTGAGAAACCTGGGTGTCTCTGGGAAACACTGTTAGAAAATTATTAAAAGTTTGTTGTGTGACTATAAAAGCTGGAGACTGATTTTTAAAATGGCTTCTGAGCACATGTTGCATTAACCTGCTGCCTCTTTTGTTTTAACTAACCCCATAGTATAACATAGAGTGATTAAGCTTTTCCATATATGGTAACAGATTGTGAGAGGAACACTGATTAGCAAATAAAGTATGTACCATAATGTACCAGGAGCTATCAGTGTTTCCTCAACCAACAGAAGCATTATAACTGTATTATTGTAAGTATTAGGAGGGGGGCTGTACATCCCTCTGTGTGATTTCTGCTCCATCTTTTGGCATGTGAGGATCACCCTTTTGTGTCAACACAACTGAAAAAAATTGTCTGCTTTTCAATACATCTAGAGTTTGACTGATCACAGGAGAAGAATAATCCTAACATTTTGGTCCTTCAAGCCGGAACCAACGAGTGGATCCCGGGTCGGACGGTCATGACCAAGACCTCGGTGAGTATCGTACCTCAAAGTTTACTGGGAACCTGTCAGAAACCATGAACCAGACCGAGACAATACAGTACAGTAAAATCACACGTGTTTATTAATAAAAATAAAAAGGTAAATATAGTAAGCGTAGTCAAAGCATAGCCAGAGTCCAGTAACCGGATCGGGTAGTCAGCCAAGCCAGAGTTCAGTAACCAGATAGGGTAATCAGCCAAGCCAGAGTTCAGTAACCAGATCAGATAATCAGCCAGGCCAGAAGTCAGGGATCCAAATAGAGGAACAGCAAGTAGAATAAGGAGCCAGAAGGAAAGTCAGCAAGCCAGTCTTTAAATAGGAATGCAGGGTGGCGCATGCGCGGCAGCCCCATGAACGGTCGCTTGTTCTGAGAGCTCCGCTCCACTCCGGCCTACGATCCCTGCCACAGCCACAAATAGCGGCGGAACCGGACCTTCGGACCCTCTCCTCACCTCTTGGAGTCCTGGGGGACCCCCTCGCATGACCGGGGGCTCGGCAAGACGGGACCTATCCCGATTCCTATACTCCGGCCCGCGGATTGCGGCCTCCACAAAAATGGCGGCGGTCGGCGCCACACGAGGCTCCTCAGGGAATCCGGAGGCATCCCTGGAAGACTTTCCACCCCTGCCCTCCCCCAGTGCCATGATGAAACCGCAAACTGTGAGTAATTCCCAGGATGGGTTATTAACAGGATCCCACACAAACTCCTTAGGCTGTAGCCCCATGGAAGTACCCCCCCTATCCCAGATGGAGGAGAGCTGCCCCCCAACCAGCCCTCAGGATGATCCCTCTGCTCCCATCCCTGCTGACTTTGCAGCCCTAATGAACACTTTCTCTAATATGCTTACAAGAGGTTTGGCACACAATGCCTCACAAATCACCACAACTATACAGGCTGACCTGCAGCAGCTGGGTGCACGCATTGAAGCAATCGAATCAAAGACTGATCAAATTGCTGCAGTTGCCAACCAGAACACTGACAGGATCCAAGAATTACATGACCAACTAGATATGGCATACTCAAAACTCAATGACCTCGAGAACAGGTCTTGCAGATACAACTTCAGACTAAGAGGCCTTCCAGAATCCTTTAAGGACACAGATAAAATCGTTCGTTCTTTTATCAAACATTTAATTCCGGATATACCAGATTACAGGCTGGTACTAGACCGGGCACATAGGGCCTTGCAACCTCCACGCCAAGATGGCCTACCCAGAGATATTGTGGTTAAACCCCATTTCTTCAGAGTCAAAGAAGAAGTCATGCACAGAGCGAGAGAATCTGAAAATCTCTCCTTCCAGGGACACTCGATTCAAATTTTTGCGGACCTTTCCCCCTTCATGATTCAGAGACGGAGATCATTAAAGCCTCTATTGAGCATCCTATCGCAAAAATCGATCGCCTACAGATGGTCGTTCCCCTTTCGCCTCAACTTTGCCTACCTAAACAAGTCTTACAGCTTCACAAATTTCGGAGATGGGGAACGTTTGCTGCTACAACTGGGCCTTATATCTCACTCGCCAACATCATCTACTGCCATGGATTCCAGAACACCTCAGTCTGCGAAGAGACCACCACCCTCGAGCCCCATCCAACCCTTATGGCATAAACAACAAGCCAAGAGATCCAAAGATGGACGCCCTCCTTAATGGAAAGTCTGCTATCAACAGTGCCTTCTCCTCTCCAGGATTCCCTGGGGCAACCTTCAGGCTATGGGACGCTGACATCCCAAGCCCCCGTTCTCCTCTGCCTGGCTTTTAGCCAGACCCTGTTTGGATGCTGAGACGTTTGCTTTGTTTTTTCTGTTGCTCCATTTCTCTCAGGACTCCTACAAGTTTGCTTTTACGGTTCTACTTTTTGTTTTTCTCTATGGCGGTTTGGCCGGAGTGGCTGCACTTCGCCTCCACGAGTTCCTGAGTGGTATTTTCCCCCACTCAGAAACACCTTCACAACCCCTTTTTCGGGGTTCCCGTTTTTGGGAAAAACCTTTTTAGGGGGTGGCTGACTGCCCTCCCCCCTGTTAGGGTTCTTAGATTGTTATTTAGATACACTAAGTATGTCTGATCGTTTATATCATTTGTTTTACATTGTTTTTGACATGACCTGTCTCTCTTTCTCAGGGTCGATCCTCCCCCACTTTATCCCCTCCTCATCTCACCTACTCCCGGAGTCTCTCAGAGGCCTAACCATGTTGCTACATCCCGGATTCCAAAACCTTCAGGCAGCGGAGGCTTGGACACGAGCACAAATTTTGATGTCTCAGGTAGGCTCTTGTTGTGTGATGCGCACATCCCCCCCTCTGATCCATGCTCCCTGACACACACGTTCCTCCTCCCCAAATCTGTATAGCCACGCATAATGTACAAGGCATGAACTCCCCTGTCAAACGACGCAAATTATTTAATCACTACAAATCACAAAAAATCGCAGTTCTCCTATTGCAAGAAACTCACTTCCCAGCCTCATACAACCCCTCCTTTTTACACGGTAACTACTCTCAGTTTTTTCTTTCCAATGCTGAAAACAAGTCTAAAGGGGTAGCCATCTGTTTTGCAAAACACCTTAAATTTTCCCCCTCCGAAGTTATTAAAGACCAGGCGGGCAGGTTTCTACTGGTAAAAGGGACGATTGAGGGTTTATTATACTCATTTATCTCTTACTACGCCCCAAACAAAGGCCAGGCTTCCTTTTTCTCCACAATGTTGTCCACTCTAGGCCCAAAATAATAATGGGAGGAGACACGAACCTCCCTTTCGATACTTCCCTAGACAAATCGGGGTCGGGACCTTCTCGCTCCAGAAAACCCCCAAAACAAAGTACTAAAATAGCTTCCACTCTGCATTCTCTAGGCCTGGTGGACATATGGAGAGAAATGAACCCTAGGTCCAAAGACTTTACCCATTATTCCGCCCCACATCACCTCTACTCCAGAATTGACCACATTTTTATACAATCACATAACATCCCCAGGGCTAACAAAGCAGTTATTAGAGACTCCCCCATTTTGGACCACTCCTTGGTTCTCCTATATCTGCAACAATCTCCTAACCCGGGAAATAAATTCATATGGCGCCTTAATGAAGGGCTCCTTAGTGACCCAATACAATGCTCGATTCTAGCTAAAGAAATTCAGGAATATTTTCGTTTAAATGACACGGGAGAAGTTTCTCCGGAAACGCTGTGGGCGGCCCATAAGGCAGTACTCAGAGGGAAGATTATTCAAATCTCCTCCAACCTTAAAAAGGAACGTACGGCTGACACTAATAACCTTAGGTTAAGATTTCAATCCCTGTCTAGAGCCCATAAGAGGAATCCCACTAAGGATTCTCTAGAGGCGCTGGAAAATGCACGGACTTCTTTAAACCTGGCCCTCACCTCCGAGGCAGAGAAACAGCTCCGGTGGTCAGGCGCACGCTTTTACCACCAGACTGACAAAATAGGAACTAAATTAGCCACCAAATTGTCTCCAAGACCTCGATCGGCTGCCTTCCCCAAAATTCACACTCTTTCCGGCGAACTTTCTCAAAACCCAAAAAAAGACTCCTGGGTCTCATCCTCGGACGTACATGCCCCTGCCCTCCTCCATGATTTTCCTCCGGACCGTACCCCTTCCAATGCACCAGGTACTGTATGCGCCCACAGAACCTACGGGAGTCAACAATGGATTGTACCTCATACTCCTCATGGTTCTCAACCTGTATAGGGTGAGGACATGGCACCGAGGTGGTAAAGCGATTGCAGACCAACGGTTTCAATAAGGAGACATGAAACACATTTGGGATGCGCATACTAGGAGGAAGGTCCAACACATAAGCCACTGGGTTAATCCTGCGAAGAATACAGAAAGGCCCAATAAACTGAGGTGCGAACTTCAGTGAGGGAACACAAAGTCGGAGGTTGCGAGATGACAGCCAGACCCTGTCCCCAACCTGGTAGGAAGGCGCAGTCAGGCGTCTGCGGTCAGCATGGAGTCTGTACCTATCATGACGCAAAGCCTCCTGGACTTGTGCCCAAGTGGAACGAAGACCACGGAGATGCTCCTCTAGTGCAGGAATACTCTGCGGAACAAATGAGTCAGGCAACATGGAAAGTTGGAAACTATATCGCCATTCGCCATAAATGGAGACAATCGGGAAGCAGAATTCAAGGCACTGTTGTGAGCAAACTCTGCCCATGGTAATAGGTCTGACCAGTTGTTGTGATGTTCAGAAATATAGCAACGTAGGAATTGCTCCAAGGACTGATTGGCTCGTTCTGCGTCCCCATTAGACTGCGGGTGATATTCAGAGGAGAAAGCAAGCTGAATTCCCAGTTGTGCACAAAAGGCTCGCAAGAACCAGGACACAAACTGACTACCCCTGTCCGAGGCAATCACCTTGGGTAGTCCATGTAAGCGAAAGATCTCTCAAGCAAAAATGGAAGCCAGTTCCTTAGAA
The DNA here is from genome assembly GCF_042186555.1 of Aquarana catesbeiana. Lineage (NCBI taxonomy): Eukaryota > Metazoa > Chordata > Amphibia > Anura > Ranidae > Aquarana > Aquarana catesbeiana. The sequence continues at coordinate 172,642,618 of NC_133334.1, read as the reverse complement.
GTGGGCAACTTTTTAAGTGGAATACAATGACACATCTTTGAGAACCGGTCAACCACCATAAGGATAACCATGTTGCCTTGGGAGTTGGGCAACTCCACAATGAAATCCATAGACAGGTGGGGTCTTACTCTGAGCACACACAGAACAGGCAGCTATGAAGGCAGTTACATCAGCACGTAGACTAGGCCACCAGAATTGTTGGGAAATGGCCCAAACGAGTTGATTCTTCCCAGGGTGGCCAGCTGCCTTGGGAGAATGGTAAGTCTGGAGCACGGCAGTACGGAGACACTCTGGGACAAAGCAGCGGTCACAAGGTTTCTCAGGAGGAGCATCGACTTGAGTAGCAAGAATTTTGTCACCCAAAGGAGAAGTAAGACTGGTGTGAATTGTAGCCAGAATACGATCAGGAGGAATCATAGGAACCGGAACCAACTCAAACTTGGAAGTGGAGGAAAATTGTCGTGACAAGGCGTCGGCCCTTATATTCTTAGTACCGGGTAAGAATGAGACGGGGGCGTAGCCTGGACGTGGCTGAAGATGGCTGCTTAGATCTCACACTCCGCTACTCCTCGGTCATCTTTTAAGCAAAGAAGGAGAAAACCCGACATCACCATGGGCAAAACTGACAGGGATTCGTCAGCCTCCCGGTCCCGATCGCCCCAGAACCAAGATACGCAGCTCTCAGGCAATATTCCTGAGATATTCAGATCTCGATCACGAGAACCGGGGCCGCCATCACCGGCCTCCAGAGAGGTAAGCTGCAGCCCCATGAGGCGACCGGGAACACGCACCAGAGACTCACAATCCCCAGCCGCAAGCAGCCTCAGCCTAGAAGACCTCAGATCAGTAGCAGCAGACATTAAGAACACTCTGTCTGCAGCTATATCAGAACTCAGACTAGACATGCAAGCGGTGGCAGGTCGCTTAGAAGAAGTAGAAGACATTACTGACCGCCATGAGTCTGCCATTACTGCCACACAACGCTCCCTGAGTACACATACCACACAGCTACAGGACCTGCAGAGACACGTCGAAGATTTGGATAACAGGGGTCGCCGTCATAACATTAGAATCAGAGGAATCCCGGAATTAATCGAACCAGATCACCTTCTTCAAGCAGTGACAAATGTCTTTGATGACCTCCTGGGACGCCCACCTGAAACACCCGTAGATATGGAGCGCCTACACCGCGCACTTCGTCCCAGGAGTAGAGACACAGAGATGGCAAGAGATGTCATAGGCTGTCTCACAAACTTCAGGCTAAAAAAAGAAATCATGAGACAAGCTAAACTCGGGAATCACATTTTATTCCGAGGCACAGAAATTAAACTGTACCATGACAAACGCAGAACTTTACGCCCGATACTAGACGCCCTGAGGGATAGGAACATCCCGTATAGGTGGAAATTCCCTTTTTGCCTACAAGCTGGCTCTGGGGGAAGGACCTCTCTCCTAAGAAACCCAGAGGATGCATTCCTATTCTGTGAGACCCTGGGCATTCCACCAATCTCAATCCCGGACTGGCATAGAGAACCGCGAATCGCCACTCCACAGCGGGAGGAACCGATGGAGGTCCACCATCGAGAAAACCCGTCTACGACCAGAAGACGTCGACTTTCTACATGTGTCTCGCCTCCGCTAGCCAACCGCCGCTCCCCAAGAGAAGGCAGTGTCCCAGCTTCACCGGCTCACAGAAAGGCAAGAAAGGATTAAACATGCCACGATGATCTACTGTTCTCTTCCTCACCCCTAAGAGAGGTATATGGACGTAATATACCCGAAAGAACTCTCGGAGGGGTAAGGCTACCTATATTTTAGGATGAACCAGTGTCAAACTGACCCATGTTGCCTTAGACACGACCTGGAAGAAAGTTGTGTGACTTCCGTTATGAAGGTACGTTCGAACACCATTGCACATAGATACGAGCATATACTTTACTTGAGAATATGGGACCCCACATAGACATTCTGCCCACAATCATATAGGCAGATCCCATATCCCCTCTCTGCAAGTGTCATGACTCTTCATAAGGCAACCACCTAAAAAAAAAAACAGATACTCTAAACACACCCCGACATCCTCAAACGGGGCCACTAGAGGCGAAAACAAGTTACTCATCATAGGTCGGAGATGAACAAACCATTTCAGGCAACAGTATTACATTAACCTCTCAGAGACAGTGTATTGAGACATACGCCTGTAACTAGACATGCTGTAGATACATCCTGTCCTCTTGCCAGCTTTCAAATCTATTGCTCCCCCCCCCATGTATGGAGATACATAGCCCAGAGTTTCTTCCACACCTCTAAAGTATGTTTCAACAGGATACCTCCAAAGTTCATTTTATAGGGGGACAGGATGTATCTCCAATCTTTTCTTTTCTCTTACTCAAAAAGCAATGGTTTATGCTTAAACATAAGTTGATTATTATCATAAGTATATGTGATCGGTCCAAACCGCAAAAGCGGTTATCTATAATACTTTAAAAGTTGCTGATTGTTAAAATGTTTAGTTAAATGTTTAGTTCAAGGATTTAAAAGTTGGCCCCACACCAACACACCCCCATTAGGGGTATGCACTACAGCATAAAAAAAAAAAAAAAAAAAAGCAAACGGCTCTACCGCCTAATGTATACACGGAATCACAAAAACGCAGCCATTGGTTAGCTTCCCAGGTTCTGTCATTAAAGATGGATTTCCATACACACCATTTGTGCGTACGATGGTCTTCAATCGGAGCAATAATTCTTCCTCCGTCATGGGAATCTTCCAACGAAGTTCAAACACACTAGCTCCACAAAGGGGAAACAATATGAAAGGTAAAAGGCATTACGCTCTGACAGACAAGCCCGATCACCCTGTATATATAGGCCTGCAATATATATGTATATGTATATGTAGATTCTGTTTATTATCGTGTGTACCTTACCATATCACATGACAAATATCCTATCCCCCCTAACAAATTTTATGACAAAACCCCCAACCCCATGTGATTATTCACAAGGTCCATATATCTCTAATCGACACTTATACAAACCCAAAATGTACTCAACCAACTCATTCTGAGACAGCTTCGGCAACTAAACACCCCTGTAGGTGACATCTTTTTACCACTAATAACTCTCCTATCCATATCCTATCTAGCAGGATGACCGTACGAGTAGTCACGAGGTTAAGTACTTATACCTATCGTATATTTGATACAACTATCCTCACCAGTCCTACCATACCCTGCAACAGCACAGCTACAAAACCTGTGCTGACCTTTTCCAACACACTACTACCTAATTAAGGCAGGTTAGCGGGCCTATCCCTGCCGTCGGAACAACCTACACCTATACGTACATAAGTATCTTTCTCTCAGCAGAACTCTCTGCATCCCCCTGATCTACCCCATACCGCCCCCCCCGCTTCACTACTTCCAATCTCTTTGTCAGTCAGAAGAGACAAATCATACACCACCTATAACACACAAACAGTGACACACAACAAACATAAAAATGCCCATAACGAACCAACCGCCCACGAAAAATAAACTCAAGATAGTCTCCCTAAATGCGAAAGGGCTTAATGTTCCCGAGAAAAGAGCACAACTCCTACTATATATGAAAAAAATTAAAGCTGATATAGTCCTGCTCCAGGAAACGCACTTCCGAACTGACCAAATACCTAAGCTTTCAAACAGAAATTTTCCAAACACCTTCCACGCTACCAATCCGTCAGCTAAAACGAAAGGAGTATCAATCCTAGTATCCAAACATATACCTTTAATAGTGACGGACTCACAAATAGATGGTTCCGGCCGATATGTCTTTATCAAAGGCACAATATGGAACAGGCCTATTACGATAGCCAACATATACAGTCCTAACTCGGGTCAAGTGAGCTTTTTTCGTGAGATAGCTCTAACCCTAGCCCCCTTCCAGTCAGGCATCCTCTTACTCGGAGGAGATTTTAACGTTGCTCTTAACCCACTCGAAGACACGTCCTCTGGAACATCCTCCCTTACATTCAAAGCTCTTAAACAGATCAAAGCCCAACTACAAGATTTACTCTTACACGACTCCTGGTGCACCTTACATCCCAGCGACAGAGACTTTACTTTTTACTCCAGACCACATGACCGACACTCCAGAATAGATTTTCTGTTTATCACACAAAAAGATCTGCCACTCTTGTCTGAAGCAACCATCGAACCTACGTTTCTATCTGATCATAACCCCATCACAGCAACCTTAACATTTCCGGAACAAACACAACGCACCAATATCTGGAGATTAGACGCATCATTACTCACAAACCCTTTACATATGGCCGACATTGCGACATACATCAAGGATTTCTTTGTAATGAACGACACTCCCGCCACGTCACACATGACCCAATGGGAAGCCCACAAATGCGTGGTCAGGGGAGCACTAATCAAACTTGCAGCCATGCGTAAACGTTCCCAACAGGAAACAACTAATGCCCTACTAAACAAAATACAGAAACTGGAACAGACACACAAACAGACCAAGGCCCGTTCCACACTACAGGAACTGGAACAAACACGTAACCTCCTCAAAGAACTAGGGAAAAAGACCAGGAAAAACCTTATCCTGTCCCCAAAACTCTTTTATGAGCAAAGTAACAAAAATGGTAAACTTCTAGCCAGAGCCTTGCAAGCCAAAAAAGCAAACAGCACAATACATTAAATCAGATCGTCCCCTACCACAACGCTATCCAAAAGTGACGACATCGCAAACCACTTTGCCCAGTACTATTCAGATTTATACAACCTTCCCCCTGAACAAAAACCACACTCGGACAATAGAACACGTGAAGATATCATCACAGAATTCCTCACACAGAACAGTCCTAGTCCTATTTCCTCGGAACAAGCAAAACTAATAGATGGCCCCATAACAGGAGAAGAATTTCTCTCAGCTATAAAACAAATGAAAGCAGGTAAAAGTCCTGGTCCAGATGGGTTTTGCATGACATATTATAAAACTTTTTCAAATTTATTAACGGTCCCCTATTTAAGAGCCTTCAACCTGCTATCCCAACCCAATACAACATCCAACACCTTGTTCGAAGCACATATATGTGTAATTCCCAAACCTGGCAAAGACAGCGAGTTAGCCTCAAACTACCGACCCATCTCCCTATTGAACTCCGACCTAAAAATTTTTGCAAAAATAATAGCCAATCGCATACTTCCTCTAATCCCAAATCTTATATCGATAGATCAGGTAGGGTTTGTTCCAGGAAGGGAGGCCAGGGACAACACCCTCAAAGCCATAAATATTCACCACTGGCTCTCCACCACTAAAACTCCTGGCTTTTTCCTATCATTAGACGCTGAAAAGGCCTTTGACAGGCTAGCTTGGGATTATCTCATAGCGGTATTATGGAAGCTCGGCTTTGGTGATCGCTTGGTAAACTTTATATCATCCCTATACTTGAATCCAAAAGCGAAGGTCCGAGTAAATGGACTCCTGTCAAAGGCCTTCCAAATAAAAAAACGGCACACGTCAGGGTTGCCCCCTTTCCCCCATCCTGTTTGTTCTCACACTTGAGCCCTTCCTACATAGAATACGAGATAACCCAGACATCCATGGCCTTACTATAGCGGAAAAAAATTATAAGCTCGCCGCATTTGCGGATGATATCCTCCTATTCCTATCCAACCCCCTTGTTACTATCCCTAATCTCCTAAAAGACTTCAAACTATTCCAATACTTAACCCACTTTAAAATCAACTTCTCAAAATCACACGCTCTCAACATAACCCTAACAAAACAACAGATGTCACAATGCAAGCAAAACTTTCCATTTATCTGGAAATCAGATGCACTGACATATTTGGGAATTCAACTACTTGCTAACTTACCAGACCTCTTTCTTAAAAATTTCCTTCCTTTGCTCAGAACTATCACAGATGACGTAAAGAAATGGAACAAATCAAATTTTTCTTGGTTCGGAAGGACGGCCATAATCAAGATGAGTATTCTACCGCGCATACTCTACCTTCTTCAAACGATCCCCATTAAACTTCCAACAACGTTCCTGCAATCGATTTCCAAAATTATTAGAACTTTCATTTGGAACCATAAACACCCCAGAATTAGATACAGCCAATTAATAAAACCGAAAGACAAAGGGGGAATAGGCCTACCTGACATACAACATTACTATTGGACATGTCACTTACAGCGGATTGTCGACTGGCATACGAATCAAAAGACAAAAGATTGGGTAGCATTAGAAAACTCTTTCTCCCATCACCCCATTACTGGGACACCGTGGATCAAACACACCCTTATACCAAAACCCTTTATGGATCACCCAACGATAGGCCCCACGTTGGAATGCTTTGCGCAGTCCAACCGCATATTCAAGTTTACCAACACTCCAGGCCTCCTCACACCAATCTTGTTCAATCCACAATTTGCCCCTGGAATGGAACGCCATCCATTATCCAACACACAACCTGACATAGGCATACGTATACATCATGTCATTCATGAAGGCAAATTACTGACTCGGGAACAAATAGAGACAACCTGGACCACGCACAAATTAAGCATAATGCACTACTGGCAACTCAGGCATTTTGTAGACAGCATAAAAAGTAAGACAGACCTGTCCGAAACCCCTACCGAATTTGAAAAAATATGCTTTAGCAACACACCACAACGCCACACTATCTCCCTGATACATAACATGTTCTGCAACAACACCAAGACCGATGAGGGAATAGCCTGTAAAGCCTGGAACAAGGATCTAAACATAACAATTTCAGGTAATGCTTGGGACACAATATACCGAATAACACACAAAGGCTCTATAAATGTCTCTACCCAAGAGACAAATTACAAAATAATCTCACGTTGGTATCGCACCCCTTCCATCTTACACAGGATTAATATATCCCAATCAAACAAGTGCTGGAGATGCCAGAATGAAGTAGGTGACCTCCTACACATTTGGTGGACCTGCCCTAGAATCCAGGTTTTCTGGACTCAAGTCCATAAACTAATCGAAAAAATTACTACATATAAGCTAGACTACTCACCTGCACTATTCCTACTGCACCTTCAGCAACCAGATGTTACATCATATTTTAGATCATTAGCTATGATGCTAGTAAACGCAGCAAAAATGTGCATACCACCGCTATGGGGCACTCCCAAAATCCCCTCTATATCAGACTGGTTTATAAGAATAAATAGAATTGCAGAAATGGAAGAACTTATTGCAATATCCCGAAACATACCACATAAGTTCACCACGCTCTGGGCCTGCTGGATCTACTTTAAAACAACTACAGAATACCTGCAAAAGATGCATATCTAAACACATGACCCTTTAATTACGAGAGCCACTAAACCATAAATCTATTCCAAAAACAATTCGACATGCTCAAACCGGCCAATATCCTGGAGACGGCTACGGTACGCCAAAACCTCACAGGAGAGAACCCAATTGATTCTCCCTACAAAATCACATACACACAAATATAAACTAATAGTTACCAATTAAAACCAAAACATTTTCCCAATGTCTTCTGACAACAACACAAACCCATTACCCCCTCAACTCCTGTTACCCATTGTCATTTTCCCACCCCCCCCCTCCCCTCTCAATTAACCCACAAACCAGGCTAAAAGTACAGAGTGTGCTGGACACACACATGCACATATGAACCAACATGCACACAAGAGAACTTAACTCCCTAACTTACCTATATCACAATCGATGCGTACTCACCAACAATTTGGTATCACAAAAAGTCAAACCATCATTGTTAACACTCCTCCCGTTATAAGCTCTTAGTCTGTGAAACATAATCCCTCCCCTCCCAACAAATATCAGATTAATATTCTATACACTCAACTCCTTCACATTATGTCATCAACAGTGTCAATTTAATCCTGGTTTAGATTATTAGTTTGCTGTTGGTTTATTCTTTATGTACTGGTTATATACTACTGTAATGGTATTATACTTTCCCACTATTGATGTATCTGTATGTCTGTAATGTTTCCTTACAGTTAATAAAATCTTTGGAAAAAAAAAAAAGAATGAGACAATGTAATTGAAACTTGACAAGAAAAGAGCCTATCACGCCCTTCTGGGAGAGAGGCATTTAGCCTCAGACAAGAATGTGAGATTCTTATGGTCAGTAAGAAAGAGAACTGGCACAGTGGTACTTGCGAGGAGATGTCTCCATTCTTTCAAGGCTAAAATGATCGCCAACAGCTCTCTATTACCAATCTCGTAATTGCACTCCGCAGGTGACAATTTCTTGGAAAAGTAGCCACAAGGATGCATAGCACTCTCAGAGGTAGGACGTTGAGACAGAAGGGCACCAACACCAGTCTCAGAAGCATCATCCTCAAGGATAAAAGGTAACGTAGGATCAGGATGTGCCAACACAGGAGCAGAAACAAAGGCAGCCTTGAGACTTTTAAAGGCCTTAATGGGCTCCGGAGACCAACTCTATGGGTTACCGTTCTTTTTGGTCATAACGGTCAGGGGCTTGACCAGAGACGAGAAGTTACGATTAAACTTCCGATAATAGTTGGCAAAACCCAGGAAACACTGCAGAGGATGTAACCCCATGGGTCGAGGCCACTGTAGGACTGCTGAAAGTTTCTCTGGGTCCATCGAAAAACCAACAGTGGAAATGACATAGCCCAGGAATTTAATATGTTCCCGATGGAACTCACACTTCTCCAGTTTACAATAGAGATTGTTCTCTCTTAATTTCTGAAACACACGACAAACATCTGTGTGGTGGCTCTCCAGGGACTTGGAAAATATAAGGATATCATCGAGATAAACCACCACACATAACTGCAACAAATCTCGGAGGACATCGTTAATAAATTCCTGGAAAACTGCCGGGGCGTTACAAAGGCCAAAAGGCATTATGAGGTATTCATAATGGCCTGTTGTGGGATTAAACGCAGTTTTCCACTCGTCGCCCTCCTTAATTCCCACGAGATTGTAAGCCCCTCTCAGATCAGTGAAACGGTGAAAACCGTTGCTCCCTTGAGGCGGTCAAATAACTCTGTAATCAACGGGATCAGGTAGGCATTCTTAACCACTTGCCGACACTGTCAGCACATATACATCGGCAGAATGGCATGGCTGGGCAGAGTAACATACCTGTACATGACTTTGAATTTCCCGCCGTGCGCGCATGCCTGCCGCAAGCTCTATGACCGTGTCCGCGGGATCCGGGGACTCGATCGCCGCTGGGATACCCGCGATCGTGTCACGGAGCTGAAGAACGGGGAGATGCCGATGTAAACAGCATCTCCCCATTCTGCCTAGTGACAGGACACTGATCGTCTGCTCCCTGTCATTGGGAGCAGCGATCAGTGTCGTGTCACTGCTAGCCCATCCCCCAGACAGTTAGAATCACTGCCCAGGACACACTCCTCCCCACCCCCAAGTGGTTAACCCCTTCACTGCCAGTGATTTTTACAGTAATCAGTGCAATTTTATAGCATTGATCGCTGTATTAATGCCAATGGTCCCAAAAATGTGTCAGAATTGTCCGATGTGTCCGCAATAATGTCGCAGTCATGATAAAAATCACTGATCGCCGCCATTACTAGTAAAAAAAAAAAATTATTAATAAAAATGCCATAAAACTATCCCCTATTTTGTAGACGCTATAACTTTTGAGCAAACCAATCAATAAATGCTTATTGTGATTTTTGTTTACCCAAAATATGTCGAAGAATACGTATTGGCCTAAACTGAGGAAAAAAAATGTTTTTTTATGTTTTTTGGGGGGATATTTATTATAGCAAAAAGTAAAAATTTATGTATTTTTTTCAAAATTGTCGCTCTTTTTTTGTCTATAGCGCAAAAAATAAAAACCGCAGAGGTGATCAAATACCACCAAAAGAAAGCTCTATTTGCCTGACGTCGTCGGAGGTTGATTGCCCGACAGTTTAAGCTCTAAAAGTAGTGATCTAGAAAGATCGCAAGGCTAACTTTCTTCTTGGTGTTTTGTTTTTCTCTTTTCATGTTTAACTTTTCTGTTGACACTGTAGCTTTATTGTAACTTTATTGAACAATGGTGCTGCAGAGACAAGTTTTAATTATTTCTTGATTCTCCCTATGGTATTGGGAGTTTTGATATTTTTACTGTTCTTGTATTCTTATTGTTACCGTGAGCCGAGGGTCGCTAGTCTGTGTTCTATAAGTTAATGAGAGACCCAACAAATGCTGACAGTGAGGGTCAGTTAATGTGACCGGGATACATGATAATAGGAGTTTAAAAACTAGCACACAAAAATCATTCTTCACATCTCATGTTCTGTGTGCCTGTAAACTTGCAGTTAGACACTGTACTCACTCCCCCCTCCCCTTGAGCTGTAGCCTGCTTGCCCATCAGTAACACAGATAAGGAACTCACAGAGAAGCAGGAAACTTTGCAAAAGTTTCAATATATGCTTAGCTGAAATTGTCTTATGATTTCGCTCTGCAAAGCAGCCAACACCTTGCTAGCCGATGTATTAAGCAGATAAATATGTAAATTACCAGGTGGCATCGCACCATATGGCCCATAGGGATTGGTTCGCAGCCAGCGTCTTGGATTACTGCACCGTCTCAGGTACCACTGGACAATATTTGACTGGGAGATTGTGCTACATCTGTGCTGCCTACTCAGGGACAACCATCGTTGTCTTAAATAAATAAATAAAACCCGGACTCATAGCAACCAAACAGTTGGAGTTGCAGTTTCAGGTAAAGGTAAAATCTCTTCCCTTTGGAATATCAGTCAGTCGGCCTCTCAACGGTAATCGGGGGAAGGGAAGTCTGAACGACTTCCGAGCGGAAAACCCAATTGGATGATAGAGCATCCCGGATGGCCTTCAGTCAGTCAGTAATTTCAGGGTGACAGAGTTTGGTGTGAATTTTGTTTGTATGAGTATAGCAGTGAAGTGAGTGTGGATTCTGTGTGGGCGCATGTCTTAGGTGCGGGTACAAAAATATCAAGATGTCCAGAACTATGAAGTTTGTGGAGAACTTATAGGTATGCTAAATGTGAAATACAAGGATTACTACAATGACAGTTAGAACTGAGAAAGATGACACCAAGGAGAAAATAGAGCGTTATCAAATAGTCAGATTAGCAGATTCATATGATGCCAAGATGGGTGATGCGAATGAATAAAGATATGTATCCACATACACCCTAAGAAGAACTTTACTCCACATAGATGTGAAGTAGTACTGTGGACCCTCTGGTATCATACTAGGTTGGGAAGATAGTAGAATTATAGGGGTCTAATAATGTTGAGTATATATATATATATATATATATATATATATATATATATATACTGTATATAAATGAGATCACTTTAAGACTTTTGCTTCTCCTTAGACACAGTTTTCAGTCTATGATGACCTTCAGTCTAAGATGGTGCCCGTCTGAAGCCAAAGATTTTGAACATCTAAGTACTAAAAAAATAAATTAAAAAAATGGTATATGAGAAAGATAGAAGCCTTTGTAAGAAAGTCTTTGTAAGTTTAAATGAGAAATCATTTGTAGAAGAGGAGAGAAGTGAGACGGGTTTCCAGCTTCCCCCTTTGACCCCCCCCCCCAATTCTCCTTCTTCGATGGACACTAACTCTATGATTTATTTTAAACAAAAAAAGAAAAGGCTGGTAGCCATGATTATTATAATTATTTAAATGTTTAGTTCTCCATTCTAGCCTACTGAGCATGAAAATGGAAAAGGTTTTATATATTAAAGGAACTATGCAAGTTAAAAAAACAGTAGTTGGACAAGGAAGCACATGCCAGAAGTTATCAGAACGTTATTGGTGGTTTAAAGAACATGAAAGTGAATTCCACTATAAAGAAAGTGAATAGAATGTTGTAGAATTATTATCAAGTGGCTTGATGGATGTGAGACAAGAAAAGGTTTGATGGATGTTTTGATTACTTTAAATGTGTCCAGTCCATGGCAGAGACAGTAAATGTGGATGTGACTGAGTACTAACTTTACTGCCAAAATAAGAAAATGCAGATTGCCTGACAGACGTAGCAGAAGATAGAGGGAGATGGTAATTTGTGCATCTGTGAAGTGTTATGCCGCGTACACACAATCGGACATTCCGACAACAAAATCCATGGATTTTTTCAGACGCATGTTGGCTCAAACTTGTCTTGCATACACATGGTCACACAAATCTTGTCGGAAGTTCAGAGCGCCCAGAACGCGGTGACGTACAACACGTACAACGGCACTAGAAAAGGGAAGTTCAATAGCCAGTGCGCCACCCTTTGGGCTCCTTCTGCTAATCTCGTGTTAGTAGAAGTTTGGTGAGAGACGATTTGCGATTTTCATCCTCGTGCTTTTCAGATCGTTACCACTCTTCAGTTTGTGCTTGTGGGTTTGTATCTGGTTTTCAGTGCGTGTAGTCAGTTCGTATTTGTTTTTCAGTGCGTATTTTATAATACGTATTTGATTTTGCAGTCTGTTCTTGTCCGCTTGTTTCTGATTTTCAGCTCGCTATTCTCAGGCCTTTCTGTTTTTCAGTGCGTTCTGTTAGTTCGTTCTGACTAGCTGACCGGTTTGAAGCCATTTTGCGGTTGCGTACTCGTCGTAGAGTTCTTGCTGTGCAGGTGTTGGGGTTCTTATTACTTTGACCCAAGTCCAGTCCATGAACAGGGCGGGGAGGAGTTCATGGACCAAGAATTGGTTGCTCCAGTGTGACCAATTCTCGCACATGCCTTTGTTGCGGGAGATCCAGGAGAATAATCCTGACGATTTCAGGAATTATCTCCAGATGACGGACCCCGTTTTTCACTGTCTGTTGGCTTTGCTGTCCCCTTTTATTATCAAGCAGGACACCTGCATGCAGCAACCCATCACCCCCGAACAGAGGCTAGTCGCCAAGTTGCGGTACTTGGCGACAGGGTCAAGTATGCAGGACATCAAGTTCTCGACAGGCATTTCCCCCCAGGCTCTGGGGATCATTATTCCAGAGACCTGTTCTGCCATCATTCAGGTCCTGCAGAAGGACTGTATTAAGGTAAGATTTCTCCTTTAAAATTACATTATATGTATTTAATTTGTGCTAATGTATTGTTTTTCTTTCATCATTCCCTAATTAGCATGATTGTAATATGCTGTGAATGTTCCCTTTGTCCTCATGCATGCTGGAATTTTTTAAAGTTCTTTTTTGTCCTTCATGCATATTTGCCTTCACTAACCTCCCCAGCATGCTATCCTGGGCCCATACACACCTAGCCTAGTCACTTAAAAATGTATTTTGTCAGCTACATTGTAGTGCTTTACCCTAAACATCCCCTAAAATGTGTACAAATGTTATTTGTGTCCTTAAATTCATGCAGAGTGCCAGAGGCTTTTTTTGGGGTCCCAAACTCATCTGGAACCCTCCTTCCACCAACCGCTAAGTCAACCGAAACCAATCCTCTATCTGTTGACTTTGCCCAACCCATACACACTATACCTACCTCTTTTGTGGTCATATTTATGGATGAATTCACCAAAGCATGTAGTCCAAGAGCCTGCCTGAATACTTTCAAATGGTACTGTTTAAAGTTTTGTTCTTTTATTATCTTGATCAGTAATGGCAGAATGAAAAAATGTGCTTCAATTTGTACAGGGTGTATTAATATTTTTTTATTATGACACTTTTTACCTGTCCAGTGGGCTGCCAATAGTGTAAGTAAGGAGGGGCTGGCCAAAGTTAAACACATTACTTATGCATTCAGCTCTCATGGAAGTGGAGAAGGTTACCTGTCCAAAACACCCCCCCCTATAATTTTTACAATGGGCCATCAGAGAGGGTGAGAATTCTGATAAGTGTACTTTATATATTTGTCTTTAAATACTCCAAATAAATGTTATACTGATGTTGGCCAAGAATGTTTGTGTTTAATCTACTTGCAATTTTTATGTGCAAAATTACTAATTTTTTTTTCTTGTTTGACTCCACAGTTTCCTTCAACACCACAGGAATGGCAGACTGTGGCATCCCAGTTTGCCCAGCGGTGGGACTTTCCCAACTGCAGAGGGGCAATAGATGGGAAACACGTCCACATCATACCACCCCCCAACTCGGGGTCATACTATTATTACAAGGGGTTTAAAAGTAAAGTGTTGTTGGCGGTGATGTCGGCGACTTACGAGTTTGTGTATGTGGACGTGGGGAAAAATGGCCGGATGTCGGATGGTGGAGTCATCGCCCAGACGGAGTTTTACAGACGGCTCCAGAATGGCAGCTTGGGCTTATCAACTCTGGAAGACAATGTGGCGGGACTCCCGTTTGTCTTTGTCGCGGATGAAGCTTTTGCACTGGGGGACCATCTTCTGCGCCCATTCCCGATGAGGTCCCTCACCCCGAACCAGAGGGTTTTTAACTTCCGGCTGGCCAGAGCCAGAAGAGTGGTTGAAAATGCCTTTGAAATAATGGCCAGCCGGTTCCGCCTATTTCTAACAGCGATCCATATGGCAGAATATAAACTGAATCATATTGTCCTTGCCTGTTGCATTCTCCACAATTTCCTATGGAAAAATGCTATAAACTATGTGGCCTCAGTTGGGACTGAGGCCGGTGTTCCAAATCCAACTACCTTGATCATACTTGAACCTGGCCGTCCTGGTTTGCCTCCCCAAAGTGCCCGCGAAGTTAGACAGAAGTATTTTGAGTACTTTGCAGGTAGGGGGGCTATTGATATGCCAGACAATGTGTGAAACTTTTCTCAAATAAATATTTTTGGTATAAACTGAACTCATATTTCATTTGATTTACTGCTTGGGTTTCTTTTAGCTGTCTCCTAGGTTCTCCAATGGCCTTTTTTTATGGCCATTTTCTTCAATAGTGCAAACGTAATTTATCTGATACATGAGGTGACAATCTCTTCTTCTGCGAAATATTATGTTGTGGGTCTGCTACACACACACCTCATTTTTGTTGTTAATGTATGTAATGCATTAATGATAAAAAGATTCATAATTTTCAGCACCATGAATTAATTTTTTGAGTCACGAAAATGCCATGATTGTGGCAGATTATAAAGCACTGTGGGAGTTATTTACTAAAGGAAAATCCACTTTGCACTCCAAGTGCACTGCAAAAGTGCACTTGAAAGTGCACTTGAAGTGCAAAGTAAATTTGCCTTTAGGAAATAACCCCCATTGTCACTGTAAACAACAACTTACTCCAAAAACTGCTACTGAGCATTGAAAGAAGAAGCCACATATTGTTGAGTCTTAAAATTTTTACTCTGTGCACATTCACATGTGCGTTAGAAAAGGGTTTTTGAACAAACCAACATATTTTAACATTTTTGGTATAAACAGTACAAATAGCCTTTTTTTGTGTTAAATATGCATGTTTAAAAACCATAAAACAATACCCAACTCAGGAACTTACAAAGTTCAACTTTGAAAAAATGAAGGCAAGATCAGACACTAGTTTGTCCAAACTGTGTTGATATTGCCTTCATCAGATGGGGTGATGTCACCCCTGTGAAAGCCAAATTTTGAAGATGCACACAAATTGAGAGTCAAAATGGGGATTTCCCTCCTGATCCCATACCTAATGTCAACATGTGCTAGCTCCCATCATGGGGGATTAATGGACGTGTTTTGGGGGGTGCAACCCCTTCCTCTCAGCTACTTTAGTTGGTGATAGCAGATAGCACATGTTGACACACTGTGTGCATCTTCAAAATTTGGCTTTCAAGATACTTAAAAAATTGGTGAAAAATATCAAAAAAATGAAGACTTTAGGTGTTTTTTAGATGAGACCCCATACATCAATGATGTTTTTGAGTCTTTTTTCAACATCATTGATGTCTTCCTTGATCTTCTGTAAATCACAATGGCAGACCATGATCTCCCCAATGAGGATCTGTGCACTTGCACTTGTGAAATGAGTTTCTTCTTCCACAACATCCACATCACCTTAAATAAAAAAAAAAACACCATGTATTACAAATATGCAGGCATACATCTATTAGTTGAAGCTGTGGTCTCAGACACTCACCTGTTGTGGTCACAATTTCGCCAACTTCCAAAACCTCTCCTTCCTCCACATCCTCTGGTTGTGTTGGTGGTATTTCCCCTTCTTTAGGAGGTTGTGGGGCCCTGGTGTACTCAGATGTCCCGAGTTTTTTCTCCCCTATGTGAATAAAAAAAAGGTATACTTAGCACACAGATATTTGAGTCCAGAAATATGAATATGAAACATTGCTTGGAAGTGTCAGACAATTGTCTTTTTGGGCAGAGTTCCAAGCTGAAGATATTTTATGTACCCTTTCTAAAGCTGGAATACTTACCTTTTTTGTACAATTTTCACACATGGAGACACCCCCAGTATCCACTGTAGCACCTGTGTGGGACACCCTAAAAAGTTTGTTCTGGTGTCCCACACTAGTGCTCCAGCATCCAGATGTGTAAAAAGCTGCTGAGTGTCCTCTCCTTACACTGAATCAAGTTTACATTTCATTCTAGTTACAAACCCATCTAGACAACAATGTACTAAACGTATTTTAATCCAAATAGGCCTGAACAAATGTAGTTAACCTGCATCTGCCAAAAACATTGTATTAGTGGGTGAACGAACAATGTTTACTATGAACTATTACTGTGCCCGCGAACCTGAAAGTTGCCATTTTAAACTGTACAACAGTAACGAAAAGCACATGGAGCAGCATGCAAGTAATAATAATAATAATAGGAACACACGACAACAACTTACTTTTTTGAAGAGCTCTCTTGATCCTTCTGTACTGATCATGCTCCTTAAATTTCAGGTCTGACCAGTGTTTCCTCAGTTGATCCTTGGATTGCCTTGTACCCAAAAATTCCGGTGCAGACTCTTCACAACTTTAGTCATGATCTTGGCCTTTCACACATTTGGGTTTGGGTAAGGTCCATGCTTCCCATCATAGTCGTCCCACTTCAAGATGTCCACCATCTCCACCATCTCTACAAAGGATATATTTGAGACCTTAAATCTCCTCCGGGATCGGGACGTTCGTGGCCCCGGCTTTCATCATTGCTGCTGCTGTCTGCATGCACTCGCTCTTTCTCCGCCATGTGCTCTCCCCACTGTGCAGAAAGAGAAGGGGCAAGGAATAGACTAGATGGAAGGTCAGGGGTGGGCAGAGTTTCACGCATGCGCAGTGTATATAAAGCATAACACGCGTGCGTCGTATGTACGATCTGTGAGCGGAGGAAGGAGTATCGGAATCGCCGATCGTTAGAACTAAGGTACAATTTCAACTTGGGGCATCAGTGGTCTATACTGCTTATAGATTGAGGCCTATATTGGGACAAGATTAGGAGAGTTTAGCCTGACATTGGGGTTTGTCTTGTGTTGTGTCTTGCAGAGAGAATGAATGGCTTCAATGACTACAACTTCCCCCCCATATTCATAGACAAGTACAGGGAGCTGTCCTATCTGTGGCAGGTGAAACATCCGCATTATAATCATAAACAAAAGAGGCAGGCATCGCTGGAGAAACTGCTGGAGTTGGTGAAGCCGGTGGTCGCCATGGCAAACATCACCTATTTAAAAGCCAAAATTGGTGACCTGAGGAGCACTTTTAATTGGGAGACCAGACTGAAGTCAACATATTTCTGGTCGTAATATTAATGATGTTAACTAAATGTTATTATTGATCCCTAATTGCTGATTTAATAAAGTGTTTTACATATCAATAGACAGTAGTGGCCAAAAATGTTTGGGACAGGAAGGAAAAATGCAGGGGTCAGAATGACAGTCTTTTCTATTTGTTAACATTCAATTTGCAACAGTCATGAGCTGAAAATTGTGTGTGACTGATGAACAAAAAACTAAAACTATGTTCTTTTTTCATACACAGGAAAGCCTCAGCCAGGAGGAGAGCGTGGAATGTGGCAGCCAGGAGGAGGCTGTGGAATGTGGCAGCCAGGAGGTGGCGGGGGTAAGTGGCAGCCAGGAGGTGGCTGGGACCATTAGTACCCTGACAGAATCCCAGGTCCCTCCCCTTCGCCATCCAACCAAAAGGCCCAGGAAGTGGAGTAATGTGCAGGAGGCAGCAATTGGGCTGATTCGGGAGGCTAAGGCGGCCCTCAGAGCCACCCCCACTCTTTAAGAGGCCTTTGCCTGCATGGCTGCCAGCAAAATGCAGGAAATGGAGGAGGGCCAACGCCTCTTGTGTGAGGAAATTATGTATATGACCCTAAATAAGGGGTTGAGGGGCCAAATCACAGCCAAAACTGTTCCTGATCTCTTGTAGTCCAGGACCGGATTGTTCTCACTATTATATGGACTCCTCAGACTACCAATTTTGGGTGTAAAATAGTTGATGTGTACCCTGGGGTACAAAGGCTTCACCAATTTCACCAGTTTCTCCAGCATTGCCTTTTATTTTGTTATGACCTTGTTCCCCCTATTAAATTCAAAATTTTTGTCTATGTGTTTTACTTCAAAAAGGACAGTTTGTTTGTGAGTAGGCAAGTACATTTCCAAAATACAATGCCAAATTAACAAGGGACACCAACACAAACCAACCTCCTTGAGGTTAAAAAAATACAAGATAATAATGGTTTTTGTAGTAACTTGACACACAAAACGAAAAACAATATTATGGAGAGCACTAGAATAAAAACAAAAAACAAGGAGATCTTGATAAAAAATTAAAAAAACACTATAAACAAAAATTAAATACATTATTATGGAGATCTGACAAAAACCAAAAAATAAAATATTCAGGAGATCACGAGAAATAATAAATCATTTTTTCAGAACTCTGTGTGAATATCAGCAGCAAAACAACTTCATTATTCTAGCATTCTAAAGAAGAAGAGAATGCGCTGCATTTAAAGATTTTAAAAATTGCAGCGTGACAAATGTGCTATCTCCATTACGAACGCTAGTTTTACCAGACCAAGCGCTTCTCTTTCGTACTTGATTCTGAGCATGCGTGGAACTTTGTGCGTCGGAATTGTTTACACACGATTGGAATTTATGAGAACGGATTTTGTTGTCGGAAAATTTGAGATCCAGATCTAAAATTTTGTGTGACGGAAATTCCGATGGAAAATGTCCGATGGAGCCTACACATGGTTGGAATTTCCGACAACAAGCTCCCATCGAACATTGTCCGTCAGAAAATCTGACCGCGTGTACGGGGCATTAGGGTTTTCAGTGGGAAAGTTTATCCGAATAATAGTCTTAAAGTGAATATTTCTTGGATATATTACTTTTAGAATTTCCAGAATTTCAACTGTAAGGTGGTAATGATGCGATGCTGTTTATATTTGGGTACATTTATAAAGTTAAAAAGCTAAGTTCTGAGTCAGAATATATGTTTGGGTAAAATGTTCTGTTCTGGGACCCCGCGGATTTCACTTGGGTCCAGAGAATAAGGGGAACAAAAAGGTGTTTATATTTTATTACATCCTGCTATAATATCAGGGTCTATGTTGCTAGGAAACATTTTATGTCTGTATACTTGGTGGACTTATGGACTTATATTTGAATAAAGAAAGAAAATTGTTTTTAACAACTCCAAGGTAAGGAAGGCTTTCTTTGGTAGTTTGTCCTGTGATCCTGTGTTAATGCATGTTAGATGAAGAGTATCCACTTCCCCAGCCCCAATTCACGTACAGAAATGACCCACCCCCCCCATTCTACACAACTGACAGGAATAAGAACTGAGGAATGAGGCAAGTTCCCTTTTATGGGGTGGATGTCTACTGATTGCATGAATGAGTACAAAATTGAACCTTTAGAGGTATTTTAGAGTTTAGGAAATTAAATTAAGGTATGAAATAATGTAGACTACACAGGCCTTCAGAGACATGAAACATGTAGCACCACCTAGTGAAAAGATATGGAGAACAAAAAGTTGCACAATAATAGATAACATCTACACATCACCTGAAGGAAAACTGGTATTGCCAAAATCCTTATTTAGGTATGCAGCAGTATTGACACATGGAGTAACTCATGTGTCATACAGGGGGATGACTGAGATGTTAAATAAGGTATGTACAGGGGGATGACTGAAATGTTAAATAAGGTATGTACAGCCTATGGCTTCACAAACTACTCAAAAACTTTTTTTTCTCAATGCATTATTTGTGCAAAACACAATGCTCAGGGCTGCATAAGGCCACAAAAAGGGAAGTTCCCCATGCCGCAATATCCATTCCAACACATTTGCATGGATTTTATAGAATTAGACAAATGGAAAAAGGAAAAATATTGGACCACAGCACACCAAGCTTGGGGGTACAACACAGCTAATTCCCCCTGTACACATAGCAGAGATTACAACCAATTGCTGATAACACTAAAAGAACCTCAAAAAAAGGATCAGCGGTTATATTCTATGTAAATTTTTCCTGAAGGTATTACCACCCAATAAAACCAGACAACAGGAAAAGGTAGACACAGAAGGAAAAGAAGAAGGCCATACTAAAATAGAAGTTCTGAGTAAAACTATAAGATAAACTAACTTAACAGTAGAAGATGCCATAGCCTTGGAGACGGGATACCAGGAAAAAAAATAAGTGGTTAGAATGGTTGAGGTACACGGTTAAAACTCTAAAAAAGTAAAACTGCTTAGTTTGTGCCGGAGCCAGACCACATTTAGCAATGGTCCCTTTTCCTTTAGATCACAATACAGATCCAGAAGGTTTGAAATGTATGTTGCGGTTGTATAATAAGAGCTATAAACCTGAAACAAATTCTACCTGTCACACGTTGAGTTTGTTGTTTCCCCCAGTACAGAGACCTCAGATACCTCCAGCGGTTACTGCATATCCGGGCAACTTTATTTGTTTTGCACTCCCAGGGAGTTGTTGGCTAGCAGGTTCTCAAATTTTCCGCCAACAAATTTTTGTTGTCGGGCTTTCCGATCGTGTGTACACAAGTCCATCGCACAAAATTCCATGCATGCTTGGAATCAAGTACGAGCTGGAAGCACTCGGTCTTGTAAAACTAGCGTTCGTAATGGAGATATCACATTCGTGATGCGGCAAATTATGAAATCTCTCAATGCAGCGGATTCTCTTCTTCTTTATAATGGTATAATAATGAAGTTGCTTTGCTGTTGATATTCACAGAGTTATGACAAACATATTTTTTATTATTTCTAGTGATCGCCAGAATAATTTTTTTTGTTGTTTTTTTTTCTCAGGATCTCCAGAATAATCTTTTTTTTTCCTAGCGATCTCCATACTTTTTTTATTTTTATTTTTTTTCTCGTGATCTCCAGAATAATCTTTTTTTTTCTCTTTTTTTTCTAGTGATCTCCATATTTTTTTTTCTTGTGATCTCCAGAATAATCTTTTTTTTTTTTCTAGGGATCTCCATTTTTTTTTCTCGTGATCTCCAGAATAATCTTTTTTTTTTCTTTTTTTTTCTAGTGATCTCCATATTTTTTTTTTTTTACTCTGATCTCCAGAATAATTTTTTTTTTTCGTTTTGTGTGTCAAGTTACCATAACACCATTATTATCTTATTTTCTAACCTCGAAGATACAAATATGTTGGTGTCCCTTGTTAATTTGACATCGTATTTTTATAATGTACCTGCCTACTCACAAACAAACTGTCCTTTTTGAAGTAAAACACATAGCCAAGTATTTGTCAAAACAAAAATTTTGAATTTAATAGGGGAAACAAGGTCATAACAAAATAAAGAGGAAGGCAACGCTGGAGAAACAGTTGGAGTTGGTGAAGCTTTTGTACCCCAGGGCAGACATCAATTATTTGACAGACCAAATTGGTAACCTGATGAGTCCATTTAATAGGGAGCACAATACGGTCCAGGACTCTGAGAGATCGGGAGCAGCAGCAGATGACATATATGTCCCAAGGCTGTGGTCTTACAACAGCCTGCGTTTTTTGCCAGACCACAGCAAACCCAGGCCATCACTCTCAACACTTCCTTTCACGCTTCCTTCCATGCTGCTGTGATGATGAAGTCGCTGTGGTGTTGGTGGAGGTGGTGGAGGAGCATGGTCCAACTCACAGAGGTGGGTTTGAGTTGTGACTTCGCCCCTCGTCCCCTTGTTTAGGGCCTTCAGAATAATTTCTTCACATATCGTGCGTTGGCCCTCCTCCATGTGTTCTAGTTTCCTGGCAGTGACACATCCAAATGCATAGTGGCCACCAGGGTTCGTGGTAAGTGCCACAGTAGCCTGTTTTAGGAAAGCAGCCATGGACTCCTATAAGTTCATTGCCTTGCTGGTCCTTTTGGTTGGAGGGTGGAGGGGGAGGAACCTGAAATTCCGTCAGGCTGCTTGCCACAGCCTCCTCCTGGCTGAGGCTTTCCTGTGTATGAAAATGGTACATAGTTTTAGGTTTTTGGTCATCAATCACACACAATTTTGAGCTCATGACAGTTGCAAATTGAATGTTAACAAATAGAAAAGACTATCATTCTGACCCCAGCATTTTTCATTCTTGTCCCAATCATTTTTGGCTACTACTGTCTATTGATATGTAAACCACTTTGTTAAATCAGAAATTAGTCATCAATAACATCTAGTTAACATTCAATTTTGGCAAGAAATATGTTCAACAATGCTATACCTGGGTCAAGCTGGGCTCCTCCATCTTCTTCCTGGGTGGAAGGACCCAGGTTGGACCTCAGGAGCCTCAGCTGATGTGGAAGCATGTGTTGATAGTGATGGCCTGGGTTCTGTCTGGTCGGACAAAAAATGCAGGCTGTTGTAGTATCACAGCATGGGGACATATGCGTCATCTGCTGCTGCTGCTCTGGATCTCAGGGAATCCTGGATTTTCTTGCGCTCCCTATTATATGTGCTCCTCAGGCTACTAATTTTGGCCTTCAGAAAGTTGATGTCTGCCGTGGGATACACAGGCTTCACCAATTCCATCAGTTTATCCAGCACTGCCTTCCTCTTTTTCTTGTTCAAATAGTCCCTGCATTGGACTTGCCAGAGACATGGCAGCTCCCTGTACTTGTCTATGAAGTTGGGCAGGAAGTCAGGGGCTGTGAATTTGTCAACTATTTTATTTGCAAGACACAGCACAAGACAAACCCTAATGTCAGGCTAAACGCTCCTAATCTTGTCCCAATATAGGTCTCAATCTATAGGCAGTATAGGCCACTAACCACTGATGCCCCTAGTTACAATTGTACCTTCATTTGAACAATCGGCACTAACGATCCTCCGTCCTCCACTCACAGATCGTACGTACGTCGCCCATGTGTTATGCTTTATATACACTGCGCATGCTTGAAACTCCGCCCTTGTCCTTCTTTCTAGTGTATTCCCCCGCCTCTTCTTTTTCGGGGCAGTGGGAGAGCAAATGGCGTAGACACAGAAGGTGTGTGTTGTTATCAGCAACGACAAGGAAAGCTCGGAGCAAGGCAGTTCCAGATCCAGGAGGAGCATAAGGCCTCAAATATCTCCTTTGAAGAGATGGTGGAGATGGTGGACATCTTAAAGAGGACAGACTATGATGGGAAGCATGGTCAGTACAGAAACCCTAATGTGAGAAAGGCCAAGATCATGGCTAAAGTTGTCAGAAGACTACACAGGACTTTTGGGGTACGATGATCCAAGGAGCAATTGAGGAAACGCTGGTCAGACCTGAAATTGGGATCAGTATAGAAAGATCAGGAAAGTGCTGCAAAAAAGTAAGTATTTGTCGTGTGTTCCTATTATTATTATTATTACTTGCATGCTGCTCCATATGCTTTTCTTTACTGATGTACAGTTTAAAATGCCAAATTTGAGGTTCGTGGGCACAGGAATCGTTCGTATTAAACATCGTTTGTTCGACCACTAATACAACGTTTTTGACAGATGCAGATTAACTACATTTGTTCATGCCTATTTGGTTTAAAATAAGTTTATTACATTGTTGTCTAGATGTGTTTGAAACTATAATGAAATGACAACATGATTCAGTGAAGGGAGAGGACACTCAGTAGCTGTTTACACATCTGGACGCAGGAGCACTAGTGTAGGACAGCATAACAGCCAATGTAGGTTACTTTGGCCAGCCCCTCCTTACTTACACTACTGGCAGCCCACTGGACAGGTAAGAAGTGTCATAATCCAAAAATATGAATACACACTGTCCAAACTGAAGCACATTTTTACATTCTGCAATTACCTACCAAGATAATAGGAGAACAAAACTTTAAACAGTACCATTTGAAAGTATTCAGGCAGGCACTTGCACTACATGCTTTGGTGAATTTATCCATAAATATGACTACAAAAGAGGTAGGTATAGTGTGTATGGGTTTGGCAAAGTCAGCAGATTGGTATCAGTTGACTTAGCAGTTGGGGGGAGGGAGGGTTCCAAATGAGTTTTGGCCCCCCAATAAAAACCTCAGGCACTCTGCCTGAATTTAGGGTCAACATTAACATTTGAACACATTTTAGGGGGTGTTTAGGGTAAGCGCTACAATGGAGCTGACAAAATTCATTGTTAAGTGACTAGGCTAGGTGTGTATGGGCCCAGGATAGCATGCTGGGGAGATTAGTGAGGGCAAATATGCATGAAGGACAAAAAGAAGCATTAAACGCTTACAGCATGCATGAGGACAAAGAGGACATTCACAGCATATTACAATCGTGGCAATTATGGAATGATGAAATAAATACAATACATTAGCAAACATTAAATACATAGAATGTGATGTTAAAGGATAAAACTTACCTTAAAATAGTCCTTCTGCAGGACCTGAATTATGGCAGAACAGGTCTCTGGAATAATGATACCCAGAGCCTGGGGGGAGATCCCAGTCGTGAACTTCAAGTCCGGGAGACTTCTCCCCGTCGCCAAGTACCACAAGGTGGCAACGAGCCTTTGCTCTGGAGTGATGGCTTGCCGCATGCAGGTGTCCTGCATCATAATATGAGGGGTCAGCAAAGCCAAGAGACTGTGAAAGACGGGGTCCGTCATCCGGAGATAGTTCCTGAAATCATCAGTATTATTCTCCTGGAACTCCCGCAACAAAGGCTTATGACAGAATTGGTCACGGTTAAGCAACCAATTCTTGGTCCAAAAACTCCTCCTCCCCCTGTTCATGGACTGGACTTGGGTCAAAGCAATAACTCCAACACCAAGCCCAACAACAGCACGAACTCTACGATGAGTACGTAACCGCAACATGGTTAACAAATGAACGGCTGCTTGGAACGAACTGACAGAACGCACTGAAAATCAGAAAGGACCTGACAAGAACGAGCTGAAAATCAGAAATGACCGGACAAGCACGCACTGAAAATCAGAAGTGAACTATAAATAGAACGCACTGAAAGACAGATACGAACTGACAAGCACGCACTGAAGAACAGATATGAACCGACAAGCACAACCTGAAAAGCAGAAATGAACTGAAAAGCAAGAGGCTGAAAAGCGCGAATTGTCTCTCACCAAACTTCTACTAACACAAGATAAACACGAGATTAGCAGAAGGAGCCCAAAGGGTGGCGCACTGGCTATTGAACTTGCTTATTATCGGCTCGTCGTACGTCACCACGTTCCCATGTTCGTAATTGTTGGCCAACATTTGTGTGACCGTGTGTATGCAAGACAAGTTGGAGCCAACAACCTTTGAACAAAATTCCACGGTTTTGTTGTCGGAAAGTCCGATTGTGTGTACGGGGCATAAGAGTCACCAACAGTATGGAAGGGACACCTCTCCCAAAGGGTCATTTGACTCCAGGGTTTACATGAGATTGGGGTTCCCCAGGGGAGGGTGCCGAATGAGTTTAAAGCCAGGAACCAGGTGACAGCTGGATTTGAGTCTATTTTCTGGTGGGTGACTATAAATAAAAATGTTGACTGGATTAACTATATATACTATAACCAACAACGATCTGTAAATTATACTAGGGACGCTGTAAAAGGGCCTAGCATAACAACTGGCCCCCACATCTCTAATGGCATGGCAGAACTGAATGGGCTTAGATATGGTCTTAGCTGAAAGAGGAAGGGTATGCAAAATGTTTGGTAGCATGTATTGTACCTGTATACCTAATAATACAGCTCCTGGAGGGACCGTGACCAGAGCCCTAGAAGGATTGACTCCTCTATCAAATTAATTAGTGGAAAACTCAGGTATTAATGATCCATTCACAAACTGGCTTGAAGGATGGTTCAGTAAGTGGACTGGACTTATCAAATCATGTTTGATCTCAATTGCTGTGGTTTTGGCCGTTTGGTCACTTGTGGTTGCTGCTGCATTCCCTGTATTCAAGGGCTTTCACAAAAATTGATTGAAACCGCAGTCTCAAGAACAATGTATCAAGCCCTTCCTACCTCTGAGGAGACCTATGTGGACATTGAAGCTCAACTAAATGACATACAGTCTGAAAGTGCATGACACAGGGACTATCATCAAAATGTGTTGCGATAAAATAGCCACACAAGAGGAGGGAATGTTAGAAAAGTTTTAGATGTTTGTTGTGTGACTATTAAAGCTGGAGACTGATTTTTAAGATGGCTTCTGAGAACATGTTGCATTAACCTGCTGTCTCTTTTGTATTAACTCACCCCATAGTATAACATAGAGTGATTAAGCTTTGCCATACTGCATATGGTAACAGATTGTGAGAGGAACACTAATTAGCAAATAAAGTATGTACCATGATGTACCAGGAGCTATCAGTGTTTCCTCAGCCAATAGAAGCATTATAGCTGTATTATTGTAAGTATTAGGAGGGGGGCTGTACATCCCTCTGTGTGATTTCTGCTCCATCTTTTGGCATGTGAGGATCACCCTTTTGTGTTGACACAACTGAAATAAATTGTCTGCTTTTCAATACATCTGGAGTTTGACTGATTACAGGAGAAGAATAATCCTAACAAACACTAAATGGCTGATTGCTGGAAGTCACAGCCCTATGTAATCTGCAAGCAGCTACCAGAGCTACCAGTATATCAGATCCGGCCGGAGGGAAGTACAGGGCTGCATAAGACCGGGCATTGTAATCATCTGTTGCCTTTGTCAGAAACAGTGCGTGTGCCCCCACAATCAGATTCCTAGCCTATACTATACTTACAGCTCCACAAAGATCTCGTCCAGTGACTAGATCTCACTCAGAGCCCCTGGATGTGGAAGCTGAAGACAGTGAGGATGAGAAGATGGGAGTAGATTGGCTGTAGCCATCCCAAATGTCAGAGCCTTCTGTTTCACCCTCCTCTCCTCCCAAGATGTCAGACACTGGGATTCTCAGGCCGGAGGCCCCAGAATTTGTGCCTCAGAGTCGGCCTTCAGAGGATCTGGAAGATTCTCAATTCCCCATGTCGGCAGCAGACTCAGAGGATTCTGATCTCCCTGCTGAGGAAGAAGAAGTTAAAGAAGGAGAAGAGATAGAGGCTAGTGACCCCACAACCTCTAAGCCTAAGGGGCAGAGAAAGAGAAGAATTGTTTGCCCACCTAAGAGACTGACATATGACATTTTAGGTGAAAACTCTGAGGAGGTTATCCTCACCTCTCAAAGGACTCTCCAAGATCCCCCCAACGCTAATTTGGTGGAGGACAATCCTAGATCACCCCCTGGCACATCTATGCTGGCCATCCCAGTATAGTTTGCTTGTGGACAGAACAACCTCCCTTTCACTGACAATTGGTGGGAGGTTCCTCTGTCAAGTCTATGTCAGGACATGAGTTGTTTGAATTTGAGCTCTTCTTATGCCAATGCAAACTGTTTGATTTCTTGTGTGAATTAACCTGTTTTCCTCTGTGTGTAATTTTAAAGCATGTAACAGGTTCCAACCTTTACTGCCTTTGGGAGACCAAAGATTCTCTGGTGAGGGAGTGTGTAGCGGTAGCTATGCATATTTATTACATTGCCAAGCTGACCAGGACTCTTAATGAACAGAGACACAGCTTGAAAGCTTTGCACGAGGAACTTCTCCCCTCCCTTATTTTCTTCTCATAGACTTGTTCACAGGCAACACAGCCCACTCTGCCCGTTCACCTAATTCTCCATAGGCAGAGGCGAGTTGGCCAATCAAGGGAGGAAATGCAAAGAACTCTGAGAGATGGAGTTCCCAGCACAGACTGCTTGATTAAAATCAACACGCAGAGAACTACACATTCCAAGAAGCACTGCTGCATGGGAGAAGTTTTACCCTGGAGACTTTCCGGTAGAAGTTGAATAATATGAAACTCGCGCTAAATGGTGAAAAAACAGTGAAAAAGAAAACTAAAGCAGCTGCCACGCACAAAGTGCTACTCACTAGAAATGTAAAATTATGAAAATGTGGCGCTCGCAAATATTAATAAACATGTGTGACTACGTGTAAATGAGTACAGCTGTGAATATGCAAAGCAAAAAACATATAAAGTCCAAATGAATATACTGAATGTTCTGATCCACAATGGAAAAAAAACTTTTGAAGTGCAATGGACCACAGACGCTCCACAACTTTTCAGGTGCAAAAACACCACCCCCACATGTATCCCCACTCACCAAATGGCGATGACCCCCAGCTTTGCAGTCTGGGGGTCACTTCAGGCTTGTGTGATGGTATCCAGAGAAGTTCAGGGGTAGTGTTGTGCACATCAGATCAAATAATTTCTTGTTGGAATTTCACAGCAGAATCACCAGGCACCAAAAAAGGATAAAAAATGGAATTAATAGTGAAAAGTACCGTTTGAAAAGGGATTTATTCCACATACAAATGGGTACTTACAAAATAGTTGATAAAAACAGGCATGTAAAGGGATTAAAGATGGATCCAGATGCTCCTTATGGCGTGCGTTTCAGAAACCAGGAAGTGTGTTCCACAGAGCAGGAAATGACGCCAGCACCGGCGGAAATACGTCGACCTGTTTCGCTCACCCACAGGGCGTTATCAAAGACCTAATTCCCAGCCCATTCGACTGTCTTAAAATAGAGGAAAGGAGGGGACCTCCCCCACATAGAGGACCAATCACCATCGACATGGGGACCATGCTAATGATGAGCTAAAAAAGGTCACTCCCACAGGCAGAGCACAGCCAAGTGTAACTAGCAATCTGCAAAAAAACGATTCCAAGAGCTTAGGACATCAGTTCTGGCTAAACCATGGAGCTCACTAGAAATACATTTACATGCACAATGAAATTAATATACATACAAACCAAAAAATGAAAATATTAATGAGTTAAAGGAAAAACAAACAAAAAGTGACAAAATATTAAAAATAAAAATATAAATTAAAAATAAATATAAATAATAAAAATAAAAATAATAAATATACAGAAATAAAAATAAAAATAAAATAAAAATGAAAATAAAAATAAAAATAAAAAAGGAAAATAAAAATAGAAATAAAAATAAATATAAGTAAAAATAAAAATGAAAATAAAAATAAAAATAAAAAATAAATGAAATAAAAAAGAAAGAGAAAGATGCAATGGATAAAAAGCACCATATTGTTCTAAAATTTCGACAGAAAACAGTTCAGATCCAATTCAATGTTTAACCCTCGGGGGCTCATCGTTTTTAAACGATGGATCCACTGGGTCTCATTACGAGAAATAGCTCGCTTGAGGTTGCCTCCTCTCCGGTGCCCCTCAACTCTGTCAATACCAAGAAGGCGGGGCCACTGGGATCCCTACCGTGAACTAGTCTAAAATGATTGGATAAACTGTGGTGTTTGTAACCTTTTTTAAACCTATTAATATGCTTGCGTAATCTCACTCCCAATGCTCTGGTAGTCCTACCTTTGTATTGTAACCCACATGGGCAGGACAACAGGTAGGTGATGTGGGTAGTGCCACATGTAATACATTTTTTAATTTTATAGGATAGACCAGTGGAGTGTGCTGTGAGCTTAGTTGTTTTCCTCATCCTGTGTTTAGATGTCCTACATATAACACATCTCCCACAGCTAAAAAAACCCACCTGATCCAAAAAAGTGCATAGCTTTTTCGGGGGGTCAACAACATTGGGTGCCAGCTTGAGTCGTAGCGTGGAAGGCTTGGTATAAATGAACTGTGGTCTACTGTGTAAAACACTGGCTAAATCGTCATCTTTCAATAGAAGATGCCAATGCTTCTGAACAATATGTTCCACTTGTTTATATTAGCGGGTAAAACCTGACATAAAAGCAATACCAAAATCTCTTTTGGCAACTTCCTTCTTTTTAAACAAATCGTCCCTATTGACAATACCTTCATCTTGGGCATCTTTAACCAGACGTCTCAGCTTAGCTTTGAATCTGTTGGTAGGGTTACCTCTCAGTTTTTCATATGGTTCAGCATCATAGACAAGTCTGTTAAGTTTAGCTAAATAGTCAGAGTTATTAAGAATAACAAGCCCCCCCTTTATCCGCACTACGGATGAAAATCTGTTTGTTTTCTTCTAGGGATTTTAGGCCCCTTTCAATGTCAGATTTGTGCCTACTAGGTTTGATTGCCAATCCTTCTAAGTCCTGTTGGACCAAGGATTTGAACACCTCTATAAAATGACTGTTAGAATTTCTAGGATTAAAAACCGAGTTAGACACAATTGCGCAAGAATTGAGGCTTTTGACCTACAAGCGCAAGTTCTGTATGAGAGGTTCTTGGAAAAAGGTTACACTCCATGTGAATTAAACAAAACCCTATCCTTGGTAAGGGGTATGAATAGGGGCGATTTGTTTAAAAGGAAGGAAGTTGCCAAAAGAGATTTTGGTATTGCTTTTATGTCAGGTTTTACCTGCCAATTTAAACAAGTGGAACATATTGTTCGGAAGCATTGGCATTTTCTATTGAAAGATGACGATTTAGCCAGTGTTTTACCCAGTAGACCACAGTTCATTTATACCAAGCCTTCCACACTACGACTCAAGCTGGCACCCAATGTTGTTGACCCCCCGAAAAAGCTATGCACTTTTTTGGATCAGGTGGGTTTTTTTAGCTGTGGGAGATGTGCTATATGCAGGACATCTAAACACAGGGTGAAGAAAACAACTGAGTTCACAGCACACTCCACTGGTCTATCCTATAAAATAAAAAATATAGTACATGTGGCACTACCCACATCACCTACCTGTTGTCCTGCCCATGTGGGTTACAATACGCAGGTAGGACTACCAGAGCATTGGGAGTGAGATTACGCAAGCATATTAATAGGATTAAAAAAGGTTACAAACACCACAGTTTATCCAATCATTTTAGACTAGTTCACACTAGGGACCCCAGTGGCCTCACCTTCTTGGTATTAACAGAGTTGAGTGGTATTGGAGAGGAGGCAACCTCAAGCAAGCTATTTCTCGTAATGAGACCCAGTGGATCCATCGTTTAAAAACGATGAGCCCCCGAGGGTTAAACATTGAATTGGATCTGAACTGTTTTTTGTCAAATTTTTAGAACAATATGGTGCTTTTTATTCATTGTATCTTTCTCTTTCCTTTTTATTTCATTTATTTTTTATTTTTATTTTTATTTTTATTTCTATTTATTTTTATTTTTATTTTTATTTTCATTTTCATTATTTTTATTTTTATTTTCATTATTTTCATTTTTATTTTTATTTTCATTTTTATTTTTATTTCTGTTTATATTTATTATTTTTATTTTTTATTTTTAGTTTTAATTTTCATTTTTATTTTTATTTTTATTTTTAATATTTTGTCATTTTTTTCTTAGTTTTTCCTTTTACTCATTAATATTTTCATTTTTTGGTTTGTATGTATATTAATTTCATTGTGCATGTAAATGTATTTCTAGTGAGCTCCATGGTTTAGCCAGAATTGATGTCCTAAGTCCTTGGAATCGTTTTTTTGCAGATTGCTAGTTACACTTTTTTGGTCTCTCCCAGTGGCTGTGCTCTGCCTGTGGGAGTGACCTTTTTTTATCTCATCATTAGCTTGATCCCAATGTCGATGGTGATTGGTCCTCTGTGTGGAGGAGGTTCCCTCCTTTCCTTTATTTTAAGATGGTCGAGTGGGCTGGGAATTAGGTCTTTGATAACACCCTGTGGGTGGGCTGAACATGTCGACGTATTTCCGGCGGCGCTGGCGTCATTTCCTGCTCGGTGGAACGCACTTCCTGGTTTCTGAAAAGCAAGCCGTGAGCGGCATCCGGATCCATCTTCAATCCCTTTACATGCCGGTTTTCATCAACTATTTTGTAAGTACCCATTTATATGTGGAATAAATCCCTTTTCAAATGGTACTTTTCACTATTAATCCATGTTTTATCCTTTTTTGGTGCCTGGTGATTCTGCTGTGAAATTCCTACAAGAAATGATTTAATCTGATATGCACAACACTACTCCTGTACTTCTCTGGATACCATCACACAAGCCTGAAGTGACCCCCAGACTGCGAAGCTAGGGGTCATCGCCATTTGGTGAGTGGGGATACATGTGGGGGTGGCGTTGTTGCACCTGAAAAGTTGTGGAGCGTCTGTGGTCCATTGCACTTCAAAAGTTTTTTTTCCATTGTGGATCAGAACATTCAGTATATTCATTTGGACTTTATATGTTTTTGCTTTGCATATTCACAGCTGCACTCATTTACATGTAGTCACACATGTTTATTAATATTTGCGAGCGCCACATTTTCATAATTTTACATTTCTGGTAAAAGGGACAGACCTACCGCGAGACAGGGAAGAGTCTGGACGTGGAGGACAGAGGGCTGCGGGTTTAGACCTAGGGGATCATGCCTGTCAGAGCCAGGAAATCAGCGGTGGACATCTTGGGCTAAAAGAGGACTCAGAGTGCATCCCCAGGCATCCCAATCAGCGTGTGACACCCTCGTGAGGAGGTGTCAATCGAGCACTTGCAAGGACCGGTACTACAGTATCTTCCCCTGTGGCCTTTGGACACAGGAGTTGGTAAGCAGGCTTTCCCCCAATTCTCCATAAAACAGAACTCTGATTTACCCTTGTTGCCCGCCTTCCTTAGTTACATGGAAATGTGATGTTGCTACAGTCTGCCTGGTAGTGAAAGCACTTGCCCCCTACCCCATAGGATTACAATACTGGTTTCTTGTCAAGCCTTTTGGATGTACTGTGTTCACCTCATTTCAGGATATCAACAAGTGCACCACCATAAAGTAACTCAAGATTTTAAGGGCTCTATCTGTGTTCAAGACACTAGTCACTTACAAGTGGATCCACACTGGGGGTTTATTCAGTGCACTGGGTCAGGTATTGAGGTTAAGCAGGCCTGCTGGGACTGGGGTGCTAGGGTGAAGAACGGAGAGGACTAATAGACAAAGATAAGGTCATTCCTTGACCTTCCTTCTGCCTGAACAGTACATTTTCTTGACTTGCTATTTTTATTTTCATGTGTTTACCTCTGCTCTTAGGGCCATTTCACTTAAAGGAGTCCTCTAAGAGCAGACAAATTTGACCTTGCTGATTTTGATTTTTCCTGTAACTTTCTGTCCTGTTATACCTCATTATACCTGCTTACTGCTTTATATTACTGTGACTGTTTGTTTCATTCTCTTTTAAGAAAGCGCACAGTAAAAGTTACTTTCTGATTTCACTATAATCTGTGTATTTTACTGTGGTATTTACACTACACTACTGCTAGGTGTGCCAGTGGAGTTGCGTCTGTTGTCTGTTCTTGGGGTTGAAGAGGCAGAGTAAAGAACCAACAATATTCAAGCAGATATTGTATGGGTAGCGTTACATGTACAGGCTCGTCCGGGATACCTTTACTCTGCAAGCAACTTCTCAAGACAGCAACCCTACCAGCATCTAAACAAGATATTGTATCAAATTGTACTAAAGAAGGGAATGGACACTACAGCTCTAGACCAAGCCAGCATTAAACAGATCTTGAGAGGCACTCCACACTCCGATCCAATATGGATCAAGTTAAAAACCTCTTCACATACCCAGAGCTTATCAGGATTGTGAGGGAAGAGGAAGATCTGTTGGAAAAGAAAGACTCAAGCTCCTGCATCAGAGCAAAGCAAACACCAAGGAAAGAGAAAGTACTTACATACTCTGCCCAAACGGGAGAGGATCCCCCACAGGATGAGGATGAGATGGATGCTGGGCAGTCTAATGCCACGTACACATGGTCGAAAATGTTCAATGGGAGCTTTTTGTCAGAAATTGTGTAAGCTCCATCGGACATTTTCCATCGGAAATTTCCGTTGCACAAATTTTGAGATCTGGATCTCAAATTTTCCAACAACAAAATCCGTTCGCGTAAATTCCGATCGTGTGTACACAATTCCGAGGCACATGCTCAGAATAAATTACGAGACGGAAGCGCTCGGTCTGGTAAAACTAGCGTTCGTAATGGAGATAGCACATTAGTTACGCTGCAATTTTTAAAATAGTTTAATGCAGCGCATTCTCTTCTTCTTTATAATGTTAGAATAATGAAGTTGTTTTGCTGCTGATATTTACACAGAGTTCCGACAAACTGACTTCTTTACTATTTCTCGTGATCTCATGAATAATATTCATATTCATTTAAATTCATTTAAATTCAATAATATTCATTTTGTTTTTCGTCAGATCTCCATAATAATGTTTCTAATTTTTGTTTCTTTTTTTTCTTTTTTTTTTTTATCAAGATCTACTTTTTTTTGTTTTTTCTAGTGCTCTCCATAATATTATTTCTCGTTTTGTGTGTCAAGTTACCACAATTATTATCTCGTATTTTTTAACCTCAAGGAGGTTGGTTTGTGTTGGTGTCCTTTGTTAATTTGACATTGTATTTAGGAAATGTACCTGCCTACTCACAAACAAACTGTCCTTTTTGAAGAAAAACACATAGGTAAGTATTTGTGAAAAATAAATAGCCATTTATTCTGGGTCATAACAAAATAAAGAGGAAGGCAACGCTGAAGAAACTGGTGAAATTTGCAAAGCCTTTGTACCCCAGGGCACACATCAATTATTTTACAGTCAAAATTGGTGGCCTGTGGAGTCCTTATAATAGTGAGCACAATCCAGTCCAGGACTACAAGAGATCATGAAGCAAATGACATATCTGTCCCCAGGCTGTGGTCATTAGGGATGAGCCGAACACCCCCCTGTTCAGTTCACACCAGAACATGCGAACAGGAAAAAAGTTTGTTCGAACACGCGAACACCGTTAAAGTCTATGGGACACGAACATGAATAATCAAAAGTGCTAATTTTAAAGGCTTATATGCAAGTTATTGTCATAAAAAGTGTTTGGGGACCCGGGTCCTGCCCCAGGGGACATGGATCAATGCAAAAAAAAGTTTTAAAAACGGCCGTTTTTTCAGGAGCAGTGATTTTAATAATGCTTAAAGTCAAACAATAAAAGTGTAATATTCCTTTAAATTTCATAGCTGGGGGGTGTCTATAGTATGCCTGTAAAGGGGTGCATGTTTCCCGTGTTTAGAACAGTCTGACAGCAAAATGACATTTCAAAGGAAAAAAGTCATTTAAAACTACTCGCGGCTATTGCATTGCCGGTCTGACAATACACATAAAAGTTCACTGATAAAAACGGCATGGGGATTCCCCACAGGGGAACCCCGAACCAAAATTTAAAAAAAAAATGACGTGGGGGTCCCCCTAAATTCCATACCAGGCCCTTCAGGTCTGGTATGGATTTTAAGGGGAACCCCGCGCCAAAATGTAAAAAAAAAAAAACGGCGTGGGGTCCCCCCAAAAATCCATACCAGACCCTTATCCGAGCATGCAACCTGGCAGGCCGCAGGAAAAGAGGGGGGACGAGAGAGCGCCCCCCCTCCTGAACCGTACCAGGCCACATGCCCTCAACATTGGGAGGGTGCTTTGGGGTAGCCCCCAAAACACCTTGTCCCCATGTTGATGAGGATAAGGGCCTCATCCCCACAACTCTGGCCGGTGGTTGTGGGGGTCTGCAGGCGGGGGGCTTATCGGAATCTGGAAGCCCCCTTTAACAAGGGGACCCCCAGATCCCGGCCCCCCCCATGTGAAATGGTAAGGGGGTACAAAAGTACCCCTACAATTTCACTAAAACACTGTCAAAAATGTTAAAAATGACAAGAGACAGTTTTTGACAATTCCTTTATTTAAATGCTTCTTTCTTCTATCTTCCTTCATCTTCTTCTTCTTCTTCTGGTTCTTCTGGCTCTTCTGGTTCTTCCTCCGGCATTCTCGTCCAGCATCTCCTCCGCGGCGTCTTCTATGTTCTTCTCCTCGGGCCGCTCCGCACCCATGGCATGGGGGGAGGCTTCCGCTCTTCTCTTCATCTTCTTCTCTTCTTCATCTTCTTCTTTTCTTCTCTTCTTCAACTTCTTCTCCGGGCTGCTCCGCATCCATGCTGGCATGGAAGGAGGCTCCCGCTGTGTGACGCGTCTCCTCTTCTGACGGTTCTTAAATAATGGGGGTGGGGCCACCCGGTGACCCCGCCCCCTCTGACGCACGGTGACTTGACCGTCAGAAGAGGAGACGCATCACACAGCGGGAGCCTCCCTCCATTCATCCCAAGAAGATGAAGAGAAGAAGAGAAGAAAAGAAGAAGATGAAGAAGAGAAGAAGATGAAGAGAAGAGCGGGAGCCTCCCCCCATGCCATGGGTGCGGATCGGCCCGAGTAAAAAAAGAAGATAGAAGACGCCGCGGAGGAGATGCTGGACGAGAACGCCGGAGGAAGAACCAGAAGAGCCAGAAGAACCAGAAGAAGAAGATGAAGGAAGATAGAAGAAAGAAGAAGCATTTAAATAAAGGAAATGTCAAAAACTGTCTCTTGTCATTTTTAACATTTTTGACAGTTTTTGAGTGAAATGGTAGGGGTACACCCTTACCATTTCACACAGGGGGGGCGGGATCTGGGGGTCCCCTTGTTAAAGGGGGCTTCCAGATTCTGATAACCCTCCCGCCCGCAGACCCCACAACCACCGGCCAGGGTTGTGGGGATGAGGCCCTTGTCCTAATCAACATGGGGACAAGGTGTTTTGGGGGGCTACCCCAAAGCACCCTCCCAATGTTGAGGGCATGTGGCCTGGTACGGTTCAGGAGGGGGGATGCTCTCTCGTCCCCCCCTCTTTTCCTGCGGCCTGCCAGGTTGCGTGCTCGGATAAGGGTCCAGTATGGATTTTTGGGGGGATCCCACGCCGTTTTTTTTAAATTTTGGCGTGGGGTTCCCCTTAATATCCATACCAGACCTGAAGGGCCTGGTATGGAATTTAGGGGGACCCCCACGTCATTTTTTTTTAACCACTTGCTTACAGGGCACTTAAACCCCCCTCCTATCCAGACCAATTTTCAGCTTTCAGCGCTGACGCACTTTGAATGACAATTGCGCAGTCATACAACACTGTACCCAAATGAAATTTTTATCATTTTTTCACCACAAATAGAGCTTTCTTTTGGTGGTATTTGATCACCTCTGCAGTTTTTACTTTTTGTTAAAAAATGTAAATAACTTAATTTAAAAAAAAAAAAAATTATTTTTTTATATTTTGTTATAAAAAATTTAAAACGGGTCATTTTTCTCCTTCATTGATGTACGCTGATGAGGCGGCAGTGATGGGCTCTGATAGGCGGCAGTGATGGGCACTGATGGGTGGCAGTGATGGGCAGCACTGCCAGGTGGCACTGATTGGCACTACAGGTGGGCATTGATAGGTGGCACTTGTGGGCATTGATAGGTGGCACTTGTTGGCATTGATAGGTGGTACTTGTGGGCAGTGTTAGGTGGCACTGTGGGCACTGTTAGGTAGCACTGTGGGCAGTGTTAGGTGGCACTATAAGGTGGCACTGATGAGGCAGATGTGCCTCTTCCACTTGGGGACCGATGTCCCTCACAACCGAGCCGGTGATCGGCTTTTTTTTCTACTCACGCTGTCAGCGTGAGTAAAAAAAACGATTACCGATCTTTTGTTTACATCATGTGATCAGCTGTCATTGGCTGACAGCTGATCACATGGTAAGGGGCCGGGACCGGCCCCTTACTCGGATCGGTGATCAGCCGAGTCTCAGTGACTCGGTGATCACAGCACGCTGGGAGCACAGGGGAGGCCGTCATGTGACGGCCTCCCGGGAATTAAGGTCCGCTCTGTGGCCATCATTCGGCCATAGCGCGGATGTCTAGTGGTTCATTTTGGTTCAGGGTTCCCCTGTGGGGAATTCCCATGCCGTTTTTATCAATGAACTTCTATGTGTATTGTCGGACTGGCAATGCAATAGCCGCGAGTAGTTTTAAATGACTTTTTTCCTTTGAAATGTAATTTTGCTGTCAGACTGTTCTAAACACAGGAAACATGCGCCCCTTTACAGGCATACTATAGACACCCCCCAGCTACGAAATTTAAAGGGATATTACACTTTTATTGTTTGACCTTAAGCATTATTAAAATCACTGCTCCTGAAAAAACGGACGTTTTTAAAACTTTTTTTTGCATTGATCCATGTCACCTGGGGCAGGACCCAGGTCCCCAAACACTTTTTAGGACAATAACTTGCATATAAGCCTTTAAAATTAGCACTTTTGATTTCCCCCATAGACTTTTAAAGTGTGTTCCGCGGCATTCGAATTTGCTGCGAACACCCCAAATTGTTCGCTGTTCGGCAAACTTGCGAACAGCCAGTGTTCGAGTCGAACATGAGTTCGACTTGAACTCGAAGCTCATCCCTAGTGGTCATACAACAGCCTGCGTCTTTTGTCAGACCAGATTGAGCCCAGGCCATCACTCTCTGGTCTTACTTACATGCTTCCTTCCAGGCTGTGGCTCTGATGTTGTAGTTATGGCAGGTGGAGGAGGAGGAGGAGGAACATTGTTCAACTCACAAACGTGGCTTTGGCTTGTGAGTTCGCCCCTCAACCCCTTATTTATTGCTTGTAAGATCACTTCCTCACATAAAAGGCGTTGGCCCTCCTCCATTTCCAGCATTTTGCAGGCTGTCAAGCAGGCATAGTCCTCTTGAAGACTGGGGGGGTTTCTGAGGGCCGCAGTAGCCTTTAGAAATAGGCCAAGTGCTGCCTCCTCCAGATTACTCCTCTTCCTAGCACTTTTTTGTCGAAGGCCGAGGGGAGGGACCTGGGATTCAGGCAGGCTACTGGGCCCGGCCACCTCCTGGCTGCCACCTTTCATGGCCTGGCTGAGGCTTTCCTGTGTATGAAAAAGGGACATAGTTTTAGTTTTTGGTTCATCAATCACACACAATTTTCAGCTCATGACTGTTGCAAATTGAATGTTAATAAATAGAAAAGACTATCATTCTGACCCCAGCATTTTTCATTCTTGTCCCAATCATTTGTGGCCACTACTGTCTATTGATATGTAAAACACTGTGAAATCAGAAATTATTTATCAAAACTAACATGTATTTAACATCATTAATTTGACAACCAGAAATATTTTGAAGAATGCTATACCTGACTCAAGCTGGGCTCCTCCACATGTTGCTGCCTGGAAGGCCCAGGTTGGTTGTTGGAAGCCTCAGCTGGGGGGGAAGGAAGCCTTGAAGGAAGACTGGAGAGTGCTGGCCTGGGTTCACTCTGGTTTGACAGAGAATGCAGTCTGTCATAGTACCACAACCTGGGTACATAAATGTCATCTGCTGCTCCTGATCTCAGGGAATACTGGACCTTCTTACACTTCCTATTATAAGTGTTCCTCATGCCACCAATTTTGGACGTTAAATACTTGATGTCTGCCATGGGGATCATCGGCTTCACAAATACAAGCAGTTTCTCCAGCACTGCCTGCCTCTTTCTTTGATTATTAAAAAACGGGTGGTTCAGCTGCCACAGACAGGGCAGCTCCCTGAACATATCAATGAATATTCCTAGAAATTCCCTATCATTGAAGGGATCCATTTTCTCTGCAAGACACAACACAAGACAAACCCTAATGTCAGGTGAAACTCTCCTAATCTTGACCCAATATAGGCCTCAATCTATAAGCAGTATAGGCCACTAATGCACCAAGTTTAAATTGTACCTTTGTTATAACGATCATCGCTTCCGATACTCCGTCCTCCACTCACAGATCATACATACGATGCACGCGTGTTACGCTTTAAACTTATGAACTCTGCCCGCCCCTGACGTTATTTCTTTTTTTTTTAAACAAGATTTTTATTGAGCATATTGACATGTTACATCACATTCTGTAAACAGTAGGCTGTTTTACATCTCATTGAAGACAACATGTTACCTCTACACATATAACACATCCAGTTTCACATGTTCTGCAGTTATCTCTTTCAATATTAAAACAACCTTCTACCTCATTCAGCCTGATTGTTTTGCTCTTTTTTTTTTTTTTTTTATTAAGTAAGTCTTTATTTATATGTATATCATATTTTACTAGAAAACCGCTCAGAAAGAAGAGCGCCTGGACAGTCAACATAAACATTGGAACTTTAGTTTCAGACTGAGAAAAAACAAACTCCCACAAGACCCCCTCCCTGTATGGACTCCCTCCCCTCCCTTCCCACCCCCCCTCATTATTTATCTGCCCCTAATATTGTATGCATCCATTCTTTCAACACCCTACTGTCCACCCTCATCATTGCCTAGATTCTTTCTTCTCTATTGCTCTTCTCCTCTTCTACCGATAAGGTATTTTTGGACTCAGTCCACCTACACCACACTTTCCTAAATTTTTTGGGGGCTCCTCTCGCCTCGTATGTCATTCTATACATAAGTACATCATCATTTATTATTTTTATCCACATTCCCAGGGTGAGTTGTTCACCATGTATCCATCGTCGAGCGATCAGTTTTCTCACCCCAAAATAAAGAAGTCTAAGGAACAGTTTAGTATTTATATTCATCTCTTCCTGATCAAAGATCCCCAGCAGGCACCTCATAGGAGAGCATATGTTTGGAAGACCAAAGTGGTCAGATATGAACTCAGTCACCTGAGACCATAGAGGTCTTACCTTAGGGCAATCCCACACCATATGAAGGAAAGTTCCCTCATCTCCCCTACATTTATGGCATTCTGGGTTGTCCCTTCTGTGCATTTTAAATAGTCTAGTTGGAGTGTAGTACATCTGGTGTAAATATCGAAGCTGTATCATTCTATCCATGGAGGAAATCACCGATACGAAATATGTATCAAGTACCTCCTGCCACAATTCCTCAGTCAGTTCCGGAATGAAAGTCGTCCACCTATTTCTGGTCCTAGCAGTCAGGTCAGGTCCTCCCAATCTAATCTCCTTGTAGTATCTGGATATACGCTTAGTCGGTTCCGGGTCAATCAGGACCTTTTCCAAGACTGTGTTTTGTACCTTCACCTCCCCCCTCCCGAACTGGGCTGTCGCTGCGTGCTGCAGTTGGGTATATCTGAACTGCCACGTCCTAGGTACACCAAACTGCTCCCTCAGTTGTGCGAAGGATGTTAGCCTGCCATCCTGGTATATGTGATGTAGATATTTTATCCCAAATTTGGCCCATCCATGCCCATCCTCTATTTTGCAGAACTCTTTTAGAGATTTATTATACCAGAGGGGACAATTAGGTGACAACCATAGCGGGTCATCCATTATTTTCTGCGCACAAAGATGGAATACCCTACCTGGTAGTGCCATAACAGATCCCATCCCTCTCCCTGGTATCTCTTTTCTAAACAGAATGTTCAGTAATGTTTCCTGTGATGTGGCAACAGCTGCCTCCAGTAGAGTAGTGGCATTAGGTATCTGGGGGAAACATCGCCAATGCAAGAATGTCATTTGGGATGCAAAGAAATAGGATCTCATATCCGGCATAGCCAACCCCCCCCGAGTTATTGGTAGTTTCAGGATTGCTAGGGATAACCTGGGAGCCTTGGTTCCCCACAAGAAATCCACCACAATGGAGTCTATGCGTTTAAACGTTTTCACCGAGACATATACAGGCGAGTTCGACAGAACGTACAACAGCTTTGGCAGGATAATCATTTTAAATAGGTTTATACGACCCATCACTGTCAATGGCATATTCCTCCACCGCTGCACCTTCTCACGGAGAGCCTCCACTACCGGTCTCAAATTAAGGTCTATATACCCCGAAATGGGAAGTTGAATCACAACTCCCAGATACTTAAAGGATTGGGACAGTTGAATGGGGGATTCCGCCGGGACCGTCACTGTGTCATCTATAGCAAACAGGGATGATTTGCTCCAATTGATATGGAACCCAGAGTAGTCTCCGAATTCCTGTATCAACCGGAAGGCCGTAGATAACGAAGCACCCGGATCTTGGAGATACAAAAGCATGTCGTCCGCATAAAGGGAGACTCGCTCCTCAATCCCCCCCACCCGAAGTCCATTCAGATGGGGAGTATCCCTTATCTTTGCCGCAAGTGGCTCTATGGCCAAAGCAAAAAGAAGGGGGGATAGCGGGCATCCCTGCCTGGTCCCCCGGAGGACAGAGAAGGGCTCAGATATAATGCCATTTACCCTCACCCTGATCAATGGGTCAGTGTATAACAGCTTCACCCAGGATATAAATATAGGCCCGAATCCCAATATCTCCAGGAGACCAAACAGATAGGCCCACTCGACCGAATCAAAGGCCTTCTTGGTGTCCAAAGAGGCCACCACTCTCTCCCCGGAATTGTCATGGTCTGTCTGTAGGTTAATAAATAACCTTCTAACGTTCATTTGTGCACAGCGCCCTTGTATAAAGCCTGTCTGATCTGGGTTAACTAGTTTTAAGATTACCGACTGCAGTCTCCCCGCCAATACTTTCGCTAGTATCTTGGTGTCGACATTCATCAATGAGATGGGTCTATAGGATTCACATTCTTTAGGATCTTTTCCCCCTTTATGTATCAGGACCACCAGGGCCTCCCTCATAGAGGGGGGAAGTTTCCCTTCCCGCCGCGCAGTCAGGAACACTTGCAATAGTCGGGGCGCCAATCCACCCCTAAAGGTAGTATAGCATTCCGAGGGTATACCATCTAGGCCCGGAGATTTCCTAGGGGCAAAAGAAGCTATCGCCCCCGCAACCTCCTCCACAGATATGTCAGCCTCCAGCTCTGCACGGTCTAGATTTGTTAACTTAGGAAGATCAATATCATTCAGATAATTTTCTAGAGTGTTACCTCCCGGTGGGATGCATGACTTGTAAAGTTCTTTGTAGAATTGAACAAAGACCTGCAGTATACCCTCGGAATCACTCACCTCCACTCCACCCTGACCATAAATACTCGTTATACAGATGGGTGTGTATTCTGGTCGTGCCAAATATGCCAACAGTCTACTATTCTTGTCCCCAAATTCAAAGATACGTCTACGTTGCGCAAGTCCGAGTTTGGTAGTCTGGTCAGTCAGTATTTCCTTGTATGCCCGTGTCTTATCCTGGAGAGTATACAAACCCTCTCTAGTTGGTCGCCTAACGTATTCTGCCTCAGCTAGGGATACCTCACGTTCCCTATCCATTATTGAGGAGGCTAGTTGCTTCTTGAAGCCACCCACCTCCGCCATGAACACCCCTCGTAGAGTAGCTTTGAATGCCTCCCACTTTATTAGATCTGAGCCAACTTCCTTATTTTCCTTCCAGAACCGCTGAATAGTTTCATTACATTTAATTTTAACATATTCCTCCTGCAACCAACTAGCCTCCATCCTCCAGTGTCTGATACCCTGTCTCTGTCCCACTACAATATCCACCAGTATGGGTGAATGGTCCGAGTGCACTCTAGGTAAGTACCTCGCCCCAGCCACCAGTTGCAGTCCCTCAGGTTCAACCAATACCGTGTCTATCCTAGACAGTGTTTTATGTGTCTCAGAGTAGCAAGAATATTCCCTGATCTCTGGGTGTCTCACCCGCCATGCATCACAGAAGCCGTGGGCTGACATCCACTTCGCAAGCGGTGTTGGCGTTCTCGGCGGTGCATCCAACTTGTCCATTGTCGGATCCACCACCGCATTCAAGTCCCCCAAAATGAAAATCCTCCCTTCCGCTATCTCAAAAGTCGCTTGAAGCATATCATCCAGATGAGACAAGGAGAAGGGAGGCGGGACATACAAGTTCACAAAGGTCATGAACCTGTTATGCACCTTTATCACTGTAATAACATATCTACCCTTTATATCCGTTTTTATTGCATGAATACATATGGGTAGGGATTTAGCCACTAGTGTGGACACTCCCCTAGCAAATGAAGAGTAACTTGCATGGTAAGCCCCAGCAATATGCGCCCTTTTTAAAGAGAGAGTCCTGGAGCCCTGCAGATGTGTCTCCTGCAACATTATTAAGTGCGGTTTATATTTTTTTAGATAATCAAAGACCAGCGATCTTTTAAATTTGGAGTTAAGGCCTCTAACGTTCCAGGAGATCACTCTAAGGTTCACAGCCATAGTGGGTATAACAAGAATCTCCCCCCCTCCCCCTCCTCCTCACTCCCAGCGTTCAGGTAGGGCATCCTCCAGGGCTCCAGCACCTCCCCTCCCCATCCTGGTGAGCAGCAACATATAAGGCAGACAGCAGATATCAAAAAAGAGCTTGAAATCATGAGCATACACAAAGCATAATGATAGTTTTCTCTGATACTTCCCTCCTCCCCCCCCCTTGTCCCCCTCCCCCCACCCTGTACCCGCCCCCAACTTGCAAGGCACTTCATTCCCAAAACCTTTAACCTAAAAGAGGTTATAACGGATGTGTGTTTTCAAAAGAAACACACAGGCTCCAGCACTGTGAGGAGTGAGTTCAATTGTGAGAGGAAAAAACCCCCCACAGAAAATAAAAAACCTGCAACACAGAAATAAAAAAATATATAAGTGTTTGAGGAGAAGAGGAAGACTTCTTGTTCCACTCCTCAGGTCTCAAGTGAAAATAGGTAA
The DNA here is from genome assembly GCF_042186555.1 of Aquarana catesbeiana. Taxonomy (NCBI): domain Eukaryota; kingdom Metazoa; phylum Chordata; class Amphibia; order Anura; family Ranidae; genus Aquarana; species Aquarana catesbeiana. The sequence goes on along the minus strand of NC_133334.1, from coordinate 172,597,935 downwards.
ACAACAAAAAACCTCTGTTTCCGAAAGGAGAAAGAAACCTACAGATTCCTTCGGTGTTAAAAGTATTCTTGAGCATTTGAAAGCAGCAAACATATATCTTCTGTAGTCCTCCGAACTGCCGGGTGCATAAGGCCAAATTTGAGGGCTCCATTCAGTGCCTCCCTACACCTTATAAAGAGGGTTGTGGGGAGAAGAAAAAAAAAAAAAAAAGGGGGGGGGGGAGGGCGGTAAAAGAGCAGCTCAGCGTCCGCCATATTTCCTTCTCCTGACATCCCTTATCCCCCAACATCTTCATCTGTATGTAGTAGTTTAAGGTGATCTTGGAGAGCCCCCTCTTCTCGATCGTCCCCTCGCATCCAGCCAATCAGCAGCCTCCGTGGGGGTGGTAAAAAAATGTGTTTTGCCATTATCCACAATGCGTAGTTTTGCTGGATATAGCATACTATACATCAGGTTCAGTTCTCTAAGCCGTTTCTTTATCGGATAGAAAAAAGCCCTCTGTTTTTGCGTGGTGGCAGAGAAATCAGGATAGATAGATATCCGGTAATTATGACACTTCAGGTCAGGGCCTGTCCTGGCTCCTTTTAGGATATTTTCTCTGTCCCTGAAGTGCAGAATCTTTGCTATCATGGGTCTGGGGATTGCTCCCTTTGGTGGGGGTTTACCTGGTACACGGTGCGCCCTCTCTATGGCAAACATAGCACTGAAAGTTCCAGGGGTCATATTCTCCTTCAGCCAGTCCTCCAAGAATTCCTCAGGATGACTACCTTCCACTCCTTCAGGGAATCCCACCAGCCTTATGTTATTTCTTCTCATGCGGTCCTCCATGTCGGCCATTTTAAGAGTGTGCTCAGAGAGGGTCTTTTTAATGACTTGGTTATCAGTGGTCATAGGTCTAACAGTGTCCTCCAGAGCAGCAATGCGATGATCAGTAGCCTGGGCTTTTTCTCTAAGCTTCTGCATATCATGTTTCATAAAGGAGAATTCCATTTGCAGTTCCCCAAAGTGGTCTAGCAGCTTAGCCTGACACCCCTGTATGGCAGCCATTATTTGCTTAAGGGACGGTTCTCCCTCCTCCTCCAGGGCTCTGTCTGTATCATGTATGGGCCCCTCGTCCCTGTCCAGTGATCTCCCCCTGCGCATAGTACGGTCCCTCTGTATTCTGGGACTCACCCGACCAGAGGAAGCAGGCTGTGGTCTTTCTGTGTCATGCTGCTGCTGGAGCGGCGGCCATTCCTCATCCTCCTCTCTGCCCGGCGCCGCGGCGCCATCTTGAGAGCCCCAGGCATAACGGGCCAGTCTCTCCCCCGGTGTTTTTGGCCACGGAGGCCCGTATTTCACCATCCCCTGAGGCTCTCCGGAGGGTCCGCCACTCATACCCCAGCAGTCCAGGGCAAAACGCCGGCTTTAGCTCACAGGATTAGGTCAGGATGTGGAATCTGCAGGGAGAGCTCCTCTCAAGACGTCCTCACATGCTGCGCGCCGGCTCCGCCCCCTCCCTGACGTTATTTCTAGTACATTCCCCACCCCTTCTCTTTCGGTGCAGTGGGAGAGCACATGGCAGAGAAAGAGCAAGTGCATGCAGAGGAGAGCAGCAATGACGAAAGGCCGTAGCCACAAACGTTCCGATCCCGGAGGAGATTTAAGGCCTCAAATATGTCCTTTATAGAGATGGTGAAGATCTTGAAGAGGGCCGACTATGACGGGAAGCATGGACCTGAAGGGTCTGGTATGGATTTTGAGGGGGACCCCCACGCCATTTTAAAAAAAAAATTTGGCACGGGGTTCTCCTTAATATTCATACTAGACTTGAAGGGCCTGGTATGGAATTTAGGGGGACCCCCACTCATTTTTTTTTTTATTTTGGTTCAGGGTTCCCTTGTGGGGAAATCCCATGCAGTTTTTATCAATTAACTTAACTTAAACTATGTGTATTGTCGAGCCGACAATTCATTAATAGCTGCGAGTAGTTTTAAATTACCGTATTTATCAGCGTATAACACGCACAGGTGTATAACACGCACATTAATTTTAAGAGGGAAGTTTCAGGAAAAAAAAAAAATTTAAATAAGGAACTTTGAAGCAAAATTGGGTCAGTGCCCATCTGCATTGCCATCAATACAGCCTGTTCAATGCCCATCTGCAGCCTCACCATTGCCACCAATGCAGCCTCATCAATGCCCATCTGCAGCCTCACAAGTGCCATCAATGCAACCTCATCAGTCCACATCAATGCAGCAACCTCACCATTGCCATCAATGCAGCAGCCTCACCATTGCCATCAATGCAGCAGCCTCACCATTGCCATCAGTGCAGCCTGATCGATGCCCATCTGCAGCCTAGAGGGGACAAGGAGGGGGGCGGCCCAGGAGAGGGGACTTCCTTTTACAGAGGCCGCCAAGTAAACAGGAGATTCTCACTGTATGTAATCTGACAGCGCTCATCCCGCCCCCCTGCCTGTCCCCTCTGAGGCATCTAAAATTTAAGCATTGGCGTATAACACGCACGTGCTATGTGCACCCAATTTTTAGGGTGAAAAAGTGATTGTTACACGCCAAAAAATACAGTACTTTTTTTCCTTTGAAATGTCATTTTGCTGTCAGACTGTTCTAAACACGGGAAACATGCGCCCCTTTACAGGCATACTATAGACACCCCCCGGGTACGAAATTTAAAGGAATATTACACTTTTATTGTTTCACTTTAAGCATTATTAAAATCACTGCTCCCGAAAATACGACCGTTTTTAAATATTATTTTTGCATTGATCCATGTCCCCTGGGGCAGGACCCAGGTCCCCAAACACTTTTTATGACAATAACTTGCATATAAGCCTTTAAAATTAGCACTTTTGATTATTCATGTTCGTGTCCCATAGACTTTAACGGTGTTCGCATGTTCGAACAAATTTTTTGCCTGTTCGCAAGTTCTGGAGGGTGTTCGGCTCATCACTACTCAGCAGCCGTTTACACATCTGGACGCAGGAGCACTAGTGTGGGACACCATAACAAACTTTTTAGGGTGTCCCACACAGGTGCTCCAGTGGATACTAGGGGTCTCTACATGTGTGTTACTTTAACAAAAAAGGGAAGTATTCCATCTTTAGAAATGAAATAAAATGTTCTTCAGCTTGGAACTCTGCCAAAACAGACAATTGTATGACACTTCCAAGCAATGTTTCATATTCCTATTTCTGCCCTCAAATATCTGTGTGCTAAGTATACCTATTTTTTATTTTGGGCGAAATAGTGACCACAACAGGTGAGTGTCTGAGACCACAGCTTTAGTTAATAGATGTATGCCTGCATATTTATAATACATTGTGTGTTTTTTTATTTTAGGTGTTGTGGAAGAAGAATCTCATTTCACAAGTGAAAGTACCCAGATCCTCATTGAGGAGAAAATGGGGTGCAATCGTGATTTAGAAAATATGAAGGAAAACATCAATGGTGTTCAACAAAAAATGAAGAACATCATTGATGTTTTAGGCAGAATATAAAACACACAAAAATTGTACCAATTTCTCGTGTATTTTTGCTTTGAAAAAACATTTTTAAAGTATTTTAAAAGACAAATTTTGCACCCCCAAAACACGTCCATTGATCCCACATGATGGGAACTAGCACATGTTGACATTAGGCATGGGATCAGGAGGGAAATCCCCAGTTTGAATCCCAATTTGTGTGCATCTTCAAAATTTTACTTTCACGGGGGTGACATCACCCCATCTGATGAATGCAATATCAACACAGTTTGGACATACTAATGTCTGATATTGCCTTCACTTTATTAAAGTTGAACTTTGGAAGTTCCTGAGTTGTGTATGTTATGCTTTGAAACATGCCTGTTTAACCAAAAAAAGGATATTTACAATGTGAAAAAATAAAAAAGTTATACACCAAAGATGTTGGTTTGTTCAAAAACCCTTATCTAACGCACATGTGAATGTGCTTTGAGTAAAATGTTTTCTACTCAACAATATGTGGCTTCTGTCAATGCTCAATAGCAACTTTTGTAGTAAGTTGGTTTTTACAGTGGCAATGGGGGTTATTTACTAAAGGCAAATCCACTTTGCACTACAAGTGCAGTTTCAGTGCAGTTTCAAGTACACTTTTGCAGTGCACTTGGAGTGCAAAGAGGATTTTCCTTTAGTAAATAACACCCACAGTGCTTTATAATTTGCCACAATCACGCCATTTTCATGACTCTACAAAATCCATTCATGGTGCTGAAAATGATGAATTTTTTTCTCAGTAATGCATTACATACATTAACAACAAAAAACAAGGTGTGTGTAGCAGACCCACAGCATAATAATAGTTTGCTGAAGAAGAGATTGTCACCTCATGTATCAAATAAATTACATTTGCACTATTGAAGAAAATGTCCAAAAAGAAAATGCAGTAAATCAAAGGAAATCTTCTTTTAGTTTAAGTTAAAAACATTGGGATAAAATGTTTCTTAAACAGTTTCTGGCATATCAATGGCCCTCCTACCCGCAAAGTACTCGACATACTTCTGTCTTACTTCGCGGGCAATTTGTGGGGGGCAAGCCAGGACGGTCAGCTTCAAATGCCGTCAGGGTTTCTTCTTGAAGTCCGGCCTCAGGCCCCACTGAGGCAATATAGTTCATTGAATTTCTCCTTAAAAAGTTTTGTAGAATGCAGCATGCAAGGATTATATGGTTAAGTTTATATTCCACCATGTTGATTGCCATAAGGAATAGGCGGAACCAGCTGGCCATTATCCCAAAAGCGTTCTCCACCACTCTTCTGGCTCTGGCCAGACGGTAGTTATAAACCCTCTGGTCCGGGGTGAGGGTCCTCATGGCTTGAAAGCGGTCGGTTGTCAGAATGAACTAACAGAAAGCACTGAAAAACAGAAAGGTCGGAGCTGAAAATCAGAAACGAGCGGACAAGAATGCAATGGGTATCAAATACGTAATAGAAATACGAACCCACAAGCACAAACTGAAGAGCAGTAATGATCGGAAAAGCACGAGTCTGAAAAGCACGAATGGTCTGTCACCAAACTTCTACTAAAACGAGATTAGCAGAAAGAGCCCAAAGGGTGGTGCACTTGGTATTGAACTTCCTCTTTCTAGTGCCGTTGTATGTGTTGTACGTCACCGCGTTCTTGACGTTCGCAATTTCCGACCAACTTTAACCGTGTGCAAGACAAGTTTGAGCCAACATCCGTCAGTATTATATTGTATATCCATATATGTTGTGGTCATTCAGGTGCTTATCTAATAGTTTTTTGAAATTATCGATGCTCCCTGCTGGAACCACTGCCTGTGGAAGAGTATTCCACATCCTTACTGCTCTTACAGTAAAGAACCTACGCAGTTTAAAGTTAAACCACTTTTCTTCTAGTTTTAGTGAATGGCCGCTTGTCTTATTAAATTCCCTTTCACGGAAAAGTTTTATCCTATTGTGGGGTCACCAGCAGGGCCAGATCTAGGGTCACTGATGCCTGGGTGCAGAAATATTTCTGGCGTCCCCACATGGGCATGGTCATCTTACTAACTCCTCCCCATTACATATGTTTCTATGGCAATGACTCAAACACAGAGATGCCCCTTTAAGGAGTCTTCATTACACTGGGATCCCCCCATGATCTCTTAACAATAAACAAAATACAGGAAGAGAGTACACTAATGGGACCTGGAGGGGGGGTCTCTCTGATGGACACAGAGAGGGTTTCTGTTAGAGAGTATGGTAGAAAAAGCCCCTAGACATACTACAGACATAGTACAGGAGACAGTCACAGACTGCAGACATGGTACAAGAGATGGTCAGAGACTGCAGACATGATACAAGAGATGGTCAGAGACTGCAAACATGCTACAGGAGATGGCCAGGGACTGCAAACATACTACAGGAGATGGCCAGAGAATGCGGACATAATACAGGTGATGGCCAGAGACTGCAGACATGGTACAAGAGAAGTTCAGAGACTGCAGACATGGTACAAGAGATGGTCAGAGACTGCAGACATGATACAAGAGATGGTCAGAGATTGCAGCCTCTGACAGGAAATGGTCAGAGACTGCAGACATGATACAGGAGATGGTCAGAGACTGCAGAAATGATACAAGAGATGGTCAGAGACTGCAAACATACTACAGGAGATGGCCAGTGACTGCAGACATAATGCAATTGAGGTTGGTCAGAGACTGCAGACATGATACAAGAGATGGTCAGAAACTGCAGACATGGTACAAGAGATGGTCAGATACTGCAGACATGATACAAGAGATGGTCAAAGACTGCAGACATTATACAAGAGATGGTCAGAGACTGCAGACATGATACAAGAGATGGTCGGAAACTGCAGACATGATACAAGAGATGGCCAGAGACTGCAGAAATGATGAAAGAGATGGTCAGAGGCTACAGACATGATACAGGAGATGGTCAGAGACTGCAGACATGGTACAGGAGATGGTCAGAGACTGCAGAAATGATACAAGAGATGGTCAGAGACTCCAGACACAGTACAGGAGATGGTCAGAGACTGCAGACATGATACAGGAGATGGTCAGAGACTGCAGAAATGATACAAGAGATGGCCAGAGACTGCAAACATACTACAGGAGATGACCAGAGACTGCAAACATACTACAGGAGATGGCCAGTGACTGCAGACATAATACAATTGAGGTTGGTCAGAGACTGCAGACATGATACAAGAGATGGCCAGAGACTGAAACATACTACAGAAGATGGCCAGAGACTGCAGACATAATACAGGAGATGGCCAGAGACTGCAGACATGGTACAAGAGATGGTCAAAGACTGCAGACATGATACAAGAGATGGTCAGAGACTGCAGACATAGTACAGGAGGTGGTCAGAGACTGCAGACAAGATACAGGAGATGGTCAGAGACTGCAGAAATGATACAAGAGATGGCCAGAGACTGAAAACATACTACAGGAGATGGCCAGCGACTGCAGACATAATACAATCAAGGTTGGTCAGAGACTGCAGACATGATACAAGAGATGGTCAGAGACTGCAGACATGATACACGCAATAAACAAAAACACCAAGCGCAATAATGTTCTATTGTGACATATACAATCAAATAAGTGTAAATCAAATGTATGTGAATGCACGTGCAATTCATTAAATTAAAATTGTTAGATTGACAATGATATCAAGCTGCTATCGATTATATAGTGGTCAGAATCCCCTAAAAATTAAAACATATAACATAGATTGATGCGCTCTGATACAAAGTTCAATCAATGTGAGAAAATAATTTTTTGTGCTAAAAAACCAATGTGAAAAAAATTGCTACCAAATCGCTAAAAAATTGCATATATATAAAATCGCAAATATATGAAAAAATCGCAAATATTTAAAAACTGTGTTCCTCCAGTTATACAAATCCACTGGAAGTGGTGCGATATCTCCAAAGTAAACTAAGCAACAATTGTGTATGGATATACTAAAAATGCGTTTGCAAATAGTAATCAATCCAAATTAGTGCTAATAAATAAATAAATTAGATATATTCCCTGTGATAAGTGTTGAATCCTCCATAATAAAAAAATAAATAAATGATATGCTTATAAAGGTGCAATATATATACACTTGATGAGTATAAATAGATAAATAGTGCCAATAGAATCGGATTAAATATAGATGATTAAATTCATGAGATAGGATAAGTAACAGACGACAGTTCAATCCTCAGTAATCTGGGATATCTGGATTCCTGCAGTACTTATTTGTTCACCCCCTGAGCTATTTCTTCCACAGCTACAATGAATGGTAATTTTCTCAGTATCAAGTGGTTTTATGTAAAATAAACAAAGAGAGAAAACATTGCGCAATATTGTTACAATAAAAGTTCACAGGCAAAACAGCACAGTGATACACTCACGTGTGCCTGACTTGTTTTAGGCATGCAGATAAGCAGATAGGCAGATCTCAGCTGGCTTGTAAGGACAAGGCTTGCTACGCCAGCTGCTGCTGCTGCTTGATACAATGTATTCAGCAGACTGTGTCCTAGGCTCCTCCCACGAATTGCATCACTGACACGTGACTTTCTCAAGGCTGTCAGTGATGATAACCCTTTATTAGCTTTGTTTCCCTTCTTTGTACCACTCCAATTCCAGTACATCCTTCCTGAGGACTGGTGCCCAGAACTGGACAGTATACTCTAGGTGCGGCCGGACCAGGGTCTCGTAGAACGGGAGAATTATCATTTTATCTCTGGAGTTGATCCCCTTTTTAATGCATGCCAATATTCTGTTTGCTTTGTTAGCAGCAGCTTGGCATTGCATGCCATTGCTGAGCCTATCATCTACTTTCCATCCTAGATTCCCCCAGAGGTTCCCCCCACAGTGTATAGATTGCATTCATATTTTTGCCACACAAATGCATTATTTTACATTTTTCTACATTGAACCTCATTTGCCATGTAGTTGCCCACCCCATTAATTTGTTCAGATCTTTTTTCAAGGTTTCCACATCCTGTGGAGAAGTTTTTGCCCTGCTTAGCTTAGTATCATCTGCAAATACAGAGATTGAACTGTTTATCCCATCCTCCAGGTCGTTTATGAACAAATTAAACAGGATTGGTCCCAGCACAGAACCCTGGGGGACCCCACTACCCACCCCTGACCATTCCGAGTACTCCCCATTTATCACCACCCTCTGAACTCGCCCTTGTAGCCAGTTTTCAATCCATGTACTCACCCTATGGTCCATGCCAACGGACCTTATTTTGTACAGTAGACGTTTATGGGGAACTGTGTCAAATGCTTTTGCAAAATCCAGATACATTACATCTACGGGCCTTCCTTTATCTAGTTGGCAACTCACCTCCTCATAGAAGGTTAGCAGATTGGTTTGGCAAGAATGATTCTTCATGAATCCATGCTGATTACTGCTAATGATACCGTTCTCATTACTAAAATCTTGTATATAGTCCCTTATCATCCCCTCCAAGAGTTTACATACTATTGGTGTTAGGCTAACTGGTCTGTAATTCCCAGGGATGTATTGGGCCCTTTTTAAATAGTGGTGCTACATTGGCTTTTCTCCAATCATCTGGTACCATTCCAGTCAGTAGACTGTACAAATTAGGAACAACGGTCTGGCAATCACTTGACTGAGTTCCCTAAGTACCCTCGGGTGCAAGCAATCTGGTCCTGGTGATTTAATAATGTTAAGTTTCTCAAGTCTAATTTTAATTTTGTCCTCTGTTAACCATGGAGGTGCTTCCTGTGATGTGTCATGAGGATAAACACTGCAGTTTTGGTTACTGAAGCCCCCAGATTCCCTCGTGAAGACTGAGGAGAAGAATAAATTCAATACCTTCCCATCTCCCCATCCTTTGTAACCAGATGTCCTTCCTCATTCTTTATGGGGCCAATATGGTTTGTCCCCCCTTTTTTACTGTTTACATACTTAAAGAATTTCTTGGGATTTTTTTTGCTCTCCTCTGCTATATGTCGTTCATGTTCTATCTTAGCCGTCCTTATTGCACCCTTACATTCCTTCTTGCATTCTTTATAAAGTCTGAATGCTGATGATGATCCCTCAACCCTGTATTTTTTGAAGGCCTTCTCCTTTTCTTTTATATGCATTTTTACATTGGAGTTAAGCCATCCAGGACTTTTGTTCGCTCTTTTAAATTTATTACCCAATGGGATGCATTGGCTAATGCCCTTATTTAATATGCTCTTAAAGCAAACCCATCTCTCCTCCGTGTTCTTTGTTGATAAGAATTTATCCCAATTTATGGGTTGGTGTCACCTAGTGTGGTCAGCGGCCAGCAGGAACCACTTGTCAGCGGCCAGCAGGACCCACAGGTCAGCGGCCAGCAGGAACCACAGGTTAGAGGCCAGCAGGAACCACAGATCCGTTGCCAGCAGGAACCACAGGTCCGTTGCCAGCAGGACCCATAGGTCGGTGGCCAGCAGGACCCACAGGTCGACGGCCAGTTCCCAGCAGGACCTACAGCCTGTGGGTCCTGCTGGGAGCTGGCTGCGAACCTGTGGGTTCTTCAGGGAGCTGGCTGCAGCCAGCTCCTGCTGGGAGCTGGCTGCAGACCTGTGGGACCTGCTGGGAGCTGGCTGCAGACCTGAGGGTCCTGGTGGGAGCTGGCTGCAGACCTGTGGGACCTGCTGGGAGCTGGCTGAGGACATGTGGGTCCTGCTGGGAGCTGGCTGCAGACCTGTGGGTTCTGCTGGGAGCTGGCTGCAAAACCTGTGGGTCCTGCTGGGAGCTGGCTGCGGACTTGTGGATCCTGCCGGGAGCTGGCTCCGGACCTGTGAGTTCTGCTGGGAGCTGGCTGCAAACCTGTGGGTCCTGCTTGAGCACTCAAACCTAGCTAGGCCTGTCAGAACAGCTGGAGGGCCCAGGAAGCCTAAGGAGTCCATTCAGGGACAGTAGACTGTACAGTGTGAGAAGGCCTTCTGACAGCTGAAGTGGAGTCTAATGACTGCTCCAGTCCTGGCTTATGCAGATCCAACTAAGCCATACGAGCTACACGTACATGCTAGTCCTGAAGGGCTAGGCGGTGTGCTCTATCAACAACATGGCGAACACCTGCGGCCAGTTGCCTATGTGAGTAGGAGTCTGACACCCGCTATAAAGAATTACCCCACACACAAACTTGAGTTCTTGGCTTTGAAGTGGGCAGTGGAGGATAAGCTGAGGGACTATATGTACGGAGCAGACTTCATGATCAAGACAGATAATAATCCTCTCACTTACATTCTCACTACTGCCAAGTTGGATGCCACCGGTCACAGGTGGTTAGCTGCCCTGTCTGAATTCACTTTCAGCCTGAAGTACCACCCAGGGGTCAGGAACACAGACGCAGATGCGTTGTCAAGAAGGCCTTGTGGTCTGATTTTGCTTCTTACTGATACTCAAAAGGAAACTCGCCTGCTTCATAGAGAGTGGGATTGGTTGCAACTGCACAATGGAGTGGTCTACTGAAGGGGCCCCTCTGAAGATTCTGAAAAAGTTGGAAGTTATTTCTACCCGAGAAACTAAGGGAGGCTGTCTTGACTGATCTACATGACAACCATGGCCATCTAGGGCCTGACAGGACCTTTAAATTGGTGAGAGACTGGTTCTACTGGCCCTGTATGTGGACTGAAGTTGAAAGCTACTGCCATTCCTGCCTCCAATGCATCCAAAGGAAGACCCTACCTCACTGAGCTGCCCCAATGGGCCACCTTCAGAGTCAGGGACCCATAGATTTGGTGTGCATTGAATTGCTATGCTTGGAGCCTGATCTGAGTGGACAGGTAAATATTCTGGTAGTAACTGATCACTTCACTAGATATGCCCAGGTTTTTCCTACAAAGGACCAACAGACATCCACTGTAGCTAAAATCCTATTGGAAAGTTTTGCGTACACTATGGTCTGCCTCAACGCATCCACTCCAATCCAGGGAGAAATTTTGAGGGACGCCTCACAGGAAATCACGTACCACTCTGTACCACTCTCAGGGAGATCCTCAGCCAGAGAGATTTAATTGCACTCTGCTGGATATGCTTGGGACCCTGACTTCAGAAGCAGAATTGGAGCAGGCATATAGTGGCCATTGTGCATGCCTACAACAGCACATCAAATGATGCCATGGGCTATTCTCCTTATCGGTTGACGTTTGGACGGGAGGCTTGGTTACCCATCGACCTGGCTTTCAGCATATCACTAGACCATACCTCAGCAGCTTCTTACAAAAGGTATGTGGATTGTCTGAGGAGAAGTTTGAAGACTGCTTATGAGAAGGCTCAAGCTGCTTCAGATGCCCAAGGTCAGAGACACAAGAGAAATTTTGACCTCAAGGTACGAGTACAGGACTTACAACTGGGCGTGTTGCTGAGAAACCTTGGTGTCTTTGGGAAACACAAAATGGCTGATCACTGGAAGTCACAGCCCTGTGTATTCTGCAAGCAGCTACAAGGGCTACCAGTATATCAGATCCAGCTGGAGGGAAGTACAGGGCTGCTTAAGACCTGGCATCGTAATCATCTGCTGCCTTTGTCAGAAATAGTGTGTGTGCCCCCACAATCGTTCCGCCTGATAGGGGTCCACTGAGGGTAGGCGTGATGAATGGATGATATCTCTATCTATCTGGATGCTATACTTTTGGAATAACTTTTGCTTTCTTTGCACTGTAAAGTATATTTGAGATTATCTATCTATTTTTGAGCACCTAGCACTTTATACTGTGTATTACGATTATTTGCACATTTGATGTATACCATGAATATATAAGCACTCTATATTTTTAGAGATTTGATACCTACTAGAGAGCAACACCACTCATTGATTTTTATATATATTTTACTCTTGGTGCGGATTGACCAATCCGGTGTTTGCTGCAACTAGTGCTTCACTTGTTTTGATTTAGGTAGCGTGGGAATATTCATTTTATCTATGAGAAGGCTCAAGCTGCCTCAGATGCCCGAGGTCAGAGAAACAAGAGAAATTTTGACCGCAAGGTACGAGTACAGGACTTACAACCGGGCGACAGAGTGTTGCTGAGAAACCTGGGTGTCTCTGGGAAACACAAAATGGCTGATCGCTGGAAGTCACAGCCCTATGTAACTGCAAGCAGCTACCAGGGCTACCAGTATATCAGATCCAGCCGGAGGGAAGTACAGGGCTGCTTAAGACCTGGCATCGTAATCATCTGCTGCCTTTGTCAGAAACAATGTGTGTGCCCCCACAATCAGATTCCCAGCTTATACTTACAGCTCCACAAAGATCTTGTCCAGTGACTAGATCTCATTTAGAGCCCCTGGATGTGGAAGATGAAGACAGTGAGGATGAGGAGATGGGAGTAGATTGGCTGTGGCCATCCCAAATGTCAGAGCCTTCTGTTTCACCCTCCTCTATTTCCTAGATGTCAGACACTGGGTTTCTCAGGCCGGGGGCCCCAGAATTTGTGCCTCAGAGTCGGCCTTCAGAGGATCTGGAAGATTCTCAATTCCCGCTGTCGGCAGCACACTCAGAGGATTCCGATCTCCCTGCTGAGGAAGAAGAAGCTAAAGAAGGAGAAGAGGAAGAGGCTAGTGACCCCATAACCTCTAATGCCGCGTACACATAATCGGGATTTTGGTCGGAAAAAGATATGATGGCTTTTCCGACGGGATTCCGCTCAAGCTTGCCTTGCATACACACGGTCACACAAAAGTTCACTGAACTTTCGACCGTCAAGAACGCGGTGACGTACAACACTACGACGAGCCGAGAAAATGAAGTTTAATGCTTCCGAGCATGCGTCGAATTGTTTCCGAGCATGCGTAGGAATTTTGTGCGTCAAAATTGCTACAGAGGATCGCATTTTTGGATAGGTAACTTTTTCCGACCGAAAAATTGAGAACGTGCTCTCAATCTTTTGCTGGCTGGAATTCCGATGGAGCATACACGCGGTCGCATTTTCTGACCAAAAGCTCTCTTCGGTCTTTTGCTGGCCGAATTTCCGATTGTGTGTACCCGGCATAAGCCTAAGGGGCAGAGAGAGAGAAGAATTGTTTGCCCACCTAAGAGACTGACATATGACATTTTAGGTGAAAACTCTGAGGAGGTTATCCTCACCTCTCAAAGGACTCTCGAAGATCCTCCCACCACTAATTTGGTGGAGGACAATCCTAGCTCACCCCTGGCACATCTATGTTGGCCATCCCAGTATCATTTGCTTGTGGACAGAACAACCTCCCTTCCACTGACAATTGGTGGGAGGTTCCTCTGTCAAGTCTATGTCAAGGCATGAGCTGTTCGAGTTTAAGCTCTTCTTATGCCAATGTAAACTGTTTGATTTCATGTGTGAATTAACCTGTTTTTCCTCTGTGTGTAATTTTAAAGCATGTAACAGGTTCCAGACTTTACTGCCTTTGGGAGACCAAAGATTCTCTGGTGGGGGGAATGTGTAGTGGTAGCTATGCATCATCTTCATTACATTGCCAAGCTGAAGAGGACTCTTAATGAACAGAGAAACAGCTTGTCAGCTTTGTACGAAGAACTTCCCCCCTCCTTTTTTTTCTTCTCATAGACTTGTTCACAGGCAAGACAGCCCACTCTGCCCATTCACCTAATTCTCCATAAGCAGAGGCGAGTTGGCCAATCAAGGGAGGAAATGCAAAGAACTCTGGGAGATGGAGTTCCCAGCACAGACTGCTTGATTGAAATCAACACACAGAGAACTGACAAAGATAAGGTCATTCCTTTACCCTCCCTCTGCCTGGACTCATACAGCCCAATTTATTTAAAGCGGAGTTCCACCCAAATTTTGAACAATATCTGTATGTATTCTCTTCCTTGCCTAGATGCTGACATGCCGTTTAAAAAATTTAAATCGCCGCAATTACCTTTTATTTTTCTATTCTTCTTTGCACTTCCTGGTTTTCCTCCCGTGGGAGTAGGCGTGTTTCTAGCCTCTCCCAGACTCCTGGGAGCTAGTCTCAGGCTTCCCAGGATGCCACTGAGCACGTGCGGGAACGAGCAGTGAATGCTGGGAGCACAGCATTCACCACATCCAGGAAATAAATGCTTGTGGGCTTCAAATGCCCACAATGAAGATGGAAACCGCCTGCAGTGAATAATATAAGTTATTCTTTCCGACGAAATCTGACACAGGCGGACATATTACACACAATATGTGAGTATGTAATGCTGAGAAGAAAAGTTTGTGAATGAACTCAAAAAAAAAAAAAAAAAGGATAGATAGGTGGACCCCCGCTTTAAAGTTGTCAGATGCTCTATTGAAGGTAACAGTACATTTTCTTGACTTGCTATTCTCATGTGTTTACCCCTGCTCTTGGGGCCATTTCAGTTAAAGGAGTACTCTAAGAGCACACAAATTTGACCTTGTTAATTTTTCCTGTATAAAAAATGTTTGCGTTGCGCTTGATAATCTTATATAACAGTGCCCTAAATCATTTCTAAATAAATATTAAATAAAAAAATAAAACAAAAATAAATAACTTCCTATGTGTTATGCTGGTATATGAAACAGTTAAAGTGCAATGTGCATGTATGAATAACACCAAAATACAATTACTTAAGTGATGCCTCAAACAACATGCAGTATCTTACATTTAGTGCAACATGCAAACTTTCAAATAACACAAAATTGCGAAAAAGTGCTCTGTGCTTTATAAACGCAGTCACTATAATCAGTGTTCAACAATCTCCATATTCTAGTGTCTTTTTAAAATATCCAAAACAAAAGTGTATCCGTGTTCAACGAAATCCAAAAAAAAGTCCAGTGTAATGAATCCGTGCTGCACACCAACCGTGATTTGTTCTGGTAACCCCCCAAAGTGATTGCGCTCACCTCAGAGCGTGTGACACAGTGGCTAGCTATGTCAAATCACGCTTGGTAGCCACTCATTGGGCTCTGCAGGATATAACTGATGCGATCTCCACTCACTCTGGGTTGAAAGGCTCCATAGATATCCACTCATAAAATGAAGAGAGACTACATAGTGTAATACTATCAAACACTATTTTATTAAATAAAAAAATCACTTCCCACAGAGGGGTACTCACATTCTCCTGGTGCTGCTGTGCACCAGACAATATAACGCTATATAAAACCGCTGGTTTGTATGCCGCAGGGTAAGTATTTTTCTCCCTATTCAGCTGTGTGCTTCCTCGTCCGTCCTGGCCCCTCCCCTACGCGTGTTCGGCACAGGGTCACGTGCCTTCATCAGGGGGATATAATTGGACGGGTGCCCTGTCATTTAAATACTCTCCCGGCGGCCATTTTTCCTAAGATCGAAGACAAGATCCTAATGGGCTACAATACCCTATTTCCTGTATTGCAAATCAATGGAAAGACGCTGTATAGTAAACTATTGTCTCTTCGTAGCCCATTCTGAGCCTATATTAATCCAGGACGAAGCTTCAGGAGAAAAAATACATTACCCCGCTGCACCAACAAAACTATGCATAATACAATATACGTTTAATCAGTTACTAAAATGTAAATAAAAAACAGGCCATATAAAGATGATAATAATAATAATAATAAACAGTATCTCAGATTCCTCCCTTGGATTATTAATAAAAATTCAATTAAATTTTAAATAAAAATAAAAATAAAAATAAAATAAAAACAAAAAAATTAAAATAAAATTAAAATAAAATAAACGTGAAATAAAAATATAATCAATAAAAACTAATCATAGTACGGACACTATCTTATACATATTGTATTGGGGATTAACTAGTATCATAGGTGTTAACAAAACCCGTAAACATGAATGGAGACGCACAAGCTCCAAATGCTGGACATAGCAATCTCCATGTTGAATTAACCCTTACATCCTGAAATTCTCTGAATGCTTATTATAGCAATCTCCATATAAAATCAACCCTCATATACTCAAATCTCCCTATTAATGCTATCTATAATGCCCCAATATCAAAAAGGAAGGGGGGGGGGGGAGGGGAGGAAAGGGGAGGGGGGATAGGGAAGGGGAAAGAAGGGGGGGGGGGGAAAGGGGGGGGATAATATATCCTTCCTAGGGGGGGGGAGGGGGGGGGGAAAGAGGGGCGGAGATTGCTATGTCCAGCATTTGGAGCTTGTGCGTCTCCATTCATGTTTACGGGTTTTGTTAACACCTATGATACTAGTTAATCCCCAATACAATATGTATAAGATAGTGTCCGTACTATGATTAGTTTTTATTGATTATATTTTTATTTCACGTTTATTTTATTTTAATTTTATTTTAATTTTTTTGTTTTTATTTTATTTTTATTTTTATTTTTATTTAAAATTTAATTGAATTTTTATTAATAATCCAAGGGAGGAATCTGAGATACTGTTTATTATTATTATTATTATCATCTTTATATGGCCTGTTTTTTATTTACATTTTAGTAACTGATTAAACGTATATTGTATTATGCATAGTTTTGTTGGTGCAGCGGGGTAATGTATTTTTTCTCCTGAAGCTTCGTCCTGGATTAATATAGGCTCAGAATGGGCTACGAAGAGACAATAGTTTACTATACAGCGTCTTTCCATTGATTTGCAATACAGGAAATAGGGTATTGTAGCCCATTAGGATCTTGTCTTCGATCTTAGGAAAAATGGCCGCCGGGAGAGTATTTAAATGACAGGGCACCCGTCCAATTATATCACCCTGATGAAGGCACGTGACCCTGTGCCGAACACGCGTAGGGGAGGGGCCAGGACGGACGAGGAAGCACACAGCTGAATAGGGAGAAAAATACTTACCCTGCGGCATACAAACCAGCGGTTTTATATAGCGTTATATTGTCTGGTGCACAGCAGCACCAGGAGAATGTGAGTACCCCTCTGTGGGAAGTGATTTTTTTATTTAATAAAATAGTGTTTGATAGTATTACACTATGTAGTCTCTCTTCATTTTATGAGTGGATATCTATGGAGCCTTTCAACCCAGAGTGAGTGGAGATCGCATCAGTTATATCCTGCAGAGCCCAATGAGTGGCTACCAAGCGTGATTTGACATAGCTAGCCACTGTGTCACACGCTCTGAGGTGAGCGCAATCACTTTGGGGGGTTACCAGAACAAATCACGGTTGGTGTGCAGCACGGATTCATTACACTGGACTTTTTTTTGGATTTCGTTGAACACGGATACACTTTTGTTTTGGATATTTTAAAAAGACACTAGAATATGGAGATTGTTGAACACTGATTATAGTGACTGCGTTTATAAAGCACAGAGCACTTTTTCGCAATTTTGTGTTATTTGAAAGTTTGCATGTTGCACTAAATGTAAGATACTGCATGTTGTTTGAGGCATCACTTAAGTAATTGTATTTTGGTGTTATTCATACATGCACATTGCACTTTAACTGTTTCATATACCAGCATAACACATAGGAAGTTATTTATTTTTGTTTTATTTTTTTATTTAATATTTATTTAGAAATGATTTAGGGCACTGTTATATAAGATTATCAAGCGCAACGCAAACATTTTTTATATTTAATTTTGGCACGACTATGAACGCGTGAACTGCGTTTGCGGCTGGATATCTATATAATTGTATACACTTTTTACGTTATTTATATATTTTTTTAAAAAAAATATTTCACGTTTCGCATAATTTTTACACGTAATTTTGCACATTAAGCATTGGATGATTGTGGCTCACAAGATTCTCCTCATTTTAATTTTTCCTGTAACTTTTTGTCTTGTTATATCTCATTATACATGCTTATTGCTTTATATTCCTGTGACTGTGTGTTTCATTCTCTTTTAAACATGCACACAGTAAAAGTTACTTTCTGATTTTACTATAATCTGTCTTTTACTATGGTATTTAGACTACACTACTGCTAGGTGTGCCAGTTGGGTTGAGTCTGTTCTTGGGGTGGAAGAGGCAGAGTAAAGAACCAACAATATTCAAGCGGCTTCTGCGGGGATAGCACTACACATGTTACAAAAGGTGAACTTATCCTTCGTATTATATCCACAGCAAGAAAACAGAGAACATTGCTATGATGTAGCTAGCATATCTGGCATATCTGGCTTATCCACCAGCACCACATTAATTGTATTTTCAGTAATAATCATGAAATTAAAGTGATATTAAAAGGTACTTTTTTTGTGCAATTATATTGAAGAGAGAGCAGTGGTGCTGCAGCCGGGACAGTGCTGGATCATTGGGAGGTGGGCTGGAGGGTGGTGGGGCAGCCAGAACAAGTACTGGTACTGTAGCCAAGAGCTGGCTGTTATACCTGCCATTCAGGAACAGTGTACAGTGGTATTAATGTGGGGTTGTCTCCCTCTAGTGTTGGCTTGGACTCCCTGTGTCATTTCCTTTTGGACAAAACTTAGAGCAGAGCAAAGCATCATGGGATGTGTAGTTCTGAATACTGAAGTTTTAATTCCAGCAGGACTGGCCTGAACTACTACTACCAGATTGCTGAGAAGAGGAGAACAGAATGCTGGGAGAGGAAATAAAAAGGAGGGTTGCAGCCTAGATCGCTCTCTTGGGATGCCAGCTTGGATCTGCCAGCAGGAGCTCTGTGTCAGTGTAAGCTGCTGCCAAGTTGTGGCCTGTACAGCAGGGAGTCATACAGCTGTATCCAGAGGGACCTCTGTGGACAGCATCGCTTCTCACCTACAGCAGACCGGAGACTGTTCTAGGTTCTCCAACGACGCCTGCACTTCAGATCCGGGTAGTCCACGGCGTGGTGTAAGGGGGTCAGACGCCATTCTCAGAGTTAGGCTTCAGAGGGAGTTCCTGAAAGAGTCTTCATCAGCACCTGCATCGCTGCCAGCAACTTCTGTAACCAGTGCGGTGAGCGGGCATTTGCCCTTTAGATTCTGTTAAGACACTGCATATAGACATGCCTTATCCAACCCAGCTTTCTGGTACTTGTGGTGCCACTGGTTAGTTCACATACTCTAAGGAACACTGTATGCAGACATCTATATCCTGTTCACATCTTTGGATACAATAATATTCCATCCATATCGGAAGAGTGTGAAGTATAATAAAGATACACCACAGATCAGTCAAATTTGCTATACTCTATCATCAAGGATTACTCTATTCTTAACACATCAAGGCTAGCTGAAGATTTGCCAGATTCCAAGGAGTAACACTTTAACCCTTTTATCCTCTCTTTATTTGCTCAAGTAACTAAAGTTGTTTTTGGCACAAAGGATCTGCTCTCACTTTCTCTGGAACTCTATTTAAAGGAGCCAGACAAACTAAACACAATAGTTTGGATAATGTACAGTATGTTATACTGATGTTAATGGGCTGTGGGTTAAGGAAACAGAGGGGAGTGAACCTGACATAGTAAATCAAGTGTCAGTTCCCTACCCTTCTGATGACCTGTTCACATAGGTTACTGTGATGGAAACAGGGTCTGGCACAATTTGGGTAATTTTGTATACTTTGCATTACTCTTTACTATCAAACGGTTACCAATTGCAAATTGTGTTTATAAACCATACTATATTGTTCATATAAAAATGTTATGTTTTACACTTTTATGAGTCCCTTTTACCACAGTAAACAAATTTGAACTGTCTCACTGGTATTGTGTAAGTTTCTTACTATAGGTGACAGCTGGTAAAAATGACTGAACCCAGGGTGTCAGAGGTGAAGGATGATCTGCAGAGTCGGGGCTACCAGTGGGGAATAGACAGGACTGTCTTTAATATTGATTGGACCCTGGACAAACATTTTCTTGGGCCCCCCCTCCATGCAATTTCGCTCTCCACCTGCTCTGAGACATACAATAAATAGCAGCTAGACGCAAAACCAGTTTACTGAATCAGATCGGGCAGAGATTGTGATTGGTTGCCAGAGATTACAGTGTATAAATACCGCTTACTGACTGGTTGCTAGAGGTTACAGCACACATTATGGCTCACTGGTTAGCTGCTAGAGGTTACAGCATGTGATTTCTGCTCCCTATTTTTGGTGAAATAAAGAAATATGATCTTAATTAAACTATATGACTCCGATCCATCCTTAGTCACAGGACAATGGGCACCTTACTGACAGGCTTTCTTTCAGTCCTCTACAAACTCAACTAAATCAAAGACTTTCCTTTGGGCGGGACCGGAAGTGGATGGAGGAGTGAGTCAGTGAGGAGCGGTGTGAGTGCTCTCCTCACCCCACCTATTGCTTGGTAAAGCTCAGGAGTATATGGCCGGAGGCTACCGGTATCCTACTGCCTGCTACCGGCTACCTGCTGCTGCCTGAAACTAGCTGATGCGGTTTGCGGGTCGATGACATGTGTGTCCGGTCGCCGTTTGCCCCTACCTAAAGTGGCGTCCTCTCTCCCAAGAAGCTGAGGTGCTCTCCCCTTCAACACTGTCGGGTCCTCCTGCCGCTCGTCAGGTGTCGCTGGAGTCGTGTGAGAACCGGAAGCGAAACCGCGATACAATCTCGCGGGAACACACGAGTGAAGACACTCACAGTAAGGGCTGACGTCAAGGTGTCAGCAGGGAAGGACCGCTGAGACCGTTGAGAGCGGCACTGTGGAGAAAGACTGACTTGACACCGGAGATGTTGAGAAGACTCTGACCCTGTGTATCCTGAGGAGGGATCCGCTCATCTGGGGGGTGAGTCTTTGGAGGGGTGAGTGGAAATTTAAAAATGTGAAGTGGGACTGAAGGAAGGGCTGCTATCTTCTATGACACCACCCTTATGCCTCCACTGTGGGAAGAAGCCTAAATAAGCCATAGAACTTGTGGGACTTGCTGGTGACACG
The DNA here is from genome assembly GCF_042186555.1 of Aquarana catesbeiana. NCBI lineage: Eukaryota > Metazoa > Chordata > Amphibia > Anura > Ranidae > Aquarana > Aquarana catesbeiana. The sequence goes on along the minus strand of NC_133334.1, from coordinate 172,576,707 downwards.
AAACAGGGTAGTGGCATATTGTAAATATATCAGCTCATACTGTGGCATACTATATTGAGAAGTTTAAACTCAGGGCTCTATCAGACGACACGTTTGAAGCTTGAAATACTCCTAAAAGTGCCTCCCTTTACATTTGCCACTCCCCTATATTGACTAATTTTTTTTTTTTTTTTGCCTCCTGGCCCCTTTATGTATTGTTGCAGCACGATAGTTAATACAAATTAGCTGTGGCCGGAGGGGTTAGAAATGTCGACAAGAAGGAAGGGAGACGAGCAAGTAAACATGGAAGCTATGGGGTCTCAGTCTCTGCGTTCAGCTAAAGAGAAAGAAAAAGACAAGGGTGGAGTGTCAACGGTAGCGGGGGCAACGGTAGCTGCGGTTGCAGCAACTGCAAAACTGGAGAGACTGCTTAACGCAACGGACCACACACCAACGAAAGGGGGGCAGCAGGTACAAAGCAAGACAGCGTCGGATAGGAAGAGCCTGGGACAGACGAATACGCTTTCAAGTAGCATTACAATAAAGAATCCCTCAAATAAAGGTGCAGGTGTGGTGGGGAAAACAACAGAAACAAGTAGTACCCAGATCCATGTAACGGAAGGCGAACCAACTCTTAAAGAAATCCTTACAGCAATCAACACCTGCAAACAATCTCTGAGCAATATGTCAGATCAAATGAAAGACATAAAGGAAGAACTAGCCCATGTAAGCCAAGATCTCAAGAAAATGGCAGAAAGAGTGACAGAAATAGAGGGGAGAATAAGTCTGCTGGAGGATGACTTGAACCCAATGAAGCAAGAGATGAAAGCACAGAAAGATCAGATAAAAAGGCTTATGGAAAAATTTGACGAAATGGAAAACAGACTCAGGAGAGACAATGTGAGGATAGTAGGGCTCCCAGAGAAGAGTGAGGGATCAGACCCGATAGGTTTCGTGGAAAAATGGTTAATTGAAACTTTTGGGAGAGAGACATTTTCACAGCAGTTCTCTATTGAAAGGGCACATAGAGTTCCATTTAGACCTCCCGCTCAGGGAAGCCCCCCAAGAGCCTTGTTACTGAAGTTTTTAAATTATAAGGATAAGGTGACCCTTCTTCGTAGGGCTAGGGAAAGGGGGAACCTGTATTATAATGGAGCCAGGATATCAATGTACCCTGACTTTTCACCCGAACTGCAGAAGCGTAGGATGGAATTTCTGGGAATCAAGCGTAGCCTCCAAATGTTTGACATTACGTATGCTCTTCTTTATCCTGCCAGGCTTCGGGTAAATGCATTTGGGGGAAGTCAAATCTTTGAGTCCCCAGAGAGGGCGCGAGCATGGTTGGAAGAAAAGAAAGATCAGCTTTCGCCAAAATAAGCAGGGGTTGTAAATGAGGAAGGAAAGAGAATAAAATTATATATTTTGTATGAGTGGGGTGGGGGGACTCACAGGGTTGAGATAGAACAAGAGATAGGTTTTTGTTTGGGTGAAGGGAGGAGGAGAGGGTGGGGGGGTGGGATGAGAGTAAGCAGGGAAGGGGTAGAGGAGTGTGAGACGGTCATTAAAAAAGCCTACAAGGGGGACATAGAATGGTGTGGGGGGGGGGGGGAGGGGTTGGGGAGGCGAGAAGGGGAGGGCAATGTTTATAGTAAGAAGATACAGAAAAGGGTACGTTTGAATTACAGGATGGTAAGGAAATTTTTTTTTGCACAAAAATAATATATTCTATCACAGGGTTACACTGAATATACTAGTAAAATATAAATAGTTATGGTAAACACGTATGACATGTGTATTATGGGTATGTCTCTAGGATTTGAAGCCACTAAAGTAAAAAGTTTGAGTGATGGGGAAAAACCCCTCTTATTAGTAGAGATAAGCACTTTAGTTGATCAGGAACACAAAGGGATAGGGAGGGGACTTAGTGGTAGTGTTGTTTTTTTTTTTCTTTCTTTTTCTCGCTCCTTTTACTGCCTGTTCCCCTTACTATAGGATCTCCTGTTCATAAACATAAGCAATAGATCATGGTTCTGAACATTGGGTCATGGAATGTTAGAGGGCTGGGTTCCCCTGTTAAAAGAGCAGCAGTATTTGATGGTTTAGATACATTTAAAGTTGAAATTGTCTGTCTGCAAGAGACACACCTGACAAAAGATACTAAAATTAACTTGTGGAATTAGAGATATCAACACCAGTTCCACTCTACACATACCTCCTACTCAAGAGGAGTATCAACTTTGATTGGTTGTGGGGCAACGTTCACTTGCAGACAGTGCAGGGTAGATGAAGAGGGGCAGTACGTGCTCTTGCATTGCGTAATAGAGAATCTGGAATGCGTACTGGCTAATTTATACATCCCTCCCCCGTTTAAACTGGATATTATGCATAACCTCATGGAATTTATAATTGACAAGACTGGGTTACCAGTTATAGTAGTGGGGGATTTTAACATAGTCTTAGATAGTAAAGTAGATAGATTCCCAGGGGGAAACAGAGCCAAGAAAAACAGGAAAACCTTCAATTCCTTCAAGAAGCAGGGCTGTCTGACATGTGGAGAATACGGAACCCGAGGGCCTCACAGTTTTCGTGCTACTCGAGTTCCTGTGCTTCACTGTCAAGGATAGATCTAGTTTTAGGTAATGGGTCAGCATCACAAGTCATAAATAATATAAATTACCAACCTAGAGGGGTATCGGACCATTCCCTGCTTACAATCTCGATAAACCCGGGACACAAGAAAATATATAGAACATGGAAGTTGAACCCAGCTTGGTTGGAAGTAATAGAGAATCAGGAAGGGGTAATAGCAGAATTGAAGGAATTTATAAAACTTAATTCGGGCACCACATCGAAGGGGGTGTTGTGGGACACACTGAAGGCATACCTAAGGGGCTCACTCATACAGAAGGTGTCAAAAATTAAAAAAACATCACGGGACTGGGAGGAGCGGTTCAAGAGGGAACTAATTGATGCTGAAAGGGAGTACACGAATGAACCTTCCCCTGGAAAACAGAGAGTGTGGGAGAATAAACAACAAAGGTATAAAGATATAATAACTAGGAAAGTAGAAAATAAAAGGGCATTTCAGAAACAAGTCATGTATGGGGAAGGGGAAAAAGTAGGGAAGATACTGGCCCATATAGTCAGTTCCAGCTCCCCCACATCCATGGTCCCAGCCATTAAGACCTCAGGAGGCGAGATATCATCTCAATTAGAAGTAATCACTGAGACGTTTAAAGAATACTACAAAGGGTTATATAAATTTCGTGGGACTATGGATGAGAGAGAAATGGAAATTTTTTTCAAAATATCGACATCCCAACATTGGAGGGGATGGATATTGACGAATTGGAAAGACCAATTACTGTAGAAGAGATCAAAATGGCGGCATCAGAAATGGCCAATCATAAATCACCCGGTCCCGATGGTCTCCCAGTCGAGATATATAAACAGTATGGGGAAGTACTATTCCAGGAACTTTTGGACGTGTTTAATTGGGCAAAAGAGAAAGGGAGTTTACCCACATCAATGACAGAAGCCTCAATAATAGTATTGCATAAGGAGGGGAAAGACCCCCTGGACCCTGGGTCATATAGACCTATATCATTACTCTGTGCAGATGTAAAGATCTTATCAAAAATTTTAGCTACCAGAGTAAAGAAAGTGATCCATAAAATAGTCCACCCGGACCAGACGGGATTTATACCCCATCGAACAACCAGTATGAACATTAGGAGAGTTCTATTGAACTTACAGATTCCCATGGAAAATAGGGGCTCTAGAGCAATTCTACTGTTGGATGTGGTAAAAGCATTCGACAGTTTAGAATGGGAATATATCTGGAGAGTATTAAAGGAGTATGGTTTCGGTCCTTCATTCATTAAGTGGGTTAAAGTATTGTATAATGAACCAAATGCAAAAGTAAAAATCAATAACAATTACTCGACTGGGTTTAAATTAGAGAGGGGCTCAAGGCAGGGATGCCCTTTGTCTCCCATGATTTTTACCTTAGCTATGGAGCCATTAGCTACAACAGTACGGCAAGATAGAATAATAGAGGGGTTCCGAAGGGAGGATGGAGAGGAGCGGATCGCATTATACGCGGACGATGTCCTCATATTCATGGGAGATACTGAGGGATCCCTGAGACAAGTAATGGATATATTCTCAAGGTTTGGAAAAATCTTGGGATTGTCCATAAACTGGGGAAAATCAGTTCTATTGCCAGTAGACCCCGTCAGAGTAGACTCCCCCTTAAATAATAATAGACTAGAAATAACAGAGTTAACGAAATATCTGGGTATTAAAATAACCAAGGACCCAGAGAATTACCTAGATAATAATTTAACCCCCTTGTTAAAAAAATTCAAAAGTAAGACTGAAATATGGAAGGGCCTCCCGTTATCAACAGCGGGTAGGTGTAATTTAATTAAAATGCTATGGCTCCCCCAACTACTGTATATAATGCAGAACTCGCCAATATGGATAAGTAGGAAATGGTTTAATAAAATAGATACAATATTTAGAGACCTCGTATGGAAAGGGGGATCCCCTAGGATAAGGTTGCAGACCCTACAACTCCCTTCGCGAGAAGTGAGGATGGCAGTACCCCACCCACAAAGTTATTTTTTGGCAGCCCAGCTGCAGCACTTGGGGAAAAATTCGACTCCTAGGGGATGTAGCAATGAGAGATTGATGATCACGGGAGCCCCCCATAGGACCGTGATAGAGACATTGGAGGCGGACTCCTTTATACATAAAACCCCAACGGTCGAATTAATAATAAAAGTTTGGAGATCCATTAAAGCCCTGAAGGGAATGAGTGGATGGACCAAATGTACTCCACTGTGGAATAATAAGAACCTACAAGAACTAAAAGCAATAGGAATAATTAAAATATGGGAAAAAAGAGGAATAAATAAATTAGTCCAGTTATATAATCAGTCTTCCCTAAAATCCTTCTCCTCATTGAAGGAGGAATTCGATATACCGGATCGGTCATTATATAACTATATACAAATTAAACATGCCCTTAAGACACAGTTTGGGGATCAGGGACCCTCCTGGAATGAGTCCACTGTGCTTCAGAAACTGGGAGACCAGGGGGGCCCTTGCGGGTCTATAACCGAAATATACCCAAAACTTAAAAGTAGAGGTAAATGGGAAAAAGAGTTGGGTGTGTTCTCAGACGGGCAGTGGAGGGAGATACTAGCGGGGGGGACATCGGGTGTCGGTCTCACCTGCCCAAAAGATTTCACACCTGATGTTACTCCATAGGACGTATTACACCCCTAAAAGGTTATTTGAATTTGGGCGGAGAATAGATGCCAACTGCCCTAGATGTCAAGATGTGGGGAACTTGTTACATATGCTATGGAAGTGTCCGAAACTATTCCGGTATTGGTCAGAAATAGTAGAAACCCTCAATAAGACCTTCTCCTTAGAACTTAAAATGGACCCGAAATTATGTATATTAGGAGTAGGGGAGAGTACTGATATAGGAATCTCCAAGACTATAATAGTTCAGAGATGTCTCTTTCAGGCAAGAAAGTTAATTGCTCAAAGATGGCAGGCAAGAACCCCCCCCCCGGAAAGACGAGTGGATTAAAACGGTGACTGAAACAATGTGGAAGGAAAAGGCAGTATATATAAAAAGAAGGAACCTGAAAGAATTTAAAAAACTCTGGAGACCCTGGTTGGAGGAAATGGGATACCCACTGTAGGGAAATATAGAGACAATTGTCCTTACGAATAGGGAAGTTAATATAAGATAGAATGATTTGAGTTAGGTAGGTTGGGTGGGGGGGGGGAGAAGAGGGGAGGAGGGGGGTGGGGGAGGTGGGGGGAAGAAAGGGAAGGAGTAAGGATATAACAATAATAGAGCACTTCTGTTACGGGGTTCTTATGTACATCTAATAGTGGCGATTTTAGTAATATGATATCACATGAATATTGTATATTGTGATGTATTTTGTACGAATATAAATAAAAATTATCAAATTAAAAAAAAAAAAAAAAAGACTTGCCTTTGATCTGCACATGCTGTTAGTTTTAGCTGAAAACAGCTACATACTGCTGATTGTCTCTCAGGTTCACTGTAATTTATTGAAAAGAAACAGCAAGCGGCGCTAGTTTGTAATCCTAAACTCAATATCTATATACTAATAATTTATTATATAAAAATTCAGTGAAGAAAATCATTATTTGATCCCCTGCAGATTTTGCCCACTTACAAAGAAATGAAAGGTTTACAATTTTTATCATAGGTGTATTTTAAATGATAGAGACAGAATATCAACCAAATATCCAGAAAAAAAAACACATAAAAATATGCTATAAATAAAAGTTGCAGTTCACGGAGAACCTCTTGCCTCAGCCAAAACACTGAAGATGGGTCATGGGTCTTCCAGCATGACAATGACCCAAAACATACCGCCAAGGCAACAAAGGAGTGGCTCACGAAGAAGCACATCAAGGTCATGGAGTGGCCTAGTTAGTCTCCAGACCTTAATCCTATAGAAAATGTATGGAGGGAGCTGAAACTTTGAGTTGCCAAGTGACAGCCGAGAAACCTTAAGGATTTAGAGAAGATTTGTAAAAAAGAGTGGACCAAAATCCCTCCTGAGATGTGTGCAAACCTGGTCACTAACGTCTTACCTCTGTGCTCCCCAACAAGGGTTTCTCCACCAAGTACTAAGTCATGTTTTGCTTGGGGATCAAATACTTATTTCAATCACTGAACTGCAACTCAATTTATAACAGTTGTATCATGTGTTTTTTCTGGATTTTTGGTTGATATTTTGTATCATTTAAAATACACCTATGATAAAAATTATAGACCCTTACTTTCTTTGTAAGTGTGCAAACTTACAAAATCTGCAGGGGATCAAATAATTATTTCCCCCACTGTATACACTTCTATATGTGCAATCATAAACCTTAAACATGTTAAATAAAAAACGGTATTAATCATATAAAGTGCATAAATCATATGGCAATCAAAAGTGACATCGCTGTAAAAAATATATCACTGTAAAAAAAAAATATATATATCAATCAAACGCTGCAATACAATAATATCACAGCTCAAAAACGTAAATGCTACCAACACATATAGTGCAATTATTTTTTAAAAAATGTGCAAAATACTACAAAAAGTGCAAAGTTGAAAGTCCAGTGCTGTTTTGAGGAAAAAGAAGTGCAAAGTGCAATATATTAGTCCATTTAGAAAAAAAGTTCACAATTGATCCAAGGAAAAGTCTCCCAGAGAATCCAATGCAAATGAATATAGAAATACTCTTAAGCTGTGTACACACGGGCGGACTTTTCAGCATCAAACATCCGACGGTCTTTCCGACGAACTTTCGACAGAGTTACGATGGACTTTCGGATGACCGGACTTGACTAAAGTCCGTTCGAAAGTCCGTTGGTATGAACATGATGACGTACGAAGGGACTAGAATAAGGAAGTTCATAGCCAGTAGCCAATAGCTGCCCTTGCGTCCTTTTTTGTCCGTCGGACTAGCATACAGACGAACAGATTTTTCGACCAGACTCGAGTCCATCAAAAAGATTTGAAACATGTTCCAAATCTAAAGTCCGTCTGATTTTTGACAGAAAAAGTCTGCTGAAGGTCCGATGAAGCCCACACAGGGTCAGATTGTCCGACGGATTTGTTCCGTCGGACCAGTCTGGTCAAAAAGTCCGCCCATGTGTACACGGCAATAGAGTGTGTTTGAATTACTAAAAGTGACACCGATGTGATCCTTCACCATCCACACTATAATGACTCACCAGAAATATTGGCTGGTCAGATTATAAACCAGTTCTGTGCTTTTAAAATAATCTCCAAAGAGTTTAATCTCTAGGGTATTGGCTCCCACTATGATCCCTTGCAATCACAAGCTCTCATGTAGGTCACGGCAACACATAAAAGTGAAACAGGGGGGGCATGGCTTAGCAATGGCCGAGTAGAGACGTGTCCTTGTGGAGCTCCCGGCCTGGCCCGATCTATGGCAGCACACAGACAGCCAATATACCAAGTGGACACGGTATGAACACTCCTAATCATTATAGGACACGTTCGGCAGCCAGAGGGACCCGGCTCTATACGCCACAACCGACTATTCTCTGCTACTTTTGAGCCTCACAAAGACTATCACCGGGCGCCATTGTCACAGCGCCATGTGAATCCCGCATGGAGACAAACTCTGAAGCGACACGGACTGCTTCACAGATACAAACACCGGAGCTCGATCACCTCTCGGGGACGCCGACGGCTTTCAGATCAGACATGGAGGACCACACGCAGAGTCAGAACCGTCTGGACGCAGACCTCTGCACCTTGCTCCGGGCCTTACCAACGAGGGCAGACATAGAGGCCTTGCCCACGAGGGCCGACATAGAATCACTGATCCTACGCATCGAAGAGGCTCACAGCAGGGATATACAGGAGGTGAGAAAGGAGCTGCACTCGATATCTGACCGAGTAACCTCTGGAGAAGCTTTTACAGCGACGCTTGAAACACGAGTGCAGACCCTGGAGCGTGCTCATGCCTCCTATGTAATGGAGTCTCAAGAGAAGCAACTTCACCTGGAGGAAATGGAGGATCGCAGCCGCCGCAATAATCTGCGGCTGCGGGGCCTTCCAGAAGCCACAGGACCAGAGGACCTAGCGGAGACCGTCACAGCAATATTCAATAGACTGCTGGACACCCCACCACCCTTGCTAAAAAAAGACCGGGTGCACCGCAGTCTTGGCCCTAAATCCACGGATCCCTCCAGACCCCGGGATGTATTAAGCAGACTGCACTGATTCTCACAAAAAGAGATGCTATTGCGTAGGGCATGGGACCATGGCGACATTGAGTTTGACGGAGCGAGCATCCAGATCCTCCCGGACCTCTCTAGAGCGACATTGCAACGCCATGCAATGCTGAAGCCAGCCCTGGAAGCAGCTAGAAGGAAAGGATGCACCTACCGCTGGGACTATCCCCTGGCGGTTATCCTGCGCTCGGCACAAACCTCTTTTACTCTGCGAACGCCGGCCGACCTTCCAGAATTCTTCGCGTTTATAGATGCCGATCTGGTTCCAGTTCCCAACTGGCTCATGAGAATTCCGAGACCTACAGGCCGATCGGGCCTATCTACCCGCAGATCCGACAGACCTGCCCACTCTCAGAGGCCTAGAGGCCGCTTCAGACCCGCATCTAACACTGGAGCACGTGAGTCCTAAAGACTTCCTAGTAGTCCCTACTTTTCTTGATACACAGGCTGGCTGAGTTGACACACTACTGCTGGAACTCCTCATGCTGATTTCTAACCCCTACCCATCTACCCACGCCAGTTGCCCTGTTTGGCATACATTAAGATAGGACTGTTACCTCTATTTGTCTATTTAAGAAGGGAGCCAGTTGAGGGCCACAAGGATGCGTTGAACCTCCGAACCGGTCCAGCTGCCAACCTTCCGCCACACAGCAGGAGAATGCTCCCGGGTCCTCTCCCCACACACCCCAGAACTGCCTGCTATTCACAATGGGACAGACCTGGATTACGTTGGAGTGAAAGCTAGGGCCCAGTTGAAGTTTCCAGTTGCCTTGCTTTACTCCTTAGCAGAAGGCCAGGGGGTATGAGGCCCGGGAGACAAATATTGTCAACACAGCTCTGCACTGATGTTTGGCAGTTCGCCCTCCCCCCCCCCCACATCTAATGGACACCATGGATAACGAACTGTAACCACGTTTCAGTAATTCATACATGAAATGCCCCGATCAGAGCAGGGCCACCCTCTCCCACATGATCGGAGAAGTTCATTTCTCACATCAACTAACAGCCTGCGATGATCTGTTGCATCTCTATTAACACTCTCTACCTCTTCTGCAATCATAAAGATCATAAAGACCATGAGAACCTCAATCTGCCGCAATTCTCGGGCACGGAGTTGCAACTCAGAGATGATGGAGGACACATGTAGATATCCAGACGGGTTGTGTAAGTTGTGGGGTGGGAGAGTACATTTGCGGTGTTAGACGCCTACATACCAGGGAATATGTTGCAGATACCTTATGTGAACTTCAGAACTCGGATTGAGAATCTGCCACGGGTCCTTTCTTTCCGAATCCGTATAGACAGATAACCTGGGGCAGGATAAATGGTGTTAGCTCGGGCAGGACGGGGTGGGTCGGGGTGGGAGGGGGTGAATATAATATATTATAGATACCTTGTCTCATGGTAGTTGCTTCCTGAGTGGCCATATTCCATTCGAGCGGGGAGGTTGGAGTTCATGGGCATGGGGTGCTCTCAAGAGATGGCGATGGAGACTAGCCTGCCTAGAGACAGGCATTAGATAGCAAGACCAGCCTTTGTAACATGTATATGTTTATGTTTATTGTTTATTTTTCCTATTACGGTTTTTAAAAGTCTACGTGAAATATGTGTTCTATACGGACTAGTGAATCCAAACCATAGCAAATCTCTGTCACAAGAATTCCTAATTGTTCACTCAGGTTCTACTACTACACACTCGACATTGGCCACGGTGGTTGGGTGGGGCCTGGGGGCTTCTCCAACGCTCTTGCTGAACACACTCCCACCTAGAAAAGCGCTTATAACCCAGGTCTCACTAGGGAGCGCATTAGCAATCACTTTGCATAAATTCTAGAAATCCAGTTACACTGGTCAACGTCCGCAAGGATAATATTCCCTAGCCTTTTGTACCCCTGTATAATTGTTTTAGTACAGGGCATCCACCCCTTTATCTTTCTCTCTTTGCTTTTTTCTGCTTAACCTAACCTCTTTCCCACACCTCTCCCTCTTACACCTAACTACCCACCCTTCCCCCCCCACAAACATGACTGAAATTAATGTTATTACGCTAAATGTGAAAGGGCTTAATGTGCCTGAAAAGAGGAAGATGTTACTTAATGACATGAGATGTCTCAAAGCTGACATAGTCCTCCTACAGGACATACACTACCGTGAAAACTCATCTCCAATTCTTAAAAACAGATTCTTCCCTACGGTATATCACTCGACCAATGCAGAAGCGAAATCTAGGGGGGTGTCTGTCTTGATGTCAGGGACTCTCCCATGGTCTCTGACGGACATGGTATCTGACCCAACGGGCAGATTTCTATTCCTTAAGGGACTGATTGGAGGCATCAACGTAACTATTGCAAATCTTTATGCTCCGAATACCCAACAAGACACTTTTATCAAAAAACATCTGATTGCCCTAAGAAAATTCTCAGAGGGACATCTCATTGTAGGAGGAGACCTCAACATTCCCTTGATCCCGGAGGAAGACACTTCCACGGGACGTTCCTCCACCACTCGATCTACACGCAAGGCCATACAATTAGCAATGCACTCAGCGCAGCTTATAGATGTCTGGCGCCTATTTCACCCAGGCGAACGAGGTTATACATTTTACTCTCGTCCCCATAATACATACTCACGAATCGACTATTTTTTAATTCCCCATGATCAATTACAGACTGTCAAAAGCACCTCACTAGGATCGATCACGTGGTCGGACCATGCCCCGGTCACCGTACGTTACACCTTGACAGACTTTTATAGGAATCAGAAGAAAGCGTGGAGACTCAACGAGAGCCTGCTACAGGTCCCAGAGGTAGTAACAGACGTGGTAAAGGAAATAAATGAATACTTCCGAACCAATACTGACACAGACAGTGATATAGGTCTAATTTGGGAAGCCCACAAACCAGTTATACGGAGGATATTCATAAAACACGGTACAAGACTTAAAAAACAAAGGATGGCCCAATTAACCTCACTTCTAGACAGACTTCACACCCTTGAAATGATGAACTAAAAATAAAACTTGACACAATACGCACGCAAGTCACTGACTTACTCACTTTTAAAGCGGAGTTCCACACAAAAATGGAACTTCCGCTTTTCGGAACCCTCCCCCCCTCCGGTGTCACATTTGGCACCTTTAAGGGGGGAGGGGGGTGCAGATACCTGTCTAAGACAGGTATTTGCATCCACTTCCGGCATAGACTCCCACGGGAGTCTATGCCTCTTCCTGTCCCTCCGTGCTGTCTCCTGGGAAACACACAGGTCCCAGGAGATAGCGGGGACCAGTTACGATGCGCAACGCAACTCGCGCATGCGCAGTAGGGAACCGGGAAGTGAAGCCGCAATGCTTCAATTCCTGATTCCCTCACCTAGGATGGCGGCGGCAGCTGCCGAGAACCGAGCGGGTTATCGCCGTCGGCTGCCGACATCGCTGGACCCTGGGACAGGTAAGTGGCCATGTATTAAAAGTCAGCAGCTGCAGTATTTGTAGCTTCTGGCTTTTAATATTTTTTTTTTTAGGTTGATGTAGGTGGACACCCGCTTTAAAGCTAAAGCAGCACTGCAAATCTCGCGTAAAAAGGTTTATGAGTCAGGCAACAAATGTGGTAGATTACTGGCGCAATCTCTCCACACCCAGAGAATGGCATCCTATATACCATCTATACACACCTCAACAGGACACAACATAGCCTTGCCACAATAAATATCACAAGAATTCAAAACTTTTTACGAGTCGTTATATAACTTAACTAAGACACCCCCAACATTAGACTGCATAACGGACTACATAACCGCATCCTGCATGCCTACTCTGTCTAATGAGACGCGGGGAACTATTAGAAGACCCCATCACGCTCTCTGAATTACAATTGGCAATTAAAAATACCAAACCAGGGAAGGCCCCCGGCCGAGACGGTCTTACACTTCTATACTATAAGTCGCTGCTCCCTTCTTTGGGCGAACACCTGGTCAAACTTCTAAATGATCTTACCAAAGGAAAATCATTTTACACTACCACACTACAGGCTCACATATCGGTCATCCCCAAGGACGGTAAAGACCCGTCAAACTGCGGTAGCTATCGCCCTATATCCCTACTTAATACAGATCTAAAACTATTCACCAAAATTATAGCTACCAGACTTCAAACCCATCTACCCCAACTGATCCATTTAGACCAGGTTGGCTTTATCCCAACGAGGGAGCCAAGGGACAACACCATCAAAGTCCTGAACCTGCTACACTCAGTTATTTGATCCAAAACACCTAGTGTCTTTATTGGCACGAACGCAGAGAAAGCGTTTGATCGTGTAAGCTGGGCCTTTATGTTTGCTAAGCTGCGACATATTGGCCTAGGTGACAACATGATGAGATGGATTTCAGCGACATACGAGACACCGTCGGCTAGGGTTAGGGCAAATGGAGTGATCCCGGACTCCTTCCCGATCACCAACGGAACGCGGCAGGGATGCTTGCTGTCCCCTCTACTCTTTGCCCTCTCCCTGGAGCCATTCCTTTGTCATGTAAGAAGGAACCCTGACATATCAGGAGTGAAGATAGACCAAACACATCACAAAGTATCAGCCTATGCAGATGACCTAATGTTTTCACTTACAAACCCAGTAATCTCCCTCCCAAACCTGTTCAGGGAATTTGCGACATACGGGGCACTCTCAAATCTGAAAATTAACTTTTCTAAATCAGAAGCGTTGAGTGTGGGGACACCGCAATCACAACTCAGACATCTTCAGTCCAGCTTCCAACTGAAGTGGACGACAAACGCCTTAAAATACCTAGGCACACTTATTCCACAGTCATTTGCACGTATATACGATCTCAACTTCCCGCCTTTATTGAAAGCAATCAAAGCCCTGCTGACCAAATGGCACATGGGATTACACTCCTGGATAGGTCGCTGTACCATTTTGAAAATGATGATCCTACCGAAATTTCTATATCTTATGCAAGCGCTACCTATCCATATCCCAACATCGTATTTCAAACAGATACAATCAGTATTCACAGAGTTCATTAGAGCAAAGTAAAGACCCCGCCTCTCACAAAAACTTTTAGTACTACCCAAGCAGTATGGTGGCCTTGCTGTACCAGATATACGCACATGCCATTAGGAAATACACCTGGGGAGGCTCATAGATTGGTGCCGCCATTGAGAGTCCAAACTATGGACTCAGCTAGAACAAAATCAAAATGAGACTCCTATAAATAGGGCCCCATGGTGCTACTCTCCCCTACCGATTGAGACCAAACAACACCCACTGATAGGGAACACGACAAAGATATGTGCGCAACTCATTACTAAATCATCTGTATCCTACCCCAACTTGCCTATATACCCTATCCTGGGCAACCCTGGTTTTATGCCGGGTGTGCGGGACGTGGTCTTCCGAAGGCTGGGTGAGACGGGCAGACACCAGGCCTCCCACTTTAGCAGGGCAGGACGATGGTATACTATAGCGGAACTGTCTGACCCCACAGGCCCGTTTCGCCTGGACTTCCTGAGATCTCGCCAGCTGAGTCATTTCTTGCATTCCCTGAAACCACCAGCAGACAGTGACCAACCCCTCAAAACATTGGAGGAAATCTGCAACACCTCGGGAACTATGGCACACTCTCTGTCTCTTGCCTACGGTCTCCTCAACACACCTCATGCAGACTTTATTCCACCGGATTTACTTAAATGGGAACGAGAACTAAACTGTCACTTCAATACAACTAAATGCCAACATATACTTAGATTCACACACAAATCCTCCATTTGTACTAAGATACAAGAAACAAACTACAAACTCCTATCAAGGTGGTATAGGACACCAGTGAAACTCCACGAGTTCTTTCCGGAGACGTTAGACCTTTGCTGGCGCTGTGGAACGGACAGGGGTACACTAACACACATCTTCTGTTCCTGCCCAGTACTAGACCATTTTTGGAGAATGGTGCACAAAGTCACTCAAAGATTTACAGAACGCACCATACCAGATGACCCGGCATTCTTTCTCCTGCATGCATCTAACATCCCGGAGAAAGCATACAAAACATCTGTGATTAGACACTTAGTAGACGCAGCCAAAGCTTGCATACCACTGCAATGGAAATCCACATGTCCACCGACAATTTCTTCCTGGTTGACAAAGATAGAAGAAATTAGACACATGGAAGACCTCATTCTCACAGCGCAGAATAGACAGGAAGTTTTCACCAAAACATGGCAAATGTGGACCATGTTTATATTCTCAAACGAGGGACAGGCTCTGAGAAAGCCAAACGGAGCTGTGTAAAGACACACCTTTTATTTTGTTCTTATACCCCCCAGTAAGATACAAAAGGTAATAACCTCCAGATGACCTGGTCCTTAGGGGACCACATCCTGCACCCTACCTTACCCCCCCCCCCTCGTCTTCCTCCTATACACCTGTATTCCCCCCCCTTCTTATCTCTTTCTCCATCTCTAGTCTATCATCCTTTGCCACTCTCTACTATTCTAGGTAAAGGAGCTTTTCTTGATAAAAAGAAAATGAAGGGGCCGGACAAACACGGGTGGTCAATATCACAATTCTCCTTGAAACCAAGTCACAAGTAGCCCCCCCCCCTCAGGAGGGTTTTCTCTCTGATATTACTGCATGCATCTTTGGGCAGAAGAGATGTCAGGAAACCTACTGGGGGACACAAGAAATATCTCTCAAACACAGTATTCTGTTTATTTCTAACACGTTACATCACGAGATTACATATGTTGTCCAGATTGGAATGCTAATCCCAATAATACTCGATGTACCTGTAATTGGACAGTTTTTTGTTTAATTGTCATACCTTGTAACATGTCGACACGTGGGGGTCTGTTACCTGTTTAAAAATAAATAATTTTGAAAAAAAAAAAAAAAGTGAAACAGAGGGAGGAAAGCTTCAATAGCATAATAATGTTTTTAAAACAGGCTTTATTTAAAAGAATTTAAATCTACTCACATGTTACAAGTGCCCCCCAACACTAGGGTATAAACACTTTTTCGTATTGCAGATCGTCTCCGGCTGCTAATCACAAACCGCGGGTATGATCCAACTATGCGCAATGACGTCAGCGTCCTTGTCAGGAAAGGTCCCCTCCGCTGGTAATAGTGATCATTTGGCATGCAGTACTGAGGTCCACCAGCAGGTGTCTCCTGGCAGTTTGAAGCTGTCAGAAGAGCTTTTTCCTACTGGTATTTTGTCATCTTTGGGCCTCAGTACTGGCGTCCACCAGCGGAGGGATCCTGGCAGTATGGAGCAGGTATTACCTTCTGCAGACAGGCATCACCTGACTTTATTAGCAGCTGTAGTATAAATACCCGGCAAGTGCACACACACCTTGCCCTGGTATTGTCCTTGAGCCCTGACCTACATCCTTTTACCTGTTATCCTGAACCTTGATTCCTGTATCCTGAACCTGTTGTACCTGATCCTGTCTATTTCTGCATCCCTGGAACCTTGTCCTGCAACCTGATCCCTTTTTCCTTGTCCCCCCATCTGCTGACCTCCTGTTTATGACCCTGGCCTGGCTTGACTACGATTCTGGTATCCCCTTTTGTTATACATACTGGTTGGTTTGTTGTCACTGTTTTAGTTATTTGGTTTTCTCACTCTGGTATTGGTGGTGTATTCACATTTATATGCATTTATCTTATTAAAATCACTTCCTTTCACCTACTTATGTTTGGTTTACTCTGTCGCAGTCACACCGTTCTGATCACATCTGGTTTTTGACAGAATACCAGGGCCATCCCTGACCAGAAGTGGCTGCACAGGGGGACCATCTGATTCAGTTGGTTGCAAACATGAATGCCGACGAGGTTGTTTATCTTTCTATTCTGGCATCTGAAAATGGTGATTATTGCCCCAGGCTTTGAAAGGATGGTCTAGTGACCAGTTGTTTGCCATTGTACATTTGGCTCACTCCTTGGTCGATCAGGGTTAAATATTGTTTGGAGAGGTGCAGCCTTTGATCAAGATCTGTACTGAGCTGGCCCTGCCCTGTATCCCAGAGGGCGTGATGATTTCACTCCTCCTTTTAATATGAATCAGGTTGTATCCCTAGCTTGGCTTTTTGAAGATGCCCCTGTCGATTTTTATGAGCACTACTCAGCCTGTTCCCCACAGGTGATTGCTGAGTGCATTGTGTCTGCTCAGTCTTTTGTTAGACAGGGAAATTTAAAACTGCAGTTTGTACAACCCATACTTTCAGCATGGTCTGACATGGTGCAATCAGCCCCAGCCAAACAAACCACCACTGCCATCAGACACCAGCCTACCCGAATGTATGTGTCCCCATCACCCATGCCAAACTCAGTTGCAGCCCAGTATACATTGCTCCCAACCAAATACTCATATCCAGTCTCTGCTCCCTGTACCTATCCTGCATTAAACACACCTGCCTCTTCTCAGCTGCCTAGTAATCCACAAGAACTTCCCACAGCTACTGTTACCTTTTCTCAGCCATATCCCAATCCTCCTTTCCAGTCTGCTGCACCCCCCACCTACAGAGCTTCGGTGACTAAGCCAAAGAAAAAATGAAAGTTTTTCCCAACCAAAACCATCCTGCCATTAACCCAACATGCCTCCACACCCACCAATCTGTCCCAGTCTGAAGTGCCAGAGTCCCAGCCTGAAGTGTCAGAGTCCCAGCCGGAGGTGCCAGAGTCCCAGCCGGAGGTGCCAGAGTCCCAGCCGGAGGTGCCAGAGTTCCAGCCGGAGGTGCCAGAGTTCCAGCCTAAAGTGCCAGAGTTTCAGCCTGAGGTGCCAGAGTCTCAGCCTGAGGTGCCAGAGGCCCAGCCTGAGGTGCCAGAGGCCCAGCCTGATGTGCCACTGTCTGCTGCCCAGCCTGATGTGCCACTTTCTGCTGCCCAGCCTGATGTGCCACTGTCTGCTGCCCAGCCTGATGTGCCACTGTCTGCTGCCCAGCCTGATGTGTTCCTGTCCACTGCCCTGCATGATGTGTTTCTGTCCGCTGCCCAGCCTGATGTGCCACTCTCTGCTGCACAGCCTGATGTGCCACTGTCTGCTGCCCAGCCTTATGTGCCACTGCCTGCTGCCCAGCCTGATGTGTTCCTGTCCACTGCCCTGCATGATGTGTTTCTGTCCGCTGCCCAGCCTGATGTGCCACTCTCTGCTGCACAGCCTGATGTGCCACTGTCTGCTGCCCAGCCTTATGTGCCACTGCCTGCTGCCCAGCCTGATGTGTTCCTGTCCACAGCCCTGCATGATGTGTTCCTGTCCACTGCCCAGCCTGATGTACCACTGTCCGCTGCCCAGCCTGATGTGTTCCTGTCCGCTGCCCTACATGATGTGTTCCTGTCTGCTGCCCAGCCTGATGTGCCACTGTCTGCTGCCCAGCCTTATGTGCCACTGCCTGCTGCCCAGCCTGATGTGTTCCTGTCCACTGCCCTGCATGATGTGTTCCTGTCCGCTGCCCAGCCTGATGTGCCACTGTCCGCTGCCCAGCCTGATGTGTTCCTGTCCGCTGCCCTACATGATGTGTTCCTGTCTGCTGCCCAGCCTGATGTGCCTCTGTCTGCTGCCCAGCCTGATGTGCCACTGTCTGCTGCCCAGCCTGATGTGTTCCTGTCTGCTGCCCAGCCTGATGTGTTCCTGTCTGCTGCCCAGCCTGATGTGTTTCTGTCTGCTGCCCAGCCTGATGTGTTCCTGTCCGTTGCCCAGCCTGATGTGTTCCTGTCCGTTGCCCAGCCTGATGTGTTCCTGTCTGCTGCCCAGCCTGATGTGCCACTGTCTGCTGCCCAGCCTGATGTGTTCCTGTCCGCTGCCCTACATGATGTGTTCCTGTCTGCTGCCCAACCTGATGTGCCTCTGTCTGCTGCCCAGCCTGATGTGCCACTGTCTGCTGCCCAGCCTGATGTGTTCCTGTCTGCTGCCCAGCCTGATGTGTTCCTGTCTGCTGCCCAGCCTGATGTGTTTCTGTCTGCTGCCCAGCCTGATGTGTTTCTGTCTGCTGCCCAGCCTGATGTGTTCCTGTCCGTTGCCCAGCCTGATGTGTTCCTGTCCGTTGCCCAGCCTGATGTGTTCCTGTCTGCTGCCCAGCCTGATGTGCCACTGTCTGCTGCCCAGCCTGATGAGCCTCTATTGGCTGCCCAGCTTGAATTGTCCGTGCCTGCTGCCTAGCTTGAAGTGCCCGTGCCTGCTGCCCAGCCTCAAGTGCCCGTGCCTGCTGCCCAGCTTGCAGTGCCTGCTGCCCAGCTTGCAGTGCCCGCTGCCCAGCTTTATGTACCTGCTGCCCCGTTTGATGCGCCTGCTGCTCCGCTTGATGTGCCTGTGCCTGCTGCCCAGCTTGTTGTACCCGTGCCTGCTGCCCTGCTTGATGTGCCAGCTGCCCCGCTTGATGTTCCCATGCCGGCTGCCCAGCCTGATGTGCCTGTTGCCCAGTTTGAGGTGCCTGCCACCCAGCTTGCTGTGCCTGCTACTCAGCTTTATGGGCTTATTGCCCAACCTGATGTGACTTTGCCCACTGCCCGGCTTGGCGCCATGGACTTTCCCCAGCAATGGCTAGTTGGAGCGTCCAGAAGTTGCTCCTTCTGGGGGGGTAGTGTCAGGAAAGGTCCCCTCCACTGGTAATATCGATCATTTGGCGTGCAGTACTGAGGTCCACCAGCAGGTGTCTTCTGGCAGTTTGGAGCTGTCAGAAGAGCTTTTTCCTGCTAGAATTTTGTCATCTTTGGGCCGCAGTACTGGTGTCCACCAGCGGGGGGATCCTGGCAGTATGGAGCAGGTATTACCTGCAGACAGGCATCACCTGACTTTATTAGCAGCTGTAGTATAAATACCCAGCAAGTGCACACACACCTTGCCCTGGTATTGTCCTTGAGCCCTGATCTGCATCATGTTACCTGTTATTAGGGATGAGCCAAACACCCCCCTGTTTGGTTCGCACCAGAACATGCGAACAGGAAAAAAGTTTGTTCGAACGCGCGAACACCGTTAAAGTCTATGGGACACGAACATGAATAATCAAAAGTGCTAATTTTAAAGGCTTATATGCAAGTTATTGTCATAAAAAGTGTTTGGGGACCCGGGTGCTGCCCCAGGGGACATGGATCAATGCAAAAAAAGTTTTAAAAACGTCCGTTTTTTCGGGAGCAGTGATTTTAATAATGCTTAAAGTCAAACAATAAAAGTGTAATATGCCTTTAAATTTCGTACCTGGGGGATGTCTATAGTATGCCTTGAAAGGGGCGCATGTTTCCCATGTTTAGAACAGTCTGACAGCAAAATGACATTTCAAAGGAAAAAAGTCATTTAAAACTACTCGCGGCTATTGCATTGCCGGTCCGACAATACACATAGAAGTTCATTGATAAAGGGCCTCATCCCCACAACCCTGGCCGGTGGTTGTGGGGGTCTGCGAGCGGGAATCTGGAAGCCCCCTTTAACAAGGGCACCCCCAGATCCCGGCCCCCCCTGTGTGAAATGGTAAGGGGGTACAAAAGTACCCCTGCCATTTCACTAAAAAACTGTCAAAAATGTTAAAAATGACAAGAGACAGTTTTTGACAATTCCTTTATTTAAATGCTTCTTCTTTCTTTTTCTGCTATCTTCCTTCATCTTCTTCTTCTTCTGGTTCTTCTGGTTCTTCCTCCGGTGTTCTCGTCCATCATCTCGTCCGCGGCGTTGTCTTCCCTTCTTCTCCTCGGGCCGCTCCGCATCCATGATGACATGAAGGGAGGCTCCCGCTCTTCTCTTCATCTTCTTCTCTTCTTAATCTTCCTTTCTTCTTCATCTTCTTCTCTTCTTCATCTTCTTCTCCGGGCCACTCCGCATCCATGCTGGCATGGTGGGAGGCTCCCGCTGTGTGACGCGCCTCCTCTTCTGACGGTTCTTAAATAATGGGGGGTGGGGCCACCCGGTAACCCCGCCCCCCTCTGACGCACGGTGACTTGACGGGACTTCCCTGTGACGTCACGGGGAATGCCACAGGGAAGTCCCGTCATGTCCCATGCGTCAGAGGCGTTAAATTTAGAACCGTCAGAAGAGGAGACGCGTCACACAGTGGGAGCCTCCCACCATGCCAGCATGGATGTGGAGCGGCCCGGAGAAGAAGATGAAGAAGAGAAGAAGATGAAGAAGAGAAGAAGATGAAGAGAAGAGCGGGAGCCTCCCCCCATGCCATGGGTGCGGAGCGGCCCGAGGAGAAGAAGATAGAAGACGCCGCGGAGGAGATGCTGGACGAGAACACCGGAGGAAGAACCAGAAGAGCCAGAAGAACCAGAAGAAGAAGATGAAGGAAAATAGAAGAAAGAAGAAGCATTTAAATATTTCACACAGGGGGGAGGGCCGGGATCTGGGGGTCCCCTTGTTAAAGGGGGCTTCCAGATTCCGATAAGCCCCCCGCCCGCAGACCCCCACAACCACCGGGCAGGGTTGTGGGGATGAGGCCCTTGTCCTCATCAACATGGGAACAAGGTGTTTTGGGGGGCTACCCCAAAGCACCCTCCCAATGTTGAAGGCATGTGGCCTGGTAAGGTTCAGGAGGGGGGGCGCTCTCTCCCCCCCTCTTTTCCTGCGGCCTGCCAGGTTGCGTGCTCAGATAAGGGTCTGGTATGGATTTTTGGGGGGACCCCACGCCGTTTTTTTTTAAATTTTGGCACGGGGTTCCCCTTAATATCCATACCAGACCTGAAGGGTCTGGTATGGAATTTAGGGGGACCCCCACGTAATTTTTTTTAAAATTTTGGCCGCGGTTCCCCTTAATATCCATACCAGACCTGAAGGGCCTGGTATGAAATTTAGGGGGAACCCCCACATCATTTTTTTAAAAAATTTTGGCCGAGGTTCCCCTTAATATCCATACCAGACCTGAAGGGCCTGGTATGGAATTTAGGGGGACCCCCCCCACGTCATTTTTTTTTAAAATTTTGGTTCGGGGTTCCCCTGTGGGGAATTCCCATGCTGTTTTTATCAATGAACTTCTATGTGTATTGTCGGACCGGCAATGCAATAGCCGCGAGTAGTTTTAAATGACTTTTTTTCCTTTGAAATGTCATTTTGCTGTCAGACTGTTCTAAACACGGGAAACATGCGCCCCTTTACAGGCATACTATAGACACCCCCCAGCTACGAAATTGAAAGGAATATTACACTTTTATTGTTTCACTTTAAGCATTATTAAAATCACTGCTCCTGAAAAAACTGCCGTATTTAAAACTTTTTTTTGTATTGATCCATGCCCCCTGGGGCAGGACCCAGGTCCCCAAACACTTTTTATGACAATAACTTGCATATAAGCCTTTAAAATTAGCACTTTTGATTTCTCCCATAGACTTTTAAAGGGTGTTCCGCGGCATTCGAATTTGCCGCGAACAGGACGAACATGAGTTTGACTCGAACTCGAAGCTCATCCCTAACTGTTATCCTGAACCTTGATTCCTGTATCCTGAACCTGTTGTACCTGATCCTGTCTATTCCTGCATCCCTGGAACCTTGTCCTGCAACCTGATCCCTTTCTCCTTGTCCCCCCATCTGCTGACCTTCTGTTTATGACCCGGGCCTGGCTTGACTACGATTCTGGTATCCCCTTTTGTTATATATACTGGTTGGTTTGTTGTCACTGTTTTAGTTATTTGGTTTTCTCACTCTGTTTGGTATTGGTGGTGTAATCACATTTATATGCATTTATCTTAATAAAATCACTTACTTTCACCTACTTATGTTTGATTTACTCTGTCGCAGTCACACAGTTCTGGTCACATCTGGTTTATGACAGTCCTAGCCTCGTCATACGTGTTTTATCATTCTATGTCCTCACAGAGTGGCAGGATGTCTGATGCCATTGTGCCATCTTTATAGTGGGAGTCCACTCGGTGAACTCCACACTATATGTTAAAACAGTTAACAAACATACTAATCTGAGTGAGCGCATCTACATAAAAATAACCTTTTTTACTCCCCAAATGTATTATAACATAAAACACATAACTCTTATTGAACCAGTGTGTATACACATCGTCCCACTGCTGATTAAAGGGGAAATGTGTGCGCTATTTACTTCCACACACTTCCCCTTTAATGAGCAATGTGTCACGTACCTGGTGGTAGAGCCTGATATGCAGGGGACGGCCTCTCTTACACCTCTGACTCGAGGTCCCTGATAAAGCAGACAGGAGGCACAGGAGTGCAGAGTCACATGAGTACCTGGCAGAATCGCTAGCATCGGAGCTGGGCTGGAACTTTTAGTCGAGTTGTAGAGGAACACAGACACAGCGGAAAGACCAGGAGCAGCAAGTAGACTGGAAGCAGGAACAGGCTGGTACTTGAACACCATGGACCGAGAAGCAGGTAAAGCAGCTGGTGGGATGGATGCTCCAAGAGGACTGGAGTGTAGGCAGTTACAGGCAGGCTGGGTCATACACTGGCAAGCAAGTCAGGAACTGATGCGGAGGATAGAGTGTCGTCAAGGTGAAGGCCGGGTCGGTAACTGGCTGGCAGAGAGGTAGCAGAGGGAGCAGGCAGGTGCAGAGTCGGAGACAAGCCGAGGTTGGATGCAGGCAGATAGCAGGAGAAGTCAAGAACAAGCCAGGTCAATCAACTGGAACAGGTATCAGCAACAGATAGCAGGGAACACTGGGAATGCTGTAGACCAGACAGCATTGATTCTGGGTGCTGACCCAGTTTAAATAGCCCATTTGGCGCCATGACTTGTCACAGCACAGGTGCACCCGCGGCATTCCTCTCACTGGAATTGGGAGCTCAGGACGTCTTCTGCGGCTGTCATCTTGGCTGCTGGCATGCCCTTCCTGACATTGCCCCCTCCCAATGGGCAGCCTACGGAAGCCCAACTGGGCCAATTTGGCAGGATGAGAATTCTTAAAAGCCAGAATAAGCCTTTTAGCATGAATATTACCTTCTGGTTCCCATGAGTTGTCCTCTGTCACATAACCTTTCCATTTTATTAGGTACTGGATTTGATTCCTTCTTTTCTAAAATTTCTTTTGTCTTCAAATTCCTCTTCCCTGTCAACAACTACAGGTTCAGATGGACCAACATTTCGTCCAGGAAAGGAGTCAGGGATAGCAGGCTTCAGTAGGGTTATATGAAACACAGGATGAATCCTGAAAGAGTCTGGTAGCTCCATTTCGTAAGCTACATCGTTGATCCACTTCTTCACTGGAAACGGCCCCACAAACTTAGGACCAAATTTATTTGATGGGCAAGCTTATTTCAGGTTTGTTGTGGATAACAATACTTGATCACCAGGATTCAGGATCAATTCTCCTCTTCTCTTTTTATCAAAGATCTCCTTGTTGTATGCCTGTGTTTTGGCATTGTTTCCTGCAACAATTTGTTGTTAGTACTGAAGATATTCATTGTCTCAAGGACAGCTGGTACAGGGCACTCAGAGATTGCATTAGACAGAAAAGAAGGATGGAAGCCATAATTGACAAAGAATGGTGACTGCTTCGTGGCCGATTGAACAGAGTTATTGTAAGCAAATTTGGCTAATGTTGGAAAAATAGTGCCCACCTGGCTTGCCGGGGTTTCAGCCTCTTTGCTGTCCTTAAATATTCAAAATTCCTATGATCTGTATAGATCAAGATTGGATATGCGGCTCCTTCCAGCAGGTACCTCCACTCTTCCAAAGCAGCTTTGATTGCTAGGAGTTTGCAGTCCCCGACATTATAGTTCATCATAGTTCCTCTCTGCTGTTGATAGCTTATGGGAAAAAAAAGCGACTGGATGTAACAGAGCCTTGGACCCCTGCCTCTGGGAAAGCACTGCTCCAAACGCAGTTTCTGATGCGTCTACTTCTAAAACGTATGGCAAGGCTGGATCAGAGTGTTTCAGAGCGGATGCGGAGGTGAACAGTTTTTTCAGAGTCTCAAAGGCAGTCTGAGCTTCAGGGGACCAATGAGATCTAATGCCTTGTTTAGTCAGCTGTGTAATGGGGCAGATGATTGCTGAAAACCCCCTGATGAATTTCCAGTAGAAATTTGTGAATCCCACAAAACGTTTTTTTATCTACAGGTGCTGGCCAGTCATGGCAGTGACCTTTTGGGGATCCATTTTGAAACCTTCAGTAGATATGATCAGACCCAGGATTTGAGTGCTTTGGTGTTAAAACTCGCACTTCTCAGGTTTGGCATATAGTCCATGCTGTCGAAGTCGGCTCAATACACTTAACATGTCTGCAATGATTTCCTAGGGAGAGGAGGAGAAGATTAATATATCATTAAAGTACACTATGACAAACAGATCCAGGAAATCTCAGAAGACATTGTTAATGATGTGCTGGATTGTAGCGGGGCCATTACAAAGTCCAAAAGGCATCACTAGATACTCAAAATGCTGAAATCGAGTGCGGAAAGCTGTCTTTCATTCATCCTCCTCTCGTATATGAACCAGATTATAGGCACCTTGGAGATCCAGTTTCGTAAAAATGGTTGCAGCACCGAGCCTCTGGAACACTTCGGGCACCAATGGAAGGGGATAACGGTTCTTGATGGTAACTTTATTAAGTTCATGATAATCCACACAAGGCCGTAAAGAGTGATCCTTCTCCACAAAGAAGATAACCGCTCCAGCCGGGGGCGTGGATGGACGGATGAAACCTTTCTTTAAGTTATTGTCAATGAAGTCCTTTAATGCAGCAAGTTCAAGTTCAGCCAGAGAGAAGATTCTCCCGAAAGGGACTTCAATCCTGGGGAGAAGTTTTATTGGGCAGTCATAGGGCCGATGGTGAGGAAGAGTCTCTGCCCCTTTTTTGCTGAACACATCCAGGAAGTCATGATAAAC
This sequence comes from Aquarana catesbeiana, assembly GCF_042186555.1. NCBI lineage: Eukaryota > Metazoa > Chordata > Amphibia > Anura > Ranidae > Aquarana > Aquarana catesbeiana. The sequence goes on along the minus strand of NC_133334.1, from coordinate 172,551,117 downwards.
TTCTGGTACAGATTGACAAGCTTCAAGGTCTGAGTCCAGGCACAGCAGGGATGGTTGATCACAAGGGGCTTCCTGTAAACAGTGTTGGAGGCAGTAGTGGTAATGAAACTTGATTTCCTCTGTGGCCCAATTGATATGCGTGTTATGTGCTTTTAACCATGGCATGTCAAGGGTGACTGGAAACAGGGGTGAGGCGATGGCATCCAGGCATAGCAGTTCTTGATGGTTTTTGGTAATGGTGGCAGATAATGGAATTGTTTCCTGGGTGACTAACCCGGATTTAATGGCGGACCCATCAGCCAGGTGCACTGAAAGTCTATGAGCCGTAGGTTGCGGAATGTGATGCACCGCAGCAAAGGACAAGTCCATGAAACAGCTGCAGGCTCTGGTGGAGACCTTGATAGTCCTTTCTGGAAGCTGCAACAGAATGGGAGGAGCAAGATAAGCAGAGTTGTTTGGCAAGGAGTAGAAGCAGAAGAGACTGAGAGGCACTTATGGAGTTTAGCCGGGCATGACCTCACATAGTGTTCTGGTTCTCCACAGTACAGGTAGAGGTTCTGCTGGTGTTGGCATTGGCGATCTTCAACGGTAAGTGAGGGGTGAAGTAAGCCAAGCTGCATTGGCTCTGGTGCATTAGGAACTGATGCTGCAGGAACTGGTGGAGCAGAGTTGAAGGAACTGGGAAGCCGTGGTAGCATCCACACTGGACAAGACTGTCCTGTGATCCTTTCGGACCTACGTTCTCTTAGACGTCGATCAATCTGGATGGATAAGTTAATGAGGGCATCCAGGGAGAAGGGAACCCCAACCCAGGCTAATTCATCCTTGAGAGGTTCAGAAAGGCCCATACGGAACTGGTAAAGCAGAGAAGCATCATTCCAGTTAGTGTGGGAACTCTAGCGCCTGAACTCAGAAACATAATCTTTAGCTGCTCTGTGACCTTGCTGAAGTGTATGTAGTAGATAAAAAATTGTCTGCGCCCTTAAAGTGACATGTTAACCAAATATGCAAACATAAAACAAAATAAGTGAATAAAAAGTGATTGAAAGAATCATTATAGAAAGTAAAAAAGTCCCAAACAGTGAAGCATGCGACTTATGTAAAGTCCTCCAATAAACATTGAAAACTTTAAGGGTTCCTCCAATAGAGAACGGACCAGCAGCCAAAATTTCAGTGAAAATCTTGTGACTTTATGAAACAAAGTGAATCCACCACCACACAGAGTGCCCGTTTACCAGCTGCACAAGTTTAAACACTTGTGGCTAATACCCAGCCAGGGCCTTTTCCTCCAAAAACTTCGGATGTCTGTTCTGGTCATATGACATAGTAAGCCGCTTGGTCGGGAAGGAGGTTGGAGGTACAGCTTGTGGACCCATACACAGTACAAGTAGCAATGAGGCGATGTTAACTCAAAAACAAAGGGCAGGGAAAATCACCATAGGTAAAACCAGAGGTTGTTTATTCAAATATAAAAGCAGTATCGCTTGCAAAGTGTATACAAAATTCAATAAAAAATGAGGCCGGCCAGCAACAATACAAACGCCTGTGCAAACGGGATGTAAACAGCGCGGTGACGTCTGCACGTCGCTCCTCCCGGCGCGTTTCATCATTAATGTGTTGTCGTCCTGGGGCATGGGCAGCGTACACTCCGCTTTATATAGTAAGCACATACAAAAAAACCTTGTTCTGAATCCCAGGTGGCTGATGTTGTAAACGCCATTTTGTATGTGGGGAAATCTAAAACCCAACCTAGAAGTCCTACAGAGAGTGGAAAATGTTGGGATAGAAAGTGAGCGCCATAATCAAAGCACTCACCACTGCACCAGCATACCCACCACAATTGAACTACCAAAATGGGCTCAAAGGATGACTTGCATATTCAATAAGCATGAATGATAATGAAAACTATAATACTCAAAAAGCTAACTTTATAAACAAATTTACACACATAACCTGAAAACATCATAACATGCCATCAATGTTCGTGGCTAAATGGTAGCCACCGTGGATAGGAAACGACTTTCATGTCAATATCAAAGGCCACACGCGAGGAAAGAATGACCAATTATAACAAAATCGGTCAGTCATCTCCACTGTGAGTAAATTAAGTGTTATTTCAAGGGCTGGTTACCCATCAAAACATCACCAAAAAGAAGATTTTTTTCTTTTAAGGCCCCTTTCACATGTGCGGATCCATTTTTCAGAGATCAGCCTGTTCAGCAGGGATCGATCCGTTGGTCCCCGCGTAGCCAGCGGATGACAAGTCCGTCTCTGCACACTGTGCAGAAACGGACCTGCACAGATCTACGCTCTCCTCTATGGGGGGATCGGATGAAAACGGACCGCCTGATCCGATCCGATCAACCAGACGGATGGAAAATAGGGTTTCCATCCATCTGGATGTAGCGGAGCGGATCAGATTGGGGTGAATTGGATGTCAGCGGACATGTCACCGCTGACATCCGTCGCTCCATAGAGATGTATGGGGCATCCGTTCTGGTCTGCCTGAAAAAACTGACAGGTGGATCTGAACGGTCCACACGTGTGAAAGGGCCCTAAGGGATGCATAGAAAATTAGGTGTATCATATGACATCTCACATTAAAGGTGTGATACCCCAGAGGGGACATTGCAGCCCATATGGATAAATTGGCCGATATCATCGAAATCGATTGAAAAACACCACCATGAGTACTTCTAATGCCGCGTACACACGAACTGACTTTTCGACCGGACTGGTCCGACGGACCGAGTCCGAAGGACAATTCGACCGTGTGTGGGCTTCATCGGACCTGCAGCAGAATTTTTCGGTCGAAAATCTGACGCACTTTAGATTTGGAACATGTTTCAAATCTTTACGTCGGAACTCCGCCGGACCCAGTTCCTATCGAAAAGTTCGCTCGTCTGTATGCTAGTCCGATGGACGAAAACCAACGCTAGGGCAGCTATTGGCTATTGGTTATCAACTTCCTTATTTTAGTCTGGTTGTAAGTCATCACGTACGAATCCATCAGACTTTGGTGTGATCACGTGTAGGCAAGTCCGTTCGTTGGGAAAGTCCGTTGGAAGCCCGCCGAAAGTCCGTCGGATAGTCCGTCGGACCAGTCCGATCGAAAAGTCCGCTCGCGTGTATGCGGCATTACAAATAAAAACTTGATGTACTATATGTATATCATATGACACCTCACATTCAAGATGTTATACCCCCTAGGGGGCATTGTAGCCAATGTGGACAGATCGGCCGTTAACATCAAAATCGACTGAAAGTCTCCACAGTGAGTACTCATAAAAAATAAATTTAAAAAAACGTAATATACTATATTCAAAAATGCAGGGACAAGGGTGGAAAGAGGAACAAAATTAGACCTATCTAATAAAAACTCACCATAAACGCATATTTTACCCTTATCAGAGCAATATATATGACAAAAATTGGAACTAAAAAAACATCTGCTACACTGGAAAATCTCATGTATGGATGTATGTTAACACATTGATGGGCATGTCACAGTTCAACCCCGATGGTAACATCCATATGGACCATAAGGACCAATGAGGTGAACAAGGAATAAAAGAGATAGCCACCCAATATTCAAATCAAGTTTACATCATATGGTGTCATATGATATACATAGATATAGTACATCAAGTTTTTAAGCATTATTTGTTAGGAGTACTCATTGTGGCGATTTTCAAACAATTTTGATGATATCAGCCGATTTATCCATATGTTGAGGTGTCATATGATGCACGTAGTTTTTGATGCAGCCATTAAGGGAAAAAATCTTATTTTTGGTGATGTTTTGATGGGTAACCAGCAGTTGAAAAAATACTTAATTTACTCACAGTGGAGATGACTGACCGATTTTGTTATAATTGGTCGTTCTTTCCTCGCGTGTGGCCTTTGATATTGACATAAATGTAATTTCCTATCCACGGTGGCTACCATTTAGCCATGAACGTGGATGGCGTGTTACGATATTTTCAGGTTGTGTGTAAATTTGTTTATAAAGTTAGCTGTTTGAGTATTATAGTTTTCATTATCATTCATGTTCATTGAATATGCAAGTTATCTTTTGAGCCCATTTTGGTAGTTCAGTTGTGGTGGTAATGCTGGTGCAGTGGTGAGTGCCTTGATTGTTGAGATCGCTGTCTATCCGAATGTTTTCCACTCTCTGTAGGACTTCCAGGTTGGGTTTTCGATTTTCCCACTTTCAAAATGGCGTCTACAGCATCAGCCACCTGAGATTTAGAACAAGGTTTGGTTGTATGCGCTTACTATATAAAGTGGTGCATCAGTACGCCGCCCATGCCCCAGGACAACAACAGATTAGTGACGAAACACATCGGGAGGAGCGACGTGCAGACGTCCCTGCGCTGTTTACGTCCTGTTTGCACAGGCGTTTATATTGTTGCCGGCCAGCCTAAATTTTTATTGAATTTTGTATACGCTTTGCAAGCGATACTGCTTTTATATTTGAATATTTGTACCATGTATGGGTCCACAAGCTGTACCTCCAACCTCCTTCCTGAAAAAGCGGCTTACTATGTCATATGACCAGAACAGACATCCGAAGTTTTTGGAGGAAAAGGCCCTGGCTGGGTATTAGCCACAAGTGTTTAACTCGTGCAGCTGGTAAGCATGCGCTCTGTGTGGTGGTGGATTCACTTTGTTCATTTCATAAAGTCACAAGATTTTCACTGAACTTTTGGCTGCTGGTCCATTCTCCATTGGAGGAACCCTTAAAGTTTTCAATGTTTATTGGAGGACTTTACATAAGTCACATGCTTCAATGTTTGAGACTTTTTTACTTTCTATAATGATTCTTTCAATCACTTTTTATTCACTTATTTTGTTTTATGTTTGCATATTTGGTTAACATGTCACTTTACCCACTTGCCACTTGTAACGCGGCAACATGGCTCGGCTGCGCGAATCGCCGTTATCTTATGTCGCTTCCTTTTTTGGCCACTAGGAGCTGGAGCCGATGCGAGTGCCTGGCAGTCGCGATCAATCGTGACACGGCGAGAACCGGGATCTTTGTGTGTAAACACAGAGATCCTGGTTCTCTGAGGGGAGAAGAGATCGATCATGTGTTCATAGAAAGTATGAACACTGATCTATCTCTTCCCCTAGCAAGTCCCATCCCCTCTTCAGTTAGAACACACACTAGGGAACACAGTTAACCCCTTGATCGCCCCCTAGTGTTATCCCCTTCACTGCCAGTGACATTTTTACAGTAATCAATGCATTTTTATAGCACTGGTCGCTGTATAAATGCCAATGGTCCCAAAAATGTGTCGAAATTGTCTGATGTGTCCGCCATAATGTCGCAGTCAGGATAAAAATTGCAGATCGCCGCCATTACTAGTAAAAAAAAAATAATAATAAAAATGCTATAAATCTATCCCCAATTTTGTAGACGTTATAACTTTTGAGCAAACCAATCAATACGCTTATTGCGATTTTTATTACCAAAAATATGTAGAAGAATACATATTGGCCTAAAATGAGAAAAAATTTGCTTTAAAAAAAAAAAAATGGGGATATTTATTTTAACAAAAAGTACAAAATATTGTGTTTTTTTTCCAAATTGTCGCTCTTTTTTTGTTTATAGCGCAAAAAATAAAAACTGCAGAGATGATCAAATACCACCAAAAGAAAGCTTTATTTGTCGGAAAAAAATCACATCAATTTTATTGGGGTACAACGTCACACAACCGCGCAATTGTCAGTTAAAGCGATGCAGTACCGAATCGCAAAAAATGGCTGGGTCATTCAGCAGCCAAATCTTCCGGAGCGCAGCCCATTCTTTATCTATTGCTATTTGTGTGTATTTCACTTTAAGTTGCTGTTATAATTATTAGGTTTGTTTCCAGCGCAGTTTTCTTTTTTATATTGAAGTGTATGTAGAGCTGCTTCTATGGTGGAAGTCTGCTGGGTGTCCTCAAACAACTGAGCCATGGCATCAAAGAAGGTTGTAGGTCTGTTAATGGTGCAGCCTTTTGTTCTAGTAGACGGTGAGCCCAGGATTGAGGCTCACCTTGCAGCAGGGAGATGACAAGCCGACCTTGGTTGCTTCCAGAGAGAAGGTACATGGTTGCAGTGCAAAATAAAGTTCACATGCATTGTGGAAGGCCCTGAATTTGCTGCGTTCTCCAATAAATCTTTCCGGGTCGGAACTCTGGGTTCAGGAGGTAGCATTACAGCTGCAGGAGCAGTGGAAGTTCCTGGTGTGGTGGAGGATGCTTTTGTAGATCCCTGAGCAGCAGCACTAGAAGATATGGCCTGTATACGTTCTTCCAGTCAGGTGTAGCCTTCTTGCAGGTTCTTAACAGCCTGTGTAAGGCCTGCTAGATGCTGGAAAAGTTCATCCATAGGAGAGGGTCCTTGCACAGGCTCAGACATGACTGTCTGGTACTGTCACGTACCTGGTGGTAGAGCCTGATATGCAGTGGACGGCCTCTCTTATACCTCTGATTCAAGGCCCCTGATAGAGCAGACAGGAGGTGCAGGAGTGCAGAGTAGCATGAGTGCCTGACAGGATCGCTATCAGCGGAGCTGGGCTGGAACTTCTAGCGGAGTTGTGGAGGAACACAGACACAGCAGAAAGACCAGGAACAGCCGTTAGGCTGGAAGCTGGAAAAGGCTGGTACTGGAACACCACGGACCGAGAAGCAGGTAAAGCAGCTGGTGGGATGGATGCTCTGAGAGGAGTGTAGGCAGGTACAGGCAGACTGGGTCATACACTGGTGAACAAGTCAGGAACTGATGCGGAGGCTAGATTGGAGTCAAGGTGCAGGCCGGGTCGGTAACAAGATGGCAGCGAGTTAGCAGAGGGAGCAGGCAGGTGCAGAGTTGAAGACACGCCAGGGTCGGATGCAGGCAGATAGCAGGAGAAGTCAGGAACAAGCCGGGTCAATCAACTTGAACAGGTATCAGCAACAGATATCAGGGAACACAGGGAATGCTGTAGACCAGACAGCATTGATTCTGGGTGTTGACCCAGTTTAAATAGCCCGTTTGGCACCATGACCTGTCACAGGGTGCGTGTGCATGCACGCCCACTGGCGGCATAACTCTAACTGGAATTGGGAGCTCAGGACATCTTCTGCGGCTGCCATCTTGGCTGCTGGCATGCCCTTCCTGACAAGTGAGACAATGTGGATTTTTTTTCTAGGTATTTTTTAAGAGAGTTATACTGTGTTTTTCAAAATAGAAAATAAAAAATATACTGCGCTGTGAAAAGAAAATACAAAAATAGCAGCCAGCACAGCTGTAGACAAAGAAGCAAATATGTATATATGGAAAAGTGCAGCGCTAATTGTGTATATAAGTGAAATTGCTGAATGGTTAAATAACTGCATTTACACAATACACAAATACTAAAAATGGTTGTTCATAACAATTATATTCCTTCCACCATATGTGAATACAGTGAATCTCACTGTGTTGGTTTTATGTCTATATCAATCACAAGTGTTAATAATAACTGTGAGTATAGACAGCTAATTAAAAATTCCAAAACATAAGAGTGTAGTCCATAAAAACAGAAATACTGTGTTTTTCAAGCTACGTATGCAGGGCCGTCTTTAATATTGATTGGACCCTGGGCAAAAATTTCCTTGGGCCCCCACCCCCTCCCATCCATGCAATTTCGCCCTCCACCTGCTTTGAGACAAACAATAAATGCAGCTAGACTCAAAGTCCATTTACTGAATCAGATCAGGCAGCGATTGAAATTGGTTGCCAGAAGTTACAGTGTATCGTTACTGCTCACTGATTAGTTGCTAGAGGTTACAGCACAGGATTTATGCTTGTTGATTGGTTGCTAGAGATTACTATACATCAATACTGCTCACTGATTGGTTGCTAGAGGTTACTGCACACTATTACTGTTTACTGATTGGTTGCTAGAGGTTACAGCACATCACCTCCTCACTGCCTGCGCACCATGGACTGCGGAGGTGAGGAAACCCATTAATAGACAGAAAACTCCTAGGGATCCTCGGACTCCTGGGATCAGTGACAGTGCTGGGGGGGAGGGGTGGGTGTGATCAATTTCCAACATGCCCCTTTATCCCCCCAGTGGGCAGCATTCCGTATAGGTGATGGTGTATATAACCTCAGGGGGGCATGATATACATATGAATACTGCCTCTATTTACATATGAATGCTGCCGATCCGCCACTATTTACATATCAATGCTGGTATTTACATGTAAACACAGGGTCTGCAGGTGAGACATCTGTACACAACAATAGGGCAGAGCTGGGCAGCATTAGTATCAGAACTTCACACTGAGATATCAGGACACATCACTGGACTAAATCCTCAATGGACAAGGGAATTTAAACTGGGATAGTTGGCAAGTATGGGGTAGCTGCTTTGGGCCCCACAATAATGACAGGGCCCAGGGCAGCTGCTCCTTTTGCCCTGCCTTAAAGACGGCCCTGTACGTATGTTTGACCTTACAATAGAGTTTACGTTTCTAGGGAATTACTTATTAAAATAAGCAGGATTTGATACAGAGGGTCTATACACTGCCTGGCCAAGGGCCAGGTTAAATAAAAAACAAAAATTAGTGCAGCACTGTAGTCATGAATACATTCTTAACTTGTTGGTGCCGAGCGCACACAAATATGCGGCCTCTCGGCTGCCGGGCCTATTTGTGTGCAATAGTGCCAATAGAGTTGTGCCGAGAGCGTATGCCATGTGCGCTCCCGTCACATTCACCGGCAGCTAATGGAAACCTCCCGATCACTGCTTGCGATCTGGAGTTTTCTGATCATGTGACTGCTGTGACAGCCAATCATGGTGGTCACATGACCAAGAGCCCCTTCCCACCTCCTGGCATTCTAAAGCCCTTAAAGGGACGGTGAGAGCCGGCACCAAGGGGTTAAATTTATGTTTTTAAACACAAGCAGTACCCGAATTTGACTTGGTATTGGTCTCTTGCAGTCCCTGTACAACAGAACTCAGAAAGGGTAAGGTAGAAGCAACACAAGGAGTCAATCAAGTGTTTTTTCAGTGCAAGTAGCATGCTGCCAGGAGGAAAGGGTAGACTTACAGAAAGGTGAGCTAATCAATATGCTGCTTCTCTTATTACTGTTCATTTGCTTGCAAAAGCATTCGATATAGTGCCCCACAAACGCTTAATCTACAAGCTGAGGTCTGCAGGCATGGACCATAAGGTCTGTTCTTGGATAGAAGACTGGTTACAGGGGTGTGTCCAAAGAATGGTGATAAATAACGTGTACTCAGTCTGGTCTGGAGTGATAAGTGGGTACCCCGAGGCTCTGTCTTGGAACCAATTCGGTTTAGTTTATTCATAAATGATATAGACTGAGGATGGGATAAAAAGCTCAATCTTAGTTTTTGCGGATGACACAAAAATAAGCAGGGCAATACCTTTACATCAGGATATAGAAATTTTACAGAAAGACCTCAACAAAATAATGGGGTGGGCAACTACATGGCAAATGAGGTTTAATGTGGAGAAATGTAAGGTCATGCACTTGAGGGCTAAAAACATAAACGCACACTACCCACTTGGGGGAGAACCTCTGGGGTAATTAAGGGTGGAGAAAGATCTGGGGGTTGTAGTAGAAGACAGACTGAGCAATAGTATGCAATGTCAAGCTGCAGCTACCAAAGCCGGCAGGATTTTAGCATGCATAAAAAAGGGGATATATTAACCAGAGATAAAACTATAATCCTGCCACTTTATAAAACTCTGGTTAGGCCACATCTGGAGTATTCCGTCCAGTTCTGGTCACCAGTCCTAAGAAGGGATGTGCTGCAGCTGGAGAGAGTCCAAAGAAGGGCAACAAAATTAATAAGAGGATTGGCGGACCTCAATTACAAGGAACAACTACGAGCACTAAATTTATTCTTGCTGGAGAAGCAACACTTGAGAGGGGACATGATAGCGATTAAAAATTCATCAATGGTGATCCCAGAGTAGGAAAAAAAATATTCAGTCTCAGGGAGTGTAAGAGGACACAGGGCCACACAATGAAATTGGAGGAGAAGCGTTTTAACCTTAAACTGCGCAGGGGTTTTTCACTGTCAGGGCAATAAGGATGTGGAACTCTCTTCCACAATTGGTAGTGTTGATATATAGCAAGGTCTCTGGCCTTGTCCAGTCTAATGAAAACTTTCCAGGCCAAAGATAGCTGACATCCTTCTGTATGTGGTGGGTTGTGAGTCATAGTGGGTACAAGGTGGACAAAGTTATTGGGTGCCAAACACTTCTTGGATGTAAAAGAGATTTTATTTCTCTTAACAGTCCTTTTTGGATTTTTGGGGGAAAGAGGGTTAGGGCCAGGACACCCTTAAGTAGCTGTAAATTCAATTGGCAGACTCCAATACTTCATTAGGAGGACAGCCATGCAGGGAAAGGCCCAGCAAGGTGCCACATCTGCACATGCAGGAATGCTGTCTCCTATGGCAACAGTCTTTAACAGTTCCCAACTCAAACATAATAGTTCCTTCAGCTTCACTACAACAGCCTCTTGTAGTTCTTCAACACTTGAGCTCTCTCACTAGACCCTCTGATTCACTGACTTGGAATCCCTTGAGCTCTTCAAATCTTTTTGCGGTGGTATCTCCCTCAAGCATCATCCCCACTTCCTCGCTGGGTCCCTAGCTTGGCACTCCAGATACTTCCTAAGCTTCACCCCTGCTGTCAGTCCCTAGCTTGACACACAAGGCTGCTCTGCAAGCGTTACCTCCGCTGGTTGGGTCCCTGACTTGATCACCACCTGAAGTTTCCCGATTCTCCACCATGCCTGTTCGGTGAGAATGTTGCTCCGGTACTTGCTTCAGTTACTCCCTATGGTCCCTGGTAATAAGGTGGTTGGGTCCCTTTGTGGCGACAGCTTCCCTTCTACCTCTGACCACTGACAGGTTCTCCGACCAGCAGAACCGTCACTTCTAGTTGGACTGCAAGCCAGAATCCCAACCATGCGCTGCTCTCTTATGTCTGGATAGGCCCTCACACTGCCTAGCAGCCAGATGCCCCCGGGATAGGCCCAATCTCTGGCCTAGCAGCCCGGGGCACATGACACACGTCCACCCAGACAGCCATCCGGGTGGCACAGAACATAGATCACCTGACTCCACCCGTATATATAGGTTCTCCCAGCAGGCCAAGAGACACCCCACATACCCATAACTTGACCTTGGGTTGCCCTTCTCATATATAGTACCACCAAGTGCCCGGCCACCTAGCAGTAGAAGAGAAAAGTGCAACAAGGCCAAACTTAGGGAGAAATCAATAGATCTCCATCAATTAACCAGGATAACTACTCCTGGCAAGTAAATTTGTGAGAAGCTCCCTGCCTAAACTACAGGGTTCTACAGATATTTTTAAAAGACTCTTGGATGTTCATCTTAAAGAACACAACATACAAGGATATGGGAAATGATTAGAGACATTGACACATGTATACCTACACAGGTTGAACTGGATGGACTATTGTCTTTATTCAGCCTTACCTACTAAGTACAGGGTAACTATTACAGGGTAGGGGTGGAGGGTAGACCTGTAAATAAAAAGCAAAACTACAGCAGAGAAAGATGAGGTCTCTTCCCTGCCAGGTAAGACTGGACTTGCTCCTTGAGCTGTATAAATCCTAGGACTGGATTGACAGGAATACAAATCCTTTTGACAGGTATCATAAGTATGCTTTTATCTGTGTATTTAGCTGTTTGCTGTGATTTCAGCTTTAATCCAGCTGTATTTTAACCTCTCCCAGCTATGTTCTGCTGACACTTTACTCACCACGCCACATTATCTGTGGTCGGCAACCACTGCCTTTTTTTTTTTAACAATAACGTTTATTATATTTTACATCATGGATACAGAATCAACAGGAGTAGACAGTAAGTACAATGAATGACCTGTTATGTGACAACGCAACTTAAAGATATTGAGGATCAGAAGGGCTGAAGGTGGGTACAAAACCACCATAGGTATAATAGAGTTCCCCCCCGGATCATTACATGGTGAGAAGTTTGAAGTTACGTTCTTGCGTTTGAATGGATAGACTCATCTTAATCAAAAACAAAGAGGACTTATCCTAATCCTGATCAAGAGAGGGTAGCCCAGTCTCTTAGATAAAATAATGGTTTGGAAAGGCATGGGATAGAATAATGGCGCGTACGCACGACCGGTTTTGCCGCCGGAATAAACTCCGAAGGTTTCTCCGACGGAACTCCGACGGAATTCCACTCAAGTGGTCTTGCCTACACACGGTCAAACCAAAGTCCGACCAAAGTCCGACCGTCCAGAACATGGTGACGTACAGCACGTACAATGGGACTAGAAAAAGGAAGTGCAATAGCGATCGCTCCACCATTTGGGCTCCTTCTGCTAATCTCGTGTTTATCTCATGTTAGTAGAAGTTTGGTGAGAGACAATTTGCGCTTTTCAGCTTTCATGCTTTTCAGTCCGTTACTGCTCTTCAGTTTGTGCTTGTGGGTTTGTATCTACTTTTCAGAGCGTGTAGACAGTTCGTATCTGTTTTTTCGGTGTGTTCTTGTCCACTAGTTTCTGATTTTCAGCTCGCTCTTCACAGGCCTTGCTGTTCTTCGGTGCGTTCTGTTAGTTCTTTCTGACCAGCCGACTGTTTTGAATACATGTTTCGTGTATGTACTCATCGTAGAGTTCGTGCTGTGTGGAGGCTTGGTGTTGGGGTTCATTCTTTGACCCAAGCCCAGTCCATGAACAGGGTGGGGAGGAGTTCATGGACCAAGAATTGGTTACTCCAGCATGACCAATTCTCTCATATGCCTTTGTTTCGTGAGATCCAGGAGAATAATCATGATGATTTCAGGAACTTTCTCACACTTGATTTGTTGTAGCCGTATTAGTATTTCCCCCCCTTGCATTCCCTCCTAGCTCTCCCTCTGTCTTATCTCACTAACTCTGCTGCTATCTTTATTACCATTGATTTGTATGTGTTTTGTTTTTTTTTTTTTTTTTTTCCTTTTTTTCTTTAACATTCTGCTTAAAAATGTGTGAATCAGTACTGCTTGGACCTTGAAGAAGGGGACATACCCCGAAAGCTTGTCCTGAAAAATTGTATGTTAGTGCAAATAAAAAAAGTATCACGGACAGTACTCAATTTTCTCAGGAACTTTCTCAGGATGACAGACCCCATTTTTCACCATCTGTTGGCTTTGCTGACCCATTATATTAGCAGGCAGGATACCTGCATGCGGCAAGCCATCACTCTGGAGCAGAAGCTAGTCGCCACATTGCGGTACTTGGTGACTGGGAGAGGTCTGCAGGACCACAAGTTCTCGACAAGCATCTCCCCCCAGGCACTGGGGATCATTATCCCAGAGACCTGTTCTGCTATTATTCAGGTCCTGCAGAAGGACTATATTAAGGTAAGTTTTGTCCTTTAACATCACATTCTATTGTATTTAATGTTTGGTAATGTTTTGTATTTCTTTCATCATTCCCTAATTACCATGATTGTAATATGCTGTGAATGTTCCCTTTGTGCCCATGCATGCTGTTATCTTTTAATGCTCCTTTTTTGGCCTACATGCATATTTTCCTTCACTAATCTCCCCAGCATGCTATCCTGGGCCCATATACACCTATAGCCTAGTCACTTAAGAATGTATTTTGTCAGCTCCATTGTAGTGCTTTACCCCAAACACCCCCTAAAATCTGTACAAATGTTATTGTTGTCCTTAAATTCAGGCAGAGTGCCAGAGGCTTTTTTGGGGGGGGCCCAAACTCATCTCGAACCCTACCCCCCCAAAAATTTTTACAATGGGCCATCAGAAGGGGGGATTAATCTGATAAGTGGCCCTTATATTTTTGTCTTTAAATACTTCTTAAAATAAATGTTATACTGATGGCCAAAAATGTTTGTGTCTAATCTGCTTGCAATGTTAAGTGCAAAAGTACTAATATTATTTTTTCTGTTTTGACTCCACAATTTCCTTCAATGCCACAGGAATGGCAGACTGTGGCCTCACATTTTTCTGACCGTTGGGACTTTCCCAACTGTGGAGGGGCTATAGATGGGAGAATTTTATGATTTTCAGATGATGGACTTTTTAGGCATAACACAGTCTTATAAAAAATTAATATTTATTACAAATTTAAAATCAAAACAATTACATAGGTTCTTCATATAATTCATTCACAAAAAATAGCATGTGAGCATGAATAACACACCACCTATACACAATATAGTCAAAAACCCCAAAGGAGCGGACTGATCACTCTTGAAAGTTATAGAGCTTGACGAGGTAGCGTGTGATAAAGTGCTTAATTCTGCTCTACATGTTGTGCATAAAGGAAATGCTTCCTCAGGAGCTATGGCAAATTATTCAATCATAGGTAAGAAAAGGATGAGGCAAAAAATGGTATTTTCCATGATGGTAAAGATTCTCAGTGATTCACAGGAGGCCCCTTATACACTAAATTCCTGGCAGGGTCTCCTCCTACAACAGCACCGCACAAGTAGCAAGGGCAACTGTATAAGGGACCGGTATTTATGGGCTATTAGGCACGCATACAATGGGAGGATTCCCTACACTGAACAAACCAGCATTTTAATAGTGGTCCTATGCAACATTTTCTATCATAAAGACTACTTTCTAATTGTTGATAGTGGCATAGAATTACCCTTTAGATTACATTTATATGGTTCATGAAGCACTACCTTCCTAAGCTCCTCTGAATCACTGTGAATCTTTACCATCATTGAGAATACCACTTTCTGCCTCATCCTTTTCTTACCTATGATTGAATAATTTGCCATAGCTCCTGAAGAAGCGTTTCCTTTACACACAACATGTAGAGCAAGAATTGAGCACTTTATCACACGCTACCTCGTCAAGTTCTATAACTTTCAAGAGTGATCAGTCCGGTCTTTTGGGGTTTTTGACTATATTGTGTATAGGTGGTGTGTTATGCGTGCTCGCAGGCTTTTTTTTGTAAATGAATTATATGAGGAACCTATGTAATTGTTTTGATTTTAAATTCGTAATAAATATTAATTTTTTATAAGACTGTGTTATGCCTAAAAAGTCCATCATCTGAAAATCATAAAATTCTCCTATTCAAAATATTGGGACGTGGCAAATTTTAACCTAGTATCGCATCCACAGCACCAATCTGTGGAGATACGAATTCTTAATTTGGCTATAGATGGGAAGCACGTCTACATCGTGCCACCACCCCATTTGGGGTCATACTATTTTAACTATAAGGGGTTTCATAGTATTGTGTTAATGGAGGTGGTGTCAGAACAATGTGAGTTCCTCTATGTGGACATGGGGAAGAATGGCCGGATGTTGGATGGAGGAGTCTTCGCCCAGACAGAGTTTTACCAACGGCTCCAGAGTGGTGGCCTGGGATTGCCACCTGATATGGACAACGTTGATGGACTCCCGTTTGTCTTTCTTGCTGATGAAGAGTTTGGTCTGGGCGAGCACCTGATGAGGCCATCCCCCAGAGGACCCTCACCCTGGATAGGAGGGTTTTTAACTACACAAGAAGAGTCGTGGAGAATGCCTTCGGGATAACAGCCAGCTGGTTCCGCCTGTTTCTGACAGCCATACACATGGTGGAGTATAAACTCAACCACATAATCTTGTGCTGCTGCATATTGCAAAACTTTTTACGTAAAAATTCACACAATTATCTTGCCTCAGTTGGGCCTGAGGCCAGACTTACTTCCAATCCTCTTACGGGCCTGGATACTGGCCGTCCTGGCTTGGCACCCCAAAGCGCCCGTGAAGTTTGGGAGAAATATGTTAATTATTTTACGGGTAGGGGGGCCATTGCAATGCCAGACAATGTCTAATTTTTAATAGTAAAAAAAAAAGATCTGATAAAATCTTTTAAAAATTCTTTATTGCTCCAAAAATAGCTGTCTCCTAGTGCACTTGTAGTGCCAAGTGGATTTTCCTTTAGTAAAAAAGCCCCATTGTCACTGTAAACACAAAATTACTTACAAAACTGGTATTGAGCATTGAAAGAAGAGGCCACACATTGTTGATTATCAACATTTTTACACAACTCTGGAACTTGCAAAGTTCAACGTATAAAAACTGAAGGCAATATCAGACATTATAGTGTCAAAAATGTCTTGATATTGCCTTCATCAGATGGGGTGATGTCACCCCTGTAAAAGCCAAATTTTGAAGATGCACACAAATTGGGAGTCCAAATGGGTATTTCCCTCCTGATCCCATGCCTAATGTAAACGTGCTATCTCCCATCATGGGGGATCAACAGGCGTGTTTTGGGGGTGCAACCCCTTCCTCTCACCTACTAGAGTTACGAGGAAGGGGTTGCACCCACAAAACGCGTACATTGAGATCCCCTGATGGCAGATAGCACATGTTGACACACCGTGTGCATCTTCAAAATTTGGCTTTTAAAATGTACAAAAAAAAATTGGTTTAGTCCAACAAATGGGAAAATGGATGGGATTTGAAAGGAATTTATATTCTCCCCAACACATCTGTCATGTTCTTCATTTGTTGTTCCATAACATTCAGTTTCTACCTTATAATGTCTATTTCACCATTCCACACCATGATGTTGTGGATGAGCCTTTGGGCGCTGTCACTTGTGAAAGGTTCAGCTTGCTCTTCAACACCCAGAACATCACCTAAAAATTGGTTTAAAAACATGTATTATAAATATGCAGGCATACATAGATTACCTGAAGCTGGGTTGTCAGACACTCACCTGTTTGGGTGACAATCTCGCCCACTTTCTCCACCTCTCCTTCCTCCAGATCCTTGGTGGGTCTTGGGCTGATTTCCCCTTCTTGGTGATGTGGGGGGTCCCTGGTGTCCTCTGAGTGGTGTCCGCCGAGTCTTTTCTCCCCTATGAGAATGAAACAAAAGGTATACTTAGCACACAGATATTTGAGTCCAGAAATAGGAATATGAAACATTGCTGGGAAGTGGGGTACAATTGTCTGTTTTGGGCACAGTTCCAAGCTGAAGACATGATTTTTTACCTTACCAAAGCTGAAATACTTACCTTTTTTTGACAATTTTCACACATGGAGACACCCCAAGTACCCACTGGAGCACCTGTGTGGGACACGTTAAAGAGTTTGTTCTTGTGTCCCACACTAGTGCTCCTGAGTCCAGATGTGTAAACAGCTGCTGAGTGTCCTCTCCTTACATTACACTGAATCAAGCTTGCATTTCATTCTATTTACAAGCACATCTAGACAGCAATGTACAAAACTTAATTTTATACAAATAGACATGACCAAATGTATTTAACCTATATCTGCCCAAAACATCGTATTTAATGGGCGAACGATGTTTCCTACGACCGATTACTGTGCCCACGAACATGAAATTTACCATTTTAAAATGTACAACAGTAAAGAAAAGCACATGGCGCAGCATGCAAGTAATAATAATGATAGGAACACATGACAAGTACTTACATTTTAGAAGCACTCTCTTTATTCTTCTATACTGATCCAGCTCCCTCAGTTTCAGGTCAGACCAGAGTTTCCTTATTTGCTCCTTGGAGCGTCGTACCCCAAAATTCTGCCACAGACTCATTACAACTTTTGTCATGATCTTGGCCTTTCGCAAATTAGGTATGGTCCATGCTTCCCATCATAGTTGTTCCTCCGTGAGATGTACACCATCTCCACCATCTCTTCAAAGGCCATATTGGAGGCCTCAAATCTCCTCCTTCAGGATCGTGTAGTTTTAGGCTCCGGGCTTTTCTCCTCCTCATTACTGGAATAATTTCCACATACCTGCTCTTTATCCACCATGTTGCTCCTACTGCGTGCCGAAGAGAGAAGGGGCGGCGACGCGGGTGGAGTTTCACGCATGCACAGTCTATATCAAGCTAACACGCATGTGTCGTACGTACGACCTGTGTGTGGAGGAAGGACGAACAGAAGTGGCGAGCGTCCTAAACGAAGGTAAAATTTTAACTTGGCCCATCACAGTGGCCTATACTGCTTCAAGATTGAGGCCTATATTGGGATATGATAATGAGAGTTTAGGCTGACATTAGTGTTTTTGTCTTGTGTATTGTCTTACAGCAAAGATGAATCACTTTAAGGACCCAGAATTCATGGCCAGTTTTATAGACAGATACAGGGAGATGAGGAATTTGTGGGAGGTGAAACAGCTTATATTATAATAAACAAGCTAGGAGGTCATCACTGGAGAAACTTCTGGAATTTGTGAAGACTCGGGTCCCAGATGCAAACATGAAGTTTTTGGACAATAAAATTGGGATCTTGAGGAACATGTATAAGAAGATGCATAATATAATCCAGACATCACTCAGATCAGGAGCAGCAGCAGCGCAAGTGTATGTACCCAGGCTGTTGTACTTCAACAAACTGCAGTTTCTGGACGACCAGACTGAAGCCAAGGAATCACTTTCTACCCTTCCCTGCAGCCTTCCCTCCACCCTTCCCTCAACCCCAGCAGAGGCTGATGAGGAACAACCTGGGCCTTCCATCCTGGAAGAAGTTGATGCGCCCGGCTGGAGCCAGGTATATTATTTGTAGACATATTTATTGTCCTGATATTAATGATGTTAACTAGATGTTATAAGTGATAACTAATTGATGTTTTTAGACAAAGTGATTTACATATGAATAGACAGTAGTGGCCAAAATGTTTGGGACAAGAAAGAAAAATGTTCTATTTACTAACATTCAATTTGCAAGTCATGAGCTAAAAATTGTGTGTGATTGATGAAGCAAAAACTTAAACTATGTCTCTTTTTTATACACAGGATGAGCTCAGCCAGGAGGAGGGTCTGGAAAGTGGCAGGCAGGAGCAGACCCTGCCCAGTGACAGCCAGGAGGAGGCCGCAGCCAGTGACAGCCAGGAGGTGACTCTGCCCAGTGACAGCCAGGAGGTGGGCGGGCCCAGTGTCAGCCAGGAGGTGGCTGGCCCCAGTAGGAGCCTCTCCCAATCCCAGGTGCCTCCCCTCCGCCTTCAAACAAAAAGGCCCAGGAAGGGGACGAGGACGGAGGAGGCAGCACTGGGCCTCATTAGGGAAACGAGTGATGTGTTCAGAGGCCCCCCCAGATGCTGAAGAGGCCTATGGCTGCTATATAGCCACAAGATTGTTGAAATTGGAGGAGGGCCAACGCTTACTCTGTGAGCAAATTATTTTTGAGGGCCTTCAGAAGGGGTTGAGGGGCCAGCTGACAGAGAACAGCCACATATATGATCTCACCCATCCTCCTCCTCCTCCTGCCACAAGTCCACCACCAGAGCCACAGCCTCCAAGGAAGGCTGCAGGGAAGGCTGCAGGGAAGCTTATAGGGAAGGTTGCAGTCTGACAAAAGACGCAGGCTGGTGTAGTACCACAGCCTGGTATCATCATATAGATATCATCTGCTGCTGGTCCTGATCTCGGGGAGTCCTGGACCAGATTGGGCTCAAAATTATATGGACTCCTCAAGATAAAATTTTTTGTTTACACAGATTTGATGTGTGCCCTGGGGCCAAACGGCTTCACAAATTCCAAAAGTTTCTCCAGCCTTGCCTTCCTCTTTATTTTGTTAACCAGAATAAATTGATATTTTATTTTGAGAAAATACTTGCCTATATGTGTTTTTATTAAAATAGGACAGATTGTTTGTGAGTAGGCAGGTACATTTCAAAAAGACAATGTCAAATTAACAAGGGACACCAACCAGCCTCCTCGAGGTTACAAAATACAAGATAATAATGTTATTGTGGTAACGTGACACACCAAAAAAAAAATATATGGAGATCACTAGAAAATTATTTTGCAATAATGAAACAAAAGGAGATCTTGATGAAAAAAAAATGACTATAAAAAATAATTCTCAACATTATTTTGGAGATCTGGCTTTAAAATAATAAAAGATTATTCATGAGATCATGACAAATAATAAAGAAAAAAGTTTGTGAGAATATCAGCAGCAAAACAAGTTCATTCTTCTGGCATTATAAAGCACAAAAGAATGCGCTGCATTAAACGATCACAGATTTTGCAGCGTGAGGAATGTGCTATCTCCATTCCGAATGCTAGTTTTACCAGACCGAGCGCTTCGGTCTTGTACTTGCTTCTGAGCATGTGCCGTGTAGAATAATTATATTAATTTGGCTTTATAATCAAGATCTGTAAGTATGCAGTCTGAGTTCCCTTTTATGCTTTGACATTGAAAAAGCTCACTCAACTCAGCATAACATGAATCTTGAAATAGCTAGGTTGTGTGCATGTCATTTTTGTACCAGTTGTTCTCCATGTACAGAGTTAACGACTAAAGGTCAGTAGGTCAGTGGTTTCACAGATAAGAATATACTCAGAGTATCTGTCATAGACTTTATTGTAAAGATCTTTTTAAAAGTAAAAACATATATTATCTATAATATAGTTAGTTATTTGATATAGTTATTTAATTAGTTAGCTAGATTGAGTTTGTGTGAAGTAATATATATTTACATATATCCAATTATAGTTTAATATGCATTTGTAAGGTTTGGTACAGAATTGCATTTCTGTAGCTTAAAGTATATCCATTACAAGAATTCGGCCATTTGGAAAGGTCATTCACCTTGAGTTTTTTATAAGAATCTGTTGTGTGTTACTGACAATCAAAGAAGCTTAAGAGACGTGTCAGCTGTTGGTAAAGAGAATATTTAGAATAATCACGAATATGATCATTTCATATTTAGTTCTAGCTATATATGGTTATGGCTATAGCTTGCTGACTAGTAGATTTGGAATTGTATAAAAACCAGTGTGACACTAGGCTAGTGGCACGACACGACACACCACTACACTACACACACTACACATGTCCTTTACTCACACACAGAAGGACTTCACTACTTTTTAACACACACAAAGAAGGACACACGCATCCTTACACTACAGAAGACATTTTGTTTACATTAGGCCTATACACAGCCTACCTCACAAACAGCTGCTAGAGCAGACATCTCTCTGACATAGAGAAGCACAGACGGAGCTGAAACATCTCTTGAACTTTTTTGATACAAGTTTTTGTTCCTATTATCTTTTGTTTTACTACATCAAGCTGTAAGAAGAATTTAACTTTGTAAATATTTTCAAGTTGTTGCCAAGTGTGACCAAATAAACTCACACTTTGTTTTAAGACAGCCTGGCTACTGAACTTTTGAACAAAATGCCTAAGACACTGTTGACATAACACGTGTCTGTGAGAAGAGAAGGTTTTTTCACTCTCTCTACTATATTTTTACATTGGCGATTGCCAGCCAGTCCAGTTTTTTTTTCCCTGATCCTCGAACAAGGGGGGAGACTAACACATTTTCATGATTGATCAAGCCTCGTGAAAAAAACGATCAAAGAACCTAGAAAGAGGCGTTTGTGTTCCATCAGATGAGGTTGAAAGGTCCAAGGAACTGAGCCAGCTAAAGACGAGAAATTCTTCTAAATAAGATATGGCAGGGCGTGGCCTGACGCATGGAGTGAGAGGACGTGCTGTTCCACAGCTCCCGGATTCCGCGGCTCTACAGGGCAATTCTGAACCGATTCAGGCTGTATAAACTACCCCGATGGGGAAAGCTAAGTACCGGGACCAACAGGGAACGGGGGGTTCTCGTCAAGGAGGGGATTTGGGGAACTTTTTCACTCGATCTTCGGCCGCGGCCCAGCGCCAGCCGAGATCCAAGATGGCGCCGGCGCCTCCGTCCCCGACCGGCTCCCAGTCAGCCCTGGACACTATGGCCTGCTCACAGGCATCTCACACTACCCCTGTGCCCCCAGCTTCCCCCACCAGCCTCCCCAGGTGCCGATCCACTGCATCCATAGGATCAGAGGATGTATGGGATCTAGAATCCCAGATGAGATCCCTGCACAACTACATGCGGTCTCTCCCTACCAAGGCTGAGTTTGAGCAGTGTGTGCACCGCATAGAAAAAAACTATAAACAGGAGATTTCTGAGCTTAAAAGGGACATTGGTGTTCGCTTTGAGGACATTGAAGCCACAACAGAGACACTCCATGCCTCTGTTCAGAAACATGAGGAAATACTTAACTCCCACACAACCATGCTGCAACACCTTGCGTTTCAACAAGATGACATCGAGAACAGAAACAGGCGTAATAATATTCGCATACGCGGCATTCCTGAATCTGTGGAACCCAAGGACTTGAGGGCAGCAGTGACGGCCATTTTCAATCAGCTCCTACAATTACCCAAAGATAACCCACTTGAACTAGACCGGGTCCACAGGACCTCAGGTCCCAGGAATCCTAAACCCTTCATTCGTTTGAGACACACTCTGCAGAGTGCACTTTTACAACATTAAGGAATCCATCATGCGGGCAGCCAGCGTGCAGGACTCTATCCTTTTCAATACCACCCCCGTGATGCTATTACCTGACCTTTCACGTTTAACCCTGACCATGCGGAAGGCTCTGAAGCCTCTCACACAGCTTCTCCAATCACGCCAAATAAAATACCAATGGCGCTTTCCCTTTCAGCTACGGGTGCACCATGAGGGTAAGACTGCCACATTCCGCATGCTGGGTGACCTCTCTGCATTCCTGGGCACCCTGGAGTTGCCACAGGTGTCTTTACCAGATTGGCCTTTCTCTCCAACTACACCAGGCCTGCCGTACATCCCTCAGTGGCAGAAACACAGCCGCAAACGCCGTCCTGGATCCTCACCCCGCATAGACCCTGATGACTGATGCTATATGGTCCGGCTGGTCTCCTATTGTTTTTTCCTCTACCCGAGTAGGAATGCCTACTACACCACCTTGGATCTTTAAGGACTTCCATCTCTCGAGCCTCTACAGATAGCCTTCACTTTTCCACACCTCTCCCAGCAAGCAGTTCCTGTTACTGGTTTTTCTTCAGTTGGAAGACAGAAACCTTTTCCTTAATGTTATGGTTACCCATGTTTGGGGCCCTTATGCTTTAGAAGATACCAGGTTTCTCTGCTAAAAATGGCTCAAAGGCTCATAAGCTGCATCAGGAAGATCCTCTTTGGCCTCATGGGACTGCTGCGGTCCTCACCTGTTGTGAAGCTGATCCCACTGCTCTTCCAGTCTCGTCAGGCCGGAGGTTCCTGACTACTACTGTTGAACTACCTTTTTTCCTTTTTGCCTGGGACTGGTGTACCTGTTTGCACTCTACTGTTGCTCTCATGGCACACCCAATTGTTTAGAATGTTGTATTAACCCATGCTTTTCCCCCCATTGTGTCTCTGATTTTGAAATATTACTATCTATATTTATATATGCTAATTACGCTTACAAGTACAGCCCAGATTAACCCACATATTATTGGCCCTGTGGTTCCCGGGGCTCCGGGAGCTCCCGCCATGCTAGACACTAACCCCCCCTTAGGAATACTCGGTGCCCCCACTTGGCACCGTTCCATGGTTTACAGATACTCTATACCTTACAGTTTTTTGTTTTGTTTTCTATCTTCTTTATTTCCCTTCTCCCAACTTTTGTTTAACTGGTGCCACCTAGTGGCCTACCTTATCACAACCAGTACACTGTTTAATTTGCTAGGATTAGGGTTCCGGGCTCCCTCTTCTGACCTTTTCAGGTCAGACTGTACTATCAATTGGACAATCACGGATACTGGGACCCTCTTCCGTTCTCCGCTCTCTCCCCTCTTTCTCTCTTCTCTCTTGATCCTTCCTGATATCTCTTTCATTCCTCCTCTACCTTGTCCCGCCCTCTCCCCCACACCTATCCCCTTCCCTCAAATGTTCCCTTCCCCTTCCACTCCTCCGCTGACTGGGGCGGCTTTTCGAGGGACTCTCGTTGTTTCTTTTTTCTCCCCCTTCCCTTCATACCCACCTTGACATGACCGCTACTCCACCACTTAATCTAGCTTCTTACAATTGTAGAGGCTTTAATACCCCAGAAAAACGTAGCCAGATCCTCTATCACTTCCATAAACAGAAAACTAATATTCTCTTATTACAAGAAACCCATTTCAGGACCGATTCCATACCCATGATGCGCAGTCGATTCTATACCACTTGGTTTCACAGTACCAACCCGCTGCAAAGTCCAAGGGGGTTTCGATCGCGTTTCATAGGTCTTTTCACCCTGAGGTTATTGACTCATATATTGATGATCACGGTCGTTTTATATTTCTCAAACTAAAAATTAATAATTTTCTCTTTACAGTCGCCAACATCTACGCTCCAAACACAGATCAGGCGTGCTTCCTATCATCCACTCTTGCCAGACTGACCTCTTTTGGAGGTTCTAGTGTTATCGTTGGAGGAGACATCAATGTGGCCCTTTCCCCGTCTGCCGACACCTCTACTGGTAAGTCTTCCATGTCCACGACCTTACTCTCACACATAAAATCTCTTTTACATTCTTGTCAATTAGTGGACGTGTGGCGCATACATCACCCTACTGACAGGGATTTCACATACTTCTCTATAGCACACAACTCATATAGCAGACTGGACTATTTTCTCATCTCCCAATCCCTCCTAGACACACCCTTACTAACCTCTATAGGACATGCTCTTTGGTCTGACCATGCCCCTGTATATCTGTCTTTTGCCCGACCCCCACAGATACGTAAGGGGCACTCCTGGCGCCTCAATGATAATCTCTTACGAGACTCAGTATGCATCGCTGAAGTTACTAAAGCAATTCACAACTTTAAAATCGACCACATGGCAGATACAACTTCCCCACTTAACCAATGGGAGGCGCTGAAGTGTGTGGTCAGGGGCGTCCTAATCCAGAACGGCTCACGTCTGAAAAAGATTAGGTCTGACGACATCAAGCGCCTCCTGACCAACATTTCAGATCTTGAATCCCTACACAAATCAAATCTGGACCCCTCCATTTTTGTGGCCCTTTCCAACTCCCGTCGAGATTTACTCCAATTATTAGATTCTCACTCTCTCATAGCTAGGGATCGCGCCCGAAAATCTTATTACTCTATAGCCAATAAATGCGGCCAACATCTGGCACGGGTTATTCATCCCAGGGCCCCACGTCTTCCCATTCCCTTCATCACCAAACCAGACCAGACTAAAGTTTTTGGTTGCAAAGACATATCCACCACATTTAAAGACTATTATGCCCAGTTATATAACCTGCCGCAACTCTCCCCACCGAGTTCTCTGCCCCCATCCCAAGACCCTATATAATGGAAACGGCACTACCCATGATTGACCCCCAGACGTCCGTGGACTTAGATGATCCTCTGTTGGAACCGGAGTTCCTTGGCGCCATCAAGGAATTAAAACCGGGTAAATGTCCAGGCCCCGATGGCTACTCCCCGAGGTTTTACAAAACCTTCGCACCCTTATTGGTACCGTTTCTCACTAAGGCCTTTAATTCCATAGATGATACCACCCTCCCTTCCAAAACACTCCTCTCAGCCAATGTCTCCATTATACCAAAACCCAATAAAGATCCTTCCCAATGCAGCAGTTGCCGCCCGATATCGCTTTTAAACATTGACCTTAAGCTCTTTGCCAAAATCCTCGCCAATCGTCTCTCTCCTTCTCTCCCCGGGATCATACATAGAGACCAGGTGGGCTTCGTCCCGGGTAGAGAGGCACGAGACAACACCACCAGAACTATTAACCTCATCTCCTATGCCCAACGCCACCATCAACAGATCTGCCTTCTCTCCTTTGATGCCGAGAAGGCTTTCGATCGGGTTAACTGGCGCTTTCTAAAACTTTCCCTTGAGCAAATTGGGCTGGGATCCCCTTTCATCTCCAAAATCATGTCACTCTACTCCAATCCCTCTGCCTCGGTCCTAGTTAATGGTACTCCTTCAGCTGCATTTGACATCTCCAATGGGACTCGCCAGGGATGCCCCCTCTCACTCCTTCTTTTTGCTATAGTAATGGAACATCTAGCATGTGCCATTCGCCAAAATGATTCCTTACAAGGCATACACACGCCTTCCGCACACCATAAACTTGCACTTTACGCCGACGATCTACTCATTTACGCACGCCAACCACATATTACTCTCCCCTCCTTGTTCTCGGAGTTCCAACGTTTCGGAAGTCTGAGCAATTTTAAACTCAATATCTCAAAGACTGATGCGCTTAACATCTCTCTTTCTGCTCCCACATTGTCCTCCCTCAAATCTAACTATACCTTTCACTGGCAGACCAAGGGCATTAAGTATTTAGGCGTAACTATACCGGCTAACCTATCACTCCTCTATACACTGAATTACATCCCCCTCCTCTCTCAACTCCGTAAAGACCTTGCCTCCTGGGGAGACAAACCAATACCCTGGTTTGGACGCATAAACACCCTTAAGATGGACACCTTACCCAAATTGCTCTACCTCTTTCAGACCATCCCGATCATGGTACCCAAACCCTTTTTCTCTACTCTACGCTCTCTCTCCATCCGCTTCCTGTGGAATAAAGGATTATCGAGAATCAAATTTAAGTTACTCACCCGACCAAAACTGCAAGGAGGCACAGGTCTACCTGACTTTGAGCTATATTACAAAGCCACAGTAATGGCACGTATCCTTGATTGGTTCCCGCGACCCTCCCAAAAAGCTTTGGTTATGGCTGAACAGGATATGTCCCCCGTTGACCTCAGGGCTTTACTAAGGGGCTATAAACGCAACTTATCAGTTTTGGCGGATTCATCACCCCTTACCCCTTACCACAGCTGCCCTCATACTTTGGTATAAGAGAGGTCTATGCGAGATCCTATCTTCAGACCCATCTCCCTTATCATCCCTTTTCGATAATCCTGCCTTTCCACAGGGCATAGGGGCTCATGCTATTGGTTCTCTTTCTCGCTCCTCTTGGCCCCAAGCACACTCCTTTATCCGGGCTGACAATGGAACACCAAACATCCCTTCAGGGAATCGAGACTGGCTCACTTCCATACACCTTTCCACCTTCACCAAACATCTTTTCACTTCCTCTCAGACCCATCGCCCCTTGACTGACTTTGAACACCTCAGTTCTATGCAAGAGTTACCTAGACACCTACTCTCACATATCTACAGTCTTATTCATTCTCTTACACAGAAAGACCTCCCCACCTACACTAGAGTATGGTCGGCAGACTTGGGAAAGACCATCTCCAGAGCGGATTGGCAAACTGCATTCCATTTCGCACATAAGTCCTCAATCTCATGCTACTCACAAGAAAAAAATTTCAAGGTCATGGCAAGGTGGTATAGGGACCCCGCCTCTCTACGGAAAATCTTCCCCTCCACTTCAAATCTGTGTTGGCGTTGTTCTATTGCGACAGGGTCGTACCTACATATCTGGTGGGAATGTGATCGGATCCGGCCCTTCTGGAATCAGGTATCCCAGGTTTATGAAAAAATTTACGATGATCCTCTGCACTTGACCCCTGAGATAGCCCTCCTATCTATTTTGCCAGGTTCAATAGCCTCTCAAAAGCGCAATCTTTTACGTTTTTTTTTGTCGGCAGCTCGCCAACTCATACCCCTTTTCTGGAAGACAGCGACTATCCCCCCATTGTCTCTCTGGACCTCCACCATGAATGATATCATGCGAATGGAGGAGATGCTAGCGCTTGATAATGACACCTACGAGAAATTCACAATTTTATGGTCGGTTTGGCAGCGCTTCTCCGCCTCAGACACGTTGTCTTCCTTGCTCCCTGCCTCCTAGATTACAGCTTCCCCTATAAATTTAAGCACAAGCTGATCCCCTGACCATGTCTAGGGATCTGGAGTCCTTCCTTCTCAACTCCAGCCAGCGGAACCCCCTCTCCCTACTCTTCCCTCCTTTCCCCCCCCTCTTTTCTTTTCTGTTCTTCTTCCCCCCAATCCTTTTCCTAATTATTCTGTTCTCTTTCTTCCTGACCTTTTATTCTGATACTTGACATGATCCACTTATGTCAAAATTTACATAATAATTATCAGCTTAGCTGTGGGCGATAGCCATTTTGCTCGCTGATTGATCTCTCAATATGCTTTCCTTTATGTCAAATGTATTAACTCTTTTGTTGTTCTATAACAATAAAAATATTTTCAACCCTAAATAAGATATGGCATCTGATAATCAAATATGGAGGAACAACAAGCTCCAAGAAGAAACTAAGTAAAGAACCTAGAAGGAGGCGTTTGCGTCAGATGTGGACAACAGTTCAATAACAGTCGAGGGTGAGTTTTTCTATGTCTGTTTTCTCACCTCTAGCCAAAGTTTGTAACTTTGAAAGAAAAAAAAAAGGAAGACCCAGCCTACGAAGTTGATTGTCAAGGCCATTTGGACGATATGCTTCAAGTTATTTTTGGAAATCCAGGACTTTGTTTGTGAAAACGTAACGTTACGTACGTGAAGATTTCTGCCAAGGTTAGTTCCTAAGAAGGTGAGAAAGTCTCACATAAGAAAATATTGGGTAGTTGCCCAAGAAGAAAAAAAAATGTTGAATCAGGAACTGAGACTTCACGTTATTTGAAAAAGCTGCCATTGTGTACAACTGGCAGAAGTACTCTTTGAGTAAGCTAAGATGAAAGTCGGATTTTGATGTTTGAAGATGGAAAGTCCAAAAACAAAAGGCAAAGAAAAATCAACAGGCAAGCACACTACAGCACACTATAATACAAGGAACAAGGCAAAAAGCAACAAACGAAAGAAGAAGCAACGAACAAAAGAAAACGCAACAAACGAAAGAAAAAGCAACAAACTAAAGAAAAGGCAACGAACAACAAAGTTAAAGGACAGTATTCATCTCTTGTTTT
Source organism: Aquarana catesbeiana (assembly GCF_042186555.1). Taxonomy (NCBI): domain Eukaryota; kingdom Metazoa; phylum Chordata; class Amphibia; order Anura; family Ranidae; genus Aquarana; species Aquarana catesbeiana. The sequence continues at coordinate 172,522,398 of NC_133334.1, read as the reverse complement.
TTTTTAAGTGTACACAAGGACTATCATACTAAACAAGGGGTGAGTGTGTTTGTTTATATAAAAGGGTAACATGGGATGGTTAACATCTCAAGGCTCAGAAGTATTTTCCTGTACGATCGGGAAATTGATACATTCCATATATATGGAGTACAGGAATACATGCAGTAGTAAGGTAATTAAATAATGCCAGAGTGTAAAGAAGTTATTTAATAAGGAAACTAAGTTTAATGCTGCATGTAAATGTTTATGAATATTTTAAGCCCTGAACAACAGAAAATGTGTGTTATTACACGTGGTCATTTTAAAACACATATATAGGGGGCAGAAAAAAGTTTTCAGAGAAAAAGTATTGATTAAGATTGTGGAAAGAACTGTATGAAATTGAGATTATGGAAAATAACATGGTGTTTAGTGTTTTACAAAAATCCTACAGATTTGGTGGTAGAAAATAATAAGTTAAGGATTGAACAATTTTTACAAAAAATTCCAAACTTGGATTTGGTTATTAAAAGTAGTAGATTGTTCTAATTTATTTAAGACTACCCAGAGAAAATATTAAAATATGAAAGTTTTGTTCAATCTAAAAAAATTGCAAAACTAACAATTGTTAAAAGTCTTTGTAAATGAGTATTTCTGGTAAAAGTAAGGACTTTGATTGAGGGAGGAGTTTTCTCGGGGATATGGCCAATCACAGTTTTTGGGCAGGACCCAATCTGTGAGTTTCACGAGATTGTTCTCTAAACAATTTTTTTTGTCATTACTATAATCAGGAAAGTCATATAATGTAGTGTACATGATTTTTGGCAGATGTACAAACACAATATGTTTAAAAAAGTGGTAAAAAGGTTAAACATTTTAAAAACGAAAAACTAGATTGTTACAAAATTGTACAGTGTATTGTATACAAAGCATGTTAGCTAAGACTGACAGTAACAGATCATTCTCTGAAGAGTTTGTGACATGCAAGGAGTGTATTACCAACAGAGAAATGTAGATCAAGTTACACAGACTAGTCGTCATGTCATGACATTTTTTACTTTTGTGGATCAAAACACAACACATTTTTGTGTTAAGTCTTCCAAATATCTGGAAGAGGATTCATTGATGAGAAAAATGCATTTTAAAAGGTATTATTACTTACTAAAGTAATTGTTTTTTTTAAAAAATAAGATTTTTTGGGCCTTAATAACTTTTCTCGAGAGTTCATTGAGATTTTTGCAGACAAAGTATCTGTCTGAGTGAATTTTAATGAATTATATAGGCTTACTGTAGGACAAATATTTTTAATAACAAGAGAGAACTTATATAATAATTTGAAGATCTAAAGAAAGCCCTTATTAATTTAGTATTTTTGATTAATATAGAGATCTCTCTCAGCCATTTTACATTCAAATGTATGTGGGTGATGAGACAAATTCATTGGTATTTATAAAAAAAATGTGTTAGGAGTGCATTGTCCAATGCTACAGATCTGAGACATTGTGGATTTTGCACCATTTGTTTTGAAAACATCTTATGTTACACTAAGGGTGTTATAACAAGGAAAACAGAAGGTGTCAATACACACAGCTTTGTCTAGTGGCAACTGGATGTTAAAAAGATCAGTTGTAGTAGTATATAAATATGGTGGTGACTAAATTGATGCAGTGTGAGGGATAGAGCCACAGTTATATAAATTAAGGAAAAAGTCACTTATTCAACTTTTAGTGGACGCATTGAAAGCTGAAATTAAGACTGCCATGTGTTTAGCAGTCAGAGTGACAGGCATGTGTGGTTGATTCACTCATACTGTATGAGAGGAATGTTTTTGGTTCTGAAAAGAAATTTCAACATGATCAAATTTCTTTCAGAAATAGAATATTTGGGAAAGCCCAACCTAAATTGTCAGTGTAAAGGAAACAATACAATAATCTGGTAAGATTATTCTTTTACAAGATTTAATATTAGTCACAGGATAAAGAGGGGGACTATGACATTTTGTCTTAGAATCAGTACAGACTGATGAAGATAATATTTATTGTAAAAAATAATTGATTCCAACAATAATGGATAGAGTTATTTTTAAATGAAAATATTTTTTTTTGCATATCCAGGTACCTGACTGACTGATTGACTGATTTTTTGGTTTAAGCTAATGAAAGAAATTCTGAACTACTCATTTTAGAACACTTTGTCATCAAACTTCTGAATAATGTTTTATTTGTTTATAGAGCAATCCAAAAGGAAAGAGTAACCTAATACTACAAAGTATTGAGGAATTTGGCAAATCTATATAGATTGATTATATTAGTTTTTTTTCCACCTGCTTCAGAAGGATACAAGGATGTTGTTTTTTTTAGTTAATGTTTCTTTTTGATAAATTAATTGAGCTAATTCTAGAAAAAATTATATTTTTAACAAAAGCTAAGTTGTTGTGAACTTATGTTATATTCCATTGGGGTTGGATTTCAAACCATGGAATCAGATTATGATTTAAAATTTTATAGGACATGTATGCAATTTTAGGTATTTAGTAAAGTTTTTGTTTCTTATCATCTTAAGTACTCAGGTATTGTAGAACGTTTGATTAATATTATAAAGTCTAAATAGGGTAAGATGATTCAAGAAAAATGTAAAGATTGGGTGACTTATTTACCTGCTACAGTTTTAGTTTAAAAACTTTAATATTTTCTAAACATAAGGTTTGTTAACTTTTTTAATCTGTTGTATAGAAAGAAGTGTGGTGGCAAACTTTGCAAACAACAGGTGCAGATATTTCAGAAGTTTGTTCACAAATTATGGCTAGACCTTTGCTAAATTTAAATAGAAATGATGTCTTGAATGAGATTTCTACTTCTTATGAGTATGTTTAGTAATTTATTACAGTAGCTAAAGTTATGGTTAAGAATTATAGATCTGAAGGTACCAGGGATGCAAACAGAGATGTCAATTGGGATGCCAATTGGAAAGATTATTTTGTTATTTTTAAGGTACATTGGAATTCTAATTTTTTTGTTTATTGCATCCTATAGTTATTATATTTATTATCATGATATTATGTATTTTATTTCAAATCTGTATTATGGTTAGAATGAAACGATTTTATAAATTGATTAAGGAAAAAAATGAAAAAAGGTGAAAAAATTATGACAGGTATTTTCAGCCGGAAAATTACTTCTGGCTTATCTGATCCTATGATGAGCTGTGGTACATCTGGAGCAATTGATTCAAAATGTGTATGAAAGGGCCACAAATGGAGTGCGCGTGATTTAGTTAATATAATAAATTATATTCAGGGGGAATTGTAGAATAATTATATTAATTTGGCTTTATAATCAAGATCTGTAAGTATGCAGTCTGAGTTCCCTTTTATGCTTTGACATTGAAAAAGCTCACTCAGCTCAGCATAACATGAATCTTGAAATAGCTAGGTTGTGTGCATGTTATTTTTGTACCAGTTGTTCTCCATGTACAGAGTTAACGACTAAAGGTCAGTAGGTCAGTGGTTTCACAGATAAGAATATACTCAGAGTATCTGTCATAGACTTTATTGTAAAGATCTTTTTAAAAGTAAAAACATATATTATCTATAATATAGTTAGTTATTTGATATAATTATTTAATTAGTTAGCTAGATTGAGTTTGTGTGAAGTAATATATATTTACTTATATCCAATTATAATTTAATATGCATTTGTAAGGTTTAGTACAGAATTGCATTTCTGTAGCTTAAAGTATATCCATTACAAGAATTCGGCCATTTGGAAAGGTCATTCACCTTGAGTTTTTTATAAGAATCTGTTGTGTGTTACTGACAATCAAAGAAGCTTAAGAGACGTGTCAGCTGTTGGCAAAGAGAATATTTAGAATAATCACGAATATGATCATTTCATATTTAGTTCTAGCTATATATGGTTATGGCTATAGCTTGCTGACTAGTAGATTTGGAATTGTATAAAAACCAGTGTGACACTAGGCTAGTGGCACGACACGACACACCACTACACTACACACACTACACATGTCCTTTACTCACACACAGAAGGACTTCACTACTTTTTCACACACACAAAGAAGGACACACCCATCCTTACACTACAGAAGACATTTTGTTTACATTAGGCCTATACACAGCCTACCTCACAAACAGCTGCTAGAGCAGACATCTCTCTGACATAGAGAAGCACAGACGGAGCTGAAACATCTCTTGAACTTTCTTGATACAAGTTTTTGTTCCTATTATCTTTTGTTTTACTACATCAAGCTGTAAGAAGAATTTAACTTTGTAAATATTTTCAAGTTGTTGCCAAGTGTGACCAAATAAACTCACACTTTGTTTTAAGACAGCCTGGCTACTGAACTTTTGAACAAAACGCCTAAGACACTGTTGACATAACACGTGTCTGTGAGAAGAGAAGGTTTTTTCACTCTCTCTACATTTTTACATGCCGTTTTTGGTACGTCGCAACAGCATACAGATGAGCGGGTTTCCTGATAGTAATTAGTTCCGTCGGAAAAATTTAGAACATGTTCACTATCTAAGTCCATCAGAATTTTCGACAGAAAAAGTCCGATGGGCATACACGCAGTCGGAAAATATGATGAAAAGCTCCCATTGGACTTTTTCTGATGGACATTTCGCTTGTGTGTACGCGGCATAAGTCTAAAGATGAAAAACAAAACTTGTCACCGTAGCACTAAGAACTCTCACAGATGCTGACCAAAAATTCTTCAAGTCAAAAGTAGCCATATAATCCGGTCTGGGTGGTGTAGACAATGCTGCCCTTTTAAGACTGGGAATCTTCAAACTGTACAAACAAATAAAATAAAGGGCACAAATGCCTAGTGCATTATCCACAACACTTTATTAAAATATGTAAAATAATAGTATAAACTCACAATATAAATGTAAATGGCAGCATTGTAAATTTCAAGAATCCAAGGGTCAACCCTACGATACATGTCCACTGGTTTAAATGGATGTCTTAAAGCCAGCTGATGTGTTTCAGGGGGTCATGCCCCCTTCCGCAGAACAATTCTCTATGGAGGATGCCAATGGACAGTTTGTATAAATATTTGTAGAAACAGCCATTATTTGAGCTATCCTCAGAGAGGTTTGAGTCCAGAGGAACTGACTCCCTTCTAATTGGAGAATGGCCCGCAGAAGACAAGCCCAGAAATCCCCAGCAAAACTGCCCTGGCAGGAATTCTGAGCTGCCTAGCACTGGGGCAAGGGGTCCAACAGGGGAAGAGATGGTAACCCGTCGAACTGCAAAGTCCTAGACCCGCAGCAATTAAGGGGATAGGAATGGGAGAGATTGAGCCATGGCTCGATACATAGAGCGAATCCTCAGTAAAGGGTACAGAGGTTGGTGGTATGAGGAAATGTTCAGTACCACAGAGACCTAAAGTGTGCTTCGGGTCTAGGAAAACCGTGACGGTATTCTGCAAAGAATCACTGCTATATGATAGAGTTCAGGATGCGGTAGGCTCAGGGGCGGATCCAGGGGTGGAGCAATGGGGCAATTGCCCCCCCAGAAATTAGTTGTGGGTGAGCGGCGGGCCAGTCAGCGGGTGAGTGAACGGGTGGCTCGGCGGGCGGGTGAGTGGGCGGGCAGCTTGGTGGGTGAGCCAGTTGGCAGGTGAGCGTGCGGCTAGCCAATCAGCGGGCCGGCAGGGGAGCAGAGAGATGACATCATCTCTCACCACTCCGCACCCGCCCTGCATCAACGCAGTTCTGCCCTCACTGTGCAGGCAGCAGCGGGCAGCAGAGAGATTACATCATCTCTCTACTGCCTGACTTCACTCTGGGATACAGAAAGTGACAATCCCCACCTTAGCTGGAAAGTGACAATCTGCATCTGGTGACAGGTGACATGGCAAGTGACAATCTGCAATGTGTGGCAGGTGATGTGGCAAGTGACAATTCACGTGTGGCAGGTGACGTGGCAAGTGAAAATCTGCATCTGGTGACAGGTGACGTGGCAAGTGACAATCCGCAACTTGTGGCAGGTGACATGGCAATTGACAATCCGCAACTTGTGGCAGGTGACATGGTAAGTGACAATCCGCAACTTGTGGCAGGTGGCAAGTGACAATCCACAACTTGTGGCAGGTGATGTGGCAAGTGAAAATCTGCAACTTCTGGTAGGTGACGTGGCAAGTGACAATCCGCATCTGGTGGCAAGTGACACACTCAGGGCTCCCACTGATTCTGCAATATGGTGAGTTGAACTATTTCATTTTATATAACAATGTAATAAAAGAAATAATGCGCTTCAATCATCCTGACACGATAACAACCATGGCTCCAGGATGTTTGAAGCGCCAACACCAGCCATTTCCCCAATAAATTGCCTGCAACAAAAATTATTTTCTGGCAGTGCCCCTCCCGAGACTAGACTCTGGATCCGCCCCTGGGTAGGCCTGCACCACATTCAGTCTTTCGTTTGACTAAGATGTCATGGTGAAGGCGAACATGTTTCCCTGGTCATAGATAGCAAAGCAGTGCTGTTCTGGCCGACCTGAAAAACAATCGTGGAGCCTCAATTGGTTTTGTCTAAAAGACATACCTGTATAAAAAGCGTGCTAAGATGTATATTTTATAGAGGACCATCTGCCTCAGCCACGAGTGCCAGATGGACAACCACTGATGCAAAAATCTTGAGTGACATCCAGGAGAGGAAGATAATTAAGGTCATATAATTTATCCAATTGTGTGGGGATTTGGATACCTAAGTATTTGAGTGCACCCTGAGCCCAAGTAAAGGGGAATCTGTCCTGTAGGAAGTCCCACTCCCCAGGGGATAAACATATATCCAGGCACTGAGAATTTGTGGCATTGATTTTGAAATGGTTGTACAAGCAAACTGTTTCAATTTGTCTAATAATGGAAGGCAATTCTGGTGTTTGAAACGTACAAGAACAACTCATCTGCAAATAGGCTCAGTTTATGATGTCTGAAAGGTAGTGCAATGCCTTGAATTGAGGCATTCGAATGTAGAAAGTTGGCTAAATGTTCCGATGCTATAATGTAAAGGAAAGGTGCACTGCCTTTTATTTCAATCTCCTGCCCACAATCCAGTCCCTCATGATGTTCTCCTTGCTGCTTATCCATGATCCAGTCCCACTGACACTATGTCTTGGGCTCTCCATCACCATGGCCAACTCTGCTCCACTTTGAAATGATTGTCTCACTCTCCTGCTTCGATTTCCCTGTTCTATTTCACCCACTCTTGAAACCACAAGCCTGATGTACTTCCCTGAAGAACATCTCTCTCCTTTTACCTTCTCAAACACCAAATAACAATTCTGCCACCCTTTATTCACACACTCTCTTATCCTGTATCCCCAATGATAAGTGCCCAATGTGCCCCCTACTCAGCCAAACCCCCCCCCACACACACACACACACTTTTACAACCATCCCCTATATCCCTTACGCAGCTTTAGGCCTGGGCTCCCCCTGGGCCTGACCATCAACATTCCTCGGGGCTGACCCACTGGTCGACCCACCAAATTCACCCACTGGCCATCCGAGTCCTTCAGTGTACACACTTTTATTTTAACACTCTTACAACTTAATATTGGAAAATGAACAGTGTTGATCCAAGTCATCAGTGCTTTCAAGATGTAACCATAAGGAATTATATTTTGGCCCAAAAATATCCTCCTTCAGTCTCATCTCCCCCATTCCACATCCTCCTCCTCCAGTCCCATCTCTCCCATCCTAAGTCCTCCTCCTTCAGTCACATCTCAACCCATCTCACGTCCTCCTGCTCCAGTCCCACGTCCTCCTGCTCCAGTCCCATCTCCCTCATCCCATGTCATCCTCCTCCTCCAGTTTCATCTTCACCATCCCATGTCCTCCTTCTTCAGTGATATATCCCCCATTCCACATCCTCCTCTTCCAGTCACATCTTTCCCAGCACACAGCACAAGGAGATATCCACCAAAGAGGTCAATACAATTTGTCAGCCTTCCCCACATATATGCATATATATGGGCAGCACAGGGTTAACAATAGGGTCCTGATTATAATACAGTTGTGTCCTAGTCCACACTCACAGGGCAGTACAGTATTAAACTATTGGGCTCTGTCTAGCCTAACAGATGGGCTATATAGCATACTGGCAATACAGGGTTAAACAATTGGATCCTGATTACCCCCCCTTCCCCCCCTCCCCCCTCCTCCCCCTCCCACCCTTTCCTTCCCCCCTCACCCCCTCTCCCCTTCCCCTTCCTCCCCCCCCCCCTTTTTTCCCTCTCACTACGCCAATAATCAATTTTTCCAATTTTTATAACTTTATCATTATTATTATTTTTTACCAACTAGAGTCCGTTAATAGATCCCCTGTGTCCGCCGCGGGGGGAATTGTGTTGGGTTCTGCTGTCCCACTATTTCCGCTAGAGTTGGTGAGCTTGTCCTCAATTTTACCTTGTATGTATTGTGATTTCTGATGATATTTGTGATTAACTATGTTTGCTGCATTATTTATGTATGTAACCATATATGTATGTATTTAGCTAAGCTACTCTAAATTACTTTATAGATATGTTTCTCCTGAAGAAGCGGTTGTAATCGTGAAACCGGTCGAGATTACAACTCCACACACATCCCCCGTAATAAATGTTGCGGGCTTCACTCGCTATATTTAGTGTGGTATTTGTTTTTATGATTGTATGTATTTTCTTTGTGAACTGATATTTTCTACTATTAAAATTTATATATTTTTTAAGAACCGTGTAATTGTAACAATATTATCTGGTGCCGCAATAGTCCCATTCATTAATTAATGGGGGTGTATATGTGAAGAGGCACTAGCAGCAACTGCCCCACAATTCCACCCTCATACCCCTTTTTGTATTCTGTGAAAAACAGAACTATGTATGGACAGAATTCAATTGCTTGACAAGACAGGTTAGAAAATGCATCTAATTATGTTAACTCCTGTATTAAATTTTACCACGTTATAAGCTGTTTATTTGAAAAAAAATGTTTAAAAGTTATTAAATATCTCTTACCTCGATATGTGGGGATACCATAACTCATAATGTCAAGGTCAACAATAAATCCAACACCATCAGGACAAAGTGTGAGGAATTCCGCTGAAAAATGTAAACAATTTCAATTAATAACTAATCTTGGGCAGTAAGCATTTTGAGGCCTTTGTTTTCTTTCAGCATGGTGATTATCAGCTGTGGGGCATGCAGACAAGTTCACAGTGCTAAACCTTTCATCCAATTTCTAAAAAGCTACATTTGTAAATTTCGAAAGCCAGTATAAAGGAATAGTATTGGTAAAAAAAACTTGTGGGTATTACCAAATATTTTTTTTGTATAGGTCTCCTTTAAGGGGTGTGGAAGGGGGTGTGTACTATGCCTACATACTGTTGTTTATAGGTGTCCCTTCTTCTCATCTCAAAAAGTTGGGAGGTATGCAAAACACTGTGTGACTACCCATCACTCCACTTCTGGCCCTTCCAGTCATCAGGCTGGGAATGAGTTCTTTACCATGCTATGTAAAACAAGCTGCACAGAATTTATTCTGTTAGGGTAAACAAAGCACTCAGCTCACCTACTGCTGTCTTTGTTCCTGTTGAGGAGATTTCCAACCATTTATTGTCCCTGTGACAGATAAGAAGTGAGGATAAATCAGAGACACTGGCTTGAGCCCAGGTTCAGACTTGTGTGGGATGCAGGAACGGTGCGATTCCAGAGCCGGTTCCCGCATCGCATCCTTCCCGCAGGCAGTTCACACTGCCTTCTGCAAACCGCTGTGGGTGGCATTACAAAGTTAATGACACCCCAGATCAGTTCACAGATCGCAGTGCGAAGTGTGGATTTGTACAGGAATCCAGTGCAGGGAAAAACAAGTCCCTGCACCTTTTTCTGTGCGAATCCAATGCGAGTTCAGCCATACCATTCTTCCCCACTTTTGAACTTCAGAATGAGGGACACTGGAGGAGTAAAAAGACCTACGGCATGCTATGTCACCGTAAATTGTGGGCGTGGTCAAGCGTCTAGCAGTTGGAGGGGCTTAAGCGATGTGGTTAAATAAAACTTATGCTTCCTTGTACCTATAAAATATGCTTTGATTGTTTTGTCTGAGCCTAACTTAAAGAACTTCATTAAAATAGTCAGAGAATGCATAGCAGAGGCATGGACATAATACAGAAGATGGTCAGAGACTGCAGACATGATACAAGAGATGGTCAGTGACTGCAGACATGATATAAGAAATGGTCAGAAACTGTAGATATCATACAAGAGGTGGTCAGAAACTGCGGACATGATACAAGAGACAATACAGGAGATGGTCAGAGACTGCAGACATGCTCTAAGAGACTGCAGACATGTTCCAAGAGACTGCCAGAGACTGCAGACATGATACAACAGACATGATACAGGAGATGGTCAGAGACTGCAGATATGCTCCAAGAGACTGTCAGAGACTGCAGACATGCTCCAAGAGACTGTCAGAGACTGCAGACATGCTCCAAGAGATGGTCGGAGACTGCAGACATGCTCCAAGAGACGGTCAGAGACTGCAGACATGCTCCAAGAGACTTTCAGAGACTGCAGTTATGCTACAAGAGATGGTCAGTGACTGCAGACATGATATAAGAGGTGCTCAGAGACTGCAGACATGATATAGGAGATGGTCAGAGACTGCAGACATGATACAGAAAATGTAGCCTGCCACCAGATGCAGTGTGCCACTATTCACCCATAGCCTGCCACCAGATGCAGTGTGCCACTTTCCACCCGAATATAAATAAATAAATAAAAGAGGTGCGCTATTACTTCATGTATTAAACCACTGTGTTGCTATGTGGGTGAAACACCAAAAAAAAATATGTAAAATTTTGTCACTGTCATACACAACATGTGCCGTATAGTGCTCTAAAGATTTTTGTAACAAAACCAATAATTAATAGTGCAGTGCAATGCTGCAGAGAAACTTCCTATGTGCGTGAAAAAACAAAAATAAAATTAATAAAAACAAATTTTGCCATATGATGCTTATATATCAAAATGAATAGTACAGTGCAATGCTGCAATCACCTTCTATGCTAGAGGTAAACCCTATATAAAGAGACAGATCTTATGCATAAATTGCAAATAATTACGGTATACTCAGATATGAACTTATATTATAGTGCTACATGAACCTTCTATACCACAGTCATGAGTTAGCAAACTCTAGAAAGATTCCATCAATAGTCCCATATACTGTTGTTGCCCCTAGCAACATGAAGCTAAAGTTTTGTGAATAGACATAGCATAATGACTCATGATCCTTGGCTCCCGATTCTCAAAGGCAAAAAAGAAAGACAACAATATATGTGTAGTATAATGAACCACAGAAGGGAAAATACATCACCTTCAGTATGTTGCCAACATCCCAGATTAATGCGAAAAAAATAATAAGAACCCTAAGAATAGGGAACTTGTGTACCCCCCCAGTACTGTGGGACTTTGTAGGCGAACAAAATGATTGCGTTTAGATAAAACTATTATTTATTTGAAAAAAAGCATAAAAACAAGACAGACTGAACATAAATCTCTACAAAAGTGCTTATGCAGTGAATTTTCTTTCATATTGATCATTATATACTTTCATCTATAAATACATGTTTCTCTGTAGGTCTAACATGTTTCAGGACGGTGTCCCTTCTTCAGAGGCGTATTGCAGAGAGAAATTATATGTATAGAAGACGCATTCTGAAAAGACAAGTGAGAGCAATTTACATATTAAAGTATTATGCAGGATAAACATTTCACAACATGGCATCCGACAGTGTCCAACATACATACCAAAATCCAGTCCTTAAAACGAGAATAAAGTGCATGAAGTATGCAAAGGAGCATACTTCATGCACTTTATTCTCGTTTTAAGGACTGGATTTTGGTATGTATGTTGGACACTGTCGGATGCCATGTTGTGAAATGTTTATCCTGCATAATACTTTAATATGTAAATTGCTCTCACTTGTCTTTTCAGAATGCGTCTTCTATACATATAATTTCTCTCTGTAATACGCCTCTGAAGAAGGGACACCGTCCTGAAACATGTTAGGCCTACAGAGAAACATGTATTTATAGATGAAAGTATATAATGATCAATATGAAAGAAAATTCACTGCATAAGCACGTTTGTAGAGATTTATGTTCAGTCTGTCTTGTTTTTATGCTTTTTTTCAAATAAATAATAGTTTTATCTAAACGCAATCATTTTGTTCGCCTATAAAGTCCCACAGTACTGGGGGGTACACAAGTTCCCTATTCTTCGGGTTCTTATTATTTTTTCAAAAGACAACAATAGTGTGATACTGCTGGGAAAGAAAAGCGGGCTCAATGTACATTACAGAGATGCCCGAATAGCAGGGTAACTAAACAAAAAGCATACTAATATCCTCCTTAGTACCCTGTGAACCAAATAGAATGGTTTTGGGAGCTGCCCGATGCAAAACAAAAGTGAAAAGCCACAAGGAAAAACCGCTCAGAGGCTCCTGTAATATGGCTCAGTCAAATTCTCCTCACACAGCTAAGGCACGCGCTGACAAGAAACAGCTGCATCTACCTCAGGAACTGTATGACACAAATAGTGAATACAGTGCCAGCTCCCAGCCACAACAAGCAGATACATTACACCCAAATATATTAAAACAAATAGAGAAAATGCTACAGAAAGCTTTAGGCCCCTTTCACACTGGGGCAGTTTGCAGGCGTTATTGCGCTAAAAATACCGCCTGCAAACCGCCCCTAAACAGCCTCCGCTGTTTGTTCAGTGTGAAAGCCTGAGGGCTTTCACACTGAAGCGGTGCGCTGGCAGGACGGTAAAAAAAAGTCCTGCGAGCCGCATCTTTGGAGTGGTGAAGGAGCGGTGTATTCACCGCTCCTTCACCGCTCCTGCCCATTGAAATCAATGGGACAGCGCGGCTATACTGCGGGTTAAAACCGCACCGCTAGCGGCCGAATACCGCGGTAAAACGGCGCTAAAAATAGCGCTGTTTTACCGCTGACGCCCCCTACCGCCCCAGTGTGAAAGGGGCCTTAACCACTTGCTTACTGGGCACTTAAACCCCCTCCTGTCCAGACCAATTTTCAGCTTTCAGTGCTCTCACATTTTGAATGACAATTACTCAGTCATGCAACACTCTACCCAAATGATTTTTTTTGTCCTTTTTTCCATACAAATAGAGCTTTCTTTTGGTGGTATTTGATCACCTCTGGGTTTTTTATTTTTGGCGCTATAAATGAAAAAAGACCGAAAATTTTGAAAAAAAAAGAATTTTTCTTAATTTCTGTGATAAAATTTTGCAAATTGTTAATTTTTCTTCATAAATGTTGGCCACAATTTATACTGCTACATATCTTTGGTAAAAATAACCCAAAATTTGTGGAAATTATTTGGTCTGTGTGAAAGTTTTAGAGTCTACAAGCTATGGTGCAAATCATAAAAAATGTATCACATCTGATGTACTGGTGGCCTATCTCATTTCTTGAGACCCTAACAAGCCAGGAAAGTACAAATGCCCCCCAAATGACCCCTTTTTGGAAAGTAGACATTTCAAGGTATTTAGTAAGAGGCATGGTGAGTTATTTGAAGTTGTAATTTTTTCCCACAATTCTTTGCAATATTAAGATTTTTATTTTTTTATTTTTATTTTTTCACAAAATTGTCATTGTAATAGCTTATTTCTCTCACAGGGCATGTGCATACCACAAATGACACCCCAAAATACATTTTGCTACTCCTCCTGAGTATAACGATACCACATGTGTGGGATTTTTTCACTGCCTGGGCACATACAGAGGCCCAACATGCAGGGAGTGCCATCAGGTGTTCTAGGAGCATAAATTACACATCTAATTTCTCAACCACCTATTACACTTTTGAAGGCCCTGGAGCACCAGGACAATTGAAACACCCACAAAATGACAGCATTTTGGAAAGCTAACACCCCAACACATAATATATGAGGCATAATGAGTCTTATGAACAGGTCATTTTTTCCAGAAGTTTTTAGAAAATGTGGAAAAAAAATGAAAACGCATTTTTTTTACACAAAGTTGTCAGTTTATAAGATATTTCCAACACATAGCATTTAGATAGCAAAAATGACACCCCAAAATACATTCTGCTACTCCTCCTGAGTATTACAATACCACATGTTTGGGACTTTTTCACTGCCTGGCCACATACAGAGGCCCAACATGCAGGGGAGCACCATCAGGTGTTCTAGGAGCAAAAATTACACATCTCATTTCTGAACCACCTATTACACTTTTGAAGGCCCTGGAGCACCAGGACAATGGAAACACCCACAAAATGACCCCATTTTGGAAAGCTAACACCCCAACGTATAATCTATGAGGCCTAATGAGTTTTTTGAACGGTTCATTTTTTTCCAAAAGTTTTTGGAAAATGTGGAAAAAAATGAAAACGCATTTTTTTTTACACAAAGTTGTAGGTTTATAAGATATTTCCAACACATAGCATTTAGATAGCAAAAATGACACCCCAAAATACATTCTGCTACTCCTCCTGAGTATGGTGATACCACATGTGTCAGACTTCTACACAGCCTGACCACATACAGAGATCCAACATGCAAGGAACACCGTCAGGTGTTCCAGGGACACATAGCATGCACATACCAAGAATTACACCCCAAAATACATTATGCTGAGCAAAGTGTAAACAAAAGATTACCTGTGGTTGTAGTAGCGCAGTTGTACACAGGAGGATAGCACTGGTCCAGGCAGCAGGCAGGGACTTGGTCAGCAACGGCAAACACAATTGTCCAGGCAGCAGGCAGGGATACTGTCCATATACAGTCCAGGGTTAGTGCAGGCAGAGATATTGTCAGAAGTGCCATAAATATTGGTCCTGGTTGTAGGCAGGAACATGTGGTATGGTCAGTACTACAGGCAGGGACATAATGGCAGTAAGTCCTACAGGCAGCAGTAGGGCCTCATTCAGGACAGAATGGGGACAGGGGTAGAGGCTTCTCCCACCCAAATCTCTTTGAAGCCTCCGAGTCTCCAGACCCTAATCTAGGAATGAGAAAACAAAAAAATAGTTTTCTTCATCCAGAAAAACAATTCTGGAGCCCCTCACATATGTGAGACCCCTGTGTTGAATCCCACTAGTCCAGTTGCAGGGTACAAGATCAGTCCAAGAGGCAGGCAAATATCATGGTCAAACAGTCCAAGGTCAGTTCCAGATCAGGCAGAGGTATGTACAGAATCGTTAGGCAGAAACATGGTCGAATAACAAGCCAGGGTCAGTTCCAGATCAGGCAGCGTTATGTTCAGAATCGTTAGGCAGAAGCATGGTCGAATAACAGTCCAGGGTCAGTTCCAGATCAGGCAGCGGTATGTACAGAATTAGCAGGCAGAAGCGTGGTCGAATAACAAGCCAGGGTCAGTTACAGAGCAGGCAGTGGCATAAGGGGTGTGAAGGTGTGTGAAGGCAGGAACTGAGGATTACGTTACCATACTTCACTAATAATTTATTGAAGTATGGTAACGGCGAAAACATTCACCTATGCAGAGGCCTGGTTCGGAAGGGCATTGGGCACAGTAATAAGATGTGTCTCTTCTGACTCCTGCTCTGGTACACACCTTACATTTTTTTTTACGTCGTTGGCCTGTTGGTCTGGGAGGGACAGGCCTGTTGGTCTGGGAGGGGTTGGTCTGGGAGGAAAGTGGCGTTCGGAGAGTCAACTAAGAACATCTGATCGGATGGTTTCTGGGGGCCGTTCGGGAATATAAGGGCAGTGTAAATTTCCTCCTGGTAGCCAAGGAAGCATTTGGGGTTTTGGGTGGAGTTACGGTAAATTACATATGAGTTGTATATGGCCAATTGAAAAAAATAAATTGCGACTTTCTTATACCAATGGTATGTCCGTCTTGTGGCAAGGTATGGTTCCAACATTTGGTCATTGAAGTCGACTCCCCCCCCATGAACAAATTATATTCATAAATGCATTTTGGTTTTTGGATGGGACCATTTCTTCTAGGGATTTCCACAAAGGTATCATTGTGGATTGAAGACAACATGTAGACATCTCTTCTGTCCCTCCACTTCACTGCCAAAATCTCCTTGTTCCGCAGACTTGCCTTTTCTCCTTTCCTTAACCTCTTATTGACAAGACTTTGAGGAAAGCCCTTCCGGTTCCTTTTTACGGTGCCACATGCAGGCGTCTTCTTCCGGTGAAGGTTGTGGAACAGGGGCAGAGATGTGTAGAAGTTATCTACATACAGGTGGTAGCCTTTTTCCAGTAGGGGGTATATCAGGTCCCAAACAATTTTCCCGCTTGATCCCAAGTAGTCTGGGCAATTAGGGGGTTGCAGCTGGGTGTCCTTCCCTTCGTACACTTTGAAGGCATACATGTACCCTGTGACTCGGTCACATAATTTGTATACCTTCACCCCATAGCGGGCCCTTTTGCTGGGAATAAATTGTTTGATTTTAAGCCTGCCACTAAATTTAACAAGGGACTCATCCACACATATATGTTGGTCCGAGGTAAACAGCTGGGGGAATACTTCAGAAAAATAATTTAATATTGGCTGAATTTTGAAAAGCCTGTCATAATTTGGGTCATTTCGGGGAGGGCACTGGGTGTTATCATTAAAATTAAGGAACCTCATTATCATTTGTTATCTGGTTCTGGGCATTACCTTGGAGAAGATTGGCATGTGGTGGATGGGGTGGGTTGACCAATAGGAATTCAAGGTGTTTCTTTTGGTGAGTCCCATAGAAAATGTGAGGCCTAAAAAAACCTTCAACTCCTCCACCGTTAGGTCTCTCCACTCGTAGGGACAGGCATAATAGGACGTTGGATTATTTAAAATAAATTGTTGTGCATAAAGGTTGCACTGGGCCACAATTGTTGATAGCATGTCCTCTGTAAAAATTAAATTAAAAAAATTGATTGGGGAAAAATTTTCCGTGTCCACCTGGACTCCTGGCTGGGCAGTGAAAGGGGGCATGTTGGCTTCTCCTGAATTAGGAGAAAGCCACAAAGGGTTTTGAAGGGCATAGGGAAGGCTGGCATGGGTCCTTGGCCTTTCTTGCGGAGGTACTGCGGTGCTGGTGGATGGCACTGCGGTGCTGGTGGAAGGCACTGCGGTGCTGGTGGAAGGCACTGTGGTGCTGGTGGAAGGCACTGCGTTGCTGGTGGATGCCACTGTCTCCTCACTAGAACGCCTTTGTTTGGCGGGCCGAATATCTTCCTCCTCTGAGTCACTCAGTGTTCCACTACTGAGGACTGGCTCATAATTGATGTCCGACTCAGAATCGGAGTTTAAAATGGAATCCGAACAAGAGAGCTCCCCGTTGCTCTCGTCGGCCTGGGCGGAAAGGACTCTTTTGGACATGCTTGCTGGTGATGATGCGACTTCACAGGTGTGTGCTAAGCCTGCACTGATGGGCACTGATGAGGTGGTACTTGTGACAAAAATATAAGCGTAGGATAGTTTTGCCTTAACTAGATGTGGTGTGATTGTTAGAAGTAGTGTAAATGTAGATGTAGTTTAATTCTGGATTATTAAAAATATAGTATTCTATGTCAGTCATGCACATATGTTCTTTCATTAGCATTTGAAAAGGACAGAGATAGTTTTTTCTAGGATCGTAGTGACAACTAGATGCCAATAAAAGTTCCCATTAGAGTAAACACAGATTGCCACCTTCCTGAGGCTCAAAGAAATCTGCTAGTCATCTTGGCTACACGGATCTGCAGGGGGCATTCACAGGGCTCCGGACAGTCTGTAAGCTTTGATTAATATCAAGAGATCTAAGGAACCTATTTTATCTCTCATAAAAGCTAAAATATTAACGGCAGAGAGATGAAAATAATTCCTTGTGATCGTACACCTGATGGGTTACGTTTACATGTGACTCTGTATGTTTAGCAGGTGTGGAATCCTGGAGAACCACACAAAACCGTTATATGGCGCCTGATTGTGGCAGGCAGGCAGTGATTGGTACTGTTGCGATCGGACTGATGCGCTGGTATCGGAAATCCTATCCATGACCCAGCAATCAGCGCCATTCTGGGCCAATTTGACTCTGGTCATTTCAGAACACAAAACATTTGTGGGCTGAGACAGGAACACCCCCCCAGGGTTGATTGGCCAAGGGCTAAAGTCCAGCCCGCATCCATATTTCAATAAATTGGGTAGCCTGAGATATGGACATTGTTCTTCCACGAAGCCAGTTCGAAACTGGGGAGTTCCCACATGTTCCAGTATGCTTCTACTAATGGATAGATTTTCTTGGTAAAGTTTATTTCTGTTTTTATCCCTTTTTATTTTCATAACAAATTGCCAATTGGTGTGTCTTTCTGCATTTTTTGTATTTTTTTTGGTAAATCTTTTTTCTTTGTATATCTTATATGCACTGCCCACTTTCGGGATATTAAATTATAAAATGAATAAGTGACTTCTGTGTACTAAGCTAGGACTCATATCTCTGGAGAGGTTGTTGTATTTTAGTGCCTAAGTACTCGGTTTAAGTTACATGCCAATCGGTATGCAATTGCACTGTGTGTTGGCAGATTGCATGCAGATTGTAAGCTAACAGGTCTGCCAGACAGAGATCTGTGTGTGTGGTGGCTCAGCAGACCAGTCTGCGGACAAACTGTTGGGTGGTGGCAGGCTATCGTTTATTGTGTGTCTGGTGTGTGGGTGTGGGGACAGTGGGAAGAGTGATTAACACCGGGGTTCAAGCTTGCAGGATAGCTGGAGGAATCCTAGAAGTGTGTAGTAATTGCTAGATTGCTCCCCAACCCTTAGAGTGCACCAGATTGTATGTAAGATTTGTATCTGCCTGTGTGTGGTCAGCTAGCTGGATTGGAGTGGAGTCTCCCTCTAGTGGTGGCCAAAGGTAGTGCAGGCTGTGAAAATACTACAGCCAGTCTTACATGCGCAGTATAAGTTCCCCCTTATTCCCTTAGTTCTCATATCCCCGGTCACGGAACGCACGTCGCGGTTAGTTAGTCGCCGTGGGCGTGTGAATCCGTGACAGTACTGATGAGCACAGAGGGGCACTGAGGAGGCACAGAGGGTCCCTGATGAGGTGGCACAGAGGGGCACTAATGAGGTGGAACAGATGTGCACTGATGAGGTGGAACAGATGTGCACTGATGAGGTGGAACAGATGTGCACTGATGAGGCAGCACAGATGTGCACTGATGAGGCAGCACTGATGAGGCAGCACAGATGTGCACTGATTACACAGATATGCACTGATGAGGTGGCACAGATGGGCACTGATGAGGTGGCACAGATGGGCACTGATGAAGCTGCCCAAATAGGCACTGATTGATTGCACAGATGTGCACTGAGGCGGCACAGATGGGGACTGATTTATGGCACAGATAAGCACTGATGAGGTGGCACTGATGAGATGGCACAGATGGGCACTGAGGTGGCACAGATGGGCACTGAGGTGGCACAGATGGGCACTGATGTGGTGGAACAGTTGTGCACTGATTGATTGCACTGATGAGGTGGCACAGATGTGCACTGATGAGGTGCCACAGATGTGGCGGCACAGATGGGCACTGATGAGGTGGCACAGATTGGCACTAATGAGGTGGCACAGATGGGCACTGATGAGGCGGCACAGATGGTCACTGATGAGGCGGCACAGATGTGCACTGATTGCACAGATGTGCACTGATGAGGCGGAACAGGTGGGCACTGATGAGGCGGCACAGATGGGCACCGATGAGGTGGACACTGATCACCAATGGCACAGATGGGCACAGGTGGGCACAGGTGAGCACAGATTGGCACAGGTGGGTGCGGGTGGGCGCCGATTGGCACAGGTGGTCACCGATTGGCACAGGTGGGCACTGATTGGCACAGATCCCACTGTTCTGTTTGAGCACTGTTTGGGCACTGTTTGGGCACTGTTTGGGCACTATTTGATCACTTTTACCACAGTAAAATATGATGTAAAGCTCACTGAAGGCACAGATCGCTGCAGCTATCCTCTCTCTCCTCACACGTGGTCTCTGTGTGAGGAGAGAGAGACGACAATCAGAGATGATCTCATATGTTTACATTTGAGACCATCTCTCATTGGCACCGGCGATCGCGCTGTAAACGGCCGCTGTGATTGGCCGTTTACCGCGATCTGTGACTGGCTGTGTCCAAGGGACACGGCCAGCACAGAATTTCCCCAATGCGCGCACGTGAGCGCGCACGGGGAACGAGGAAAGGGGAGGACGCCCTATGACGGCCTCCGGGGGATTGAGGTCCGCGCTGTAGCCGTCATTCGGCTATGGCCCGGACCTCAAGTGGTTAAAGCAGACCTCTGACCAAATTACAGAGAAACTGACAAAAGAAATACGTGATTTAGGCCAACGCACAGCTGAATTGGAAAACAGAATGGATGACATTGAAACTAATGTACTATCACATGACAATGAATTGGGGGGTTATCTACGAAAGGCAAATCCACTTTGCACTACAAGTGCACTGCAAATGCACTTGAAAGTGCAGTCGCTGTAAATCCGAGGGGGACATGCAAGGAAAAAAAAACAGCATTTTAGCTTGCACATGATTGGACGATCAAATCAGCAGAGCTTCCCCTCATTTCAGATATACCCCTCAGATTTATAGCGACTGCACTTCCAAGTGAACTTGCAGTGCACTTGTAGTGCGAAGTGTATTTGCCTTTAGTTGATAACCCCCACGGAGGTTATTTTTAAATTTAAACGCTGCAAGCGCGTTTAGAAGATTTTGAGAATAGGGCACGTCGTTCAAACCTCCGCATACG
This sequence comes from Aquarana catesbeiana, assembly GCF_042186555.1. Classification (NCBI taxonomy): domain Eukaryota; kingdom Metazoa; phylum Chordata; class Amphibia; order Anura; family Ranidae; genus Aquarana; species Aquarana catesbeiana. The sequence continues at coordinate 172,501,610 of NC_133334.1, read as the reverse complement.
AGGTATGCCTGAGTCAATCATTGACCTTCAATCGACTATGACTGCTCTTTTTCAGGAATTAACACCATCAATCCCAGTTGAAAGATTGTAAATGGACAGAATCCATAGAGCTTTGGTGCCCCGCAAAGCTGAAGGTCCCCCTCGTGACATAATTGTAAAGTTCCATTTTTTTCGCACAAAAGAGCAACTTATGACAGCTGCCAGGAACAAAGAATCTCTTACTTTTCAAGGTCATTCATACCAGATTTTTGCTGACCTATCACCAATAACAGTTGCTAAACAGCACGCGATAAAACCTTTGCTCCAAAATCTCCAACACCACCATATCCCTTATCAATGGGGATTCCCATTTTCTATTAGTTTTACATTTCAAGGCACCAAATATTCAAGCAGATCCCTTGAACAATTACAGAACACTTTGCAAAATCTTCATCTATACAATGGGCCCTCTACTAGCCCTCGTCGACGTACAACATCTAATTCTCCACAAAGTGCATCTAAGCATGGAACTGACAGAAGCAGACAAAGTGCATCAAAAAGGGGTCGATTCAATTCCCCAGACCTAGACCCACCAGACACAATGGACTGAATGCATTTTGCATTTCTCTCTGAAGCTCATTCAACTTAACGGTTCACCTACCTTATCTTTAATTTTAAATATTTCAAGTTCTTAATATGTTATAAGTTAAAGTATATAACTTTACATTCAAATATTCATATATAATTAATTAAGGATTTGTTAAAAGCAATGCTAATTAATCTGACTCTTATGTTTGCTTATTTTTTAAGGAATATAGCCAAAATCGGATGTCTAAATTGAATTTTTTTATTTTTTCATAAAATTTGGCCACGGGGGACCCGAGAATTGGTCACTGCTGCCCCCATTTTTCTGTCCTAGGACTCTCCTCCACTTGGGTTACAGTGTGAGGGGCCTCCTCGGATAGACTTTGTGCCTCTGAGCTAGCAGATTTGCGTGCTCAGTACGCCATTGTTTTATTTTTATACATATATTAGTAATTATAACTTATTTTAAATATGAGACTCTTATTATTTCTTTCTCCTCTCATAATCTACTTCTCCTTTTTTCTTTTATCCAATCTTTCCCTGGGGTTTCTTTGATTTCGCACCTGATAACAGAAATATATTGATATATCTTATGTAAAAATTATATATGGCTCCTTTAAATGTCCTAACCTTAAATGTCCAAGGTCTAAACATTCCTCATAAGCAAACTAAAGTATTCAGATCTTTATCCTCCTCAAAAGCCCATATACTGTGCCTCCAAGAGACATTTGCATTTTACTGAAACTTCAACCTATAAATATTTTGGGACATGCTACCCCCAAGTTTATACTGCTTCAGCTAAATCAAAACGCAGAGGAGTACTAATAGCATTTCACCGAACTACACCTTTTTCCCTCATAACAGAGATCAAAGATCCAGAAGGTCGCTATCTCATACTTTTGGGACACCTATGTGATATTCCACTCACAATTGTTTCCTATTACGCACCTAATAAAAGACCAACATCATTCCTCTCTCACTTATATAAAAGCAAAGGAGAAGGCCTTCAAAAAATACAAGGTTGAGGGATCATCCTCAGCATTCAGACTTTATAAAGAATGCAATAAGAAATGTAAGGGTGCAATTAGGACGGCTAAGATAGTACATGAAAGACACATAGCGGAGGAGAGCAAAAAAAATCCCAAGAAATTCTTTAAGTATATAAACAGTAAAAAAGGGAGGACAGACCATATTGGCCCCATAAAGAATGAGGAAGGACATCTGGTTACAAAGGATGGGGAGATGGCAAAGGTATTGAATTTATTCTTCTCCTCGGTATTCACGAGTGAATCGGGGGGCTTCAGTAACCAAAACTGCAGTGTTTATCCTCATGACACAACACAGGAAGCACCTACATGGTTAACAGAGGACGGAATTAAAATTAGACTTGAGAAACTTAACATTAATAAATCACCGGGACCAGATGGCTTGCATCCGAGGGTACTTAGGGAACTCAGTCAGGTGATTGCCAGACCGTTGTTCCTAATTTTTACAGACAGTCTATTGACTGGAATGGTACCAGCTGATTGGAGAAAAGCCAATGTAGCACCAATATTTAAAAAGGGCTCAAAAAACATCTCTGGGAATTACAGACCAGTTAGCCTAACATCAATAGTATGTAAACTCTTGGAGGGGATGATAAGGGACTATATACAAGATTTTAATAATAAGAATGATATCATTAGCAGTAATCAGCATGGATTCATGAAGAATCGTTCTTGCCAAACCAATCTATTAACCTTCTATGAGGAGGTGAGTTGCCATCTAGATAAAGGAAGGCCCGTAGACATGGTGTATCTGGATTTTGCAAAAGCATTTGACACAGTTCCCCATAAACATTTACTGTACAAAATAAGGTGCGTTGGCATGGACCATAGGGTGAGTACATGGATTGAAAACTGGCTACAAGGGCGTGTTCAGAGGGTGGTGATAAATGGGGAGTACTCAGAATGGTTAGGGGTGGGTAATGGGGTTCCCCAGGGTTCTGTGCTGGGACCAATCCTATTTAATTTGTTCATAAACGATCTGGAGGATGGGATAAACAGTTCAATCTCTGTATTTGCAGACGATACTAAGCTAAGCAGGGCAATAACTTCTCCGCAGGATGTGGAAATCTTGCAAAAAGACCTGAACAAATTAATGGGGTGGGCGACTACATGGCAAATGAGGTTCAATGTAGAAAAATGTAAAATAATGCATTTGGGTGGCAAAAATATGAATGCAATCTATACACTGGGGGGAGAACCTCTGGGAGAATATAGGATGGAAAAGGACCTGGGGGTCCTAGTAGATGATAGGCTCAGCAATGGCATGCAATGCCAAGCTGCTGCTAATAAAGCAAACAGAATATTGGCATGCATTAAAAGGGGGATCAACTCCAGAGATAAAACGATAATTCTCTACAAGACTCTGGTCCGGCCGCACCTGGAGTATGCTGTCCAGTTCTGGGCACCAGTCCTCAGGAGGGATGTACTGGAAATGGAGCGAGTACAAAGAAGGGCAACAAAGCTAATAAAGGGTCTGGAGGATCTTAGTTATGAGGAAAGGTTGCGAGCTCTGAACTTATTCTCTCTGGAGAAGAGACGCTTGAGAGGGGATATGATTTCAATTTACAAATACTGTACTGGTGACCCCACAATAGGGATAAAACTTTTTCGCAGAAGAGAGTTTAATAAGACTCGTGGCCACTCATTACAATTAGAAGAAAAGAGGTTTAACCTTAAACTACGTAGAGGGTTCTTTACTGTAAGAGCGGCAAGGATGTGGAATTCCCTTCCACAGGCGGTGGTCTCAGCGGGGAGCATTGATAGCTTCAAGAAACTATTAGATAATCACCTGAATGACCGCAACATACAGGGATATGTAATGAAATACTGACACATAATCACACACATAGGTTGGACTTGATGGAGTTGTGTCTTTTTTCAACCTCACCTACTATGTAACTATGTAACTTGCTACAAGTAATAGATTCGCATAAAATGGGCACACTTTTGATATGTGGTTATTCAAATCAAGTTCTATACCCCTATCTAGATAAATCCCCTACTCCAAACGTATCCAGCTCTCAATCTCGTATGTTTCAAAGACTTCTTCAACAACATTCACTGCTAGATTCCTGGCGTGAAATAAATTATTCAAAACGTCAATTCTCTTTTTACTCCCACCCACATAAATCTTTTTCCCGTATTGACCATATCCTAATATCTATAAGTATGTCACCAGAATTGCTCAACTCTTATATTAAACCTTATACTTGGACAGATCATTGTGCGATAATTTCAACCTTTACTTCTTTAATCCCAAAAGCTCAAGACCCCACATGGCACATAAACGATTCAATTCTCACACACCCATCACATTCATCTGACTTAGAATCAGCAATAAAAGAATATTTGGGAAACAATGATACTCCTGATATATCCCCACTGACATTGTGGGAAGCCCATAAACCTGTTCTTAGAGGGGTCTGTTTACGACAAGCATCATACCTTAAAAAAGAAAAATGACAACTACAACAAAAACTAGAAAAAGAATTTAATGACTGCCACACAAATTTCCAATCAAACCCTACTTTTGACAGTGTCAAAAGCACAACTTGATAAGGCAAGTTTAAATCTTGACCTATTCCTATCAGAATCGGTGGACAAAACAATTCGTAAATCTAAACATAAATTCTACTTTAACCACTTCCATACAAGGCATTTTCACCCCCTTCCTGCCCAAGCCAATTTTCAGCTTTCAGCGCTGTCACAATTTGAATAACAATTGCGCTGTCATACAATACTGTACCCAAATGAAATTTTTATCATTTTTTCCCCACTAATAGAGCTTTCTTTTGGTGGTATTTGATCACCTCTGCTGTTTTTATTTCTTGCACTATAAACAAAACAAGAGTGACAAGTTTGAAAAAAACATAATATTTTTTACTTTTTGCTATAATAAATATCCAAATTTTTTTTTTTAAAACAAATTTTTTCCTCAGTTTAGGGCGATATGTATTCTTCTACATATTTTTGGTAAAAAATATCGCAATAAGCATATATTTATTGGTTTGCACAAAAGTTATAGCGTCTACAAAATAAGGGGATAGATTTATAGCATTTTTATTATTATTTTTTTTTTTACTAGTAATCGCGGTGATCTACAATTTTTATCGTGACTGCGATAATGCGGCGGACACATCGGACAATTATGACACATTTTTGGGACCATTCACCTTTATACAGAGATCCGTGCTATAAAAATGCATTGATTACTGTATAAATGTGACTGGCAATGAAGGGGTTAACCAGGAGGGGGCGCTGTAGGGTTAAATGTGTTCCTAAGGAGTTATTTTAACTGTAGGGGGAGGGGATTCACAAGGGGAGGAGACCGATCGGTGTTCCTCTGTACAAGGAACACACCATCGGTCTCCTCCCATCTGACAGGACATGGATCTGTGTGTTTACACACACAGATCCACGGTCCTGCTCGGTTACCGGGCAATTGCGGGTGCTCGGCGGACATCGCGGCCGCCGGGCACGCGCACCGGGACCCGAGTGACGCGGCGGGCACGCGCGCCCCCTAGGGATCCTGGAAGGCAGCGCCAACATATGACGGCAGCCCAGGATAACAGCTGCACCTTCCCGCCATCATATGGCGGTGGGCGGGCAGCAAGTGGTTAAAGCTTATAAACCTGGCACCCTTCTTGCACGTGCGCTTCAAAAATTCGCCTAAAAATACCCCATGATAAATACACTAGTAACCCAGTAAAGATATTACACATCTTTCATAAACATCTTACTTCTTTATACAAAAAGAAGGATCCTTCGACCAGTCCTCAGCAGAATAATTTTATTCACAAGTTAAACTTCCAACCATTTCTCAAGTTCAATACGATAACCTTGAAAGTCCTACTGAACTATAGAAATCGAAATAGCAATTAAATCCCTTAAGTTAAATAAACGACCAGGCCCTGACGGATTCTCAGCCCTCTACTATAAAAAATGTTCCCATATTCTTACTCCCATCCTGACAAAAGCATTTAACTCCTTACTTAACAAACAATCCTTCCGACCGGAAACTTTAACAGCAATAATTTCAATGATCCCTAAACCTCAGTCTGATGACTCATCTTGTACTGACTTTAGACCTATATCCTTATTAAACCTAGATATAAAATTACTAGAAAAAGTAATGTCTTTGTCTTGTCTTAATAATGAAATTGGTTCATTAATAAGCAAAGATCGAGTAGGTTTCATCCCTTTATGACAAGCAGCAGATAATGTCCGTACAGCATCATTATTGATTCAAGCAGCTAAAACAAGGCGAATACCTCTGTGTCTCCTGTCATTAGATATCAAAAAAGCATTTGATACAGTGACGTGGCCCTACTTAAATTTCACTCTACAAAAATGGGACTTTGGCCCTCATTTTCTAAGCTGGGTCACTTCACTTTATAATAATCCCAAGGCATATGTTAAATATGCAGGATACAAATCAGACATGTTTGACATAAATAGAGGAACACGTCAGGGTTGTCCTCTCTCCCCACTTTTATTTGCTTTTGCTCATTAAACCTCTTGCCCAGGCTATCTGTACAGACCCCTCAATCAAGAGCATAGATTTAGCAGGCCATCAACATAAATTATGTCTATTTGCTGACGATATATTAATTTTTATGTCTTCCCCTCATATTTCTGCTCCCAATCTTATAAGCAAACTAGATCACTTTGCCCAAATTTCTGGACTAATTATAAACTCACAAAAATCAACAGCTTTAAATGTCTTTTTACCCCCGCAAACACTACAACAAGCTCAAACATCTCTCCCTTTTACATGGTCAACGTCTCACCTCACATATCTAGGTATTACTCTGACCCCCCAATCTATCTGATATCTTCTCTGCTAACTATCCACCACTACTACGAAAAATTACTAATTTTCTTAAACAATGGTCCTCTTTGCCAATATCATGGATTGGTAAAATAAATGTAATAAAAATGACTGTATTACCTAAAATGTTATATCTCTTTCGTGTATTACCCATTCCTATCCCGGCATACTTCCTTAGGAACCTACAACGTAAAACACAAGCATTCATATGGAGCTCCTTAAAATCTTGCTTACCTACCCACACTCTTTATCTTTCTAAACTTAAAGGAGGATTAGATTTCCCTAATTTTATTGATTATTTCCATGCAGCACAAATAGCACATATTCCTAAATATCACACAAAACACGAGATCCCACTCTGGGTAGCGATTGAATCAATCGACTGTGATCCGATCTCCATACCAAATCTAATATGGTCTACCTCTTCTGACCATAAAATAATAAAAAATATGATTACTAAACATACAATTGCTATATGGGATAGATTCAAAGTAATCAAAAGACTACAATCTCCGCATATACCTCTTGTATCATTTATTAGAAATCCACTTTTCTACCCGGCTCATACATCTCCTAAAACTTTTAAAAAATGGATTTCTGCTGATTTAACACAACTCTATGACCTGATAACGACCACTTCACTTAAAACATTTCCTGAAATATGTGAAACCCATCAATTTCCAGATTCAGAACTCTTTTGTTATCTACAGATCAAAATTTTTTTTATGCCATTTATACAAGGTAGACATAATCTATGTGACATAACGCATTTTGAACGTATTTGTAAAAATGACCCCCACTCAAAGGGGCTTGTGTCAATGTTGTATAGTCACCTGAATGCTTTGCCTTGTAATACAGTGGGGACGGAAAGTATTCAGACCCCCTTAAATTTTTCACTCTTTGTTATATTGCAGCCATTTGCTAAAACTATTTAAGTTAATTTTTCCTCATTAATGTACACAGAGCACCCCATATTGACAGAAAAACACAGAATTGTTGACATTTTTGCAGATTTATTAAAAAAGAAAAACTGAAATATCACATGGTCCTAAGTATTCAGACCCTTTGCTGTGACACTCATATTTAACTCAGGTGCTGTCCATTTCTTCTGATCATCCTTGAGATGGTTCTACACCTTCATTTGAGTCCAGCGGTGTTTGATTATACTGATTGGACTTGGTTAGGAAAGTCACACACCTGTCTATATAAGACCTTACAGCTCACAGTGCATGTCAGAGCAAATGAGAATCATGAGGTCAAAGGAACTGCCTGAAGAGCTCAGAGACAGAATTGTGGCAAGGCACAGATCTGGCCAAGGTTACAAAAAAATTTCTGCCGCACTTAAGGTTCCTAAGAGCACAGTGGCCTCTATAATCCTTAAATGGAAGATGTTTGGGATGACCAGAACCCTTCCTAGAGCTGGCCGTCCGGCCAAACTGAGCTATCGGGGGAGAAGAGCCTTGGTGAGAGAGGTAAAGAAGAAACCAAAGATCATTGTGGCTGAGCTCCAGCGATGCAGTCGGGAGATGGGAGAAAGTTGTAGAAAGTCAACCATCACTGCAGCCCTCCACCAGTTGGGGCTTTATGGCAGAGTGGCCCAATGGAAGCCTCTCCTCAGTGCAAGACACATGAAAGCCTGCATGGAGTTTGCTAAAAAAACACCTGAAGGACTCCAAGATGAGAAATAAGATTCTTTGGTCTGATGAGACCAAGATAGAACTTTTTGGCCTTAATTCTAAGCGGTATGTGTGGAGAAAACCAGTCACTGCTCATCACCTGTCCAATATAGTCCCAAGAGTGAAGCATGGTGGTGGCAGCATCATGCTGTGGGGGTGTTTTCAGCTGCAGGGACAGGACGACTGGTTGCAATCGAGGGAAAGATGGATGCAGCCAAGTACAGGGATATCCTGGATGAAAACCTTCTCCAGAGTGCTCAGGACCTCAGACTGGGCCGAAGGTTTACCTTCCAACAAGACAATGACCTTAAGCCCACAGCTAAAATAACGAAGGAGTGGCTTCACAACAACTCCATGACGGTTTTTGAATGGCCCAGCCAGAGCCCTGACTGTCCACCAACATTTACCATCCAACCTGACAGAACTGGAGAGGATCTGCAAGGAGAAATGGCAGAGGATCCCTAAATCCAGGTGTGAAAAACTTGTTGCATCTTTCCCAAAAAGACTCATGGCTGTATTAGATCAAAAGGGTGCTTCTACTAAATACTGAGCAAAGGGTCTGAATACTTAGGACCATGTAATATTTCAGTTTTTCTTTTTTAATAAATCTGCAAAAATTTCAACAATTCTGTGTTTTTCTGTCAATATGGGGTGCTGTGTGTACATTAATGAGGAAAAAAATGAACTTAAATGATTTTAGCAAATGGCTGCAATATAACAAAGAGTGAAAAATTTAAGGGGGTCTGAATACTTTCCGTCCCCACTGTACGTGTTTTGTATCTTTTAGATATGCTTTAGTTTGTTGTAATGTCGGTTGTATGAAGTTGTCCAGGTTTTGTCCCATTCTTGATGTGAGGGAGTCTATCCCATTTACTATGGGTCTGCCTGGAGGTTTTTCTTTGTCTTTGTGTAGCTTCGGGACAGTGTAGATGAGTGGAATTCTGCACGACTCGCAGTCCTAGACAATGGACTCAAACATACCCCTGTAAAAAATCTCAATACATTTGAAACATATATAGGGATACAAAAGTGTGTTAGAAAGATTAATATAAAAAAATATATTTTAAGTAATCCTTTTAAATCCACCAATAAGGATACAAGAGCTATGAATGAAGTCCAACATAGCACACTATGAAACAATTCTTTATATAATCCACAAGTTAGTGATAATCAACACATTGATGTCTTTAAAAGATTGGTGCTACAGGATTTGAATACATTGAAATCTAAGAAGGTGTCGGACCCTATACACATAAAAAAGGGGATCCAAATGTTGACCCAAAGGAAGGATGTGATATGCCCTGCCGATAAAGGGGGTGGCGTTATCATTCAATCAAAAGAACAATACAAAGAAGAAATTGACCGACAGTTATAAGATGGATCAACTTATGGTAAACTGTTAGGTAATCAAATTATACAATACAGAAAAGAATTGGAAAAAATTATTCATTTGGGAATAAAAAAAGCCATCCTAAATAAGAAAGAATCCAAAAACCTGATGCCCGAGTCATGCGGAATTCCAGTCAGCTACACAAAGACAAAGAAAAACCTCCAGGCAGACCCATAGTAAATGGAATAGACTGCCTCACATCAAGAATGGGACAATACCTGGGCAACCTCATACAACCGGCGGTACAACAAACTAAAGCATATCTAAAAGATATGAAACACGTATTACAACTTTTGGAAGAAGTTCCTGTGTTGGAAGGAAGAACATTACCAGACAGTTAATGTAACATCACTGTATGTCATAGTACAGCATCATCAGGCCTGTAATGCCACGAAATGGCTATTAAGAGAATATAGCACATTTATTTGCAAACAGAAGAAATATTTTATTAAATGTATTGAGTTTTGTTTGAAATATAATTGCTTTTGGGGGCAGGAGGCGGAGCCTAGCAGAGCAGACATGCATTGTTAGAGCTCCACACCGCTGAGGAGAGAAGAGAAGGACAAAGCGGAGCCTGCAGGCTCAAAAGGTATCCATTTGAACATTTTTGCCCCAGGGAACAAACTGTGAAAGTTTGGGCAGGAAATATGGTACTGGGAGGAAACCGTGGCAGAAATAAAAATCACCTCACAAAGAGCTCACAGGCACTCACTGCAGCTGAAGCAGCTCCAGTCACCTCACAAGATACAGCATCAGGGCGCTCTCACAGACAAAAAATGTCACAGCAAGACTCTCCATTTGAGTCAGATACAGAACAAATCCTCTCACAAACTTCTCCACAAGCCTCCTCAGTATCCCCAGTAATATTATTACAATTTGAAAAGATGCTTCATAAGGCTTTAAAACAAACCTCAGACCAAATAACAAAAAGCCTAACCAAAGAAATAAGAGAGCTGGGAAACCGCACCGCAGCCTTAGAAATAAAAATGGATGAAATTGAAATTACAACCCAAGAAAATATAACAGAATTGGAACAATTAAAAAAAGAGAATTTAATACTTCAAACTAAGCTCGAAGATTACGAAAATAGAGCCAGACGTTCAAACTTGCGCATAAGGGGAATACCTGAAACTGTGACAGACCTGCAATCTACTATTACTGCTCTATTACAAGAACTAAAGCCAGATATCCCTATTGAACGTTTAGAACAATCATTGTCAAAAGTTTGTAGAATTCACCTCCGTAACATCTCTAAAATTCGCCCTTTTTTAACAAATGAAACCACCAAGCTCCTCATTCACTCCCTTGTTATCTCTCGCCTTGACTATTGCAACTCCCTTCTCATTGGCCTACCACTCCATAGGCTATCCCCTCTTCAGTCTATCATGAATGCTGCTGCCAGACTTATCCACCTTACCAACCGCTCAGTGTCTGCCAACCCTCTACTTCAATCCCTACACTGGCTCCCAATCACCCAGCGAATTAAATTCAAAATTCTAACCACAACATACAAAGCCATTCACAACTCTGCCCCAAGCTACATCACTAATCTTGTCTCCAAATATCACCCAAATCGTCCTCTCCGCTCTTCTCAAGACCTCCTGCTTTCAAGCTCTCTCATCTCCTCCTCCCATGCTCGTCTCCAGGATTTCTCCAGAGCCTCTCCCATCCTCTGGAACTCGCTACCTCCATCTATCCGGCTAGCCCCTACTCTTGCTACCTTCAGGCAATCCCTGAAAACTCATCTCTTCAGGAAAGCCTATCACGTCTCCAACTAATCTCCTACCACTTCCACCAGCTCATTCCCCACAGTTACAACCTTTTGTACCACCTGCCCCACCCTATTAGATTGTAAGCTCTTCTGAGCAGGGCCCTCTTAATCCTATTGTATTGTATTATATTATAACTGTATTGTCTCCCTTTTATATTGTAAAGCGCTGCGTAAACTGTTGGCGCTATATAAATCCTGAATAATAATAATAATAATAATAATAGAACTGGACAGAGTACACAGAGCCCTCACAGCCAAAAAGAAAGATGGACCCCCACGTGATATAATCACAAAATTTCATTATTACAGAACGAAAGAACAAATACTAATTGCTGCAAGAGAAAAAAAAGAACTTAATTTTCAAGGACACAATTATCAAATTTTTGCTGACCTATCCCAACTTACTATTACTAAAAGACGATCCATGAAACCCCAACTAATGGAACTGCAACGCCACAACATTATGTATCAATGGGGCTTCCCCTTTTCAGTCAGATTTAACTACCAAGGTACAATTTACAGAAGCAGATCAGCAGATGAACTACAACAAACCCTTTTAAAATTAAATCTGACAGAACCCACAAGCAGCAACACTCCCACATGCAGAAGAATGGCGTCATCTTCACCTTCAGGCAGCACCCAGAAAATTTCAGAACAAAATGGGAATCATCATTCTCACAAAAGAGGCCGTTATGCCACATCATCCATGGACCAAGAAGATTCAATGGACTGACATCCTAATTCCTGATATCTCTTCATTTATTGTATTAAGAGATGGTTCTCTATAAAAAACCTATATTTATACTGAATGTAACTGCATTCTGTCACACACTGTATGGGATCATGTTACATTCCAGTTATATTTCTTATTACTTCTGATTCATATAGCCTTAGAATATATAAGCGAAATAAGGAAATTCTTGTTCAGTTATATATTATCAGGTAATAACAATAGATTTATTACTTTTTAGGACAAATATGTTCAATAATCCAGAAGTAATGGAAGCTTTTTCTTTCTTTTCTTAAAACAAATATATTATTACCTAACTAGTTCCTAGAATTATGTTTTTGTTTATTCTAATCTGAAGCAATACAACCTCAATTTTATGAGTTAACATATCTAAACAGTTACATATGAATAAAATATGTAATTGTTTACTCTAAAAGGGTTAAAATCCCAAAATAATTCAAACTATCTTCATCAATACCAAAGTTATTAACAGTACCTTTCTAACTGAATTATTTAGCCTAGGGCAAGACTAACCATATACAACCACCCTGGAATAAATAATTTCAACAAAAACTATATTCTGCACTCCAATTAATGAAACATCATTTTGATGTCTTTTGACATAGCACTTCTCTCCTGTAAGCGGAAGATCCATGTACCCCCATTAGCCCTCCTCATTCTCCCAACCATATTATGTGGGAGTGTGACGAAGGCACTTATTCCCCTGAGAGAGACATTTATTCTCTTTCACGGGTAAATTGTGATTACTTGCAAAAAATAATTTATACAATGTATCATCTAATCTCATATGTTTTTTGTTTACTCTTTACTCCAGAATTCACTGGTTTCTTTTCTATCTATTCATCTCTTCAGTCCACACAGGTTGATCTGCGCAGTCAGCTCTGCATAACAAAAAGTAAGTCAAAACTATTTGATCTATTGCCATGGCACCACTGAATATACTTTCCCTGAATGTTCAGGCAATAAATGTCCCTCAAAAAAGGACCAAAGCCTTCCGTACTTTCCATAACAAGAAGGCTCACATAGTATGCCTCCAAGAAACACACTTCACCAAAGATTCTACTCCAAAATATATTTCTCCTTTTTATCAACAAATTTACACGGCTTCTGCCTGTACCAAGCAAAGGGGAACTCTAATTGCATTTCACCGATCCACACCATTCACCTTATCATCAGAAATTAAAGACCCAGAAGGTAGATACCTGATACTCATGGGTTATATAATGGATACAGCAATCACGGTGATTTCCTACTACGCTCCTAACAAACAACCTACACCATTCCTCTCACATATATTACAAGTGATTAATACACACAAAATAGGAACAGTGATAATGTGTGGGGATTCGAACCAGGTCCTCCTCCCATTTCTAGATAAATCACCTTTTACACCATCCAAAATAACCTCTAGATTACCTTTTTCTCAACTTCTTTCCAAATACAATCTAGTAGATTCATGGAGAGAAAGTAACCCAATGAAAAAGAAATTCACTTATTTCTCGCACCCTCATCAAACCTTCACCAGAATAGATCATATTTTTCTAACAATAGGAATGATACCAGAAATTATTGCATCAGATATAATTCCGATTCCGTGGTCTGACCATAATGCAGTATACACTACTATAGCCTCAGCCATACCAAAAGCGCATGACCCAACGTGGTACTTACCGGACATAATGCTCAAACACCCACTACATCAGATGGCCATTGAACAAGCTTTAAAGGAATACATATCAATTAATAATACAACAGACATCTCCCCAATAACACTGTGGGAAGCTCATAAGCCTGTCTTGCGTGGTACAATACAAAGACAAATGGCACTATTTAAACGGGAACGCAAAAATCTAGCAAAAAAACTAGAACTCAATTTTAATGCAGCCTACATATCATTTCAAGATAATCCATCTCAGAGTACAAAATCTCATCTGGAAAAATCTAGATTGGAATACGATCTATTTCTCACTGAGTCAGTTGCTAAATCCCTCAAACGCTCCAAACACAATTTCTACATGAATACAAACAAACCAGGTACATATTTGGCTCGGGCATTAAATTCAACTAACAAATCTTTCAAACCAATACGTTTGAAATTATCAAAAAATGTTTACACTTGTAATCCAGTTAAAATAGTCCATAAATTTCACTCACATCTCGCAACTTTATACAAGACAAACAATGAATTTAATCCTACAGAAGCTGAATCCTTCTTCTCAAAAATAACCTTACCTGAGTTATCTCAGAATCAAAAAAGCAGTTTGGATGAGCCTATAACTATAGATGAAGTTGCTAACGCCATAAAAGACCTAAAACTTAACAAAAGACCAGGCCCAGACGGCTACTCGGCTTTATACTATAAAACATTCTCAGAAATACTCTCTGCCATTCTCACTGAAACTTTTAACAAACTTCTAGATGGACATTCTTTTCGGCAAGAAACACTAATGGCAATTGTTTGTATGATCCCAAAACCCCTTTCTGATGATACTTCCTGTGTGAATTATCGACCTATCTCTCTGTTAAACCTCGATATTAAATTATTAGCAAAAATAATAGCAAAACGCCTCAATAGCATTATAGGAAAATTAATACATAGAGATCAAGTAGGCTTCATGCCAAATAGACAGGCAGGCGATAATATACGCAGGGCAGTGTTATTGGCACATATTGCTAAAAAACGGAAAATCCCTTTATGTTTTCTATCTCTCGATATTAAGAGGGCATTTGACACAGTATCCTGGCAATATATGCAATATTCATTACAAAAATGGGGTTTTGGACCCCACTTTTTAACATGGATCAAAGCATTATATAATAAACCCAAAGCCTATATAAAATATGCTGGATACAAATCTGAAGCCTTTAATATCGAAAGAGGTACCCGACAGGGTTGCCCATTATCTCCCTTATTATTTGCCCTTATACTCGAACCCATGGCCCAATACATCAGAACAAACCAAACTATAACTGGCATTGAAGTAGGAGGTATTACACACAAATTATGTATATTTGCAGACGATATATTACTTTTTCTATCATCACCACAGGTCTCTGGTCCTAACTTAATACCAGCTCTTGATGGATTTGCAGCCCTATCCGGCCTTATGATTAATCCTAAGAAATGCCTAGTGCTTAATATTTCACTCACAAACATGGAATTGATCCCGGCTAGGACTGCACTCCCATTCACATGGGCAGAAAAATCAATCCCATATCTTGGAATTCATTTAACAGCATCTCATTCTGACTTATTCTCAACCAATTATCCTCCTGTATTAAGACAGATCACAAATCTAATAAAACAATGGTCGCAACTTCCTTTATCCTGGATAGGGAAGATTAATGCAATCAAAATGACTATTCTACCCAAATTGCTTTATCCAATTCCTTCCTATTTTTTGAGAATAGTACAAAAAAGAGCAACTTTGTTTATATGGGGCTCTTCTAAACCACGTATACCTATACACACACTACATCTTCCCAAAAATAAAGGAGGCCTGGGATACCCTAATTTTACTAACTACTACAGAGCAGCACATTTGGCCAGTCTGTCCAAATACCATGCAAAACAGGAAATCCCATTATGGGTATTTATAGAGGCTTCAGAAAATGACCCTCTATTAATATCAAATTTATTATGGCTTGATCCTAAAGACCGCTTTAAAATTCATAATCCCATAACTAAACACTTCTTATCTCTCTGGGATAAACTAAAAACCAAATATCAGTTACAATCTCCACACAATCCTCTCCTTTCTTTTATCAGAAATCCGGCCTTTTATCCGGCATGGATCTACCCAAATTCTTTTAAAGCTTGGACAACATCAGGCATTCAGACACTAAATGACTTCATAGCATCTAAATCATTCCTTTCATTCCCATCGCTTAGAGAAAAATATGATCTACCAAACTCTGAGATATTTAGATATCTCCAAATCAAAAATTTCTATACACCATTCCTAAAGGGGGATACACCATTATCCCAATTATCCATTTTTGAATCAATCTGTACAAAAGATCCATTTGCTAAAGGTACAATTTCATCACTTTATAATCAATTATATGGAGTAGCAAATCTTAATAGACCCTCTTACGTTCAGAGGTGGGAGGAGGACCTGGGACGAACTTTAGAAGACACGGACTGGTCTAATATATGGCTCACATCTAAGTCATCTTCACCCAACATCTTGGCACTAGAGACAAATTATAAAGTCCTAACTCGCTGGTACCTTGTACCCGCTAGAGTGGCAAAATATTCACCTAATACCTCAACTCTTTGTTTTCGAGGATGCCCAGAAATAGGCACATATTTACACATATGGTGGACGTGCCCAGTAATCCAAACCTTCTGGAAGGAAGTCTTCGTGATTGCATCTAAAATATTTAAAAAAATAATACAACCAGATCCATATTTAACTTTACTTAATCTAAAACCGGAATGGTTAACACTCTCTCAATTCAAACTTATGATCCAACTAATAACGGCTGCAAAACAAACAGTGGCCAAGGCATGGAAATCTCCTACATTGGTACTAGCAGAAACAATTCACAGAATGAATAATACAATGTCCCATGCTAAGATGGTAGCCATCGATCAAAATCAAATTCCAAAATTTGAAAAACTTTGGCATCCTTGGATAAAACAACAGTTCCTGTCAAATTTCAATGACTCTGTCCTGTTGCCATGGTAACCGATTAAATGACTTACAGAGACACCCATTCTAAGGCTTCAAAGAGAACTAAAAAGAATAATAAACTGACGAGCGGGACAACCTTGTGGACCATACCTCTACCTTTCAACCCTTTTTCTTCTTTCTCTTTCCTTTTCTCCACCTTACGATTAAAGCTCATTATCAGAACTTATTTGACCTATATACACTCTACTTGTAAACAATATGTATAGTAGGTATAAATCATTTAAATACCTACAAAAGTAACTAAGGAAATGATATATATCTTTAATTTAGGTTTACGTGAACCCAATGTTTAATATTTGAAATTTCATGATATTTACCTATATAAACCCTACTGTAAAACAATGAGCTTACTTTATAGATCCTTGTAAACTTACTTTATGTATATTTATGTATCTTTATAACATTGTATACTCAATAAACTTCTTTTGACAAGGAAATATAATTGCTTTTGGTATGACCAAGCATTTTACAAACAAATTACGGGTATAGCGATGGGTGCCAAATTCGCACCGAGTGTGGCGAATGCCTTTATGGCACAATGGGAAGAGCAAACAGTCTATTACAATTCCCCAGTTGAATTAACTTTTTATAAAAGATTAATTGATAACGTGATAATCATATGGAACGGGAGTAAAGTTACACTTGAGAATTTTCTAGCCCAACTCAATAACAATGATAAGAACATCAAACTCGTTTGGAACATCAGTGAGAAGCAAGTAAACTTCTTGGATTTAGACAATACTTGGAAAAAAACTCATCACAAAAACATTTTAAAAATATTGACACCAATAGCTATTTATCTATGAACAGTTGTCATCACAAATCGTGGCTTTTTAATATTCCAAAAGGCCAACTTGTTATGCCCCGTACACACGATCGGATTTTCCGATGGAAAATGTCTGATCGGAGCGTGTTGTCGGAAATTCCGACCATGCGTGGGCTCCATCGGACATTTTCCATCGGATTTTCCGACACACAAAGTTTGAGAGCAGGCTATAAAATTTTCCGACAACAAAATCCGATCGCGTCAATTCCGACCGTGTGTGGCCTGTTCCGATGCACAAAGTGCCACGCATGCTCAGAAGAAATTCCGAGACGGAACAGCTCGGTCTGGTAAACTTAGTGTTCGCAATGGATACAGCACTTTCGTCACGGTGCAATGTAAAAAATGGTTTAATACAGCGCACTCTCTTCTTCTTTATAATGTGAGAAGAATTAAGTAGTTTTGCTGCTCATATTCACACAGACTTCTCACAAACGTATTTCTTTATTATTTATCGGGATTCCCTTAATATATTTTGATTTGTCACATCTGACAAAAATATGTTTGTGTTGTTTTTTTTTTTGTTTTTTGTTTTTTTTAAAGGCAGATTTATTTTTTATTTTAGGTTTGTATTTTTTCAAAGGCTGATCTTTGTTTTATTTTATTTTTAGTTTTACTCCAGAATATTTTTGTGTGTGTTTTGTGTGTCAAGTTACCACAACACCATTATTATCTTGTATTATTTAATCTCAAGGAGATTGTTTGGTGTTGGTGTCCCTTGTTAATTTCACATTGTATTTTTGAAATGTACCTGAATCCTCACAAACAAACTGTCCTTTTAGAAGGAAAACACACATAGGCAAGTATAATTGAAACCAAAAATCCTTTATTAAGGGATCAGAACCAAACAAAGAGGGAGGCAACGCTGGATAAACAGGAGAAATTAGCGAAGCCTTGGACCCCCAGGGCAGACATCAATTTTTGAACATCAAAATTGGTGGCCTGAGGAGAGTCCATATGTAAGGGAGTGCAGTCTGGTCCAGAAGTCCCAGAGATTCGGAAAGCAGCAGATGACATCTGTGTCCCCAGGCTGTGGTACCACAAGAGGCTGCATCTTTTGCCAGACCAGACTGAACCCAGGGCCATCACTTTCTGGTCTTCCTTCCATGCTTCCTTCCTGGCTGTGGCTCTGCTGTTGGAGATGTGGCAGGAGGAGGAGGAGGACTAGTAGGACCTGGAGGAGAAGGAGGAGGAGGAGGAGGACCTGGAGGAGGAGGAGGATCATGTGTGAGGTCACAAAGGTGGGTATCAGATGTTATTTGGGCCCTCAACCCCTTATTGAGAGCCTCCAAAATTAATGACTCACACATGAGTTGTTGGCCCTCCTCCATCCGCTGCATTTTACAGGCAATTATGCCAGCAAAGTCCTCCTCCACAGTGTGTGGTGCTCCCAGGGCCTCTGTAGCCTTCCAAAGGAGGCCTATGGCAGCCTCCTCTAGGGTACTCCTCCTCCTGCCACTTTCTCTTTGCGGGTGTAGGGGAGGGACCTGCATATCAGGCAGCCTGCTCGGCCCGGCCACCTCCTGGCTGAGACTTCTCTGTGTATGAAAAAGGGACATGGTTGTAATGTTTTGCATCATCAATCACAATCATAAATTAGTACTCCAAACTAACATCTAGTTAACATCATTGATTGGACAACCTGAAATATTTAGAGGAATGCTATACCTGGCTCAATCTGGGCTCCTCCACATGTTGTTGCCTGGAAGGCCCAGGTTGGGCGTCAGAAGCCTCAGCTGGGGGGGAAGGAAGCGTGGAAGGAAGAGTGGAGAGTGTTGGGCTGGGTTCAGTCTGACCTGCCAGAAAATGCAGCCTGTCGTAGTACCACATCCTGGGGACATAGATGTCATCTGCTGCTCCGGATCTCTGCGAATCCTGGACTTTCTGGCGCTCCCTTACATATGTGCTCCTCAGGCCACCAATTAGGATCTTCAAATATGTGATGTCTGCCGTGGGGATCACCTGCTTCACAATTTCCAACAATTGATCCAGTGCTGCCTTCCTCTTTGTTTGGTTCCTATAATGTGGGTGGTTGATCTCCCACAGACAAGGCAGCTCCCTGAACATGTCAATGAATATTGCCATGCAGTCTGTATCATTCAAGATATCCATTTTAACTGCAAGACACAACACAAGACAAACCCTAATGTCAGCCAAAACTCTCCTAATCTTGTTACAATATAGGCCTCAATCTAGAAGCAGTATAGGCCCAAGTTTGTCTCTTACCTTCGTTATTACGATCAGCGCCTCCAGTGCTCCTTCCTCCGCTCACACATCGTACGTAATACGCACGCGTGTTACGCTTTATACACACTGCGCATGCGTGTAACTCCGCCCGCCCCTGACGTTCTTTCTAGTCTATTCCCCGCCCCTTTTCGTTCGGCGCAGTGGGTGAAGAGCACATGGCGGAGTCAGAGCAGGTGCGTGCTAATTATAGCAACGAGGAGGAGGAAAGCTCAGATCCAGAAACGTCCCGATCCAGAACGAGACGATTTAAGGCCACAAATATGTCTTTTGGTGAGATGTTGGAGATGGTGGACATCCTAAAGAAGGCCGACTATGACGGGAAGTATGGACCTTACCCCAACCCCAATATCAGAAAGGCCAAGATCATGGCGAAAGTGGTCAAAAGTCTGCACCGGAATTTCGGGGTACGACGATCGAAAGATCAGCTCAGTGGTCGGACCTGAAATTAAGAGAGCCCGAGCAGTACAGAAAGATCCGGAGAGTGCTGCAAAAAAGTAAGTAGTTGTGCTGTGTTCCTATTCTTTTTGTCTTTATTACGTTCGTGCTGCTCCATATGCTTTTCTTAAGTTTTGTACAGTTTAAAATGGCAACTTTAATGTTCATGGGCCCATTATTCGTTCGTATCAAACATTTTTCTTTCGGCCTATAAAACACCATTGTTTAGGCCATATGCATTAGCCAACATTTTTTAGGGCCTACTTGTATGAAAAATATTTGGTTGTGTAGAAGGGTTTGTTACTAGAATGAAATGCAAACTAGATTCTGTGTAAGGAGAGGACACTCAGCAGCTGTTTAGACATCTGGATGTTGGAGCACTAGTGTGGGACACAAGAACACCCTTTTTATTAGGGGGCCCACACAGGTGCTCCAGTGTATACAATAGGGGTGTCTCCATCTGTGAAGCTTGTACAAGACAGGTAAAGTATTGAAGCTTGACAAAGGACAATAAAAATGCTACATCTTGGAACTCTGCCCAAATAGACAATTGTACCCCACTTCTAAGCAATGTTTCATCTTTAGATTTTGGCCATCAAATATCTGCGTGCTAATTATACCATTTTTGTTTTACATAGGGGAGAAAAGACTCGGAGGACACCCCTCATCCGAGGAGACCTCAGACCCCCCACCTCTGGAAGAAGGGGACATACCCCCAACCCAAGCTGAGCAGGAGGAGGAAGAAGACGTGGTGGAAATTGACACCACAACAGGTGAGTGTCTCTCGACCACAGACTCAGGTAAGGGATGGATGCCGGCAGATTTTTGATACCTGCTTTTGTTTGTTTTCTCTCTTTTTAGGTGATCGTGATGTTGTGGATCGAGATCCTTTCACATCAGAAAGTGCCCAGATCCTGATCGGGGAGATCATGGGGTGTAATTTAGAATTGGAAAACCTCAAGAAAAAAATCAATGATGTTATTCAAAAAAATAATAACATCATTGATGTTTTGGGGCAAATTTAAAACCCCGCAAAATCACTTTGTTTTTTTTGTATGCTACAATCTTAAAAATGTTTTAGCGATGTTTAGAAAAGCCAAATTTGGAGGATGCACACACTGTGCCAACATGTGCTATCTGCCATCACGGGAGATCAATGGATGCGTTTTGGGGGTGCAACCCCTTCCTCAATAATAAATTAGCTCTGAGGAAGGGGTTGCTCCCCCAAGACACGTCCCTTGATCCCCCGTGATGGCAGCTAGCATATGTTGACATTCGTAAATTGGTGTGCATCTTCCAAATTTGGCTTTGGCTTCACCCCATCTGAACGCAATATCAAACACAGTTCCTAAATACTCATGTCTGATATTGCCTTCAAGTTTTACCATATGTGAACTTTGTAAGTTCAAGATTGTCTTTCTTGTTGGTTTTACACAGGCCTGTTTTATCTTAAATGGACATTTCTATTTTTGATAATGCCACCCCAAAAATTGTTATACAACAAACATGTTGGTTTGTTTTAAAAACCTTTTCTAAATGCACATGTGATTGTGCAGGTATTAAAAAGATTGTTATCAAGAATGTGTGGATTATTGGCTCAACGCTCCAACACTTTTGTGGTGATATAATTGCTGTTTTCTGTGAAAATGGGGGTTATTTCCTAAGGGCAAATCCTCTTTGCACTACAAGTGCAGTTTCAGTGCAGTTTCAAGTGCACTTGTAGTGCAAAGTGTCTACGCCTTTAGTAAATTACACCCAACAGTGCTTTGTATAAGGTTACACAATCACGCCATTTTCAGGACTCTCCACATTGCTGTCAGGGTCAGCTAAAACAAACACAAGCAGTAAATGTCACCAAAGATTAGCTTTTTTTTATTTGATAAAGGCTTCACAAATTGTCTGACATATTGATGGCCCCCCTACCCGCAAAGAACTCAAGGTATCTTAACCGGACATCACGGGCACTCAGGGAAGGCAAGCCAGGACGGCCACTTTCAAGCGCCGTCAGGGTTGTTTCATGTAGAATTCCGGCCTCAGGCCCAACTGAGCCAGCATAGTTGGCAGAATGTTGGCGTAAAAAGTTATGTAGAACACAGCATGCCAGGATTATATGATTAAGTTTATACTCCTCCATATGGATGGGTGTCAGAAATAGGCGGAACCGGCTGGCCGTGATTCCAAATGTGTTCTCCACCACTCTTCTGGCTCTGGCCAGCCGGTAATTAAAAACCCTCTGTTCCGGGGTGAGGGTCTTCATCGGGAATGGCCGCATAAGATGGTCCCCCAGCGCAAATGCTTAATCCGCAACGAAGACGAATGGGAGTCCTTCCACATTGTCTTCTGGAGGTGGCAAGTCCAAGCTGCCATTCTGGAGATGCCTGTAAAACTCCGTCTGTGCGATGACTCCACCATCGGACATCCGGCCATTCTTCCCCACGTCCACATACAGGAAGTCGTAATTAGCCGACACCACCGCCAACATCACAATACTATTGAACCCCTTGTAATTATAATAGTATGACCCCGAGTTGGGTGGTGGGACGATGTGGACATGTTTCCCATCAATTGCCCCTCCGCAGTTAGGAAAGTCCCACCGCTGGGCAAAGTGGGAGGCCACAGTCCGCCATTCCTGTGGCGTGGAAGGAAACTGTTGAGGAAAACAAAAAAATTAGTATTTTTGCACATAAACATGGCAAGCAGATTAGACACAAACATTCTTGGCCAACCTCCAGATAACATTTATTAAGGGGAATTTTACAACACCAAAGTATAAGGTACACCTATCATATTCCCCGTCCCCCCCTCTCATGGGCCATTTCTAACATTATAGGTGGGGGGGATCTTGGACAGGTAACCCTCTCCACTTCATTGAGAGATGAATGCCTAAATAATGTGTATTACTTTGAACAGCCCCTCCTTAGTTACACTATTGGCAGCCCACTGGACAGGTAAGAAGTATCATAATACAAAGATATAAATACACACTGTACACATTTGAGCACATTTGGACATTCTGCTATTACCTATCAAGATAATAATAGGATACAAAAACTTTCAACAGTACCATTTGAAAGTATACAGGCAGGCCCTTGCACTACATGCTTTGGGTAATTCATCCATACATCTGACCACAAAAGAGATGGGTATAGTGTGTATGGGTTTGGCAAAGTCAGCAGATAGATGATTGAGGATAGATAGAGAATCGGGATCAGCTGACTTAGCAGATGGGGGGAGGGAGGGTTAATAAAAATGATTTGGGGACACCACAACAAAAAAGCCTTGGACACTCTTCCTGAATTTAAAGCACAAATCACATTTCAAAACATTTTAGGGGGTGTTTGGGGTAGAGCACTACTATGGAGCTGACAAAATACATTGTTAAGTTACTACATGAGGTGAATATAGGGCAGGAGAGCATGCTGGGGAGGTTAGTGAAGGCAAATATGTATGAAGGACAAAAAAAATAATTACATAAAAATCCAGCATGCATGAGGACAAAGGGGACATTCACAGCATATTACAATCATGGTATTTAGGGACTGAGGAGAGAAATACAATATATTAGCAAACATTATATACAATAAAATGTGATATTAAAGGATAAAAATCTTACCTTAATATACTCCTTCTGCAGGACCTGTATGTTGGCAGAACAGGTCTCTGGGATAATGATACCCAGAGCCTGGGGGGAGATGCCTGTCGAGAACTTCAAGTCCTGCAGGCTTCTCCCTGTCGCCAAGTACCGCAGGGTAGCGACGAGCCTCTGCTCCGCAGTGATGGCTTGCCTCATGCAGGTATCCTGCCTGCTGATATAGGGGGTCAGCAAAGCCAGCAGACGGTGAAATACGGGGTCCGTCATCCGGGGAAAGTTCCTGAAATCATCAGGATTATTCTCACGGATCCCACGGAACAAAGGCATATGAGAGAACTGGTCACGCTGAAGCAACCAATTCTTTGGTCCACGAACTCCTCCCCACCCTGTTCATAGACTGAACTTGTGTCAAGGTCAGGACCCCAACGCCAAGCCCCCGCACAGCACGAACTCTACGAAGAGTACATATACGCAACATGGCTAGAAAATGGTCGGCTGCTCAGAACGAAGTAACAGAACGCACTGAAGAACAGCAAGGCCTGTGAAGAGCGACCTGAAAAACCGTAAAGAACGAACAAGAACACAATGACTAAGTGACGCGGAACTTGCTTGCATGCACTGAAGAGCAGATACAAACCTACAAGCACAAACTGAACCGCAGAAAACGATCTGAAAGCCACGAGTCTGAAAAAGCGCGAATCGTCTCTCACCAAACTTTTACTAACACGAGATTAGCAAAAGGAGCCCAAAGGGTGCCGCGCTTGGTTCTGAACTGGCCTTTTCTAGTCTCATCGTACGTGGTTGACGTCACCGCGTTGTTGGCGATCGGAAATTCCGACAACTTTGTGCGACCGTGTGTACGCAAAACAAGTTTGAGCCAACATCCGTCGGAAAAAATCCTAGGATTTTGTTGTCGGAATGTCCGATCAATGTCCGATCGTGTGTACGGGGCATTAGAATTAAGAGGAACTGCGCGAATGAAAATGATTTTATGTCTCATGCCATATTCATTGGAAACAGGTTCAATGACAAGGGATAAACTGAAGAATTTATAGAAAAACAAATTAATAATGTTAAGAAAATCAAGAGAACAACAATGCTCCAAGGGAATAAAAATAAAATGCAATGGAATTTGGAAGCCCCATATATAATTTTAGATTACAATGCCCAACATAGAGAAGTAGAAAACCTAATTAAGAGGCATTGGCACATATTGAAGAGCGACAGACACTTAAACAGTATTCTTCCAGAAAAACCCAATATAGTTTATAAAAGAGCACCTACCCTAAGGGACATTAGACTCAAAAATGTTGTGGAACCACCCCCAGATAGGAGCTACACATTCTTTACAGGAAAGGGATTTTACCCCTGTAAACATTGCTTCGCCTTCCAACATACCAAAAAAACACAATTAAGAAGAAAAGAATTTACATTTATGAACACGGGACAAGAATACCCCATTAAGGATTTTATCAGTTGCCACACTGAGGGAGTAGTCTATATCCTACAGTGTAGCTGTAATTTACAGTATGTGGGAAGGACTAAGAGACCCTTGATGGTCCGAATTGGGGAACATGTCCAAAACATTATCCAGGGTTTCCCTAAACATAATGTAAGCAGACATTTTGCATGGGTACATGCCAAAGACCCCACACATTTACAGTTCTGGGGCATTGACAGATACAATAGACCTTGGAGGGGGGCACATAAAGTGAGATCCATTAGTCAGAAGGAATCTAAATGGATACATACCCCCCCAATGGTTGGGGGTTTGATGGTTTAAATGTGGAATTCGACAATTCAAATTGTTTTTTAAGTAATTTTTAGGTATTTTAACTATTATTTTACTATATTTTGCAATTTTATTATATTGATATGTAATCCTCTATGCCTCATTTTTGATACGTATGGTTGTTTTAGGTTATTAAATATATATTTTCATATAGGGATTGATAATACTATTTATCAATTTTAATTTACCCATTTTAAAGTTGACATATGGTGACCGTACTTACTTACTCACCTAAATCTGACAAGTATATCTAGAAATCTGGACACAGAGTTTTATATACAGTAAATTTTTAATTTTTTTTATACATAGTAGTTTATAATAGTAGTTTTACATGTTATCTGCTTATAATCATGTAATATTGATTGTTCCAGTGATTGGGACTTACAGTTAAGCAATCGTTATAGATACGTAATAGCTTCACCTACCAAGAAAATGGCCGCCATAAGCGATGAGACACATTTCAGTGATCTCTAAGAAAATGGCCGTTGTATTCTGTTTTTCCACCTAGAAGATGGCCGCCTCTAGGTTGGAGACATTATCTCCAACAAAATGGCCACCAAGTCACTTCCTGTCTTCGTATATAAATAGAATTAGTTGATAGCCAATCTGGTGACCCTGATGAAGTCACGTGTTGTGACGCAACACGTAGGCGTGGCCAGATATACCGAACAAACCGGAAGTGATGTAAGAGGTGTCTACAACGTTGTCTATAATGCACTGTTTGCACCATTATTGCTGTTTTTTTCTGCTTTTAAATTGGGCCTTTAATAAATTGAGTTTAGATAAACGTTTTTACGCTATTGGAGGTGTTTTCTTTACCCTTACATAATAATTGAAAATATCAGAATCATCATATGATCGAGAGTCTGGAAAGTTGGTGATACTGCTGGAAACCGGTAACCATGTCCAGGACCACCAGGGATTCAATCTTTTTTTGGAGATCATTAAGGCGGTTTATATTCCTCATTGAGGTAAGAGCTCTGGGAGCACTAAGTTCACAAGAATCACAAGATAATACACAGAAGAACTGCATGTCACAAGAATAATCTACCACAAGAATCATTTGTCACATAATTTTTGGCACATTGTTTGAAAGGACATTTTTCACTTAGCACAACATTAGTCCATTATTTTGCTATTGTGTGTATATTTGTCACAGTTATTGTCTATTTAGTTATAGAAAGTTGCTCTGATCACTATTTATATAATCCTAATTGGGAACCCACTACTTCTGCAGCACCCATACTTCCCCCATTCACTGGCCAACCCGGAATTCAGGTGGAAATAGTTGATTTTATGTCACTTGAATTCTATTCGCTGTTTTTCACGGAAGATCTCTATTGTGAACCAAAGCAATTTGTATGCTGGTCAATTCATCATCGCTAATCCCCATTGGACCCTTGCCAGAGATTGGAAACCATTTCCGGTTTCTGAATTTAAGACCTTTCTGGGCCTATCCCTCCTCATGGACATAAAAAAAAATAACCAATTTACCATATGCCCGTGTTCTCTGCCTCCATGACCAGGGCACGATACAAGCAGATCTTGTAGTTCATGCACTTCAACGACAATGAACTCTGTTGTGCTGGGGGTGATCCTGGATACGATCAGCTCTACAAAATTCGGCCCCTCGTAAACCACTTCAGCTAACGGTTTGCAGCCTTGTTTACTCCCGATCAAGTTGTCTGCATTGATGAGTCCCTGATTAAGTTTTCTGGCCGCTTGTCTTTCAAACAATATCTTCCCAGCAAGTGTGCCAGATATGGGGTCAAGAAGTATAAGCTCTGTGACAGGGCCACAGGCTATGCATATAGTTTTATGGTTTACGAGGGAAGAGATAGTCACGTAGAGCCAGAGAACTGCCCAGAATACATAGGGATTGCTGGTAAGATTGTTTGGGACTTGGTGTCACCCTTATTTGGAAAGGGGTACCACTTGTATGTGGACAATTATTACATGAGCCTGCCACTTTTTAGTCACTTGTTTGATCACCAAATTGGTGCATGTGGCACCGTGCGATCTAATCGCTGGAGCATTCCCCAGCGACTTGTAGATTCCTGTCGTAGGCTGGGGGAGAAAGCCTGCTTGAAGTGTAATAACTTGCTCGCTGTGAAGTGGAGGGATAATCGGAATGTTTTCGTTCTGTCCTCCATTCACGCAGACACGACGGACCAAATTCCTACGGCAACTGGTGTTGTGGAGAACCCCTCTGTGTCAACGAATATAACCTTAACATGGGAGGGGTGGACCTCAACGACCAGTTGGTGGCACCGTACCTAATTGTCCATAAGGCCAGACGCTGGTACAAAAAAGTGTCTGTATACTTATTACAATTGGCTCTGCTGAATGCGTTTGTGCTATACAAAGCTTCATTACAAACTGGATCCTTCCTTAAATTCCAGGAAGAGATCATCACAGCCCTTCTGTTTCCAGATGGTGCTGTGACCCAACTTCCCAATCCAAATGCAGTAATCCGGCTGCATGGGAGGTATTTTCCTTATGTCCTCCCTGGTACCCCTACCCAATGAGCCCCCCAAAGAAAATGTTGTGTCTGTAGAAAGCGCGGATATAGGCGTGACACCTACTATTATTGTCCCTCCTGTCCTGACCTGGTCTTTGCATTGGTGAATGTTTTGAACGCTAGCATACACTAGTGGAGTTTTAGCGTAGGATACAGCACTGCACAGACTAGGACACAGATTCACAGGGTCTCCAAAGATGCCATCGTATTTTGGGAGTTCCAAACCTGGAACCGAACCGTTACAGCCGTTACAGTTTAAAAAGTGTAAAATTAATAAATAAATAAAAAAAGTTAAAAAAAAAAAAACTAATATAAAAAAAATAAAAACCAAAAATAGTTGTCGTTTTATTGTTTTCTCTCTCTCTCTCTATTCTCTCTCTATTGTTCTGCTCTTTTTTACTGTATTCTAAAATGCAATGTTTTATTATTACTATGTTTTATCACGTTTGCTTTTCAAGTATGTAATCTTTTATACTTTACTGTTTACTGTGTTTTATTGTTAACCATTTTTTGTTTTCAGGTAGGCCATTCAGCTGCAGCATGGGTTTATTTATCTTGACAGCAACAGTTTGCTCCCATGATATGTAAAACCGTGACTTCAGCGATGTCAGAGGTGATTTCACCACCACAGTAAAAAAAAGAGCATATATGCCAAAGCATGGGGGCAGGGGTGGAGGAGCGATTTGCTCCTAACATTAGGGGCGGATTGCCCCTATGTTTCGGCATATATTTTTTAGGCACAGATTGCGTTAAAAAATGTTTTATTTTTACTATGTTTTATTGTATTTGCTTTGCAGGTATGGTAAGTCTTACTGTTATACTGTAATGTTACTTTGTTTTATTGTTAACTATCATTTGCTTAGCAGGTACACCATTCAGCTGCAGCACTTATTTATTTATCTTGAAAGCAACAGCGTTTGCTTCCACGATACGTAAATCAGCGACTCCAGCGTTGTAGGAGGTGATCTCCCCACCATAGAAAAAAAAAATGGTGCATGTATGCCCAAAATTAGAAGTGGGTGGATGAAGGGCGGTATTCTAATGATGGGCATACCCATCGATCAATCTCTTTTTTTTGTTCAGCCCACAGGCTGCATGAAAAAAAGAACATTACAATGTATGCCCAACAAGGACCAGCAACGTACTTTTATGTTGCTGGATTTTGAGTGGTTATACCAGAATGATACCTGCGGGTTTAGGTATCATCTTCGTATCATTCTTTTCAGCCAGCAGTCAGCTTTCATGTAAAAGCAATTCTAGCAGCTAATTAGCCTCTAGACTGCTTTTATAAGCAGTGGGCGGGAACATCCCCCCCTCCTTCTCCCATGGTTTTCTCGGGCTCTCCTGTCCCAACAGGGATCCCGAGACTGCAGCAAGTGGTTCCGCCAGCTGACCATAGAGCTGATCAGAGACTAGAATGGCTCCAATCATCTCTATGGCCTAAGAAACTGGAAACTACGAGCATTTAATGACTTAGGATTCACCAGCTATAAACAGTGCCATTGGGAAATTGGCAAAGCATTTTATCACACCGATCTTGGTGTGGTGGTGTGATCAGATGCTTTGAGGGCAGAGGAGAGATCTAGGGTCTAATAGAACCCAATTTTTTCGAAAAAGAGTACCTGTTACTACCTATTTCTATCATAAGGGATATTTACATTCCCTGAGATAACAATAAAAATGATTAAAAAAATAAAAAATGAAAGGAACAGTTTAAAAGTATAATAAAAAACCAAAATAAATAATTAAAAAAAAAAAAGTACCCCTGTCCCCCCCGTGTTCACACGCAAAGGCAAACGCAAGCGTCGGTCTGGTGTCATATGTAAACAGCAATTGCACCATGCATGTGAGGTATCACCGCGAAGGTCAGATCGAGGGCAGTAATTTTAGCAGTAGATCTCCTCTGTAAATCTAAAATGGTAACCTGTAAAGGCTTTTAAAAATGTATGTAGTTTGCCACCGCTGCATGCTTGTGCGCAATTTTAAAGCATGTTGTGTTTGGTATCCATGTACTCTGCATAAGATCATCTTTTTTATTTCATCATCATTTGGGCAATATAGTGTGTTTTAGTGCATTAAAATTTTAAAAAGTGTGTTTTTTCCAAAAAATATTGCATTTGAAAAATCGCTGCGTAAATACTGTGTGAAAAAAAATTGCAACACCCACCATTTTAATCTGTAGGGCCTTTGCTTTAAAAAATATATGTTTGGGGGTTCAAAGTAATTTTCTTGCAAAAAAATAATATTTTTTCATGTGCATCTGTCACCCAGCCTCAAGGTGTCCTGACACAGGCTTCCTAAGGGTGTAAAATGGTGATTTCACTTCCTCACTACCTATCACAGTTTCGGAGGCCCTAAAAATGTCAAGATAGCACAAAACCCCCACAAATGACCCCATTTTGGAAAGAAGACACTTCAAGCTTTTTGCTGAGAGGCATGTTGTGTCCATGGAATATTTGATATTATGCCACAAGTTTTAGGAATATTACAATTTTTTTTTTTTTTTTTACACAAAGTTGTCATTAAATGATATATTGTTCAAACATGGCATGGTTATATGTGAAATTACACCCCAAAATATATTATGCTGCTTCTCCTGTGTACGGGGATACCACGTGTGAGACTTTTTGGGAACCTAGCCGCGTACAGGACCCCAAAAACCAAGCACCGCCTTCAGGCTTTCTAAAGGCGTAAAATTGTGATTTTACTCCTCACTACCTATCACAGTTACGGAGGCCCTGAAATGTCCAGATAGCACAAAACCCCCCAAATGACCCAATTTTGGAAAGTAGACACCCCAAGGTATTTGCTAAGAGGCATGGTGAGTATTTTGCAGATCTCATTTATTTTTGAAAATGAAGAAAAAAAAAAGAAAATTGTATTTTTTTTCTTTTTTCAATTTTCAAAACTTTGTGACAAAAAGAGAGATCTGCAAAATACTCAACCTGCCTCTCAGCAGATAGCTTGGGGTGTCTACTTTCTAAAATGGGGTCATTGGGGGGGGAGTTGTGCTATCTGGGCATTTCATGGCCTCTGAAACTGTGATAGGCAGTGAGGAGTGAAATAAAATCACCGGGACCAGATGGCTTGCATCCAAGGGTACTTAGGGAACTCAGTCAAGTGATTGCCAGACCGTTGTTCCTAATTTTTACAGATAGTCTACTGACTGGAATGGTACCAGCTGATTGGAGAAAAGCCAATGTAGCACCAATATTTAAAAAGGGCCCAAAATACATCCCTGGGAATTACAGACCAGTTAGCCTAACATCAATAGTAAGTAAACTCTTGGAGGGGATGATAAGGGACTATATACAAGATTTTAGTAATAAGAACGGTATCATTAGCAGTAATCAGCATGGATTCATGAAGAATCGTTCTTGCCAAACCAATCTTTTAACCTTCTATGAGGAGGTGAGTTGCCATCTAGATAAAGGAAGGCCCGTAGACGTGGTGTATCTGGATTTTGCAAAAGCATTTGACACAGTTCCCCATAAACTGTACAAGATAAGGTCCATTGGCATGGACCATAGGGTGAGTACATGGATTGAAAACTGGCTACAAGGGCGAGTTCAGAGGGTGGTGATAAATGGGGAGTACTCGGAATGGTCAGGGGTGGGTAGTGGGGTTCCCCAGGGTTCTGTGCTGGGACCAATCCTATTTAATTGTTCATAAACGATCTAGAGGATGGGATAAACAGTTCAATCTCTGTATTTGCAGACAATACTAAGCTAAGCAGGGCAATAACTTCTCCGCAGGACGTGGAAACCTTGCAAAAAGACCTGAACGAATTAATGGGGTGGGCGACTACATGGCAAATGAGGTTCAATGTAGAAAAATGTAAAATAATGCATTTGGGTGGCAAAAATATGAATGCAATCTATACACTGGGGGGAGAACCTCTGGGGGAATCTAGGATGGAAAAGGACCTGGGGGTCCTAGTAGATGATCGGCTCAGCAATGGCAT
The DNA here is from genome assembly GCF_042186555.1 of Aquarana catesbeiana. Taxonomy (NCBI): domain Eukaryota; kingdom Metazoa; phylum Chordata; class Amphibia; order Anura; family Ranidae; genus Aquarana; species Aquarana catesbeiana. The sequence continues at coordinate 172,469,507 of NC_133334.1, read as the reverse complement.
GCAATGCCAAGCTGCTGCTAACAAAGCAAACAGAATATTGGCATGCATTAAAAGGGGGATCAACTCCAGAGATAAATGATAATTCTCCCGCTCTACAAGACTCTGGTCTGGCCGCACCTAGAGTATGCGGTCCAGTTCTGGGCACCAGTCCTCAGGAAGGATGTACTGGAAATGGAGCGAGTACAAAGAAGGGCAACAAAGCTAATAAAGGGTCTGGAGGATCTTAGTTATGAGGTAAGGTTGCAAGCACTGAACTTATTCTCTCTGGAGAAGAGACGCTTGAGAGGGGATATGATTTCAGTTTACAAATACCGGACTGGTGACCCCACAATAGGGTTAAAACTTTTTCGCAGAAGAGAGTTTAACAAGACTCGTGGCCACTCATTAAAATTAGAAGAAAAGAGGTTTAACCTTAAACTACGTAGAGGGTTCTTTACTGTAAGAGCGGCAAGGATGTGGAATTCCCTTCCACAGGCGGTGGTCTCAGCGGGGAGCATTGATAGCTTCAAGAAACTATTAGATAAGCACCTGAATGACCGCAACATACAGGGATATACAATGTAATACTGACACGTAATCACACACATAGGTTGGACTTAATGGACTTGTGTCTTTTTTCAACCTCACCTACTATGTATGTAAAAAATGTACGCCTTTAGAAAGCCTAAAGGCGGTGATTGGTTTTCGGGGTCCTGTACGCGTTTAGACTGCCAAAAAGTTCCACACATGTGGTATCCCTGTACTCAGGAGAAGTAGAAAAATGTATTTTGGGGTGTAATTTCACATATAACCATGCCATGTTTGAACAATATATCATTTAATGACAACGTTGTGTAAAAAAAAAAAGGTAAATTCCCGAAACTTGTGGCAAAATATATAATATTCCATGGATTCAACATGCCTATCAGCAAATAGCTTGGGGTGTCTATTTTCCAAACTGGGGTCATTTGGGGGGGGTTTGTGCTATCTTGTCATTTCATGGCCCCCGAAACTGTGATAGGTAGTGAGGAAGGGAAATCACCATTTTGCGCCCTTAGAAATCCTGAAGGCGGTGATTTCAGGGTCCTGTACACGACTAGGCTCCAAAAAAGTCTCACACATGTGGTATCCCCGTACTTAGGAGAAGCAGTAGAATGTATTTTGGGGTGTAATTCCACATATGCCCATGGCATGTTTGAGCAATAGATCATTGAGTGACAACTTTGTGCAAAAAAAAATTGTCATTTACCCGCAACTTGTGGCAAATTATAAAATATTCCAGGGACTCAACATGCCTCTCAGCAAATAGCTTGGGGTGTCTACTTTCCAAAATGGGGCCATTTGGGAGGGGGGTTGTGCTATCTTGGCATTTTATGGCCTTCAAAACCATGATAGGTATTGAGGAGTTAAATCAAAAATTTACACCCTTACACACGACTGGACTTTTCAACCAAACTGGTCCGACGGAACGAATCCGTCAGACAATTCGATCGTGTGTGGGCTTCATTGGACCTTTTCTGTGGAAAAATCTGTCAGACTTTAGAAATAGAACATGTTTCAAATCTTTCCGACGAACTCGAGTCCGATCGAAAAATCCGTTCGTCTGTCCGACAGACAAAAAAGGACGCAAGGGCAGCTACTGGCTATGAACTTCCCTATTCTAGTCCGGTCGTACGTCATCACGTTTAAAACGATCGGACTTTGGTGTGATCGTGTGTAGGCAAGTCCATTTCGTTGGAACTCCATCGGAACTCTGTTAAAAAGTCCTTCGCAGTTCAGTCCGACGAAAAGTCCGGTCGTGTGTACACGGCATTAGAAATCCTGAAGGCGGTGCTTGGTTTTCGGGGTCCTGTACATGGCTAGGCTCCCAAAAAGTCTCACACATGAGGTATCCCTATACTCAGGAGAAGCAGCGGAATGTATTTTGGGGTGTAATTCAATATATCATTTAGTGACAACTTTGTGTAATTCTTTTTTTTTTGTCATTTTTCAATCACTTGTGACAAAGAATAAAATATTCAATGGGCTCCACATGCCGCTCAGCAATTTTCTTGGGGTGTCTACTTTCCAAAATGGGGTAATTTGGGGGGAGTTGTACTGCCCTGCCATTTTATCACCTCAAGAAATGAGATAGGTAGTCATAAACTAAAAGCTGCATAAATTCCAGAAAATGTACCCTAGTTTGTAGACGCTATAACTTTTGCGCAAACCAATAAATATAAGCTTATTGACTTTTTTTTACCAAAGACATGTGGCTGAATACATTTTGGCCTAAATGTATGACTAAAATGGAGTTTATTCAATTTTTTTTTATAACAAAAAGTAGAAAACATCGTGTTTTTCAAATATCAAAGCTCTATTTGTGGGAAAAAAAAGCCACAAATTTAGTTTGGGTAAAATAATAATATAAGTGAACCTCTGCACTACTAAAATGTGTGCTAAAAATGTGTACTACAAATGTGTACTGTGTGAAGTGCTGCAAAATCTAAGGTGTACACAAATCAACCAATACAGAAAGGCAATAAAGTGATTTTGCGCACAACAGATAAGTGAAAATTCAAATAATACTACAAATAATACTACAAATAGTGTTCAAGTGCCACAAAACTCATTGAAATGAAGTACGGTGAACAATGATAAAAATCAAAAAAATAAAAACATCAAAAATAAAGATCGTGTAGTGGATCAACCGACATTACATATAGTCAGTCAGTAAATGAGTCCAATCGTGCTGGTACTGGATATAGATGAATCTGCTCCAGAAATAGGGTGGATAATGTAGACAGCAATAGGTGACATCTATATGATAATGTGCTCACAGAGCCCTTACCTCTAAAGGCATAGGTAAATGCCTTAGTGCTCCAAATGGTGGTAGATGATGGGGACCAATGAGTGCTCAGGTCAGTGGATGTCAATCATCGAGCTAGATCATCGACCCGGAGATGAGCCTGATCTAGCTCGATGATTGACATCCACTGACCCGAGCACTCATCGGTCCCCATCATCTACCACCATTTGGAGCACTAAGGCATTTACCTATGCCTTTAGAGGTAAGGGCTCTGTGAGCACATTATCATATAGATGTCACCTATTGCTGTCTATATTATCCACCCTATTTCTGGAGCAGATTCATCTATATCCAGTACCAGCATGATTGGACTCATTTACTGACTGACTATATGTAATATCGGTTGATCCACTACACTATTTTTTTGATTTTTATCATTGTTCACCGTACTTCATTTCAATGAGTTTTGTGGCACTTGAACACTATTTGTAGTATTATTTGAATTTTCACTTATCTGTTGTGCGCGAAATCACTTTATTGCCTTAGTTTGGGTACAGCATTGCATGACGCAATTCTTGCATGCGCAATTACCAGTTAAAGCAGAGCAGTGCCAAATTGTAAAAAGTGCTCCGGTCATTGAACAGTCAAATCCTCCGGGGCTGAAGTGGTTAATCTCCTCTTCTCAAGAGTGAATAAATTCAGTTCCTCTAATCTTTCCTCATAGCTGAGCTCCATGCCTCTTTTCTGCACTTTCTCCAGTTCCCCGATATCCTTTTTGAGAACTGGTGCCCAAAACTGAACTGCATATTCCAGATGAGGTCTTACTAATTATTTGTACGTGGGCAAAATGATATCTCTCTCTCTGGAGTCCATACCTCTCTTAATACAAGAAAGGACTTTGCTCACTTTGGAAACCGCAGCTTGGCATTGCATGCTATTATTGAGCTTATGATCTACCAAAACCCCCAGATCCTTCTCCACCATTGATTCCCCCAGTTGTTCTCCCCCTAGTATGTATGATGCATGCATATTCTTAGTCTCCAAGTGCATAACTTTACATTTATCAACATTAAACCTCATCTGCCACATAGTCGCCCAATTAGACAGTGCAATGAGGTCTTCTGAAAATAATAATAAAAATAATAATAATCATTATGGGTCCCTGAGCAAAATAATACACTGGGCCTCCTCAGGGTGATGGTGACCTGTAGCAGAGTCCGTCCCCAGAGAGTCACCTTACAGCAGAGCCCCGAGAGTGCCACCTTACAGCAGAGTCCCTCCCCAGAGTGTCACCTTATAGCAGAGTCCCCAGGGTGCCACCTTATAGCAGAGTACCCAGAGTGTCATCTTACAGCAGAGCCCCCAGAGTGCCACCTTACAACAAAGTCCCCAGAGTGTCACCCTACAGCAGAGCCCCAGAGTGTCACGTTACAGAAGAGAATCTCCAGAGTGCTACCTTCCATCAATGTCCCCTTCCACACCACGTAGCATGCCACGGTGAACAATGAACATGGCCAGTGGGTCTTAAAGGAGGATTAAACAGAATCTGCATCTGCTGTATACTATGCAAACATATATCACAGTCCTTGTACCCATAATAAGGTCTCATGCACACTGGACGTTAAAATAACGTTCTAAAAACGCCAGTAGCTTTGCAGTGAGTTTTTTTTATGTTTTTCAATGTTTTTGCAATTGCGGTTTTTAGCGTTTTTCCACATTAGCGTTTTTTTTTTAAATGGATCAAAAACATTAAAAACGCCAGTGAGCCGCATTTCTGATCATTTATTGGCATTCATCAGTGTTTTTTTGACATTAGAGTGTTTTTACAGCTGAAAACAGCTGAAAAACTCCTCTCAGAACCCACTAGTTTTGAGGGTTTTTTACAGCTAAAAAACTCCCCAGCCAAAAACAGTTGATAACAGCCTATGTCTGCATGGACACATAGGATAACATGATGGGGAGTTTATTTATTAAATAAACATTACAAACTAAACCCTCTGAGATGATCCCTAATTAACCACTTCACGTGAAACAACATACCTGTATGTCGTTTTGAGGAAGTGGTTGTACTGGGGTGAAGGCTACAGCTGCAGGCTTCACCCCGGTACCATTTTTTAGAGTTGGTGGTCGGCTTTCTGATAACAACCAATGTGGTTCAGCAGCCGTTCAGCCGTTATCATAAGGAGCGGGAAGGGACATCCCCCCGCCACCTTCCGACGTTCCGCCTGAGACCCGAGCGACCAGCCGGAATGTCCCAAACAAACCCGAAAACGGCTTTGATCGGGTCTCCGATGTAGTAACATGGAAGCAATGTCATGGCATCACTTCTGGTTTACTTGGCTGCCAATGGCGCTGATTTTAAAAGATCTCTAGTATTCCAAAACGCCAACTCTGACGTTTTGAATTTTTTGAAATGCAAAGGAAGGATTTGGGGTCTTTTAGACCCCAGATCCCTCCATAAAGAGTACCTTTTACCACCTATTACTGTTACAAGGGATGTTTACATTCCTTGTGACAGCAATAAATGTGATCAAATTTTTTTGTTAAAGAGACAATGTAAAAAATAAATACAAAAAAAAAAAAAATTTAAAGCGCCCCCGTAGCCGCATACTCATGCACCAAAGAAAACGCATACGTAAGTTGCACCCGCAAATGTAAATGGTGTTTAAATCACACATGTGAGGTATCGCCGGGATTGGCAGAGCAAGAGAAATAATTCTAGCAAAAGACCTTCTCTGTAACTCTAAACTGGTAACCATTAACATTTTTAAAGCGTCGCATATGGAGATTTTTTAAGTACCGTAGTTTGTCGCCATTCCACGAATTGCGTTTGAAAGACCGTTGCGCAAATACCATGTGACATAAAATATTGCAACAACTGCCATTTTATTCTCCAGTTTTATTAGTCCAGAGCTAAAAAATTATATATTATTTTTAGGGGTTCTAAGTAATTTTTCTAGCAAAAATTACTGATTTTAACTTGTAAACAACAAGTGTCAAAAATAGGCTTTGTCCAGAAGTGGTTAATGTAGTTTCTGGGAGGATATATGGGAGAGCTCAGAGAGAGAAAGGTGCACCATTCATGATCACCATTCATGATCAATATTGAGACCCTGCATCACCCTGGTGATGATGATGAATAGTGAAGTTCAGCTCCATCTGTGATTGACTCTGTTATGAAAGACAGACTTAATTTTATGCTTGATCCATCTCTACCCATCAGTAGCCATTTTGAGGGTTTTACAGCCATCTTAAGGCCTTATCAATTCACCCCAAGTGATCCATTCCACCTGCTTCTGAGGGTAACCCTGAGTGTGCTAATATTTAGATGATTCTTGCCTGTTTAATTTAATATTCCAATTGCAGTAGTTTTTACTGGTTTAATTTGTTATTCAGCTCACAATATCACAGCCCCTAGGGTTAGATAATTAATGTTTTTCCTTTTTATTTTCCCCCTATTTGCACAACTCACAGACAGACTCTGCCCCTTAATCCAACTTCAGGGGATTAATGAGTATAGTCTGTCAAATGCAGATTGTCTGCCCAGTTTAGTTGTAGTTGAATATGGTATCTACAAGAGGAAATTAATTATTCAGTTCAATATAAGTTCCTGGTATCTACAATATCAGTTTGGCCATACAAAGCTAGGGATTAGTTGTCAAATATAAGTTTAGAGTCTGTGCTTCACTTTCAATCTGAGTCTTTTGCGTGATTGTTAGCAACTTAATTGTAAAATAAAATATAATATATATATATATATAATTTATTTTTCTAGTTTTGTAGTTGATACTTTCACACAACTTTATTGTACTTAAAAGAATATCTGCATAGAGTAACATATTTCAGGAATAATTAATTGGTCAGCATGATTATCTTAAATATTTATTTTCAAATTGGAGGCACTGCCATATTTGACTAAACGACCAACACCGCTCACTTAATTGTTTAAACATCCTGACAATGTCCCATGGTCCTTTGTTTTACTGTCAGAAAATGGCTGGCCTCCCCCTAGAGGCAGGAAGATGAAACAATGATCTGACCATGAAAACAAGGGTAAAAATAAACAGTCTCTTGTTTATTAGCAACATTTTCTCACCTTTATTACTTAGTAGCCCTGCACCTGGCTACACACTCCCCCCACCAAGAATGTTCGGCCCCCAAAAAGAGGACAGAGCCCTCAAATATAAATGATACCTACAGGGCTAAGCTAGCATATATTAACATTTATGCCCCGTACACACGGTCGGATTTTCTGATGGACAATGTCCGATCGGAGCGTGTTGTCGGAAATTCCGACCGTGTGTGGGCGCCATCGGACATTTTCCCATCGATTTTCCGACACACAAAGTTGGACAGCAGGAGATAAAATTTTCCGACAACAAAATCCGATCGCGTCAATTCCGACCGTGTGTGGCCTGTTCCGACGCACAAAGTGCCACGCATGCTCAGAAGAAATTCCGACACGGGACAGCTCGTTCTGGTAAACTTAGCGTTCGCAATGGATACAGCACTTTCGTCACGCTGCAATGTTCAAAATGGTTTAATACAGCGCACTCTCTTCTTCTTTATAATGTGACAAGAATTAAGTAGTTTTGCTGCTCATATTCACACACACTTCTCACAAACTTTTATTTGTGGTTTTTTAGTGGGATTCCCTCAATATATTGTTATTAGTTGTCACATCTGACAGTTTTATATTTTTTATGTTTTTTTTATTTTGTTTTTAAGCCTTTTTTTTTCTTTAATGTTTGTATTTTTTCCAAGGCTGATCTTTGTTCAATGTTATTTTTATTTTTACTCCAGAATATTTTTGTGTGTGTTTTGTGTGTCAAGTTACCCCAACACCATTGATATCTTTTATTATTTAATCTCAAGGAGATTGTTTGGTGTTGGTGTCCCTTGTTCATTTCACATTGTATATTTGAAATGTACCTGAATCCTCACAAACAAACTGTCATTTTTGAAGTAAAACACATAGGAGAGTATAATTCAAAACAAAAATCCTTTATTAAGGGATCAGAACCAAACAAAGAGGAAGGCAACACTGGATCAACATGAGAAATTAGTGAAGCCTGGGACCCCCAGGGCAGACATCAATTCTTCAACATCAAAATTGGTGGCCTGAGGAGTCCATATGTAAGGGAGTGCAGTCTGGTCCGGGATTCGCAGAGATCCGGATAGCAGCAGATGACATCTGTGTCCCCAGGCTGTGGTACCACAAGAGGCTGCATTTTTTGGCCGACCAGACTAGACCCAGGGTCCTCACTTTCTGGTCTTCCTTTCACACTTCCTTCCGGGCTGTGGCTGTGCAGTTGGAGATGTGGCAGGAGGAGGAGTAGGACCTGGAGGAGGAAGAGGACTGGGGGGACCTGGAGGAGGACTGGGAGGACCTGGAGGAGGACTGGGAGGACCTGGAGGAGAGGGAGGAGGAGGAGGACCATCCCAAAGCTGTGTGTGAGGTGTAATTTGGCCCCCATACCTTTCTCCAGAGCCTCTGATATGAGGGCCTCACACATGGCTTTTTGGCCCTCCTCCATCCTCTGCATTTTATATGCTATGAAGGCAGCAATGTTCTCCTGCCTGGTCTGTGGTGCTCCCAGGACCTCTGTAGCCCTCCAAAAGAATCTGATAGCCGCCTCCTCTAGGGCACTCGTCCTACTGCCACTTTCTCTTTTCAGGGGGGGTGGAGGGACCTTGATATCAGCCAGCCGGCTCGGCCCGGCCACCTCCTGGCTGAGACTTCCCTGTGTATGAAAAAGGGACATAGTTGTAATGTTTTGCATCATCAATCACAATCCTAAATTAGTACTCCAAACTAACATCTAGTTAACATCATTGATTGGACAAGCAGAAATATTTAGAGGAATGCTATACTTGGCTCAATCTGGGCTCCTCCATATGCGGCCTGGAAGGCCCAGGTTGGGCGTCAGAAGCCTCAGCCAGGGGGGAAGGAAGTGTGGAAGGAAGACTGGAGAGGGATGACCTGGGTTCAGTCTGGCCTGCCAGAAAGTGCAGCCTGTCGTAGTACAACATCCTGGGGACATAGATGTCATCTGCTGCTCCGGATCTCTGTGAATCCAGGACTTTCTTGCGCTCCCTCAGATATGTGCTCCTCAGGCCACCAATGAAAATCTTTAAATAAGTGATGTCTGCCGTGGGGATCACCTGCTTCACAATTTCACACAATTGCTCCAGTGCTGCCTTCCTCTTTGCTTGGTTCTTGAAATGGGGGTGGGTAATCTCCCACAGACAGGGCAGCTCACTTAGCATATCAATGAATAGTGACATGAAGTCAGTATCTCTCATTAAGATATCCATGTTCACTGCAAGACACAACACAAGACAAAGCCTAATGTCAGACAAAACTCTCCTAATCTTGTTACAATATAGGCCTCAATCTAGAAGCAGTATAGGCACAAGTTTGTCTCTTACCTTCGTTCTTACGATCGGCGCGTCCAATGCTCCTTCCTCCGCTCACAGATCATACGTAATACGCACGCGTGTTACGCTTTATACACACTGCGCATGCGTGTAACTCCGCCCGCCCCTGACGTTCTTTCTAGTGTATTCCCCGCCCCTTTTCGTTCGGCGCAGTGGGTGAAGAGCATGATGGCAGAGTTACAGCAGGTGCGGGCTAATTATAGCAACGAGGAGGAGGAGGAGGAAAGGCCGGATCCAGGCACGTCCCGATCCAGAAGGAGACGTTTTAAGGCCACAAATATGTCGTTTGGGGAGATGTTGGAGATGGTACACATCATGAGGAAGTCCGACTATGACGGAAAATATGGGCCTTACCCCAACCCCAACATCCGAAAGGCAAAAATCATTGGTAAAGTAGTCAGGAGTCTAGAGCGGAATTTCGGGGTACGAAGGTCTAAAGATCAGCTCAGGAAGCGGTGGTCGGACCTGAAGTTGAGAGAGCCAGAGCAGTACCGAAAGATCCGGAAAATGCTGCAAAAAAGTAAGTAGTTGTGCTGTGTTCCTATTCTTTCTGTCTTTATTACGTTCGTTCTGCTCCATATGCTTTTATTAATTGTAACGTTTAAAAGGGCAACTTTAATGTTCATGGGCCCATTATTCGTTCGTATCAAACATTTTTATTTCGGCCTCTAGAACACCATTGTTTAGGCCATATGCATTTTCACACATTTTTTGGGGCCTACTTGGATGCCAAAGATTTGTTTGTGTAGATGGGTTTGTTACTAGAATGAAATGACAACTAGATTGTGTGTAAAGAGAGGACACTGAGCAGCTGTTTTCACATCTGGACACTGGAGCACTAGTGTGGGACCCCAGAACACCATTTTTATTAGGGGGGCACACAGGTGCTCCAGTGTATACTATAGGGGGGGCTACATCTGTGAAGCTTGTACCAAACATGTAAAGTATTGCAGCTTGACAAAGGGCAATAAAAAAAATATACATCTTGGAACTCTGCTAAAATAGACAATTGTACCCCACTTCCAAGCAATGTTTCCTATTTCTAGTTCTGCCATCAAATATCTGTGTGCTAATTATACCATTTTTGTTTTACATAGGGGAGAAAAGACTCGGAGGACAGCCCTCATCCGAGGAGACCACAGACCCCCCACCTATGGAAGAAGGTGAAATACCCCCAAACGAAGAAGAAGAGCAGGAGGAAGAAGAAGACGTGGTGGAGATTGGCACCACAACAGGTGAGTATCTGCGACCACAGGCTCAGGTAAAAGAGATGGATGGTGGCAGATTTTTGAGACCTTTTTTTTGTTCTTTATCTCTTTTTAGGTGATCGTGATGTGAGGGATCCTGAACGCTTTACTTCAGAAAGTGCCCAGATACTTATCGGGGAGATCATGGGGTGTAATCTCCAATTGCAAAACATCCAGAACCAAATCAGTGATGTTATTAAAAAAAATAATAACATCATTGATGTTTTGGGGCGAATTTAAACCCCACAAAATCACCTGTTTTATTAATGTGGTCCAATCTTCAAAAATTTTTTAAAATGTTTAGAAAAGCCAAATTTGGAGGATGCACACAGTGTGCCAACATGTGCTATCTGCCATCACGGGAGATCAATGGACGCGTTTTGGGGGTGCAACACCTTCCTCAATTATAAAGTCGCATTGAGGAAGGGCTTTCTCCCCCAAAACACGTCCCTTGATCCCCCCTGATGGCAGATAGCACATGTTGCCATTCGTAAATTGGTGTGCATCTTCCAAATTTGGCTTTTCCAGGGGTGATTTCCCCCCATCTGAACGCTAGATCAAACCCAGTTCCTAAATACTGATGTCTGATCTAGCCTTCAGGTTTTACCTAATGTGAACTTTGTAAGTTCAAGTTTTTTGGCTTTCTTGTTGGTTTTACACAGGCCTGTTTTATCTGAAATGGATATTTTGATTTTTCATAATGCTACTGCAAACATTGTTATACAACAAACATGTTGGTTTGTTTTAAAAACCTTTGGTAAATGCGCATGTGATTGTGCAGGTATAAAAAAGTGCCTTACTCAAGAATGTGTGGATTATTGTCTCAACACTACAACACTTTTGGGGTGATGTAATTGTTGTTTTATGCACAAATGGGGGTTATTTCCTAAGGGCAAATCCTCTTTGCACTACAAGTGCAGGTTCAGTGCAGTTGCAAGTGCACTTGTAGTGAAATGTGTTTTTGCATTTAGGAAGTACCAGCCAACACTGTTTTTTATAAGGTTACCCAATCACGACCATTTCTGCACTCAACACATTTCTGTCAGGGTCAGCTAAAACAAACACAAGCAGTAAATGTCCACCAAGAATTTCTTTTGGTTGTTTTTTATTTGAAAAAGGTGTCACAGATTGTCTGGCATATTGATAGCCCCCCTACCCGCAAAGAACTCCAGGTATCGTAACCGGACATCACGGGCATTCAGGGAGGGCAAGCCAGGACGGCCGCTTTCAAGTGCCGTCATTGTTGATGTATTTGGGATTCCGGCCTCAGGCCCAACTGAGCCAGCATAGTTGGCTGAATGTTTTTGTAGAAAATTATGGAGAACACAGCAGGCAAGTATTATATGGTTCAGTTTATACTCCGCCATATGGATGGGTGTCATAAATAATCGGAACCGGCTGGCCAGGATTCCAAATGTGTTCTCCACCACTCTTCGGGCTCTGGCCAGCCGGTAATTAAAAACCCTCTGTTCCGGGGTGAGGGTCCTCATCGGGAATGGCCGCATCAGGTGGTCCCCCAGCGCAAATGCTTCATCAGCAACGAACACAAATGGGAGACCTTCAACATTGTCCTCTGGAGGTGGCAAGTCCAAGCTGCCATTCTGGAGACGCCTGTAGAACTCCGTCTGGGCGATGACTCCACCATTGGACATCCTGCTATTCTTCCCCACGTCCACATACAAGAAGTCGTAATTAGCCGACACCACCGCCAACATCACTATACTATTAAACCCCTTGTAATTATAATAGTACGACCCCGAGTTGGGTGGTGGGACGATGTGGACGTGTTTCCCATCAATTGCCCCTCTGCAGTTAGGAAAGTCCCACCGCTGGGCAAAGTGGGAGGCCACAGTCTGCCATTCCTGTGGCGTGGAAGGAAACTGTTGAGGAAAAAACAATAAACATTACTATTTTTTCACAGAAACCTGGCAAGCAGATTAGACACAAACATTATGGGTCAACCTCCAGATAGCATTTATTAAGGGGAATTTAACAACAACAAAGTATAAGGTACACCTATCATATTCCCCCTCCCCCCCTCATGGGCCATTTCTAACATTATAGGGGGGGGGAACTCTTGGACAGGTAACCCTCTTCACTTCATTGAGAGATGAATGCCTAAATACAGGGTATTACTTGGAACAGCCCCTCCTTAGTTACACTATTGGCAGCCCACTGGACAGGTAAGAAGTGTCATAATACAAAGATATAAATACACATTGTACACATTTGAGGACATTTGGACATTCTGCTATTACCTATCAAGATCATAATAGGATACAAGAACTTTAAACAGTACCATTGGAAAGTATACAGGCAGGCCCTTGCACTACATGCTTTGGGGAATTAATCCATAAATCTGAGCACTAAAGAGATGGGTTTAGTGTGTATGGGTTTGGCAAAGTCAGCAGATAGATGATTGAAGATAGAGAATTGGGATCAGCTGACTTAGCAGTTGGGGGAGGGAGGGTTACAAAAAATTTGGGGACACCACAAAAAAAAGCCTCTGCCACTCTGCCTGAATTTAAATCAAAAATAACATTTCAAAACATTTTAGGGGGTGTTTGGGGTAAAGCACTACTATGGAGCTGATAAAATACATTGTTAAGTGACTACATGAGGTGAATATAGGGGCAGGAGACACCATGCTGGGGAGGTTATTGAAGGGCAAATATGTATGAAGGACCTAAAATAATAATTACATAAAAATCCAGAATGCATGAGAACAAAGGGGACATTCACAGCATATTACAATCATGGTAATTATGGAATGAGGGAAGAAATACAATATATTATCAAACATTCAATACAATAAAATGTGATATAAAAGGATAAAAATCTTACCTTCATATACTCCTTCTGTAGGACCTGTATGATGGCAGAACAGGTCTCTGGGATGATGATCCCCAGAGCCTGGGGGGAGATGCCTGTCGAGAACTTCAAGTCCTGCAGACTTCTCCCTGTGGCCAAATACCGCAAGGTAGCGACCAACCTCTGCTCCGGAGTGATGGCTTGCCTCATGCAGGTATCCTGCCTGCTAATATAGGGGGTCAGCGAAGCCAACAAACGGTGAAATACGGGGTCCGTCATCCGGGGAAAGTTCCTGAAATCATCAGGATTATTCTCACGGATCTCACGGAGCAAAGGCATATGACAGAACTGATCACAGAACACATGTTCTCTTCCTTTTTTCTTAATCCATATGGTCTGCGTTCCACTTACAATTGTTCCTTACCTACTTTTGATCCGCTTCCAACTCATATAAAGCCTGCTTATCACCGTGAGTCGGTAAGCACATTCTACAGCCACGGTGGTGGGGTTTTTTCACTTCCCTCCCCTCCTTTTTTTGGGTGTTGTTATGTGCACACCAGGGTGTTTGGTATGTCTGTCTGTCCATGCCTAACATTTTGATATACTACACTATGGCCAGTTTTCTTTTGTTTGTTCTTTCTCCTGCATCCATTGAGGGGTTTTTAATTTGAAGACGGACGCTGCTGACTGGTCCACCACTCTAAAGGCCCTGGCAGGGTTTTTGCCATCCGCTCATATTACTAATACTTCTGGTAAGAGCAATCATAGCTCATTTGGATTATTACTCACATTCAAATTGAACATCCTACCATTTTGAAGAGTTGGACTTTATATCATTATTTTTAAATATTTTCAAATATTTGCTGATGTTAGGTTATACTACCATCTCACTTTATTTTTAGGATTTTTGTTTTAGCGCAGTTTATAATTTCTTTGATATGACAGAACTGGTCACGCTGAAGCAACCAATTCTTGGTCCATGAACTCCTCCCCACCCTGTTCATGGACTGGACTTGTGTCAAGGTCAGGACCCCAACACCAAGCCCCCGCACAGCACGAACTCTACGAGGAGTACGCATACGAAACATGGCTAGAAAACGGTCGGCTGCTCAGAACGAAGTAACAGAACGCACTGAAGAACAGCAAGGCCTGTGAAGAGCGACCTGAAAAACAGCAACGAGCGGACAAGATCGCACAGAAAACTCCAATACGAACTGACTGCACGCACTGAAGAGCAGATACAAACCCACAATCACAAACTGAACGTCAGAAAACGATCTGAAAGCCACAAGTCTGAAAAAGCGCGAATCGTCTCTCACCAAACTTTTACTAACACGAGATTAGCAAAAGGAGCCCAAAGGGTGCCGCGCTTGGTTCTGAACTGGCCTTTTCTAGTCTCGTCGTACGTGCTTGACGTCACCGCGTTCTTGGCGATCGGAAATTCCGACAACTTTGTGCGACCGTGTGTAGGCAAAACAAGTTTGAGCCAACATCCGTCGGAAAAAATCCGAGGATTTTGTTGTCGGAATGTCCGAACAAAGTCCGACCGTGTGTACGGGGCATTAGACATCAGTAAACATTTTTCAACTACAACTCAGCCGACTCTTCAGTCTTTGTCTCATGGATTGAGTCAGCAGCATCTGAATTAGGCTCTAGTTCCTCGATTGTATCAGTAGCATTTGCATCAGTCTCTATTTCTGTATTTGGGTCAGCAGTGTTAGCATCAATCTCGGTCCCTTCCCCTATTGACAGGCTTGTAGAGTCCCTTTTCACTCTCTTCGACTCATTCTGGATCAGTGTTGGGTCTTTTTGCTGACATTTCACATTCTTTCTCTCTGCTATAACAGCGCTCTCGAAGGGACAGGGCCATAACCAATTCAGTGTGATCTCCTCTTTATCACTCTCATAGCTTCATTGTCATCCAGAGGCGGTGGGGGTAACTGCAGTTTGGGATGGAGTTAGCAGTACTTAGATAGGTAAGTTAGATCGATCCCCTGCGCTACTATGTGCACACAGAATGATTGTGCAAAAAAAAAAAAAAAATTAAAAAAAACATAAAGAAACGTGACCATTATCTATATTAGGGTCTGCCGTTGTATACCTGTTGGTGTCCCTATTCAGTGTAAAATGTAAAGAAATTGGAAGATGGTACAGCGCTCCCCTATAGCTTCTATGATAAATAACCACAATGTAAACACACTACCGTGTTTCCCCCAAAATAAGACCTACCCTGAAAATAAGACCTACTGTTATTTTCAAGGAGGGCTGCAATATAAGCCCTACCCTGAAAATAAACCCTGGTTTAAAATGGTTGTAAAATCCTATAATCCACTCTATTACAGTAGTATATAATGTACAATGTACGTGTTTCTGTAATATAATTGTGCCAAATACCTTTGGTATAGCACTTCTCGGCTCTCCTCTTCTCCCAGCTGTCAGCGCTCGGAGTGGGGAAGAGAGCTCCAGCGGGTCACGGAAGGCCCTGTATTGAAGGTATATATTACAGAAACACACACATTATACAATATATATATTATTGTAATAGAGTGGATTATAGGATTTTACAAGAATTTTACCTTGGTTCCCATGGAGGGAGAGGGGAGGAGACAGCACATTACATGGTAAGACCTACCCCGAAAATAAGCCCTACTGTGTCTTTTGTTGCCAAAATTAATATGACCCGGTCTTATTTACAGTATATATGAGCCCCTGTATATCACTTAAACAGATTAGATATATTACACTATGTCAATAAATCAATGCAAAAACGTGACACCACTGTGATTCCTGTATCAGTGATAAACAGTAATGTTCACATCAAATGGTGTTATATGCACTTGAAACATAATAGACAGAGTCCAAAATGTGAAGAGACTATTCGGTTAATTCAGTGTAAGGTTCACCAAACACCTCCAGTGCTCGCCACCTTCCAAATTATACACACACCTCCATTTTTGACTTTCCGAAGGTCAACATGTGCCTCCCTTTTTAAGGGGCTTAAAAAAACTTCTGGTAGGTGGATGGATCCTTAATATATCCACTGTTTCCTATGGCAATCCTTAATGGTGGTGCTCATAAAGGAATTATAAAACTGACATAGTGTTGAACCGTTTAAAAACACTTTAACCAGTTCCATACTGGTCCATAGTAAAATGACACCGGCAGGAACACTCTCTCCCTCCGGGCGAGTGCCATATAATGTCCGCCCACTCTCGCCACTCCTGCACGCCCCTGGGGGTGTGCAGCGTGGGGATCGGTGATGAGGCATGGCCCTCGGGACATAGCCCATCCCTGATCAGGGTAGAGAGCCAATGAAAATGGCTCTTTACCATGTGACCGGCTGTGTCCAATCACAGCTGGTCACATGTGTTGTGCTCATTATTCCCGCTTGTGCATGCTCCCGTCCAATCACAGCCGGTCACAAATGTCAGCAAACGGCTGTAGTGCCATTACCAGGTTCTCCTCCTCAGTGTGTGAGGTGGAGACCCCCAAAAAAAATGTTCATCAGAGTACCCGAGTATCTGTCGCCACCTCATCAGAGTATCTGAGTACCTGTCACCAGCTCATCAGAGTACTCGAGTACCTGTCACCAGCCCATCAGAGTACTCGAGTACCTGTCTCCAGCCCAGAGTCCCTGAGTACCTATCTCCAGCCCATCAGAGTACCCGAGTACCTGGCTCCTGCCCATCAGAGTACCTGAGTACCTATATGCAGCCCATCAGAGTACCCGAGTACCTGTCTCCAGTCCAGAGTACCTGAGTACCTATCTCCAGCCCATCAGAGTACCTGAGTGCCTATCTGCAGCCCAGAGTACCCGAGTACCTGTCTCCAGCCCATCGGAGTACCAGAGTACCTGTCTCCATCTCATCAGAGTACCTCAGTATCTGTCACCAGCCCAGAGTATCCAAATACCTTTCTCCACCACAGAGTACCTGAATACCTATCTTCAGACCATCACAGTACCCGGATACCTGTCTTCAGCCCAGAGTACCCGAGTACATATCTGAAGCCCATCAGAGTACCCGAGAACCTATCTGCAGCCCATTAGAGTACCCGAGTGCCTATCTACAGCCCATCAGAGTACCCTAGTACCTGTCTCCAGCCCATAAGAATACCTGAGTACCTATCTGCAGAACATGCCTCATAGAATATAGGTTGGGGTTGTTTGCTTTCCAAAATGGGGCATTTTGTGGGTAATTGCACTGTCCTGGTGCTCCAGGGTGGTCAGGAAATTATATGTGTAATTTATGCTCCTAGAACACCTTATGGTGCTCCCCGCATGTTGGGCCTCTGTATGTGGCCAGGCTGTGAAAAAGTCTCACACATGTGGTATTGCCATACTCAGGACTAGTAGCAGAATGTATTTTGGGGGATAATTTTTGCTATGTATCTGCTATGTGTTAGAAAAATCTTATTAATTGACAACTTTGTGTAAAAAAAATATATACGTTTTTATTTTCTTTCCACATTTTCCAAAAACATTTGGAAAAAAATGACATGTTTAAATGATTCATTATGCCTCATAGAGCATACGCTGGCATGTTTGCTTTCCAAAATGGGGTTGTTTTGTGGGTAATTCCATTGTTCTGGTGCTCCAGGACCTTCAAAAGTGTGATAAGCAGGAATGAAATTGGATGTGTAATTTATGCTCCTAGAAAGCCTGACGGTGCTCCCTGCATGTTGAGCCTCTGTATGTGGCCAGGCTGTGAAAAAGTCTCAGACATGTGGTATCGCCATACTTAGGAGGAATGGCAGAATGTATTTTGGGGTGTAATTGGAAGTATGCACATGCTGTGTGTGAAAAATAACTTGTTATTATGATAATTTTGTGTAAATAAAAAAAATATATATCTGTTCTTCATTTTCCCAAGAATTGTGGGAAAAAAAACACAACTTCAAAAAACTCACCATGCCTCTAACTAAATACCTTGGACTGTCTATTTTCCAAAAAAGGGGTCATTTGGGGGGGTACTTGTACTGTCCTGGCATTTCAGGGCCCCAAATTTTAATGATTTGCACCATAACTTGTAGACTTTGTAACTTTCACACAGACTAAATAATATCCACTAATTTGTTTTTTTTTTTAACAAAGATATGTAGAGGTATAAATTTTGGCCCAAATTTATGAACAAAAATTACTTATCTGCAAAAAGTTATATTAGAAACTAAAAAAAAGTGTTTTTTTTTTCAAAATTGTTGCTTTTTTTTACATATATTGCAAAAAATAAAAAACAAAGTGGTGATTAAATACCACCAAAATAAAGCTCTATTTGTGAGAAAAAAATGATAACAATTTTGTTTCGTACAGTGTTGCGTGACTAATTGTCATTCAAAGTGTGAGAGCACTGAAAGCTGAAAATTGGTCTGGGCATGGGTGAAACTGGCCTGTATTGAAGTGATTAATAAAAAGCATAAAAAAGTAACAACTCACATTTTTCAATGCACTGGCTCTGGTGCATTCAGGCAGCATGCATAGCAGCACATTCAGGATGTGCAGCCCCCTTAAGGATCACTTGGATGTTGTACTGGCAACCGACAAACAGAGTACAAGTTTTCATGTGTGTGCACGCTGATGTCACCAGGCTCCACCTGAGGTGTTTCATTACACGTCACGTGACTTTTTCAAAGAGCATATTTCAAGTTACTCCTTAAAAAAGTCACATGATGTGTGATGAAACACGTTGGGCCGGGAACTGGTGACATCAGCGTGCACACACAGGAAGGCTCTACCCTGTTTGTTGGTTGCCAGTACAACATCCAAGTGATCCTTAGGGGGCTGCACACCCTGAATGTGCTATGCATTCTGTCCGAGTGCACCAGAACCAGTGCACTGAAAAATGTGAGTTATTACTTTTTTATGCTTTTTATTAAAATGTTTTTAAACAATTCAGCACTATGTAAGATTTCTTATTCCTTTATGAGCTCCACCATTAAGGATTGCTATAGGACACAGTGGATATATTAATGAAGGATCCATCTACCTACCAGGAGTTTTTTTAAGCCCCTTAATGGGGAATGCGCATGTTGACCTGCAGAAGGTCAAAAATGGAGGTGAACGCATAATTTGGAAGGTGGCTGGCACTGGAGGTGTTTGGTGAACCTTACACTAAATTTACGGAATAGTCTCTTCACATTTTGGACTCTGTCTATTATGTTTCAGCAAGTGTATATAACACCATTGGATGTGTACCTTACTATCACTGATGTTGGAATCACAGTGCTGTCACGTTTTTATGCTTCCATTTATTTATTTACATAGTGTAATATATCAAATCTGTTTTAGTGATATTCAGGGCCTCATATATAGTGTGTTTACTTTGTAGTTATTTATCATAGAAGCTATAGAGCAGCGCTGTACCATCTTCCCATGTCTTTACATTTTAGTGCTTCAGGTATGGGTAGTAGATGGTTCCAGTGCCATATCCTGAATGGGCCAGTCTTCCCCACTGGGTGAATCTGATAAACTGATAAACCAGGTCATTTTTTAAAGACAATATATGGTTGAGGTTGCCAGTGGTCTGCTAATTTGTGTTTCCCTGACATCCCCAAGTTCCTGAACAGCACTCTATCCCCTGGTTGGAGGTCCTGTAATTTCACCTTAAGGTCAAAGTTCTTTTTATTCCTCTGTTCTTGAGTACCAGAAACCTCCACGGCCTTTGAATATGCAGATGTTAAATTCTTCCACTAGCAGTCAATATCCCCCTGACAGGAGGTTAATGATGTTTTGTCAGTGGAAATTCCGAAGGCTAAGTCAATAGGCAGGCAGCTGCTCTCCAAAACAGTAACTTGTAGGGTTAATACCCGGTAGCATTGTTCACAGTACTGTTGTAAGCGTGTACAACAGCAGCGATATGACTACCTCAGTGCAGCTTCTTCATAGAGGGTAATGTCCCCAGCATTTTTAACAAAGTGCAATTTAATCATTCTGGCTGGGGATCTCCCTGTGGATGGTACAAGGTAGTCTTAGACTTCTGGATACCCAGCGCTCACATAGTCTCTGAATACGTTTACCTTTAAAGTCTCTTCCTTGGTCTGAGTGTATTCGCTCTGGCAGACCCTTCTACACAAAAACATCTCCACCTGGACCATGGGCACCGTGACAGCTTGTTGATCTTTGGCTAGGAAAGCCTGGGTGTACCAAATGATGTGATCGTTCACTTCCAGGACATTTCCTTGCCCGCTCAAGTCAAGTTCCAGACACAGGAAGTCAATGCACACCAACTTCATTGGCCCATGACTCTGAAGATGACCCGGGGGGGTTCTCTATTTGGCAAAGTTTTCCTCTGAATACATCTCAAACAGGAATGGCAATAGCCCTCCACTTCCACTGTCATGCAGGGCAGGTAGAACTGATCTCTGACTAATTTAAAAGATTTTTCTGGTCCTAAATTACCGTGATCATCATATAGCATTTTCAGCACGATTTCTCTGTATTTCTTGTGGAGAATCAGTTGCCATTTAAACAGTTGCCATTTATCTCCTGGTCTTTCAGATGGACCTCTTCTGTAGATTATTCCTTCTTGTAACTGTAATCAACCCCACTCTGTAAACCAGCTTAGAATTCTTGATAGTGTCAACCAACAGTAGGTTAGGGTCCTGCTTAGTTAGGCCTTCAGCGTCAGGTTACAGAATGGGTGTTCATTTTGATCTTTCCTTAAATCTTTCTTCAACAGAGAAAGTCCCTCACTCCTTACTTGAGAAATGTACTGTAACAATAATACTTAGGCACACTGGCTGAAGTAACTCTGATAGCTTCTGCCCTGGCTGCTCCTCTATGGCGATGCTTAACTCCTTGGCATACTGCCTGTACCCCATTGGGGGTTAATTGGGTCCAACATTCGGAAGTAGTTTTTGAAACGTGAGGTCTTCTTGATAGAACAACTGCATCTTAATTTCCTACCCCATTTCCTGCCCCTGGCCGGGACTTCAGACTGAGCCAAAACCCAGACAAAGCAGCGGTGTCCAGTAACATCCAATTCAGCTGTGGTTAACAGGTAAGTTAGTGGGTTGTTATCTGTCTTGACTACAAAACTGGCACTATATAAGTAACCTTTCAGTTTATCAATAACTGCCCACTTCAATGCTAAAAATTCCACCTTGTATGTAGGATTTGGAGCAGGTGAGATGTCTACCCACATAGGCAGTGGGGTGCAGTTATTGATGTTAACCAGCTCCCAAGTGTCCCCACATCTCCTTCAATCCAGCAGTCAGAACACACACAAATGCCCCCTGGTGAGTTCTACTCTGTTGATTATCATATAAAAAAGGAAAAAGACAAAAACAAAAAACAAAACTGGGAACCTGACACATTAAATATATGAGGGTAACTTCATTAATAATGGTAGGGTGTGTATACAGAGACCAAAACTGTTACACAAAAAAGAAAAAGAAAAATATCTGCACACCCATAGGTTTTCTCCTCAAAAATTTATTGTAAAAAACGCATCAAAATACAGCTCTAAATTACGAAAAACACACTCCTTCCTCGCATATAATCTCACATCCCCCAGAAACCTTTCCCTGTATTTCCCTACCACCCATCAAAACATGATTAAATACATAATCATCTCCTATTTCCCCTCAGTGCAAAAAATGTGAAACTGTAATGACCCCCCTAAAAAAGATATAGGTGAGGGTAGTCTGTTCCTTCCAAGCAGGTATCAACAACCAAGCAGTCCAGTGATAACAGTTCATACAATATCAACGAGGATCATACCGGGTAGCTCTTTATGCCCTGTACACGGTCGGATTTTCCCAACGGAAAATGTGTGATAGGACCTTGTTGTCGGAAATTCCGACCATGTGTGGGCTCCATCACACATTTTCCATAGGAATTTCCGACACACAAAGTTTGAGAGCAGGCTGTAAAATTTTCCGACTACAAAATCCGTTGTCGGAAATTCCGATCGTGTGTACACAAATTTGACGCACAAAGTGCCACGCATGCTCAGAATAAATTATGAGACAAAAGCTATTGGCTACTGCCCCGTTTATAGTCCTGACGCACGTGTTTTACGTCACGGCGTTCAGAACGATCGGATTTTCCGACAACTTTGTGTGACCGTGTGTATGCAAGACAAGTTTGAGCCAACATCTGTCGGAAAAAATCCATGGATTTTGTTGTCACAATGTCCGATCAATGTCCGATCGTGTGTACGGGGCAATAGAGTTTCCTTCAATAGGGTAAGAATGCGGTGCATCAGGGGGGGTCCGTTCTTGTGAAGATTCTGTCTACATATGTTTTGTTCCTCACGAAACTTCCTCAGGACATGATTATGAAACTGTCCAGCGCTTTAGATCCTTTAATAATCCAACTAAATCTTTTACAAGTATATGCAGAGACTTAGTTTTCCCACACTCTCACTGGATTAATTGACCCATACAACAGTATTGGGTCCACAGAGCATTATCTATCCCATCTCCTCAGTATCTTCTTTAGAGATCTTCCTTTTTCTCATGTGTACCCAAAAACAGAAGAGAACTATATAGTGTAATACCATCTACATAACAGCATTAATAACTTAAAAAAAAAAAAAGGTTGGTTAACTACTTAAGCCCCGGAAGGATTTACCCCCTTCCTGACCAGAGCACTTTTTGCAATTTGGCACTGCATCTCTTTAACTGACAATTGCGTGGTCATGCACCGTTGCACCCAAACAAAATTGACGTCCTTATTTTCCCGAAAATAGAGCTTTCTTTTGGTGGTATTTGACCACCTCTGCGGTTTTTATTTTTTGCGCTATAAACAAAAAAAGAGCGACAATTTTGAAAAAAAACGCAATATTTTTTACTTTATGCTATAATAAATATCCCCCAAAAATATATAAAAAAATTTTTTTCCTCAGTTTAGGCCGATATGTATTCTTCTACATATTTTTGGTAAAAAAATCGCAATAAGCATATACTGATTATTATTATTAGGTTTATTTATAGCGTCTACAAAATAGGGGATAGTTTTCTGGCATTTTTATTATTAATTTTTTTTTTACTAGTAATGGCAGCGATCTGCGATTTTTATCGGGACTGTGACATTATGGTGGACACGTCAGACAGTTTTGATACATTTTTGGGACCATTGGCATTTTTACAGCGATCAGTGCTAGAAAAATGCATTGATTAATGTAAAAATGTCACTGGCAGGGAAGGGGTTAACATTAGGGGGCAATCAAGGGGTTAATAGGGGTTAATGTGTTCCCTAGAGTGTGTTCTAACTGATGGGTGGAGTGGACTGTGTAGGGGAAGAGATAGATCACTGTTCATACTCTGTATGAACAGACAATCTGTCACTTCTCCCCTCAGAGAATCGGAAACTGTGTGTTTACACACACAGATGCCGGTTCTCCATGTGCCCCTAGCGATCACGGGAGCCCGGCGGTGATCGCGACTGCCAGGCACTCGCATCGGCTCCGTGGGCGAGTAAAACTGCGGCGGCTGGTAGGCAAGTGGTTAAGGTATACTAACACTTCTATCAAGTTAATGTCTCCCACCATGCGCTCCATTAGTGTCTGGAAGGTGACAGCCCTTGAGGCATGCTATTGAATTCGAAGAACCCTAGCAGGCAGATGAAAGCTATTTTCTCCCTGTCGTCATGGTGCTTCGATATTTGAAATTACCCACTCCTCAAATTTAATTAATAATTCATTTAGTTCCATTTGTTTAGATGCGGCATTCGTTATTTTGGATAATTTGTAACTTCGGATAAATTCGTATTCGTTACGTTGACTAACAGCCAAATTTGAAAAGAAATTCCAATACCTATAATTTAATAGTTAGTTATTATTAGTTAGTTATTATTATTTCAAATTTTCGGCTTTTCGTTCTTTCGAATTTTCAGATTTTCTTTCCTATTTTTGAATTTTCGAATTTCTGAATTTTCTAATTTACTAATTTTCAAATTTATAAATTTTTGGATTTTCGAATTTACGAATTTATGGATTTTCCAATTTACGAATTTACGGATTTTCGAATTTACGAATTTATGAATTTCGATCATAACGAATGACCCGGAAAAAAACAAACAAATGAAACTATGAAATTATTTTTTGCTCCTGGCGGGTAAGACATAAACCTGCTACAATGTCAAACGCTTCCGTCCTCCCAGTTACAGAAGAACTAAAGGTCAGTTTGATCTGAATATATTCATCGTATTGAAATTTCTTTGTGCCGATGCTCCAAATCTCAAAATCTTCCAGCTTATGTAGGGGTATATGTTTACGGTAATGTACTTGTCAAAAAAGTCTTTGTACAATAGCATCACTTGTGCCCCAGTGTCCAACAGAGCCTTGGCATACACACCCTCCGCTTGGATCAAAACTATCGGCACCGGGCCTACAAGCTTGTCAGGTAGCTCATTTGACTCGGGTTTGGCTGCCTGGCCTTTAGTTTGTCTTTGGGGTCATTGGAGCTTGTTTTCCCTAATGGGCTCCCTCACGGAGGCTGTCAGGAACCGGTGTGAACATAAATATGTGTGGACTGCCACAGAGTATACCAACCACAGGTAAAGTATAAATAATATAGTTTATTAAAAGATAAGTGGACAACACAGAAAGAAAGCACACCTCAAATATAACAAACAGTGTAACCCAACTAGTGAACCATATAAACAGTGAACACACAATAAACAACTGCCTAATGGGATATCCAGATCGTAATCGTAACAGATCCAGGGTCATACATGGTAGATAAAGCAGAGGGAGCTGGGAACAAGGCAGGAGATGGATTGAGCGGGTAGGAAGGGATAAGGTTGCAGGGATAGGGTCAGGGCCCAGGAACAGGAGACGGGATGCAGGCTTCAGGAACACAGATCAGGGGCACATTGAAAAAATACCAAGGCAATGTGTAACAGCATGCACCAGGTTTAAATACACTTCCTGCAATTAGCATCAGGTGATGCCTGATTGCAGGAGGATGATGTCAGCTTCTGACTCCCGATGGACACCGGAGCTGCAGCCTAAAGATCTGGGAACCACAGTGTCACTAGCATGGGAATTCTTTCCGGACCATCAGCCTCTGCTGAGAGACACCCGCTGGTGGACATCAGAACTGCAACCCATAGACCTGGGAGCTACTGCGCCACCAGCACGTGAATCCTTTCCCAACAGAGGCCCCATGAAGTTTCCTTCCTAGCTTCCCAAAGAAGAGTTTCTGTAAGGCTTTTAGCACTTGAGGTATTAGTTGAGCCTTGAAATGGCTAACTTCTCCACAAATAAAACATCTTCTTTGCCCATCTGCTGAGGACCTGGATGTCCTAAGCTTCATCTCAAATTCTGCAAGTCTGCCTGTGTTTATATTATTTACAGCAAAGCCTGGTATATCTTATTTTGTGTTTGAGCAACCTGAGCCAGCAGTTCTGTCTGCGCTGGAGCTCATAGTATAGTACAGCGTAGTAGCCCATTATGCTTTACCTTTGCAGGGAAACAAAGAGGAAGTAAAACCCATCAGGGTTTACTTCCTCTTTAAGCACAGATACCAGTCCACTGATGTAGCAACAAACAGTGCAGTGTTTATTGGTGCTATTTACAAGTCTATTTACTGGTGCTGTACAGTGTCCACAAAAATAAGCAGGGCAAAAACTCCTAAGTAAAATCCTAGCCATAACCCAACAAGAACTATATAAATCCACATGATAACTAACAGGCTGAGCAATCCTAATGCTTGTCAGTCTCCACAAATGCAGTTTACAGCTTTCGCCAGCATTGCAGCTCTCACAGACATGACTTGTTTGTTTCCCCAGGCTCAAGAGCACTGACCATGTGTTCTACATGACCCTAAACTGCCAAAAGAGAGAGGTGCAAAACCCGAACTAGACATAGAATCAGAGGTCTCTAAAAGTGTACAAGAGGAGCCTGGGAGATGTGTAAACCCAGAGAAAGACATTTACAGTTACCGTTTGAGGCACTCTGCTACAATAGTTACATTGTTAGTCTGGTTGAAGCCATAGAGAAAACAATGCAAACAATGATCAAAAACCTTGCCATACATAATACAAAATAGAACAACGAGAGAGATCCCCTAATAGTGGACTTTATAGGCACATACGAAAATATAAAGAAATTATATCTTAATACAAAAATAATTTATTGAGTAGAAACAGTAAAAACATAGCAGTGGTATAGCATCTATTATCTGGAATGCGAGTTAGGCATTTTTACATTGGTGTAAATACATGCCTTCCATCACATTTAGCGGGATGACACCGGTCTGAACAGCCAGAGGATTTTTTCTCTACTCCTGCACTCATTTACCAACAACACACCAGTAATGCCATTTGCCGAGCTACTAAACAACACCAAGGACCTGCCTCTCGGCCTCAGTGGATCCTCAAATTGTAAATTTTTTGCTTATACGCCCCCTACTGGCCTCTTCCCCCTTGGGGAAGGCCAAGGGAGAGTCTTCTCCTTCCCTTTAATATCATTGGATAAAAAACAATATATATTATACTTTTGTGAAAGAAACTTTTACTGTCATCTGGGTATGGACATAGAATTAACCCTCTAAAATATTTACATCAATATCCTCCTCTGGAATCAAGAACCTGTCTGGTAGATAGATCGTATCATCGTTGCTGTTTTTAACTAAAACTATAAACTATATGGAATGC
The DNA here is from genome assembly GCF_042186555.1 of Aquarana catesbeiana. Classification (NCBI taxonomy): domain Eukaryota; kingdom Metazoa; phylum Chordata; class Amphibia; order Anura; family Ranidae; genus Aquarana; species Aquarana catesbeiana. The sequence continues at coordinate 172,442,641 of NC_133334.1, read as the reverse complement.
TAAGTCAGCAATACAGTGTTAAACAATAGAAATGTCTCTAATTTACACCCACCCTTGAGGAAGGAGGTACATATACTCTAAAACGCGTCGGGTGCAAGAGTACTGTTTGAACATTGTATTTACACCAATGTAAAAATGCCTAACTTGAATTCCAGATAATAGATGCTATACCACTGCTTGTTGTTTAGTTTCGATTTTGGATGTGGGACTAAAACACAGTCAACTGTCGATCTTTGATAAATTTCATACATAATGCAAAATAGAGACAATAAAACATGGACTTCAGTGAACACAACTATATTAATTACTTCAGAGTAGTTCAGGTTGATAATAGAAACAATCAATTTTCAGCAGTGGCGGCCCGTCCATACAGGGCGCAGGGGCGCCGCCCCTCTAATTCATGCGCCTGGCCCCTAATCTACATGCAGGGCGCTGGACGCATGGATTTCAATGGGGGTTTTTTAAGCACATGATTATGGCCCCGGGCTCTAATTGGCATCAAAAAAGGGTGGGCGCAGGGCGCAGTTCCCACCCAGTTATGTGACAATAGCAAATTAATATTCACTATTATCTTCCTGATACTCCTTCTGGCCAATCAGGAAGTGGGTCCGGAGACCCAATTGGCCAGGGAGTTTTAGGACTCCCAGCCAATCAGGTCTCAGGACCCACTTCCTGTTCAGCTGGGAGGAGAAGCAACGGCCCGGAGCGAAAAGCGCCTCAGAGTCTTTGCTAGATATGTGGAAAAGAGTCAGTTCATGCTTGAGGCTAAATATTTTGCCAGCAGGTGCCCTTTAATAGTTGGAGCATATGTGATGACAACTGAATCAAGTCTGCATGCAGTGAAAATAGAAGGTAATAGGATCTTCTTAACTGAGATGGGGTAATAGTGTTTGCTAGCAGTGTCCAAGTGTAACAAACAGTGTAAGCTGGGCAATCTGCCCTCTCACCAATCCTGGATGAAATTATTACTCTAGTACAAAGAGATGGGGTGAGCAGGCTCTAGATCAGCAGTAGGATTAGGTGAAGGATGCGCAGTAGGCTGCGGTGGAGTTGGTGAGAAACGATCAGTATAAGTGTCTCTTACATAGTTAGTCAGGTTGAAAAAAGACACAAGTCCATCCAGTTCAACCTTAAAAAATTAATAAATAAATAAAATAAAAAATATCGTACAATCCAATATACCCAATTTTATACCCTCAGTTGATCCAGAGGAAGGCAAAAAAACCCAGCAGAGCATGCTCCAATTTGCTACAGCAGGGGAAAAAATTCCTTCCTGATCCCCAAAGAGGCAATCGGATTTTCCCTGGATCAACTTTACCTATAAATGTTAGTACCCAGTAATATGTACATTTAGGAAAGTATCCAGGCCTTTCTTAAAGCAATCTACTGAGCTGGCCAGAACCACCTCTGGCGGGAGTCTATTCAACATTTTCACAGCTCTTATGCCCCGTACACGCGGTTGGACATTGATCGGACATTCCGACAACAAAATCCATGGATTTTTTTCCGATGGATGTTGGCTCAAACTTGTCTTGCATACACACAGTCGCACAAAGTTGTCGGAAAATCCGATCATTGCGAACGCGGTGACGTAAAACACGTACGTTGGGACTATAAACGGGACAATAGCCATTTGCTTTCATCTCTTAATTTATTCTGAGCTTGCGTGGCACTTTGTCCGTCGGATTTGTCTACACACGATCGGAATTTAAAGGATCGGATTTTGTTGTTGGAAAATTTTATAGCATGCTCTCAAACTTTGTGTGTCGGAAATTCCGATGGAAAAAGTCAGATGGAGCCCACACACGGTCGGAATTTCCGACAACAAGCTCCGATCGCACATATTCCATCGGAAAGTCCGACCGTGTGTACAGGGCATTACTGTGAAGAGACCTTTGCATATTTTGAGATGAAATCTCTTTTCCTCTAGATGTAAAGAGTGCCCCCGTGTCCACTGGGTTGACCGTAAAGAGAATAACTCAACACCAAGTTCACTATATGGACCCCTTATATATCTGAACATGTTGATCATATCCCCCCTTATTCTCCTCTTCTCAAGAGTGAATAAATTCAGTTCCTCTAATCTTTCCTCATAGCTGAGCTCCTCCATGCCTTTTATCAGTTTGGTTGCCCTTCTTTGCACTTTCTCCAGTTCCCCGATATCATTTTTGAGAACTGGTGCCCAAAACTGAACTGCAAATTCCAGATGAGGTCTTACTAATGATTTGAACAGGGGCAAAATTATATCTCTCTCTCTAGAGTCCATACCTCTCTTAATACAAGAAAGGACTTTGCTCGCTTTGGAAACCGCAGCTTGGCATTGCATGCTATTATTGTGATCTACCAAAACCCCCAGATCCTTCTCCACCATGGATTACCCAAGTTGTACTCCCCCTAGCATGTATGATGCATGCATATTCTTAGCCCCCAAGTGCATAACTTTACATTTATCAACATTAAACCTCATCTGCCACATAGTCGCCCAATTAGACAGTGCATTGAGGTCAGCTTGTAAATTGGAGACATCCTGTAAGGACATTCTTCCACTGCATAGCTTGGTGTCATCTGCAAAGACAGAAATGTTACTTTCGATCCCAGACCCTATATCATTTATAAAGGTATTAAAAAGTAAGGGTCCCAGCAGGTTTTACTTACCTCTTGAGAGAAAGAAATGAGGTTTGTCTGACAACTTCTGTCTTTCATGAATCCATGCTGTCTGTTGCTTAAAATGTTTTTTTCCAGCAAGAACTCGTCTATGTGGTCTTTTATTAAACGCTCCAGTATCTTCCCGACTATAGAAGTTAAACTAACGGGTCTATAGTTACTTGGTAAAGACTTTGATACCTTTTTAAATATAGGCACTACGTTCTCCCTGCGCCAATCCAGTGGTACTATTCCCTTCATTAATGAGTCCCTAAAAATTAGATACAATGGCTTTGAAACTACAGAGCTCAATTCTTTTAGGATCCGTGGGTGGATGCCATCAGGTCCAGGTGCTTTATCCACCTTTATTCTGTCTAAATACTTCTGGACCATATCACTTTTGAGCCATTGTGGATCATTCAGGGCTGTGTCACTACCACCCCCATTATGGACATAAGCTCCCCCATGCTCCTTTGTATACACAGAGCTGAAAAAAGTATTTAATAAATTTGCCTTCTCTTTGTTCCCAGTCACCCACTCTAGATTATTTTGTAAAGGGCCTACATGCTCAGACCTGGCCTTTTTACTATTAATATATTTGAAGAATTTTTTGGGGTTTGTCCTACTATCTGTTGCAATCTGTCGTTCGTTTGGAATTTTTGCATCCTTGATTTCCTTTTTACATGTTCTGTTAAATTCTTTTAACAAAAAATAAATGCAGCGCTAAGTGAAGTGAAAACAAAAGGGGTGAATTACCACCCTAAATATATAAATGATGTATATAGTAACCAATCGTACATGTAATGGTGATTACAAATCACTGTAAATAAAATGAAAACACAAACTCCAGTTACTAGGAGCAATGTCCATGGTGCAATATGAATTCATCAACAAAGACAATGTGGTATTTATAGTGAGGAGAAAATGCATGTGAATAGTGTTCTTAAGTCAAGTGGGTGATCTTCATGTATTCAGGGTCCACACGTAAATAGAAGGGGTAAATACGCTTACCAGAAGTGATGGACACGCTCACCATACAGCGGGGTGTCATTAAGGCTTATGGATCTACCGATCCTGGGGGTGCTTGCTGGGAGGTGCTGGTGATGGGTTCCAGTAGTCACATCCGAAGCGGCCTTGGATAGGAGATGGTTTATGGATCCTCAATGGATGGATGGATTCCCCTCTTACAGCGAACAGGCGGCAGGGAAGTGCAGCTTTCACCACATCAGAAAAGGATTCATGCAGGGAAAAGAAAGAATCTCCACATAGTGCATGAACCAGTAAAAAAAGGTTTATTGGAAACGATCAAAAAGAGGAATACTTCACAAACATCTGATAAAAAATGGATAAAAGTAGTGATCACAAATGAGATAAAAAATCGCGTGGTAACAGGGTATAAACGGCTTCAGCAACCCGACATGTTTCGGACGATGGTCCGACTACTGGGGCATGCCCCAGTAGAAGGACCATCGTCCGAAACATGTCGGGTTGCTGAAGCCGTTTATACCCTGTTACCACGCAATTTTTTATCTCATTTGTGATCACTACTTTTATCCATTTTTTATCAGATGTTTGTGAAGTATTCCTCTTTTTTGATGGTTTCCAATAAACCTTTTTTTACTGGTTCATGTGGAGATTCTTTCTTTTCCCTGCATGAATCCTTTTCTGTTGTGGTGAAAGCTGCACTTCCCTGCCGCCTGTTTGCTATAAGAGGGGAATCCATCCATCCATTGAGGATCCATAACCATCTCCTATCCAAGGCCGCTTCGGATGTGACTACTGGAACCCATCACCAGCACCTCCCAGCAAGCACCCTCAGGATCGGTAGATCCATAAGCCTTAATGACACCCCACCGTATGGTGAGCGTGTCCATCCCTTCTGGTAAGCGTATTTACCCCTTCTATTTACGTGTGGACCCTGAATACATGTAGATCACCCACTTGACTTAAGAACACTATTCACATGCGTTTTCTCCTCACTATAAATACCACATTGTCTTTGTTGATGAATTCATATTGCACCATGGACATCGCTCCTAGTAACTGGAGTTTGTGTTTTCATTTTATTTACGGTGATTTGTAATCACCATTACGTGTACGATTGGTTACTATACACATTATTTATATATTTAGGGTGGTAATTCACCCCTTTTGTTTTCACTTCACTTAGCGCTGCATTTATTTTTTGTTTACATTTTTGCATGGTTACTATACTGGTGATGCTGGCTGCTATTATATTCTGTATATAATCTCTTTCTAGTAGCACAACAATATTCATCATCTTTTTTGTCTACACTGTTAAATTCTTTGTAACATTTAAACTACACTAGTGTTCCTTCATTTTTATATTTTTTAAAAGCTCTTTTCTTATTGTTTATAGCTTCTTTAACTTTGGCCGTGAGCCACATTGGTTTTGTTTTTAGCCTTTTAAACTTATTGCCTATGGGAATATACTTTGCAGTGAGGTCCCAAACAGTCTTTTTGAAGAATTCCCATTTCTGTTCTGTGTCCATTGATGCAAATAATCCCTCCCAGTCTAAATCCTGGAGAGCAGCCCTCATCCTTGGAAAATTTTCTCTCTGTGCCTTTTGTTTCTGCAGATGGCTGTGTCGCTAGGTATCCAGCACTACTGGGCGTGGAAGAGCTGTGTCATTGTGTTTCTATGCAGGTGCAGCAGTGGTCAGAATGGCAGCACCTAACAAGGCTACCAGAGGAAGAAAAATGCTGACTATGACACTAAGAACACCATCCCTACAGTCAAACATGGAAATGGAAACACGATGCTTTGGGGCTGTTTCTCTGCTATAGATACAGGTCAACTTTGCCGCATTGAGAAGCCAATAGATGGGACCATGTATTGTAAAATCTTGGATGTGAACCTCCTTCCCTCAGCCAGAACACTGAAGATGGGTCGTGGATGGGTTTTCCAGCATGACAATGACCAAAAACATACAGCCAAGGCAACAAAGGAGTGGCTCAATAAGAAGCACATTAAGGCCATGGAGTGGCCTAGTCGGTCTCCAGACCTTAATCCTATAGAAACATTTATGGGGGGAGCTGAAACTTCTTGTTGCCAAGAGACAGCCAAGAAACCTTAAGGATTTAGAGAAGATCTGTAAAGAAGAGTGGACCAAAATCCCTCTTGAGATGTGTGCAAACCTAGTCATCAACTACAAGAAATGTCTTACCTCTGTGCTTTACAAAAAGGGTTGTCAAGTTATGTTTTGCTTGGAGATCAAATACTTATTTTACTTACTGATCTGCAACTTAATTTATAGCATTTGTTTTGTGTTTTTTTTTTTGATTTTTGGTTGATATTCTGTCTCTATCATTTAAATAAATGGTATCAATAACTGTTAGCGCAAGAAGCAGTGCAACTTAAGACAGAATGCAATCTATAGGCAGTTCATAATCAGTTAATCAGTCCATAGAGGAGGATGGTGTGGTATAGTGGGCGGCTGCTGTCCTTCAGAGAGAGCTAACTCTGTATGCAGACAATGAGAGAGAAAAACAAAGAAGTGCCACCTAAGTGTAATATTAGGATCGATATTTAATGGCAAGGTACTTAAAATCACTTACAGGAGAGAAGTAAATAACAGGCTCATCTTTTCCAAGTATTCTAGGGGGCTCCTAGTGTCTGGAATCGGCTCAATGCGTGGCTGTGTATGTGAAGAATCCTCAGCATGTCCTGTTGCCACCAGAAAGGCATCTGAAACCAGCGTGAAATGCACAGAAATGACATCACGGACAGCGGAGATACATCCAGCAGAACAGTGCAATAACAGGAAGTGGACAGATAAGCTACGCGCTCAGAGCATCGGCTCCTTTTACATACCTGGAGTGACAGTGTCACAAGGGTACTATTTATATGAACAGTGTCTCTGCTGCGGGATGGGGCAACAGATCCCAGCGTGTGCGCTTGCTCTGATTGGCCACACAGGACCGGCACACATGGACACTATTACAGAAGGACAACCAATACATATAGGAAGAATATGGCATCAAGTACAACTCAGTGATTGACATATAACACTTATGTATATACATATATATATATATATATATATATATATATATATATATATATTCCAAAAAAAAAAAAAATATATATATATATATATATATATATAGATATAGATATATAGATACACACATATATAAAACCATATAAAAATACATACAAAAATAAAATCAATTATAGAAATGATAATAGCGATTAAAAATGAATAATTAATTAATTAATTAATTTAAAAAAAATAACCAAAACAATAAAAAAAACCTAGATACATATAACAAATCAAATCATTTAAGAACCTTTTTAAAAATGCTTAAGAACTAAACAACACAAAACTAGGAGGTATATATATATATATATATATATATATATATATATATATATATATATATATATAGGTATATATATATATATATATATATATATATATATATATATATATACAGTATCTCACAGCTGTGAGTACACCCCTCACATTTTTGTAAATATTTTATTATATCTTTTCATGTGACAACTCTGAAGAAATGACACTTTGCTACAATGTAAAGTATTGAGTGTACAGCTTGTATAATGCCGTGTACAGAAGATCGGAATTTCCAAAAAGAAATGTTCGATGTGAGCTTGTTGTCGGAAATTCCAACCATGTGTAGGCTCCATCGGACATTTTCTGTCGGAATTTCGGACAACAAAAATTTGAGAGCTGGATCTCAAATTTTCCGACAACAAAATCCATTGTCGGAAATACCGATCATGTGTACACAATTCCGACGCACAAAATTCCACGCATGCTCGGAATCAAGCAGAAGAGCCGCACTGGCTATTGAACTTCCTTTTTCTAGTCCCGTCGTACGTTTTGTACGTCACCACGTTCTTGACATTTGGAATTTCCAACATTTGTGTAGCCGTGTGTATGCAAGACAAGTTTGAGCCAACATCCGAAGGAAAAAAATCCACGGTTTTGTTGTCGGAATGTCCGATCGTCTGTACGTGGCACAACAGTGTAAATTTGCTGTCCCCTCAAAGTAACTCAACACACAGCCATTATTGTCTAAACCGATGGCAACAAAAGTGAGTACAAATTAGATGAAGAAAAAACTGCGCTTTAGGGCCTGGCTATAGGGTCAGAAACCACAGGTTGCTGCCTCCCTTTCCACAAAGTCCCTATAAGGTTCTTTGCACAGTGTATAAAGCTAAAGAGTTAGGGTATATTGGCGCTACCTATAAGCATTATATACTGGGATAGCCTAAAAGTATATCCCCCCTTACTTATAGTGATAAATCTATAAGGTGTGTAGGTTATCTAAATTCCCCTTATAGTATAAATGATACCCCAGCAAACAATTATATGCCTACTAATCATAAATTATGGTAAATATGTAACACACGTCAAGTGTCGCACAGCATAGAAGGTCCTACAGCGTCTAGAAAAAAGGCCAGAGGCTATATTCCATTATGTGCATTTGCTAAAAACCATATACCAATGCGGTGATGTGCATATAGGTTATATATACTAAATTAATACCATATGCGTTTTAGACATAACTTGAAATCGCATACAAACAGAATAGCTAGTAGAAACACAGAACATCCAGCAGTTAGATCTCCAATATATATTATGACAGTCCATATACTGATGTTACTATAACAATATTCAGATTCCCAATTAGGACTTTGGTGATGAATCAATTTGTCAGGTGACTCTTGTGCTCCCCCTATTGGTTGCCTACTCACCAGCTTCCAGAACCCCACCAGGGGTATAACGCCTGTGGTGTAGTATGCTGGGTCACTTCACTTGCTGCTTCATCTGGTAGATATTGCTGTAATCAGCTCCCCAGACCCCACGCCGGGGAAATGCTCCTATGTTGGAGAATGGGCCGTCTAGCTGTTGTATATTGTGCTGGGTGACTCCTATATTTTTCAATCCATAGAGGCGTTTACCATAATTTATGATTAGTAGGCATATAATTGTTTGCTGGGGTATCATTTATACTATAAGGGGAATTTAGATAACCTACACACCTTATAGATTTATTACTATAAGTAAGGGGGGATATACTTTTAGGCTATCCCAGTATATAATGCTTATAGGTAGCGCCAATATACCCTAACTCTTTACCTTTAAACAAAAGTGAGTATACCCCTAAGTGAAAATGTCCAAATTGGGCCCAATTAGCCATTTTTCTTACCCCGGTGTCATGTGACTCATTAGTGTTACAAGGTCTCAGGTATGAGTGGGGAACAGGTGTGTTAAATTTGGTGTTATCACTCTCACTCTCTCATACTGGTCACTGGAAGTTCAACATGGCACGCCATGGCAAAGAACTCTCTGAGGATCTGAAAAAAAGAATTGTTTCTCTACATAAAAGATGACCTAGGCTATAAGAAGATTGCCAAGAACCTGAAACTGAGCTGCAGCACAGTGGCCAAGACCATACAGTGGTTTAACAGGACAGGTTCCACTCAGAACAGGCCTCGCCAAGGTTGACCAAAGAAGTTGAGTGCACGTGCTCAGCATCATAGCCAGAGGTTGTCTTTGGAAAATAGACGTATGAGTGCTGCCAGCATTGCTGCAGAGGTTGAAGGGGTGGGGGGTCAGCCTGTCAGTGCTCAGACCATACGCCACACACTGCCTCAAATAGGTCTGCATGGCTGTCGTCCCTGAAGGAAGCCTCTTCTAAAGATGATGCACAAGAAAGCCTGAAAACAGTTTACTGAAGACAAGCAGACTAAGGACATTGCTGGATTACTGGAATCATGTCCTGTGGTCTGATGAGACCAAGATAAACTTATTTGGTTCAGATGGTGTGAAGTGTGTGTGACGGCGGTTTCCACTCTAGGGAATGAGGGGGAGGAGCCCTGACAGGTAGTGGCTCACGCTGATGCCGGAACCCCGTCCCTGCCTGTAGCTTCTCGCTAAATGCCAGAGACGGGAGCAGGCTGTGAGAGAGCCAAAGCGCTGGAGGAAGCGTGACCACTGATGGCTTTTTTCTCCAGCATCCCTGTGCTCCGACATCTAGCCTGGCTCTAGTGCTAGCAATCGCTAACACACCTTTTTTGCTGCAGACTGGAGTGCTGCCTAGACAGCTGTGGAGATCCTGGAACTCGCCCCGTTGTGTAGGCTCCTGCTGCACACACCTGCTGTGACCTGCTTGACCCCCCTCCTCCCGCTGGTTGCTCTGGTGGAAGTATCGAATCCACTGGAGTGTGGACTGGTGTGGCTGGAGCTGGAACCTCTCTCAGCACAGAGATAGCGTGGACCAGGGACTCACACAGGGACCCCCACAAAAATGGTGGGGGATGGTAATGGGCCGAGCATTGTTTCTGAGGAGAGAGACCCACGGGAAAGCGGTAGGAATTTAAATCTTAATACACAAATAACTTTCCTGCCTGTGCTTTCTCTGAAATGTGACTGTTCTTTACACATTAATAAGCACTAACAGTTTTGAAAAACTATTTACTCATTTAAAGAGCTTCCGTGTGCCTCAAAGAAGATGAAATGCTATCTGAAGGAAAGATTATGAAAAGAAAAGTTGGTTGCTAATTATTAATGCTGGCTGTGAATCTATGGGAACGGTGGACAATGGTCATTGCTGCTGATAAATTCTTAATAGTGCCGCTGCTGCAAAGGTTAATCACTGTCCATCATTACCTGCTGAAGACTGCTTTGGCCTGCGATAGCATAGGCCATCTGCAACCTGTTGATAACTGTTGTTATAGGTGGATAGCTGTTGAAAACTGCAAAGGAGTCTAACCTGAACACACAAATAGTCTTCTAGACTGTGCTTTTTGAAAATGGAACTGTTTATTGTATATTAATAAGCATGGAGAGTTTAGAAAGCTGTGCATTCGTTTAAATAGTTTTCATGTGCTTTAAAAGAGGAAGAAATGATATTTGAAAGAAGAATTCAACATTGTATAATTCGTCACCATTGATAAGAGGATTATCAGAGAAGTATAAAAATGAGGAGTTAATAAAGAGACAACATCAGTACTAAGCAATGTGCAATAGATCCACAATGAGAGAAGAAGAGGGGGCGGAGGAAAGGGAGGCAGAGGAAGAGGGGGTAGCATGTAATGTAGTGAACAAAGTAATTATTCTGAGAAATGTGCAGCATTGGGGCGTAGGTAAAACTGGATTAAAGTGCAATAAAAAGATGTTGGGGTAGGGGAGGAAGAGGCGGGGGAGGGGGGTTGAAGGCTCAGCAGGGGGCCAGTAAGAGTAAGGAGGAGTAATTGCCCCCTAAGTCGTATGGGTACCGGAAGACATCTGGAGAGATGTCGCAGGACCCATACATCAAACATATATGTTAAGGGGAGGGGGTGGGGATTGATTTGGGGGGTGTTCTCCTCTCCTTCTCTCCCTCCGCCTCTGCAAATCCCTGGGTCTGCCGGGTGCTCCTTATAATGAACCATGACCTCAATAAATTTAGTTACTTATAATGTAAGGGGGTTGAATATCCCATGTAAAAGATATAAGGTAAATAAAGAGTTGCATTTTCTGGGGGCGAATGTGATTTGTCTTCAGGAAACACATTGCACAAGCCTCTAGGTGCAGACTGAAATCGCATCTGTTCCTGGTATGGTTTTATGTTGACATCTAGTCATTCACGAGGGGTGGCCATAGGTTTTGATAGGTCTACGGTCTTCACAGTAATGCCCTGTACACACAGTCGGACATTGATTGGACATTCCGACAACAAAATCCATGGATTTTTTCCGACGGATATTGGCTCAAACTTGTCTTGCATACACACAGTCGCACAAAGTTGTCGGAATTTCCGAACGCCAAGAATGCGGTGACGTACACCATGTACAACTAGTCTATAAAAGGGAAGTTCAGTACCAAGCGCGGCAACCTTTGGGCTCCTTTTGCTAATCTTGTGTTAATAAAAGTTTGGTGAGAGATGATTCGCGCTTTTTTGGACTCGTGGTTTTCCGATCGTATTTCTGCTGTTCAGTTTGTGCTTGTAGGTTTGTATCTGGTCTTTTGTGTGTGCAGCGAGTACCATTGATTTATCATTGTGTTCTTGTCCGTTCGTTACTGATTTTCAGGTTGCTCTTCACAGGCCTTGCTGTTCTTCAGTGCGTTCTGTTAGTTAATTCTGAGCAGCCGACCGTTTTCTTGCCATGTTGCGTGTACGTACTCATCGTAGAGTTCGTGCTGTGCGAGGGCTTGGTGTTGGGGTTCTTACTTTGACACAAGCCCAGTCCATGAACAGGGCGAGGAGGAGTTCATGGACCAAGAATTGGTTACTCCAGCGTGACCAATTCTGTCACATGCCCTTGCTCCGTGAGATCCGTGAGAATAATCCTGACGATTTCAGGAACTTTCTCCGGATGATGGACCCCGTATTTCACCGTTTGTTGGCTTTGCTGACTCCTTATATCAGCAGGCAGGATACCTGCATGAGGTAAGCCATCACTCCAGAGCAGAGGCTAGTCGCCACTGTCAGGAACGTACTGCTACTGTCCAGGGGAATATGCGTGCCCTTTCCAGAACTGTACAACAGAATTTGCCCACTGGTGTGCGCCGGCGCACTCCACGTGCGCCCATGCGCGCCCATGCGCGTTAGCGCTGTTTGGTGCCAAGGAGCCTTTAAGAGTGTTACAGCTGCACCCATGCGGTGCTGTTTGCCTGCAGCTCTGTACCAGTGCTTCCTGTATCTGTTGTTGATTGCTTGCTGTTGTTACTGACCCGGCTCAATCTGACTCCTCTACCATCTCCAATCCTACCCGGCCTGCCTGACTCTGCCTATCTCTACTGTGACCTGTTGCCGATCTCCTGCTTGTCCGACTACTCCGCTATTTGCCTATTGCAGTGTTTCTCAACTCCAGTCCTCAAGGCGCACCAACAGGATAGGTTTTCAGGATTTCCCTCAGATGAAATGGCTGTGGTAATTACTAAGACAGTGAAACTGATCAAATCACCTGTGCAAAATAGTAGAAATCCAGAAAACATGACCTGTTGGTGCGCCTTGAGGACTGGAGTTGAGAAATACTGGCCTATTGTACTCATCTGCCTGATCTCCTGCCAACCCTGACTGTCTGACTCTGCCTTTGCCTATTGCCTTGTGTTGCTGTACTCCCGGCCTTCTCATCCAGCTACAGGTGCCGCTGTTCCTGCATCTCCTGCCTTCCAGCTTGCGGATCCACTTCTGCCTGCCGTCATCTGCAGTACAGCCATCCCTGGAGGATTTCTACTCAGTTCCTGTGCCAGCCGCTGCAACTTCCATCAGTCACTCCTACCCACTGTGCTCACAAAACCACTGTTCCCACTCCAGTGGCTCCTGAACCAGTGCTGTAAGAGGGGTCTTCTCCTACAAGTCGGGCTCAAGTACCTAACAGCCACCCTGCGGTACTTGGTGAAGGGGAGAAGCCTGCAGGACCCTAAGTTCTCAACAGGCATCTCCCCCCAGGCTCTGGGAATCATTATCCCAGAGACCTGTTCTGCCATCATCCAGGTCCTGCAGAAGGAGTATATGAAGGTAAGATTTTTATCCTTTAACATCACATGTTATTATATTTAATGTTTGTTAATATATTGTATTTCTTTCCTCAGTCCCTATTTACCATGATTGTAATATGCTGTGAATGTCCCCTTTGTCCACATGCATGCTGTATTTGTTTTTTTATTTTTTTTGGTCCTTCATACATAATTGCCTTCACTTACCTCCCCAGCATGCTCTCCTGGGCCTATATCCACCTCGTCTACTCAATTAACAATGTATTTTGTCAGCTCAGTAGTTCTTTACCCCAAACACCCCCTAAAATGTTTTAAAATGTGATTTGTGCTTTAAATTCTGGCAGAGTGCCAGAGGTTTTTTTGGGGGTCCCAAAATCATTTGGAACCCTCCCTCCCCCCAACTGCTAACTCAGCTGATACCAATCCTCTATCTATCCTCAATCCTCTATCTGTTGACTTTGCCAAACCCATACACACTATACCCACCTCTTTTGTGGTCATATTTATGGATGAATTCCCCAAAGCATGTAGTGCAAGGGCCTACCTGAATACTTTCAAATGGTATAGTTCAAAGTTTTTGTATCCTATTATTATCTTGATAGGTAATAGCAGAATGTAAAAATGTGCTAAATGTGTACATTGTGTATTTATATCTTTGTATTATGACACTTCTTACCTGTCCAGTGGGCTGCCAATAGTGTAAGTAAGGAGGGGCCAAAGTAATACACATTATTTAGGCATTCATCTCTCAATGAAGTGGAGAGGGTTACTTGTCCAAAACATCCCCCCCTAAAATTTATAAAATGGCCCATTAAAGGGGGGAGGAATCTGATAGGTGGACCTTATACCTTTGTCTTTAAATACTCCCTAAAATAAATGTTATACTGATGTTGGCCAAGAATGTTTGTGTCTAATCTGCTTTCAATGTTTATGTGCAAAATGATTAATTTATTTTTCTTGTTTGACTCCACAGTTTCCTTCCAACCCACAGGAATGGCAGACTGTGGCCTCCCACTTTGCCCAACAGTGGGTCTTTCCTAACTGCGGAGGGGCAATTGATGGGAAACATGTCCACATCGTCCCACCACCCAACTCAGGGTCATAGTATTACAACTACAAGGGGTTCAATAGTATTGTAATGTTGGCGGTGGTGTCGGCTACTTACGAGTTCCTGTATGTAGACGTGGGGAAGAATGGCCAGATGTCAGATGGTGGAGTCATCACCCACACGGAGTTCTACAGGCATCTCCAGAATGGCGGCTTGGACTTGCCACCTCCAGAAGACAATGCGGAAGGACTCCCATTCGTCTTCATTGCAGATGAAGCGCTTGTGCTGGGGGACCATCTTATGTGGCCATTCCCTATGAGGACCCTCACCCCGGGCCAAAGGATTTTAAATTACCGGCTACCAGAGCCAGAAGAGTGGTGGAGAACACATTTGGAATAATGGCCAGCCGGTTGCGCCTATTTCTTACACTGATACAGATGGCGGAATATAAACTCAATCACATCATCCTGGCTTGCTGTGTTCTCCACAACTTTTTAAGTTGTGAAATTCTGTGAACTATGCTGGCCCAGTTGGGCCTGAAGCCGGAATTAATCTAAATGAACCAACCCTGACAGCGCTTGAAGCTGGCCATCCTGGCTTGCCCCCCCCAGAGTGCCCGCGAGGTCCGTCTAAGATACATGGAATACTTTGTGGGTAGGGGGGCCATCAATATGCCAGACAATGTCTGAGACATTTTTTAAATAAAAAAAATATATTAAACTGAACAAATATTTGCTTAGATTTACTGCTTGGCTTTCTTTTAGCTGACCCTGACTGAAATTTGGAGAGTCCTGAAAATGGCATGATTGTGTAAAATTAGAAAGCACTGTTGGGTGTTATTTACTAAAGGCAAATACACTTTGCACTACAAGTGCACTTGAGACTGCACTGAAACTGCACTTGTAGTGCAAAGTGGATTTGCCTTTAGTAAATAACCCCCATTGTCACTGAAAACACCAACTTTACAACAAAAAAATGCTTTTGAGCATTGAAAGAAGAAGCCACACATTGTTGATTCTCAATCTGTTTAATCAAAGCACAATCACATGTGCATTTATAAAAGGTTTTTAAAACAAACCAACATGTTTGTTGTATAACAATTTTTTAGATGACATTAAAAGTACAAATTTCCTTTTAGGGTAAAACAGGCATGTTTCAAACCAACAAGAAATACACAACTCTGGAACTTACAAAGTTCAACTTTTGTAGAAATTGAAGGCAATATCAGACATGAGTATTTATAAACTGTGTTTGATATTACGTTCAGCAGATGGGGTGCTGGAAAAGCCCTGGAAAAGCCAAATTTTGAAGATGCACACAAATTGCCGAATGTCAACATGTGCTAGCTGCCATCATGGGGGATCAATGGACGTGTTTTGTGAGTGCAACCCCTTCCTCTCAGCTACTTTATTATTGAGGAAGGGGTTGCACCCCCAAAACGCGTACATTGATCTGCCGTGATGGCAGATAGCACATGTTGACACACTGTGTGCATCTTCAAAATTTGGCTTTTCTAGAATATGTCAAAAAATGTTCTAAAAATTGTCAGAAAAACAAAGCAGAAATAAGTTAGGGATTTCAAGGGGTTTTAAACTCTCCCTAAAACATCAATGATGTTCTTCATTTTGTTTTGAACATCATTGATGTTTTGCTTGATGTTATCCAAGTCCCTATTACACCCCATGATCTCCCCGATCAGGATCTGGGCACTTTCACTGGTGAAATGACCTTCATCCACAACATCACCATCACCTAAAAATATAGAAAAAAAATACACCATGTATTACAAATATGCCGGCATCCATCTCTTACCTGAAGCTGTGGTCACAGACACTCACCTGTTGTGGTGACAATTTCTACAACGTCTCTCTCCTCCTCCTGTTGTGTTTGTGGGATTTCCACTTCTTCATGAGGTGGGGGTCTGTTGTCTCCTCTGATGAGTGGTGTCCTCCGAGTCTTTTCTCCCCTATGTAAACAAAAAAAAAGGTATACTTAGCACATAGATATTTGATGGCAGAAATAGGAATATGAAACATTGCTTGGAAGTGGGGTACAATTGTCTTTTTTGGCAGAGTTGCAAGATGAAGAAATAGTCTTTCCTTTGTCAAGCTTGAATACTTACCTGTTTTGTACAAGCTTCACAGATGGAGACACCCCTATAGTATACACTGGAGCACCTGTGTGGGCCCCCTAATAAAAAGGGTGTTCTTGTGTCCAACACGAGTGCTCCAGCGTCCAGATGTGTAAACAGCTGCTGAGTGTCCTCTCCTTACACAGAATCTAGTTTGCATTTCATTCTAGTTACAAACCCATCTAGACAACAAAATTATTATAAGAGAAGTAGGCCAGAAAATATGTATTGAAATGCATCTGGACAAAACATGGTGTTTTATTGGCCGAATAAACAATGTTTCCTACAAACGAACAATGTGTCCATAACCATGAAAGTTGCCATTTTAAACTGTACAACAGTAAAGAAAAGCACATGGAGCAGCACAAACATAATAAAAAGAAAGAATAGGAACACAGGACAACTACTTACTTTTTTTCAGCACTCTCCTGATCCTTCTATACTGATCGTGCTCCCTGATTTTGAGGTCCGACCACCGCTTCCTGAGTTGATCCTTGGATCGCCGTACCCCAAAATTATGGTGCAGACTCTTCACAACTTTCGCCATGATCTTGGCCTTTCTGACATTGGGGTTGGGGTAAGGTCCATACTTCCCGTCATAGTCGGCCCTCTTCAGTATGTCGACCATCTCCACCATCTCAACAAAAGACATATTTGAGGCCTTAAATTGTCTCCTCCGATATTGTGACATTTCTGGCTCTGGCCTTTCCTCCTCCTCCTCCTCCTACTCGTTGCTGCTATTATCAGGCACCTGCTCTGTCTCCACCATATGCTCTTCCCCACTGCACGGAACGAGAAGGGGCGGGGAATAGACTAGAAAGAACATCAGGGGTGGGCAGAGTTTCATGCATGCGCAGTGTATATAAAGCGTAACATGCGTGCGTAGTACATACGATCTGTGAGCGGAGGAAAGAGTAGAGGAAGCGCCGATCGTGATAATAAAGGTAACATTTAAACTTGGGCCTATACGGCTTAGAAATTGAGGCCTATATTGGGACAAGATTAGGAGACTTTAGCCTGACATTAGGATTTGTCTTGTGTTGTGTCTTGCAGAGAAAATGGATATATTGAATGATCAGGACTTTATCCCCATATTCATTGATATGTTCAGGGAGCTGCCCTGTCTGTGGCAGGTAAACCACCCACATTATAAGAATCAAACAAAGAGGAAGGCAGCGCTGGATACATTTCTGGAATTTGTGAAGCCGGTGATCCCCACGGCAGACATCACCTATTTGAAGGCCCTAATTGGTGGCATGAGGAGCACTTATCTAAGGGAGCACAAAAAGATTCAGGACTCCCTTAGATCAGGAGCTGCAGATGACATTTATGTCCCCAGGCTGTGGTACTATGACAGACTGCATTTTCTGGCAGGTCAGACTGAACCCAGGCTAGCACTCTCCACTCTTCCTTCCACGCTTCCTACCACCCCATCTGAGGCTTCAGACGCCCAACCTGGGCCTTCCAGGCAGCAACATGTGGAGGAGCGCAGCTTGAGCCAGTTATAGCATTCTTCTAAATATTTCTGTTGGTCAAATTAATGATGTTAAATCTATGTTAGTTTGGATTACTAATTTATTATTGTGATTGATGAACCAAAAACTAAAACGATGTCCCTTTTTCATACACAGTAAAGTCTCAGCCAGGAGGTGGCCGGACCCAGTAGCCTGCCCAATACTCAGGTCCCTCCCTCTCCACCAGGATGACAGGAAAAATGACAGGAAGAGGAGTAACCTGGAGGAGGCAGCAATTGGCTTATTTTGGAAGGCTACTGAGGCCCTCAGAACCCCCCACAGGGTTCAAGAGGACTTTGCATACATAACAGCCTGCAAAATGCAGGAAATGGAGGAGGGTCAACGCCTAATATGTGAGTATCTCATTTCCAAGCCCTAAATAAGGGGTTGAGGGGACTACACACAAGCCAAAGCCACCTTTGTGAGCTCAACCATGGTCCTCCTCCTCTTCCTCCTCCAGGTACTCCTCCTCCTCCTCCTCCTCCTGCCACACCTCCAACACCAGAGCCACAGCCTGGAAGGAAGCATCTTAGGAAGACCAGAGAGTGATGGCCCTGGGTTCAGTCTGGTCTGAGAAAAGATGCAGGCTCTTGTATGACCACAGCCTGGGGACAATACATGTCATCTGCTGCTGTTCATGATCTCTTGGACTTCTGGACCAGATTGTACTCCCTTATATATGGACTCCTCAGGCCACCAATTTTGCAGTAAAATAGTTGATGTGTGCCCTGGGGACCAAAGGCTTTGCCAATTTCTGCACTTTATTCAGCGTTGCCTCCCTCTTTGTTTGGTTATGACCCCTAATAAAGGTATTTTTTTTTCTATTATACTCGCCTATGTGTGTTTTCATTCAAAAAAGACAGTTTGTTTGTGAGGAGGCAGGTACATTTCAAAAATACAATGTGAAATTAACAAGAGAGACCAACACCAAGCAACCTCCTTGAGATTAAATAATACAAGATAATAATTGTGTTATGGTAACTTGACACACAAAACACACCCAAAACAAGATCAGGCTTTAAAGAAATCCTAAAGAAAAAGTTTTAATCTAAAAACATTAAAAAAAAAAAAAAAATTCGGTAGAGGTGACAAATCAAAATATTATATTGATGAAATCATGATAAATAATAAAGAAAGAAGTTTGTGAGAACTCTGTGTGAATATGAGCAGCAAAACAACTTAATTCTTCTAGCATTATAAAGAAAAAGAGAGTGCACTGCATTAAACAATTTAAAACATTGCAGTGTGACGAAAGTCCTATATCCATTCCGAAACGCTAATTTTACCAGACCGAGCAGTTCCGTCTCTGAATTTATTCTGAGCATGCGTGGCACTTTGTGTGTTGGAATTGGCCACACGCGGTCGGAATTGACGCGATCAGATTTTGTTCTCGGAAAATTTTATAGCCTGCTCTCAAACTTTGTGTGTTGGAAATTCCGATGGAAAAAGTCTGATGGAGCCCACACACGGTCGGAATTTCCGACAACAAGCTCCGATTGCACATTTTCCTTCGGATAATCCGACCGTGTGTATAGGGCATAAGAGAGCAGCAGGCGAACACTGAGGATAGGTTTCTTTTTATAAAGGGGAGACAGTTCAACATGGAATGTACATTGGCGAACATTTATTCCCCAAATAGGGAACCAGATATATTTTTAAGGAAGGTCTTGAAAAAACTGGAGGTCTTTAAGGAAGGTAAACTTATAACAGCAGGAGATTTAAATCTGAGTATAGACCCTTGGGTGGATACTACGGAGGGGCCCTTCTCGGTATACACCTGAAAGGCAAAAGGCAGTAAAAAAAATGTTACTTGAGTGTCAGCTGGTAGATGTATGGAGAGTTAGGCACCCAAGGAAAAGGGATTATACCTTCTATTCCCCAGTCCATGGGTCATTCTCAAGGATTCAAACATAAAATCTAATAATAAATATATTGCAGCGCTAGAAACAGTCCAGAAAGGTCTGAAGAATGGGAGAAGTCCAATCACCAGATATAGTGCAGATGTGAAGGGGCACTCATCACCACGTGATAATGTAGTCTGCTTACCAGAAGGCTGTACAGATTAGGCATGTATGGATATTCCTCAATAACATCCAGCAAGTCCAGCTCCCTGGAACCCCTTGTCATCACAGACAGCAACCTCCGTATAACTTCCTTCACAAATCTACAACTCCCAGTAATCGCATCAAAAGTGGGACTTTCCAATATGTGGTCATCAAATGCCCAGGAAGAGAAATGAAGGACCCATAGTGAAGCCCATAATAGTAATAAAACAATTTTATTGTAGTAACTTACAGTTAGAAGTTCAAATTTGCATGCATCAAAAAAGGACAATCGGCTGCAGCGTTCAGCGTGCTGGTGTCAACCTGCCTGACATGTTTCTTCCTAATGGATGTCTTCAGAGGCATGGCTTCGATGACCACCGCACGCTATATATATATATATATATATATATACAAAGGTTAATGGTTGCATAGCTCAGTGTGCATCTATCGCACGGCGCGCCGTGCGCAAGCACACCAGATGCAACCACCAGCATGTAACGTGAGGAGATGACTATACGTCACTCTGCACATAGCTAGAATGTAAACAACGCACTGCGCATGTCTACATCCATAGAAAACCCTGATGAATTAAACGTAGTTGGCAACAGCTGACGCGACCTCACGTTACCGACAGCAAAAACAAAAAACTGATAGGATAATGACAGCGGCAACAGATGATGCGATGCCGCATCATAGCCAACAGCCCGTCCAATGGAAAAGAGTTAAAAAAGGCAAAAATATATCGAATAAGCGCGGACAAACTGCCTGCCAGCGCGTACCATGATATACAGCCAAGAGGAGGAAAAAAAAACCCTAAGCATATTCGGTCTGTCTAACACTAAATGGACTGAAATGCAGTCAAATACAAGTTCACATATTCCAAATAAAAATATAATACAATACATAAAATAGACCCCAATATATGCAAACTAGAAATCAATAAAATGTCATTGAAAAAATCATGTACAAACTACTCAAAAAGGGCTATGAGTATAGATAAAAACAGTATTTTTAGAAAAATCCTGAACAAAACAAAGAATGTGGAATGTGTTAAAGCTAGCTGTTATTAATGAAGCTACTAACATCCCACTGCACATTCAACCCGTAGGGTGTAAGACATTTAAAGGTGTCTATCCACCGGGTTTCCAACCTTCAAATTTCTCTCTTGGTGTAGCTACCTCTCCAATGAGGTGTGAAACGATCAATGGCAGTAATAATAGTCCCCACTGGATTTTTATTGTGACATTCCAGATAGTGACGTGATACTGTATGTTTAGGAAAGGTGTCTATATCAAAAACCTTTGCAGTAGAGTTTGACTTGAACTGACAGTTTTTTTTGTTTTTATTGCTATTAATGCGACACACTTTACATT
Organism: Aquarana catesbeiana; assembly: GCF_042186555.1. Lineage (NCBI taxonomy): Eukaryota > Metazoa > Chordata > Amphibia > Anura > Ranidae > Aquarana > Aquarana catesbeiana. The sequence goes on along the minus strand of NC_133334.1, from coordinate 172,421,409 downwards.
TGCGACACGTGAAGAAACCTTTAGAGTTCTGGAAGAAGGAGACCCTATTGGGGGCATCAAGAACATTAGGGGCAACCTACAATCTCAAGGGAGGTACTCCTCTATAGATAACCTGTGGATGTTCAGGTAGAGAGGGGCCCAAAATTGTATCATTCTTTAACACGGCCCAATGTTTTTTGAGGATTTTCTTTATATCATAATGTTGTCGTGAGTAGGTGGTCAGTAGAGAGAACTCATGAGTGTTATTATTATTGATAGCTCTGTCTCTTCCCTTCAACATTATAGCCCTATCCATGGTGGCAACCTCTTCAATGGTTTTATCCAAGTCGGCATTAAGATACCCTTTTTCCAAAAACTTGGTTTTAAGATCAGAGGCCTGCACCAAAAAGTCTTCCCTGAAAGTACAGTTACGCCTTAGACGGGTGAACTGACTTTTAGGAACCGCTTTCAACCATGACGGATGGTGGCAACTCCCCTGTCCAATGTAGCCATTTCGATCTGTCTCCTTAAAGAAAGTTGTGGTCCTAAATTTATTATCAAAAATCTGTATATTCAAATCCAGAAAGTGAATGGCAACCCTACTCATTTCGAATTGTAGGGATATGCCCAAGTTGTTCTGATTCAATACCTGCATATAATTGGTCAGCAATGTTTCATCACCATCCCATAGGAGGAGGATGTCGTCTATATATCTGCACCAGTACACCAATTCTGGCCGCCTGTTAGCATAGACGACATCCTCCTCTTATTTGGCCATGAACAAATTAGCCATACTGGGCGCAAATTTTGCGCCCATAGCTACCCCTCTGTTTTGGAGGTAAAAAGAACCCCCAAACCAGAAGTAATTGTGCGTCATGGCGAACCTAAGCAGGAGTAAAATGAATTCCTTCTGTGAAGAGACCAACTGATTATCTCTATTGAGGAAGGAGTCCACTACATCCAAACCATCGGAATGGGATATGGTGTATAATGAAGACACATCGGCAGTGGCCATGATGTAACCATCCTTCCACTCAAGAGTCTCCAAAACCTGTAAAACCTGAGAGGAATCCTTCAGAAAAGAAGGGGTCTGATATACCAAAGGTTGTAAGAACCCATCAATATATTTCCCAATACGGGAGGTAACGGAATCCAACCCGCTAATAATGGGCCTCCCTGGCGGGTTAACTAAACTTTTGTGGATTTTTGGTAAAAAATAAATAACTGGAATCCGAGGGGCCATAGGAACCAAAAATGCTTTTTCCTTTTTATTCATCAAGTGTCTGTTAAAACCCTTCTCAATGAGTTTCTCTAACTCGCTTTTATATTTTGCAGTAGGATCATGAAGGAGGGGGAGATAAGTTTCGGTATCGGACAAAATTCTCCTCATTTCAGAAGTATGAGCTTCTTTATCTAAGATAACAATTTCCCCCCTTTGTCAGCTGGTCGAACAATTATGTCACCCCTATCTTTTAGGGCTTTCATCCCATCTTGAAACTTCTGATTATTTGGATCTTTACGAATTTTCAGTTTTTCTAGATTGTTCAAAACTAGATCCTTAAAAACTGAAATGGACAGTGGAACAAAACCCGGACATCCTCCTCCTATGGGATGGTGATGAAACATCACTGACCAATTATATGTAAGTATTGAATCAGAACAACTTGGGCATATCCCTACAATTCGAAATGAGTAGGGTTGCCATTCACTTTCTGGATTTGAATATACAGATTTTTGATAATAAATTTAGGACCACAACTTTCTTTAAGGAGACAGATCAAAATGGCTACATTGGACAGAGGAGTTGCCACCATCCATCATGGTTGAAAGCGGTTCCTAAAAGTCAGTTCACCCGTCTAAGGCGTAACTGTACTTTCAGGGAAGACTTTTTGGTGCAGGCCTCTGATCTTAAAACCATGTTTTTGTAAAAAGGGTATCTTAACCACTTCAATACAGGGCACTTAGACACCTTCCTGCCCAGACCAATTTTCAGCTTTCAGTGCTGTCGCAGTTTGAATGACAATTGCGCGGTCATGCTACACTGTACCCAAACTAAATTTTTATCATTTTGTTCCCACAAATAGAGCTTTCTTTTGGTGGTATTTGATCACCTCTGCGGTTTTTATTTTTTGCTAAATACCGAAAATTTTGAAAAAAATAAAAGTTTTGCTTTTGTTTCTGTTAAAAAAAATTGTAAATAAGTAAGTTTTCTCTTTCACTGATGGGCACTGATAAGGTGGCACTGACAGGCACTGATACGGTGGCACCGATGAGGTGACACCAATGAGCGGGCACTGACGGGCACTGACGATGGGCACTGATATGCGGCACTGATTGGGCACTGGTAGGCGGCACTGATGGGTGGCACTCATATGCAGCACTGATGGGCACTGATGGGTGGTACTGGGTGGCACTGGTTGGCACTGATGGGCACTGATAGGCGACACTGATGGGCAATGAAAGGCGGCACTGCTGGGCACTGCTGGGCACTGATAGGGTGGCGCTGATAGGCGGCACTGATAGGCGGCACTGCTGGGCACTGATAGGCGGCACTGATGGGCACTGATAGGCGGCACTGATGGGCACTGATATGTGGCACTGATGGGCACTGATACACGGCACTGATATGAGGCACTGATGGGCATCCCTGGTGGCACTGGCAGTGGTAGGCATTGGAGTGGGCACTGACTGGCAGCTGCCTGGGCACAGATTGGCAGCTGCCTGGGCACACAGTGGCATTTCCCTGGTGGTCTAGAGGCATTCCTGGTGGTCCAGTGTGGATCGCTTCCCTGGTGGTCCTGGGTAGGATCCGAGGGGGGGCTGTGCTGATAAACAATCAGCACAGACCCCCCCTGTCAGGAGAGCAGCCGATCGGCTCTCCTCTACTCGCGTCTGTCAGACGCGAGTGAGGAAAAGCCGATCACCAGCTCTTCCTATTTACATAATGATCAGCCGTGATTGGACACGGCTGATCACACGGTAAAGAGTCTCCGTCAGAGACTCTTTACCTAGATCGGTGCTGCGGGGTGTCAGACTGACACACCGCAACAACGATCGCTGCGATGCGCGCCCCCGGGGGCGCACAGCGGCTCAATATCCTGCGGACGTCATATGATGTCCAGTCAGGATTTTGAAACCACTTTGCCGCCGTCATTCTGCTATATGGCGGGTGGCAAGTGGATAATGCCGACTTGGATAAAACCATTGAAGAGGTTGCCACCATGGATAGGGCTATAATGTTGAAGGGAAGGGACAGAGCTATCAATAATAATAACACTCATGAGTTCTCTCTACTGACCACCTATTCACGACAACATTATGATATAAAGAAAATCCTCAAAAAAACACTGGGCCGTGTTAAAGAATGATACAATTTTGGGCCCCTCTCTACCTGAACATCCACAGGTTATCTATAGAGGAGTACCTCCCTTGAGATTGCAAGTTGCCCCTAATGTTCTTGATGCCCCCAATAGGGTCTCCTTCTTCCAGAACTCTAAAGGTTTCTTTCCGTGTCGCAAATGTAAAGTGTGTCGCATTAATAGCAATAAAAACAAAAAAATCTGTCAGTTCAAGTCAAACTCTACTGCAAAGGTTTTTGATATAGACACCTTTATTACTTGTACATCTAAAAACGTGGTGTACTTATTGACCTGTCCATGCGGTCTACAATATGTGGGCCGCACTATGAGAGCCATGAATGTGCGTGTTAAAGAACATCTAACGAATATAAAGAAGGGTTTTCCTAAACATACAGTATCACGTCACTATCTGGAATGTCACAATAAAAACCCAGCGGGGACTATTATTACTGCCTTTGATCGTTTCACACCTCATTGGAGAGGTAGCTATACCAAGAGAAAAATTTCGAGGTTGGAAACCCGGTGGATACACACCTTGAAATGTTATACGCCCTACGGGTTGAATGTGGAGTGGGATGTTAATAGCTTCATTAATAACAGCTAGCTTTAACACATTCCACATTCTTTGTTTTGTTCAGGATTTTTCTAAAAATATTTTTTTATATATACTCATAGCCCTTTTTGAGTAGTTTGTACATGATTTTTTCCAATGACATTTATTGATTTCTAGTTTGCATATATTGGGGTCTATTTTATGTATTGTATTATATTTTTTATTTGGAATATGTGAACTTGTATTTGACTGCATTTCAGTCCGTTTAGTGTTAGACAGACTGAATACACTTAAGCATTTTTTTTCCTGCTCCTGGCTGTATATCATGGTACGCGCTGGCAGGCAGTTTGTCCGCGCCTATTCAATATATTTTTACCTTTTCTAACTCTTTTCCATTGGACGGGCTGTTGGCTATGATGCGGCATCGCATCATCTGTTGCCACTGCCATTATCCTATCAGTTTTTTGTTTTTGCTGTCAGTGACGTGAGGTCGCGTCAGCTGTTGCCAACTACGTTTAATCCATCAGGGTTTTCTATGGATGTAGACATGCGCAGTGCGTTGTTTACATTCTAGCTATGTGCGGAGTGACGTATAGTCATCTCCTCACGTTACATACCGGTGGTTGCATCTGGTGCGCTTGTGCACGGCGCACCGTACGATAGATGCACACTGAGCTATGCCCAGCTTTTTATATATATATAGCGTGCGGTGGTCATTGAAGCCACGCCTCTGAAGACATCCATTAGGAAGAAACATGTCATGCAGGTTGACACCAGCACGCTGAACGCTGCAGCCAATTGTCCTTTTTTGATGCATGCAAATTTGAACTTCTAACTGTAAGTTACTACAATAAAATTGTTTTATTACTATTACGGGCTTCACTATGGGTCCTTCATTTCTCTTCCTGGGTATTTGATGACCACATATTGGAAAGTTCCACCTTTGATGCGATTACTGGGAGTTATAGATCTGTGAAGGAAGTTATACGGAGGTTGCTGTCTGTGATGACGAGGGGTTCCAGGGAGCTGGACTTGCTGGATGTTATTGAGGAATATCCATACATGCCTAATCTGTACAGCCTTCTGGTAAGCAGACTACATTATCACGTGGTGACGAGTGCCCCTTCACATCTGCACTATATCTGGTGATTGGACTTCTCCCATTCTTCAGACCTTTCTGGACTGTTTCTAGCGCAGCAATATATTTGTTATTGGATTTTATGTTTGATATCAACGAACTTTGCTGGCTGCTTGCTTACACATTTTGATTAGCGCAAATTTTTTCCTTTATGATCCATTCTCAAGGATTGATTACATCCTTATAGAACATCAATTATTACCGTATCTTAAAAAAGTGGAGATTAAAGCAATAACTCTCTCTGATCATGCCCCAGTAGTGATGCAACTAGAATTATCGCAAGAGCCTACCGGGGAAGGAACTGGAGATTAAATGACTCTCTCACTCAGGACTTTGAGGTAAATAAAAAAGTTGAGCAAGAGTTGGAGAATTTTTTTGCGACTAATGATACACCAGAAATCCCCCGGTCAACTTTTGGGAAACACACAAGGTCTTTATAAGGGGAATATTGATAGGGGTTGGAGCTGGGAAGAAGAAAGAGAGTGGGGAGAAACTTAGAACCTTATATAGAGAGATTTATGACTTGGAACAAATGACAAGACCCCAGGGAATCCCGGAGACGAGAATTAAAGGAAAAAATAGAGGAATTAGTACAATTGTTAGAACAGGACAGAAAACAGGCTTTTCATATAGTTAATAAAGAAAGGTATCAATGGGGTAATAAACCCGGGAAATTGCTGGCCAGAGTAGTAAGGGAAAAAAAAAGTTTATCCTTACATAGTTACATAATAGGTGAGGTTGAAAAAAGACACAAGTCCATCAAGTCCAACCTATGTGTGTGATTATGTGTCAGTATTACATTACATATCCCTGTATGTTGCGGTCATTCAGGTGATTATCTAGTAGTTTCTTGAAGCTATCAATGCTCCCCGCTGAGACCACCGCCTGTGGAAGGGAATTCCACATCCTTGCCGCTCTTACAGTAAAGAACCCTCTACGTAGTTTAAGGTTAAACCTCTTTTCTTCTAATTGTAATGAGTGGCCACGAGTCTTATTAAACTCTCTTCTGCGAAAAAGTTTTATCCCTATTGTGGGGTCACCAGTACAGTATTTGTAAATTGAAATCATATCCCCTCTCAAGCGTCTCTTCTCCAGAGAGAATAAGTTCAGTGCTCGCAACCTTTCCTCATAACTAAGATCCTCCAGACCCTTTATTAGCTTTGTTGCCCTTCTTTGTACTCGCTCCATTTCCAGTACGTCCCTCCTGAGGACTGGTGCCCAGAACTGGACAGCATACTCCAGGTGCGGCCGGACCAGAGTCTTGTAGAGCGGGAGAATTATCGTTTTATCTCTGGAGTTGATCCCCCTTTTAATGCATGCCAATATTCTGTTTGCTTTATTAGCAGCAGCTTGGCATTGCATGCCATTGCTGAGCCTATCATCTACTAGGACCCCCAGGTCCTTTTCCATCCTAGATTCCCCCAGAGGTTCTCCCCCCAGTGTATAGATTGCATTCATATTTTTGCCACCCAAATGCATTATTTTACATTTTTCTACATTGAATCTCATTTGCCATGTAGTCGCCCACCCCATTAATTTGTTCAGGTCTTTTTGCAAGATTTCCACATCCTGCGGAGAAGTTATTGCCCTGCTTAGCTTAGTATCGTCTGCAAATACAGAGATTGAACTGTTTATCCCATCCTCCAGGTCGTTTATGAACAAATTAAATAGGATTGGTCCCAGCACAGAACCCTGGGGAACCCCACTACCCACCCCTGACCATTCTGAGTACTCCCCATTTATCACCACCTTCTGAACACGCCCTTGTAGCCAGTTTTCAATCCATGTACTCACCCTATGGTCCATGCCAACGCACCTTATTTTGTACAGTAAACGTTTATGGGGAACTGTGTCAAATGCTTTTGCAAAATCCAGATACACCACGTCTACGGGCCTTCCTTTATCTAGATGGCAACTCACCTCCTCATAGAAGGTTAATAGATTGGTTTGGCAAGAACGATTCTTCATGAATCCATGCTGATTACTGCTAATGATATCATTCTTATTACTAAAATCTTGTATATAGTCCCTTATCATCCCCTCCAAGAGTTTACATACTATTGATGTTAGGCTAACTGGTCTGTAATTCCCAGGGATGTTTTTTGGGCCCTTTTTAAATATTGGTGCTACATTGGCTTTTCTCCAATCAGCTGGTACCATTCCAGTCAATAGACTGTCTGTAAAAATTAGGAACAACGGTCTGGCAATCACCTGACTGAGTTCCCTAAGTACCCTCGGATGCAAGCCATCTGGTCCCAGTGATTTATTAATGTTAAGTTTCTCAAGTCTAATTTTAATTCCGTCCTCTGTTAACCATGTAGGTGCTTCCTGTGTTGTGTCATGAGGATAAGCCATTGCAGTTTTGGTTACTGAAGCCCCCCGATTAACTCGTGAAGACTGGGGAGAAGAATAAATTCAATACCTTTGCCATCTCCCCATCCTTTGTAACCAGATGTCCTTCCTCATTCTTTATGGGGCCAATATGGTCTGTCCTCCCTTTTTTACTGTTTACATACTTAAAGAATTTCTTGGGATTTTTTTTGCTGTCCTCCGCTATGTGTCTTTCATGTTCTATCTCAGCCGTCCTAATTGCACCCTTACATTTCTTATTGCATTCTTTATAAATTCTGAATGCTGAGGATGATCCCTCAACCTTGTATTTTTTGAAGGCCTTCACCTTTGCTTTTATATGCATTTTTACATTGGAGTTAAACCATCCAGGATGTTTGTTCGCTCTTTTAAATTTATTACCCAATGGGATACATTGGCTAATGCCCTTATTTAATATGCTCTTAAAGCAAACCCATCTCTCCTCCGTATTCTTTGTTCCTAATATTTTATCCCAATTTATGCCTTTTAGCAAGGTTTGTAGTTTAGGGAAGTTGGCTCTTTTGAAATTCAGTGTCTTTGTGTTCCCTTCATGTTTCCTATTTGTGTGATTTATACTAAAACTAATTGACCTGTGATCGCTGTTACCTAAATTGCCCCGTATTTCCACATCTATGATCAAGTCTGTATTGTTGGTAATCAGTAGATCTAGTAATGTTTTATTTCTAGTTGGTGCGTCTACCATGTGACCCATAAAATTGTCCTGCAAGACATTAAGGAACTGGCGAGCCTTAAATGAATGTGCAGTTCCCTCCGCCCAGTCTATGTCTGGATAATTAAAATCCCCCATTATGATAACACTTCTCATCCTTGCTGCTAATCCAATTTGTGATAGGAGATCCGTCTCCACTTCCTCCCTCAGGTTAGGGGGCCTATAGCATACTCCCAGTATTATTTTCCCCTTAGCTTCATCCCTTTGGAGCTCTACCCATAAAGATTCCACCTCCTCCCTAGCCCCCTCAGTGATGTCATCTCTCACATTCACTTGTACATTATTCTTGATATATAGGCATACCCCTCTCCCTTTTTTACCCTCTCTATCCTTGCGGTATAGGGTATACCCTTGAATGTTTGCCAGCCAATCATGAGAGCTGTTGAACCAGGTCTCTGAAATTCCCACAAAATCCAAATCCTCCTTGTACAACAGTATCTCTAGTTCACCCATCTTGTCCGCCATGCTCCTGGCATTAGTGAACATGCCACATAGTTTAGACCGGTCGCATATTGTCCTCGTATTGGGTGTTTCAAGATTGCAACTAGGACTTGCTACTATACTCACCTTGTGTTTTTGTGCTTTGGTTAACCTACCACTAATGCCCCCAATACTACCCTCTGGAATATCTTCCGCGCTGGCTATCACTGTCTCTGGACCCTCCCCCCCATCGCCTAGTTTAAAAACCCCTCTAACTTTTTGGCCATCTTCATTCCCAGCAGATCTGCACCCTCCTCATTTAGGTGCAGTCCGTCCCTTCTATAGTACCAGTTACCGACTGAGAAGTCGGCCCAGTCCTCCAGGAACCCAAACCCCTCCTTACTACACCAGCTCTTCAGCCACTTGTTTACTTCCCTAATCTCCCTCTGCCTTTCTGGTGTGGCTCGATGTACCAGTAGTATTCCTGAGAACACTACCTTGGAGGTCTTTTTCCTCAATTTAGCTCCTAAGTCCCTAAAATCGTTCTTTAGGACACTCCATCTGCCTCTGACTTTGTCATTGGTGCCAACGTGCACCATGACAGCCGGGTCTTCCCCAGCCCCTCCCAGTAATCTGTCCTTTATCCCAAAAATTTAAAATGCGACGGGGAAGATGGTATATTCATCTCCTGAAATAGCAAAAGTATTTCATGCATATTATAGCACGTTATATAAGGTGAATCAGAGACGGGATGATATAGAGAAACACGATGTAGAAGTTCAGGAGTACCTGCGGGGCCTAGACCTTCCCAAGGTGCCTAAGGAGGAACTGGAACAACTTGAAGCCCCGATTTATCAGGAAGAGGTGGCAAGTGCAATAAACAGTATGGCCCTGGGAAAGAGCCCGGGCCCTGATGGGTACTCTATTCTGTACTATAAAAGATTTCAGAGAATCTTGATACCTAAACTATGTGAATATTTGAACACTCTGGCAGAAGAAGAGACTTTGCGGGAGGAATCATTATTGGCTTATGTAACTCTCATTCCAAAAGAAGGGAAGGACCCATCAGTTCCAGTGAGTTATAGGCCAATATCTCTGTTAATTACGGATATAAAAATTTTCGCTAAAATAATTGCAGAGAGATTAAAACCGCTACTCCCGAGTTGGATACATAATGATCAAGTAGGATTTGTGAAAGGGAGAGAGGGAAGAGATAACTGCCTTAAATCAATGTTTTTGATCCATGAAGTACAAAGGGGGGAGACAACAGTTGCTTTTCTGTCGATAGATGCTAAAAAAGCATTCGACAGGTGGACTGGGAGTTTATGCTCTGAACATTAAGATACCTAGGTTTGGGGACTAAGATGATGAAATGGATATCTGCTTTTTATTATCACCCAACATCAAAAATCAGAGTAAACGGGAATTTATCCTCATCCCTTGAATTATTCAACGGGACAAGGCAGGGGTGCCCCCTCTCCCCAATGCTTTTTATAATTGCATTGGAACCACTGTTGGCAGTGATCCGTAAGAATTCGGATATCAGGGGGGTGAGAGTGGGAGAACGAGAATACAGGGTAGCTGCTTACGCGGATGATCTGCTATTCTATATGTCCAACCCTAGGATAACAATTCCGAGTATACTGAGGGAGCTGAGCAGATATGGAAAACTATCTAACTTTAAAATAAGTATGTCCAAATCCGAGAGTCTTAACATTAATATTCTAAGGGAGGAACAATTGGCAATTCAGCCCAAAATTCCCCTTCGTATGGTGTAACAAGGGATTGGGGTATTTGGGCATAAAGTTGACGGCATCCCTGGGGAATATGTTTGAGGCTAATTATATACCAGTGCTTAATAAGATTAAGAAACATAAACCTCTCTCATGGATAGGTAAAATTAACGCCGTAAAAATAAATATTCTAACTAGAATGATCTATATCTTCCAAATGATCCCAATAGCAGTGCCTCTGGAAAATTTTAGGAAATTAAGATCAATGGTATTAAAATGTATATGGTCACATAAATGGCCCAGGATTGCATATGCAATACTGGTGAGGGAGAAAAGGGAAGGGGGATTAGCAGCACCGGACTTCGAGAAATATTATCAGGCGATTTCTATCTCTCGAATTGCAGAATGGGCGCATAATAAAGAGGGGGAAAGTTGGGTAAATATAGAGATTACACAAAGTAAGACAGATTTGCAAAAGATGGTTTGGATTCCACTGCAATATCGGGACCTAGCAATTAGTACAAATCCACTAACTAGAAACACTTTTAAGATATGGGATGGATTAGGGAGACTGCATCACTGGGAATATAATTCACCACTTATGTCTATACTAGGCACAAACTACTTTAAGCCGGGGAAAGAGGAACACATATATTTCACAGATGGGCAAAAGAAGAGGAAATATTATTGCAAGATGTGATGAAGGGGAATAGGATATATACATATACTGAAATTACACAGAAATGGGGAAACAAGCCACTAGACAAATGGAGGTATGTACAATTAAAGCACTTTACACAATCACTGCTACAACCATTGCGGGGAAAAGGGCACATGAGATTAAATTGGTTGTAAACCCATTACAACCACTTTAACCTACAGGTAAGCCTAGATTAAAGCTTACCTGTAGGTACAAGAAATATCTCCCAAACCTAAATGGTTTAGGAGATATTTGCAGGAATATTGGCACCGATGTCTATGACGCATGCGCGTGCCTGAGCATGGCATTTCTAATGGCGATCATGCCGTAAGTGGCGGCACCAGCGCGCATGCGCAGGAGTGACGTCATCGCGGCTCCGGCCAGTCACAAGATGCCGGGGCTTCCATCTCAGGTAAGGTCAGCTATGCATACTAGCTCATTATGCCTTTGCCTTGCAGGGTGTATTTTTTTTAAGAGACTTTACTTTCTCTTTAATAGAGAAACTACTTTGTTCCCCTTTTAAGTTTAAATCGAAGTATATCTAAAATTTCTAAAATCCTTATTAAAGAACTAGAATCTGAATTTCCGCCCTATGGGAAAATAGAAAGAAGATATTGGCTTTCTTAGGGATGAAGAACATAAAAGGAAAATTCTTGGGACAGCGTAATACTTGTCATGTGATATAAGAACAGTGGAAATGGGTTATAAACTGCTGGCGAGATGGTATGTGACACCACAGAGGGCGCATAGGTTCGGGAATATATAGGGAAAGTGGATAGATTATAGAAAAGGTGAAGAGTGGATGAATGAGACAGTGGTTTAGATAAGAGGGAGAGGAGAGGAGGGGGGGGTTACTTTGGGTGGGGGGAGAAGGGAGAATAAATGTATATTGTAATGATGATATGGAAACAAGAAGGTTTTTTATTTATATGTATCTGATGTATGTCTAATTACATAATAAAAGAGAGAATAAAAAAGTGTGTGTGGTGGCAACCAGGTGAGGAGTACAAAGACAAGTGTGTCTTGCCTACAGTCAAGCATGGTGGTGGGAGTGTCATGGTCTGGGGCTGCATGAGTGCTGCTGGGACTAGGGAGCTACAGTTCATCGAGAGAACCATGAATGTCAACATGTACTGTGACATACTGAAGCAGAGCATGATCTCCCTCCCTTCGGAGACTGGCCCGCAGGGCAGTATTCCAACATGAAAACGACCCCAAACACCCCTCCAAGATGACCACTGCCTTGCTAAAGAAGCTGAGGGTAAAGGTGATGGACTGGCCAAGCATGTCTCCAGACCTAACCATGAATGCCAACATGTACTGTGACATACTGACGCAGAGCATGATCCCCTCCCTTCGAAGACTGGGCCACAGGGCAGTATTCAAATATGATAACGACCTCAAACACCCCTCCAAGATGTCCACTGCCTTGCCAAAGAAACTGAGGATAAAGGTGATGGACTAGCCAAGCATGTCTCCAGACGTAAACTCTATTGAGCATCTGTAGGGCATTTCCAAAAGCAAGGTGGAGGAGTGCAAGGTCTCTAACATCCATCAACTCCGTGATGTCGTGATGGAGGAGTGGAAGAGGACTCCAGTGGCAACCTGTGAAGCTCTGGTGAACTCCATGCCCAAGAGGGTTAGGGCAGTGCTGGAAAATAATGATGGCCAATATTGACACTTTGGCCCAATTTGGACATTTTCACTTAGGGGTGTACTCACTTTTGTTGCCAGCGGTTTATACATTAATGGCTGTGTGTTGAGTTATTTTGAGGGGACAGCAAATTTACACTGTTATACAAGCTGCACACTCACTACTTTACATTGTAGCAAAGTGTCATTTCTTCAGTGTTGTCACATGAAAAGATATAATAAAATATTTACAAAAGTGTGAGGGGTGTACTCACTTTTGTGAGATACTGTATATATATATATATATATATACACACACATGGACTGGCCCTATTTTCAATATAAGTACTAATATTGGTCTGTATGTACCTGTATGGACTCATGGATGTACTAGTGGTGTGTATGTGTGTACACCCAATGATTGATACATGCAGTTGTGTAGGTTGGCGATAGGTATGAGCACATGATGGGTAAGACTCACAACATGGTAGAGATAAAAAATGAAGAAATTACTCAAAAATCTATTAAAATCGTTTTTCGATAAACAATAAAATGATACAATTGGTGGAAGCCTTATGGGCCTGGGAAGTAGTATACTTACTATGGTTGGGGATCATAGATGATAAGTGAAGAGTGGGACCATAAGGGTCCGCTAAAAAAGAAATAATAAAGATGTTATTCAAAAAAGATGCTCACATAGGGGGGTGGAAACCAGGTACCTTGAGGCAAAAGAGGCTCACAATAGGGTGTGTACCTCTATGTCCTCCTGCTGGCACAGACGTTTATAACGTTCTGCCGCAGGAAACGACCCTGGAATAGACTCAATGACCCACACCCTAAGACTAACTGTGCATTTGTTGTGGTGCACTAAAAAGTGTTTTGGAAAACTATGATGGTCACAGCCCTTTTCAATGAACCGTCTATGTTCACCAAAACGAGCTCTAAGGGCCCTAATGGTTCTACCAACATAGAACAATCCACACGAACAAGTGAGGCAATATATGACAAAATCAGTAGAACAGTTATAAAATTATTTTAGGGCATAGCTTTTCCCTTTGACAGAAAAGTTTTTTTGGCCATGATGGATAAATTGACATGTCAAGCAAAGGGGTTTCTTGGATTCGTACATCCCCACTAGTGGGAAGAGGACCAGCGGTTTTGTTTTTGGCATGAAATTGTGTGATGAATCGTGTAGGTTGTTTGGTAGCAGTAGGTGGTGGTATGCGAGAACCAGTGGGTAAACTGCGATAGTTGTCAAAGGCCTCATCTATTAGAGAAGTAGGGTAACCCTTATCAAGACATTTCTGTGAGAGTAGTTGGCCATGAATATCATAATCTTTTTCCTATATGTATTGGTTGTCCTTCTGTAATAGTGTCATTGTGTTCCGGTCCTGTGTGGCCAATCAGAGCAAGCGCACACGCTGGGATCTGTTGTCCCATCCCACAGCAGAGACACTGTTCATATAAATAGTACCCTTGTGACACTGTCACTCCAGACCTGTAGAAGGAGCTGATGTTCTGAGCACGTAGCCTATCTGTCCACATCCTGTTATTGCACTGTTCCTCCGGATGTATCTCCGCTGTCCTTGACGTAATTTCCATGCGTTCTACGCTGGTTCCAGATGCCTTCCTGGTGGCCCCACTACATGCTGAGGATTCTTCACACACACAGCCACACATTGAGCTGATTCCGGACACTGGGAGCCCCCTGGACTACTGGGAACAAATGAGCCTGTTATTTACTTATCTCCTGTGAGTGATTTTAAGTACCTTGCCATTAAATATTGATCCTACTACTGCACTTAGGTGGCGCTTTATTGTTTTTCTCTCTCATTGTCTCCATCATTTAAAATACACCTATGATAAAAATTATAGATCCTTCTTTTCTTTGTAAGTGGGCAAACTTACAAAATCTGCAGGGGGACTAAATATTTATTTTCCCCAATTGTATGAATAATTTTAAGTATCGCAAAATTCTAAGCTGCCTCTTTCTTTATATAGCTGATGACAGGGTTACTCGGGTTACTGTCATTCAGCTTTTGTGTGCAGCAGGTCTTTTTTTTGTTTTCTTTGGTGAATCAGCGGCAGGCATCATGACTGACAATTGATTTACAAATGTGGGGGGTATTTTTTCAATAAAGAATTTGATAAACATTTGGGTGTCTATTTCTAGATGACATCTTTTTTTTTGTGTGAATGAGTAGGAATACTATGTACCCCCCATACTCATTCACGTAGGGTGGGCGGTATCTGAGGGCCCCCATATTATCAAAATGGGCTTTGAGATTCTGATAAGCTACCCACCTGCAGACCCCCACAACCACTGGGCAAGGGTTGTGGGCATGAGAACCTTGTCCTCACCAACAAGGCACCCCCCAATGTTGGTGGTGTGCCATCACACAGCCTGGGCTCATAGTACTCCCAAACTGAGCAGCGCTCACATGTCACTTTGTGTGCGCAGCTTAGTACAGGAGAAAGGCTGCCACTAAGAAAGAAGGAGGAAATACCTATATTGTTACCAAGCTATCTAGAAGAAAGCAGGAAAAAGGTATGTTTAGTGGTAGAGATTGTCATGTTTGGTCAAGATAGCCAGAGTCCTGCTTCAAGCCTATGTTATAGTCACAAGAAAAGAACAAATATCACAAACAAATACATTTAGGGCTTGTCCAAACGTGTGTTGATTATGAAGAATGAAGCAATGCTCATTAGGTTTCTTATGGCATTTATGATGTGTTTATGATGTGCTTTTGTTGTTTTTATGAAACACCGAAAACGCTTCAAGAATGATTGAAGTGTTGCTCTTCCCGTGTGAAGTGCTTAAAGAAGAAGTGATGTTGAGAAAATGGTCTACTTTGAGGCAAGTTTAGGTTGTGATGTGATGGCAGACATTTTTGCAAGATCCATATACTTTCATTTCTTTGACACTTGGCTTGGTCTAGCTCAGCTTTGCTGAATCAAAAAGCTTTGTCACTGGCAATAATGCTCAATGCCTCTGCTCCTGCTTGGCACTATCAGTATTGCTGGCTGACTTGATGCTTCTGCCCCATACAGAAACAAATGGTGTTACCACACACAGCTGCTCTTTACAAAAAGAAAGTGGCTGGAGCTGCTCTGTCCTAGTTCTCTATTATTTCCCAGTGCATTCTAGGATACACAGACCTCCACTGCCTCTCCCCCAGAGCCCAGCTAACACTTTATAAATGCTTCACCAACATGCCATAATAGCTATAGGTGCAGTTATAAAGCATTACCATTGAATGGATCAATGTAGACAGCTGACAATCGTCGATGCCTCATAAAAGCGAAATGCTGCTTAATTTTTAACACAACGCTACCACTCCTGTGTGAACAGCACTGTGTGGTGCCATTGTAATATTCAAGGCAGATGTTCAAGGGCAATTATGAGGCTTTAAAAAATGCTGAATAAATGCTGCTTAAATACAGGGTATTGACACACGTGTGAATGAGCCCATAGATATACAGATACAGTACACCATGAGAAAAAATACAATAAAATAATTAAGATGTACCTGAGCTGTGCACAGGGCAAGGATAGATCTCACAGTGGTCACCCCATCCGGCCCCCAAAGAACAACAGCATTGCTCTTTTGTTACATTTACAGCAAGAACACTGTCACAGAACAGAGTGTCATCCAGACTCAGAAAGCAGTCTCGAAGATCGAGTCCACGGGAAACTTCTTTACAGGAGGCAAACAAAGAGGATATATGAGAAACAAGTTGGCTGACACAGTTAGTAAAGTGCTGTCTATCTATCTATCTATTTATTTATCTATATTTACATTTTTTAAATAGCATTTTATATTTTGTCATATTTAAACAGGTGTTTAAAACATGTGGGCATGTGCTAGGAGTATGTATGTGTGGTGTGTTGAAAAATGTTTTATTGCTGTTGTAAAGAGTATCCCGATAAATGTTGTTGTATGTATACAATGACAATAAAGTATCTTATCTTATCTATCATTAAATAGGATACACACCCTCACATTTCTTGTGGTCCTCAGTAGGTGCAAAGCCAGGGTCACAGATACACATATATGATCCATCTAGATTCTCACACTTGCCATGAGGTGAGCAGATTTCTGAGAAAAGGGAACATTCATCTATTTCTGGAGATGTAAAAATCAAGAAAGTATGAATGAAAATCACTTAACAGAAATTAATACTTTCATGAAAACTTGACTAAAAAAATACCATTGAGATACCCAAACCATTTTCTAATTTAACATTTCTGTTTTTTGCAACCAGCTAAGATTTCCTAAACCTGCCCTAAAAAATAGTTCTTTTACAACCATGCCGCCAACACAGGTTTCCCAGAATTCCCATTTCCCTGTTTAAGCAGTTGGATATTTTTCTTTCATAAGCTTGAAAAAGAGTTTTAGGTAAAATTTCAGGCATCTCCATGCTCTCCTTAGCTTTACAGCTGTAATGCCCCGTACACACGGTTGGACTCTCCGATGGAAAATGTGTGATAGGACCTTGTTGTCGGAAATTCCGACCGTGTGTGGGCTCCATCACACATTTTCCATTGGAATTTCCGACACACAAAGTTTGAGAGCTTGCTATAAAATTTTCTGACAACAAAATCCGTTGTCGGAAATTCCGATCGTGTGTACACAAATCCGACGCACAAAGTACCACGCATGCTCAGAATAAATTAAGAATTGAAAGCTATTGGCTACTGCCCCATTTATAGTCCCGACGTACGTGTTTTACGTCGCCGCGTTTAGAACGATCGGATTTTCCGACAACTTTGTGTGACCGTGTGTATGCAAGACAAGTTTGAGCCAACATCCGTCTGAAAAAATCCATGGATTTTGTTGTCGGAATGTCCGATCAATGTCTGACCGTGTGTACAGGGCATAAGCCTTTCATCTTCAGTGACAAACTTGCTAAGAATTTTACACATCTGCAATGATGCTAGGGATATTGCTTTACGACATGATTACAGAAGGTATGCCACACCAATTAGCATTTACAGTGCCTTGCAAAAGTATTCACCCCCTTGGCATTTTTCATGTTTTGATGGAATTAACATGGATTGTTTGAGGATTTGCATCATTTAATTTACAGAACATATAAAAATATATATATATATAATCGAACTTAGGATAAAGAATAGGTCTGCTCCCTCCCCTAATAGAGGTCCCCTAGGGGATCTCCTGAAGATGAAACACAAACAATTTTTTGGGGTAGATGGCGCTACCTACTGATAATTGATACCAAGATGTGGATGAAAAACGTGGTGCACATGATGTTAATATAACACTCACTGATATATCACAGACACATCTTTATTTGAAGCACTGTTATTTTATTTGAGTTTGGGATCATACACATTGAGCATTGCTGGGGTACACTTACTTGTGGTGTAGTTCTTCTGCTCCCCCTTTCTTTCTTTTTCATCCATGTCTTGGTATCAATTATCAGTAGGTAGCGCCATCTACCCCAAAAAATTGTTTGTGTTTCAATTTACAGAACATGCCCACAACCTCAAAGATTTTTTTTTTTTTATTGTAAAGCAAACAAGAAATAGGATAAAATAACAGAAAAAGTCAATGTGCATAACTATTCACCCCCCTAAAGTCAATACTTTGTAGAGCCACCTTTTGCAGCTATCACAGCTCCAAGTCGCTTTGGATAAGTCTCTATGAGCTTGCCACATCTTACCACTGGGATTTTTGCCCATTCCTCCTTGCAAAACTGCTCCAGCTTCTTCAAGTTGGATGGTTTGTGCTTGTGAACAGCAATCTTTAAGTCTGACCACAGATTTTCTATTGGATTGAGGTCTGGGCTTTGAACTACTTAAACTACTCAAGTGTTGCTTTAGCAGTGTGTTTGGGGTCATTGTCCTGCTGGAAGGTGAACCTCCGTCCTAGCCTCAAATCACACACAGATTGGTACAGGTTTTGCTCAAGAACTCTGATCAGTTTCCCAGTCCCAACTTCTGAAAAACATCCCCACAGCATGATGCTGCCACCACCATGTTTCACTGTGGGGATGGTGTTCTTTGGGTGATGTGATGTGTTGGGTTTGCGCCAGACATAGCTTTTTCTTTGCTGGCCAAAGAGTCAAACTTTAGTCTCATCAGACCAAAGCACCTTCCTCCATACATTTTGGGAGTCTCCCACATGCCTTTTCGCAAACTCAGAATGTGCCATTTTGTTTTTTGCTGAAAGTAATGGCTTTCTTCTGGCAACTCTGCCATAAAGTCCAACTCTATGGAGCGTATGGCTTATTGTCATCCTATGTACTGATACTCCAGTCTCTGCTGTGGAACTCTGCAGCTCCTCCAGGGTTACCTTAGGTCTTTGTTCTGCCTCTCTGATTAATGCCCTCCTTGCCCAGTCCGTGAGTTTTGGTGTTCGGCCTTCTCTTGGCAGGTTTGCTGTTGTGCCATGTTCTTTGCATTTGGTTATGATAGATTTGATGGTGCTCCTAGGGATCATCAAAGATTTGGACATTATTTTATAACCTAACCCTGACTTGTACTTCTCAAAAACATTGTCTCTTACTTGTTTGGAGAGTTCCTTGGTCTTCATGGCAGTGTTTGGTTGGTGGTGCCTCTTGCTTAGGTGTTGCAGCCTCTGGGGCCTTTCAAAAAGGTGTATATACATAATGACAGATCATGTGACACTTAGATTGCACACAGGTGGACATCATTTCACTAATTATGTGACTTCTTTTTTTTTTTTTTTTTTCTCTTCTTTTTTTTTTGCTACTTCAGCGATTTCATTGAGAGGTTTAAAATCACCATTTCTAGCTCATTTTTGTCCCATCTCATTATCGTCACATCATAGTAGCAGGGCCGTAGCTTTTATTCAATTTTGCTATTTTAAGAAATCTTTGTTTATTCTTTACAAAAAATTGCAAAACACTCAACTAAACTTAACCCCTGGTGTGCTACTAGGATCCCCCTCCCAACCCCCCCAGTCCCCCCCACCCCCCTCCTGCAGACATGCTTCCGATAAAACGAGCTTTCATTTACAAGAACTTCTCGGCAAATCTCCTTGTTTTTTTAAAGGATATCCACTTCGCCCACTTATCACCCTCCAGATCCGTTTCAGTCTCGGGCCTATTGTCTACCACCTCACCCGCCTCTAAGATAAAGATTTCATTTACCCTTATTAACCAATCTCGAATATTTGGGCTCTCAACCTCCATTTTTTTGGTATGAGATTTTTTGCTGAGTTTAGTAATACCGGAGTTAGAGATCTAATGTATTTTCTGGTGTGGCCTTCTGTCCCATGGAACAAACACACCCAGGGGTCCTCCCTAATCTCAGTACCCGTTATCTCCTGTATGATTTTTAACACATCTTGCCAGAATTTTTTGATAATTGGGCACTCCCACCAGAGGTGGGCCATCGTTCCCCTAACGGAGCACCCCCTCCAACAGTTTCTGGATGTTTCCAGTTGGAGCTTATTTATTCTATCTGGTGTCATGTACCATCTGGCTAGGCATTTAAAATTTGCTTCAATCGTTCTCATGTCCACTGCTAATTTATGTGTTGCGTTG
This sequence comes from Aquarana catesbeiana, assembly GCF_042186555.1. Classification (NCBI taxonomy): domain Eukaryota; kingdom Metazoa; phylum Chordata; class Amphibia; order Anura; family Ranidae; genus Aquarana; species Aquarana catesbeiana. Next base: position 172,401,259 of record NC_133334.1, on the reverse strand, counting down.
AAAATGGCCTCCCACGTCACTCTGCTAGGTGCAGATCCCAATTCGGATTCCCATTTATTGAGATAAAATGGTGTCTCTGCTTCACCCTCATCCCTCAATATTTTGTATACTTCTGTTGTTTTCCTTAGTACTCTATTCTTCAGAAACAATTTCTCCAATGGCCTGAGGTTCTTCTTATCTCTAATAGGGCAGGGGATGCTTTTAATAAAGTATGCAAGCTGGTTATATCGCCACATATCTATTTTCATTAGGTCCTTAAGCAGGTCTAACTGCTGGAAAGTGACAATTTTACCATTTTTCATAATATCTATCAATTGTGTATCATTATTTTTTATCCAATTCCATCCCACTTCCCTCCTCCCTGGCTGAAAAAACTCATTATCTTTTAAATAAATAAATGGCGAGTTAAACTCCCATACATTTTGTTTGTGTAGCTGATCCAATATCTTTAAGGTGTAACGTGTTATATTGTGTGTATTAGGGCCTAATTTCCTAAAGTGTGGGGGATTCCAAATTAAATGATGTAATTTTGCATTACTCATATCTTTTTTCTAAGTTTACCCATCTTTTATCTATCGATTCCTTTCCCCAATCGATCTCACGTGATACTACTATCGCTCTGTGGTATTTTTTAAAGTCTGGAAGAGCCAGACCACCCTGTGCTTTGCCCCTGCTCAGGACCTTTTACGCAATCCGTGGCTGCTGATTTTTCCATATAAATCTAGTGATAATATTATTTAATACCCTGAAAAAGGTCTGCGCTAGCAGTATTGGGAGTAGCTGCATTTTATACAGGATCTTCGGGGCCAGAGTCATTTTCACAGTATTTACTCGACCGATCCAAGAGATCGGAAGATGCATACTTTTTTTAGTTTCCTGCTGAATCTCGTCCAGGAGTGGAATATAGTTTAAGAGATACGTTTTCCTTAGGGAATTTGCTAGTGTAACTCCCAGATAACTAAGTTTTTTGCTCCACGGAAAATGGAATATTTCCTTAAGTTTAGTTACTTCTTGTCTACCAATGTTAATATTTAAAACTACTGACTTACTAAGGTTAACCTTATAATTTGATAGCTCTCTTTGTATCTCCTCAGGGTAGCAAGTAGGTTGGGGATCGAGATCCTTGGTTTAACAATGTAAAACAATACATCGTCGGCAAAAGCCGAAAGCTTATGTTCGTCTCTCCCCACTATGCATCCGCCTATATCCGGATTCTTTCGAATCGAGGCCAGTAATGGTTCCAGGGTCAAGACAAACAGGAGGGGGGACAGAGGGCACCCCTGCCTGGTCCCGTTTTCCATTTTAAACTCCGCCGACAGTGTGCCATTTACCTTAACAAATGCCATGGGAGATTTGTATAGTGCTTTAATCCATTTCAACATAGTACCACCCAAACCGACTGCCCTCAACGTCCTCAACATGAATCCCCAGTCTACTCTGTCGAAGGCTTTCTAAGCATCAATCGACAGAAGTAGACTGGGGGTTCCATTCGCTTTCAACGCATCCATAACCAGGAGCGATCTAAAGCCGTTGTCCCTCCCCTCTCTCACAGGTATAAAACCCGTCTGGTCTGGGTGGATCCAATATGACATTTTGTCCTTTAATCTACTGGCTAGTACCTTGGCGTAAAGTTTAATATCTGCGTTCAGCAGTGCTTCGGCCTATAGCTCGAACACAGCGAGCTATCTTTCCCTTCCTTTGGGATTAATGTTACTGACGCAGTCGGTGCCCCCTTGCAAAACTCTTCCTGACCCCCCATCCCATTCCAAATCTGACAAAGCTTAGGGATCAAAGACTCCTTGAACTTTTTGTAAAAATGGGTTGTGAAGCCATCTGACCCTGGACTCTTTCCAGAGGCAGATGCTTTCAAGGCCCTCTCGATCTCTTCTACAGTGATCGGCCCATCCAGTTCTTTTGCATCACTATCCGAGAGGCTTGGTAAACCTGCCTCCTTTATAAACTCATCCATCCTTTCCTCTCTTTCCTTGGTACCTATCCCACCTTGCCTTACCTTATAAAGGGATGCATAATAACTTCTAAACTCTTCCGCTATATCTCTAGAAGAATATTTCAATACCTCCTTTTTATTTTGAATCCTATCTATAAAGTTGGTCCCTCCTTTCCTCTTCAAAACTGTTGCCAGGTGCTTCCCCGCCTTATTACTCCATCTGAATCGCTCTTTTAAATTTTTGTTTAGGATACGCTTAGATTCTGTCTCCATTAGATCTTTTAGTTCTTCTCTTTTTATTATTAGTTGAAGTAGGAGCGAATTATGGCTACCTCGAGCGGCCTTATGTAACTGTTCAAGATGATGAATTTCTTCTATGAGATCTATTTTCCTTTTTGAGCTTGCTTTTTTCTCATTAGCCCCTAATGAAATCAGTATGTCCCTTATGTAAGCTTTTAACGCCTCCCACAGGACTGAACCAGAAATCTCACCAGTATCATTTATCGCGAAAAACCCATCGATTTCATCCTGTATTTTGCTACTGATGTTTGGGTTGTCGATGAGTTTTTCATCCAAGTGCCATGAAAATGGGGACCTCCGGAAACCCGGGATCTCCACCTTCATTAAGACTGGGGCATGGTCAGATAACGTGGTAACTTCGATCCTTGTATCCCTGACATATTCCAACAATCTATGGTCTACCATAAAATAATCAAGCCGTGAGTAGGACCCGTGAACTGAAGAAAAAAAAGTACAGTCCCTGTCCTTCGCGTGCTGTACTCTCTATGCATTGATCATTTGGCAATTATGTAATTTGTGCCCTATTTTTTTTAAAAGCTTCTCACTTACTCCCTGTAATCTAGATGTACTGTCCAATGTTGGATCTATGCAGAAATTAAGATCTCCTGCCAAAATCACCTCACCTGCCCTGAAATCCATCAACTTATTCAGGACCTGAGACAGGTATTCGATTGGATTTCTATTAGGGCAGTATATATTTGCCAGAGTAAAAATCCTTTCTCCAACCCTTACCTTCAAAAAGAGGTAGTGGCCCTCCAGATCTGCGCTCCTCTCCAAGAGCGCAAACTTGGTCCATTTTGAGAACCCAATTGCCACCCCTTTGGCCCTCTTTATCGGCGAATCACTACAGAACCAGTTAGGGAAGCAGTTGGAGAACAATCTAATGTGAGTGTCCTGAGAAAGGTGTGTCTCCTGAAGAAACGCAACATCTACATTGAGATGCTCTAGTTGTCTTAACACCTTATGTCTCTTATGGGGGGAATTCAGCCCTTTTACGTTATATGTCAAGCAAGTGAACTCTGTCATTCATTCTTTGGGTAGTACTTCATTATATTGACGCTTTATGCTCTTTGAACCCCTGCAGGACCCAATCCCACCCCCTCCCCCCCTGCCTCCCACATCCCAGCCCCCCTCCCTTCCCCTTCCCCCGCCCTCCACCCCCCCAACCAGTGGCGTCACTAGGGTCGGTGTCACCCAGTGCGATAAAACATGGTGTCACCCCCCCCACTCCAACTATAGTCGCCCCCCAGTACAGACCCCCCTCCACTAACTAAAGACCCCCCGTCAGTGCAGACCCTCTACGAAGTATAACCCCCCTCCATCAGTATAGACCACCCCCCTCGGTACAGACCCCCCTCCCACAGTATAGACCTCCCCCTCCCTCAGTATAGACCCCCCTCAGTATAGACCCCCCTCCATTAGTACAGACCCCCCCAGAACAAACAACCCCCCTCCATAACAAACCACCCCCCTCCATTAGTACAGACCCCCCCAGAACAAACCACCCCCACCATTAGTACTGACTCCCCCCCAGAACAAACCACCCCCCTCCTCCATTAGTACAAACCAGCCCCCTCCATTAGTACAGACCCCCCAGAACAAACCACCTCCCTCCTCCATTAGTACAAACCAGCCCCCTCCATTAGTACAGAACCCCTCAAAACAAACCACCCCCCTCCATTAGTACAGACCACCCCCCCTCCATTAGTACAGACCCCCCAGAACAAACCACCTCCCTCCATTAGTACAGACCACCCCCCTAGATTAGTACAGAACCCCCCAAAACAAACCACCCCCCTCCATTAGTACAGACCCGCCAGAACAAACCACCCCCTCCATTAGTACAGACCACCCCCCTCCATTAGTACAGACCCCCCAGAACAAACCACCTCCCTCCATTAGTACAGACCACCTCCCTCCATTAGTACAGACCCCCCCAGAACAAACCACCCCCCCACCATTAGTACAGACCCCCCCAGAACAAACCACCCCCCCTCTATTAGTACAGACCCCCCCAGAACAAACCACCCCCCCTCCATTAGTACAGCCCCCCCAGAACAAACCATCCCCCCATAAGTACAGACCCCCCCAGAACAAACCACCCCCTTCCATATGATATAGCTGTAACCAGCAGCATAAACCAACCTCATCAGCAAGCCCCGCCCCCCCACCCCACAACATCTCACCTCAGGCAGCGGAGGACATCCCCCCCATCTCAAGCCGACACCCCCCGCCCGTTACCGCACCAGCTTGGGCAGCTCAGGTGCACAGAACACCCGGGCGGAGAGGAGGAGAGGAGAGAGACAGAGTGCAGCCGCGCTGCCCGGGTGGAGAGCAGCTGCAGAGACAGGCTTGGGCAGGAGTCAGAGACAGAGGAGGAGGAGAACACATGGCAGGCACAGCCGCAGCGCTGGAGGTGTGTCCCGGCTGAAGGAAAAAAAAACTGCCAAAGGGAGCCAGGGCTTTCATTACCCTCGGGATGATGTCACCCTTCTAGTGGGAGGCACCCGGTGCGGACTGCACCCCCCGCCCCCGTCTAGCAACGCCACTGCCCCCCACCCCCCTCCTCCCCCCCCTCCTGCCAGCCAATACCTGGCTCCAAGAACGTAACAGAGTGATACCATTGATCTCTGCCCACGTCCAGCCACCGCATTGGGGTGCGACTCCAACAGCAGGTCGCCACGGTCACCCCGCTCCCCCCCAAGAATACGGGGGGCAGGGCAAGCGGGCGGCCAGATGACCATCCACTCCTTCTTCAAAGGGCGCCACCCCTCCCTCCAAGGTTGCTACAGATCTCTATAAGTTCACTACTTGTTACCTTGAGAAGTGCAGGTCAACTCTCCGGTAGGGACCCTCCAGGGATTCACTTACTGCTGCGGTACTGGCCGGCTTCGCGGGATCGACTTTGCTGTGGATCTCCAGCCAACCTCTGTCCTTGGTGAAACCTTAGCTGTATTTTTAGAGGGCTGGGAAACTAGCATCCAGAAAACTGCTTTCCCGCATTGTTTTTATGTCCTTTTTTTTTTTTTGGAAGTGCAGTACAGCTGTCGGTGTGACTGGTGCGACAGCACCACCAGACAGGACCGCGAAACTGGAGGGGGGCAGGGATACATCTGGGTGGCTCAGGGACGGCTAGAGGAGATACTCACCCCAGGAGCAGGTCCAGTAAGGCAGGAGGAGAGCAGGAAGGAGAGCGCCCTCGGCCCGCACGAAACTCCCGGGACCGCCCAGCTCCGGCCACCTTACCTACAGCTCCGGCAAGGCAGTCGTCTCTCTGCTTCACGTGCGGCTGTTGTTTCCCCCATCGCGAGCGGATCCGCCGCTCGCTTCCACAGCGCCGCCGTCAGGCCTCTCCCCCACCTCTTGTGCGTCACATCCCGCACTGGCCCCACTAATTATGTGACTTCTGAAGGTAATTGGTTGCACAAAGGGGGTGAATACATAGGTACATGCCTATTATCAGTTTTTTATTTCTGAAAAATTGTTTTATGTATATATTTTTCTAATTTTACTTCACCAGCTTAGACTTTTGTGTTCTGATCCATCACATATAATTCAGATTAAAAAAACATTGAACCAAAGGCTGTAATGTAACAAAATAGGTAAAAAGCCAGGGGGGTGAATACTTTTGCAAGGCACTGTACACTCAGGAAACACAGTCCAATAGCCTATCAGTACCAAGTGTACAGATGCAAGTACCGTAAATGTCTGCAGTGATATTTTCTAAAATATTTGCAAGGGATATAGTTGACCTAGACATCATCTTTGTTCTTTCCGTTTATGGATGATCAATAAATTACCTTGACATGTATGTTGATTGTGCAGTCTATAACCTGGAGGGCACACACATCGGAAGGAGCCAGGGGTATTTATACATTGACCCCCTATACACAGCTGTAATGTTGCACACTCATTTATGTCTGAAAAATATACATAGGTCAAAATGCTGCAATCATTTAATAACAATTAGATTTTTAGTTTAGGAACAGGCTCATGTTTATTTTTATTATTATTAATGAGCTCATCTATAAACCAATATAACTTAAAATGGACATATTCTATTTAGTAGATATAGAATTATACTAGCAACTGCTGTAATAAATGTATGTATTACAGGGTTCATTACACAATAGTGATTAATAAATCCCTTTGAGGACCAAGGGACGTATTTGTCCCATGTTTTTAATTGCCTGTATCATCTGATTAAGAACTTAAAATACGTTTATTTTTGGCTTGAGTCAAAATATTAGTTCTTATCAACAAATGGATCTAGCTTTTTGCCAGTTATTTCATGAAATGGCTTAGTTACAGCAACTGAAGTGTACAAACTTTGGGTCATCTTATATTTGTTGATAGACTTGTGTTTGACAACAACAAATGTTTTTTTTGAGAGATTTTATCATTTGAACCAATTTGGCTGACATTTTTTGCTCTGGGACACATATGTCCCTATGGTCCTCAACGGACCATACCTTAACTGCTTGCTGACCGCCGGCCGTCAATTGACGGCCAGGCGGCGCTGCTCTCGTGACAGGCGGGCGTCATATGACGGCCTCGCTTTCCCAGGCCACCAGGGGGTGCACGCGCCCCGCCGACGGTGATCGCGCGCGCCTGCCGTGTCACTGGGCACCCGGTGCGAGTACCCGGCGGCCGCGATGTCCGCCGGGCACCCGCGATTACCGGTAACACAGCAGGACCATGGATCTGTGTGTGTAAACACTAGGGATGAGCTTCGAGTTCGAGTCGAACTCATGTTCGACTCGAACATTGGCTGTTCGCAAGTTCGCCGAACAGCGAACAATTTGGGGTGTTCGCGGCAAATTCGAATGCTGCAGAACACCCTTTAAAAGTCTATGGGAGAAATCAAAAGTGCTAATTTTAAAGGCTTATATGCAAGTTATTGTCATAAAAAGTGTTTTGGGACCCGGGTTCTGCCCCAGGGGACATGGATCAATGCAAGAAAAAGTTTTAAAAACGGCCATTTTTTCAGGAGCAGTGATTTTAATAATGCTTAAAGTCAAACAATAAAAGTGTAATATCCCTTTAAATTTCATACCTGGGGGGTGTCTATAGTATGCCTGTAAAGGGGCACATTTTTCCCGTGTTTAGAACAGTCTGACAGCAAAATGACATTTTGAAGGAAAAAACCCATTTAAAACTACCCGCGGCTATTGCATTGCCGACAATACACATAGAAGTTCATTGATAAAAACGGCATGGGAATTCCCCACAGGGAAACCCCGAACCAAAATTAAAAAAAAAAAATGACGTGGGAGTCCCCCTAAATTCCATACCAGGCCCTTCAGGTCTGGTATGGATTTTAAGGGGAACCCCGCGCCAAAAAAAAAAAAAACGGCGTGGGGTCCCCCCAAAAATCCATACCAGACCCTTATCCGAGCACGCAACCTGGCAGGCCGCAGGAAAAGAGGGGGGGAAGAGAGTGCAGCCCCCCCCTCTTAAACCGTACCAGGCCACATGCCCTCAACATTGGGAGGGTGCTTTGGGGTAGCCCCCCAAAACAGCTTGTCCCCATGTTGATGAGGACAAGGGCCTCATCCCCACAACCCTGGCCAGTGGTTGTGGGGGTCTGCGGGTGGGGGGCTTATCGGAATCTGGAAGCCCCCTTTAACAAGGGGACCCCCAGATCCCGGCCCCCCCCCGTGTGAAATGGTAAGGGGGTACTTACCCCTACCATTTCACTAAAAAACTGTCAAAAATGTTAAAAATGACAAGAGACAGTTTTTGACAATTCCTTTATTTAAATGCTTCTTCTTTCTTCTATCTTCCTTCATCTTCTTCTTCTTCTGGTTCTTCTGGCTCTTCTGGTTCTTCCTCCAGCGTTCTCGTCCAGCATCTCCTCCGCGGCGTCTTCTATCTTCTTCTCCTCGGGCCGCTACGCACCCATGGCATGGGGGGAGGCTCCCGCTCTTCTCTTCATCTTCTTCTTCATCCTCTTCTCTTCTTCCTTCTTCTCTTCTTCATTTTCTTCTCCGGGCCGCTCTGCATCCATGCTGGCATTGAGGGAGGCTCCCGTTGTGTGACGGCGTCTCCTCGTCTGACGGTTCTTAAATAACGGGGGCGGGGCCACCGGTGACCCCGCCCCCTCCGACGCACGGGACATGACGGGACTTCCCTGTGGCATTCCCCGTGACGTCACAGGGAAGTCCCGTCAAGTCACTGTGTGTCAGAGGGGGGCGGGGTCACCGGGTGGCCCGCCCCACGTTATTTAAGAACCGTCAGACGAGGAGACGCCGTCACACAGCGGGAGCCTCCCTCCATGCCAGCATGGGTGCGGAGCGGCCCAGAGAAGAAAATGAAGAAGAGAAGAAGAGAAGAAGGAAGAAGAGAAGAGGATGAAGAAGAAGATGAAGAGAAGAGTGGGAGCCTCCCCCCATGCCATGGGTGCGGAGCGGCCCGAGGAGAAGAAGATAGAAGACGCCGCGGAGGAGATGCTGGACGAGAACGCCGGAGGAAGAACCAGAAGAGCCAGAAGAACCAGAAGAAGAAGAAGATGAAGGAAGATAGAAGAAAGAAGAAGCATTTAAATAAAGGAATTGTCAAAAACTGTCTCTTGTCATTTTAACATTTTTGACAGTTTTTTAGTGAAATGGTAGGGGTAAGTACCCCCTTACCATTTTACACGGGGGGGGCCGGGATCTGGGGGTCCCCTTGTTAAAGGGGGCTTCCAGATTCCGATAAGCCCCCTGCCCGCAGACCCCCACAACCACCGGCCAGGGTTGTGGGGATGAGGCCCTTGTCCTCATCAACATGGGGACAAGGTGTTTTGGGGGGCTACCCCAAAGCACCCTCCCAATGTTGAGGGCATGTGGCCTGGTATGGTTCAGGAGGGGGGGCCGCACTCTTGTCCGCCCCTCTTTTCCTGCGGCCTGCCAGGTTGCGTGCTCGGATAAGGGTCTGGTATGGATTTTTGGGGGGACCCCACGCTGTTTTTTTTTTTTTTTTTTGGCGCGGGGTTCCCCTTAAAATCCATACCAGACCTAAAGGGTCTGGTATGGAATTTAGGGGGAACCCCACGTCATTTTTTTTTTTTTATTTTGGCCGGGGTTCCCCTTAATATCCATACCAGACCTGAAGGGCCTGGTATGGAATTTAGGGGGACTCCCACGTCATTTTTTTTTTTTAATTTTGGTTCGGGGTTTCCCTGTGGGGAATTCCCATGCCGTTTTTATCAATGAACTTCTATGTGTATTGTCGACAATGCAATAGCCGCGGGTAGTTTTAAATGGGTTTTTTCCTTCGAAATGTCATTTTGCTGTCAGACTGTTCTAAACACGGGAAACATGCGCCCCTTTACAGGCATACTATAGACACCCCCAGGTACGAAATTTAAAGGGATATTACACTTTTATTGTTTGACTTTAAGCATTATTAAAATCACTGCTCCTGAAAAAACGGCCGTTTTTGAAACTTTTTTTGCATCGATCCATGTCCCCTGGGGCAGGACCTGGGTCCCCAAACACTTTTTATGACAATAACTTGCATATAAGCCTTTAAAATTAGCACTTTTGATTATTCATGTTCGTGTCCCATAGACTTTAACGGTGTTCGCATGTTCGAACAAACTTTTTTCCTGTTCGCATGTTCTGGTGCGAACCGAACAGGGGGGTGTTCGGCTCATCCCTAGTAAACACACAGATCCACGGTCCTGTCAGAGGAGAGGAGACCGTTGGTGTGTTCCCAGTACAGAGGAACACTGATTGGTCTCCTCCCCTAGTGAGTCCCGACCCCCTACAGTTAGAATCACTCCCTAGCAAACACAGTTAACCCCTCGATCACCACCTAGTGTTAACCCCTTCCCTGCCTGTCACATTTATAAAGTAATCAATGCATTTTTATAGCACGGATCGCTGAATAAATGTGAATGGTCCCAAATATGTGTTAAAAGTGTCCGATATGTCCGCCGCAATATCGCAGTCACGATAAAAATCGCAGATCGCCGCCATTACTAGTAAAAAAATTAAAATGTTATAAATCTATCCCCTATTTTGTAGACGCTATAACTTTTGCGCAAACCAATCTATATACGTTTATTGCAATTTTTTTACCAAAAATATGTACAAGGATACATATCGGCCTAAACTGAGAAAAAATTTGTTTTAAAGAAAAAAAAATTGGATATTTATTATCGCAAAAGGTAAAAATGATTGTGTTTTCTTTTTTTGTAAACTTGTCACTCTTCTTTTGTTTATAGCGCAAAAAATGAAAACCGCAGAGGTGATCAAATACCACTAAAAGAAAGCTCTATTTGTGGGGAAAAAATGATAACAATTTCATTTGGGTACAGTGTTGCATGACCGCGCAATTGTCATTCAAAATGTGACAGCGCTGAAAGCTGAAAAATGGCTTGGGCAGGAAGGGGGGCGAAAATGCACTGTATTGAAGTGGTTAAGGAAACCCTGCCATTATGCAGAGTTGTTTATCAAATAACTTTGGACAGGTATAGAAGTCATTCAGCCTGTGCTTTATCTGAGCTCTGTGGAACTTTAGGGACGGTCGATAAAAAGTAGTTTTCCAGTTACTGTACAGTTTTACCTCTTAGAACTCAACAGCAACTGATAAAACTGTCATTCAGCATGACACTAGATGTACACAAACATACAGCTAATGCTATGCTAAGCAATAGCAGTGTTAGAAAGCAAAAGATAATTTTTACAGAATAAGTGGGACAAGATAATGTGCTACACTCCCTTCTGTAATGATTTGAGAAGAAGGGAGGGGGGAGTGAGGAGATGCAGCACAAAGAAATTCTGTATAACTGAAGTCAGTCAGCCATCAGTGAGAAAGCATACTTGCCAACTGTTCCGGATTTCCCGGGACATTCCCGGGACTTGGCCGCCATTCCCTAATTTCTGGTGTCCCAGGAAATTTCCCGAGAAATCCGGTTCTTCACGATTTGTCAACAAATACGGAAGACGGCTGGGGGGCTAGACGGAGCTCCTGCGTCACCGCCCACCCACCACCCACCCTCCGCCCCGCTCCGCCCCGCTCCGCCTCACCCCGCCCCGCCTCACCCCGCCTCGCCCCTCCTACCCCCGCAACTTTCCATATCAGACTGGCAGCGGGGCGGGGGGGTAGGCGAGGTGAGGCGGAGCGGGGCGGAGGGTGGGCGGCGACGCAGGAGCTCTGTCTACCCCCCCAGCCGTCTTCCTGCCTGATATGGAAAGGGGCGGGGGTTCTAGCTGGACACTACTAGGACACCTCTGAGGTAGGGGGAGCGCACCGCTGTGGGACTCCTGATGTGAGGGGGGCTCCTTTGGGGACACACACCTGATGCAAGGGGGGCTCCACTGCGGACACCTGATGCAAGGGGGGCTCCACTGGGGACACCTGATGCGAGGGGGGGTCCACTGGGGACACCTGATGTGAGGGGGGGTCCACTGGGGACACCTGATGTGAGGGGGGGGTCCACTGGGGACACCTGATGTGAGGGGGGGTCCACTGGGGACACCTGATGTGAGGGGGAGCTCCGCCGGGGACACCTGATGTGAGGGGGGCTCCGCCGGGGACACCTGATGTGAGGGGGAGCTCCGCCGGGGACACCTGATGTGAGGGGGGGCTCCGCCGGGGACACCTGATGTGAGGGGGAGCTCCGCCGGGGACACCTGATGTGAGGGGGAGCTCCGCCGGGGACACCTGATGTGAGGGGGGGCTCCGCCGGGGACACCTGATGTGAGGGGGAGCTCCACCGGGGACACCTGATGTGAGGGGGAGCTCCGCCGGGGACTCCTGATTTGAGGGGGAGCTCCGCCGGGGACTCCTGATTTGAGGGGGAGCTCCGCCGGGGACACCTGATGTGAGGGGGAGCTCCGCCGGGGACTCCTGGTGTGAGGGGGGCTCCGCTGGGGACTCCTGGTGTGAGGGGGGGCTCCGCTGGGGACATCTGATGTAAGGGGGGGCTCCGCTGGGGACACCTGATGCAAGGACGGACTCTGCTGGGACATCTGACGCAAGGACGGACGGCTGGTGGCAGGCGACGTGGCTAGTGACACGCTCAGGGATCCCACTGATTCTGCATTATGGTGAGTTGAATTATTTCATTTTATATTACAATGTAATAATAGAAATAATGCACTTCAATCATCCTGACACCATAACAACCATGGTGCCGGGATGATTGAAGTGCTAACACCAGGTGTTTGGAGTATCTTTATCTGCTGATTGTTAAACTTTCTAAAATACACATATTTTTATTGTGTAGGATCTTGGGCTGCTGTCCCGTCATTTCCCTCTCCCCCTCTCCCCCTCTAATCCCTCTCCCCCTCTCTCCCTCTCCATCCCTCATTCATCTCAGACTCTAACCACACCCTTTTGGGCCACGCCCATTTAAGCCACGCCCACTATGTCACGTAAACCACACCCATTTTTCGGTGCGGGGCACTTCGGGCACCACACTTGTATACTTTTCCTAAGCCACGCCTACAACCAAATGCCCGCCCCCTAATTATTCTACGGCTCCGCCTACAGCCACAAAATTGTCCCCCATTTTTTTTTTACAATGTTGGCAACTATGAGAAAGGTATGTTTGTTGGACAGTGCTGTCCCATTGCTGTATGATTGAAGTGTGCTGTGCAGGAGACATTTTCATTACACAAGTATTATTATCTATATACAGCAGTACATCAGGAGGCAGCTGAAGGAAAGCATTCACTTCTTCAGCTACTTGAAGTCGCAGAGTCACTAACTGTCGTAACCCATTTTATTCGCTATTGTTCATTTGTTCTTAGCAAGGCCTCAAACACGATGGCACAGCGTGAATGCTTGTGTAGCAATAACTCTCGGTGGAGCTGCTGGTTTAAAGCAGGATTGTTACCTTCACTCTCCTTCCCTCTGTTTCACCGGCACCGGGTCTAGGGTTCCGTTGAGTTTACCTCCGGACGATACAAGCACCAACACTTGAGTACGTTTTCAATGCTTTATTGAACAATTAACGAAGGAAGTAGCAGGAAAGAGGCAGAAGGGAAACTGCAGGGAAAGCTCAAATACCTTTTTGTAGTATTCTTGACAAATGTCCTTTAGAGTTGAATATTACAATAGAATGCGCTCCCCTCGTGGGACGCACTCCTTGCCCGCCTGGATAGGCCTCTCTCACTTGCCTAGCAGCCAGTACGTAGCATGAACAAAAGTCTCTGCCACAGACTTGTTTAGGATGAACCCGTATGATCCTCTGCCACAAGATGTATTGGTTTTGTGGTAAATGTCAATCACAGTGCTTGAACCTTTAAGCCAAACCCGGCAAAACTATGCTGTGAAGTTATTTTAGGATACATCCTCCAACCGAGTCACCAGGCCCCTCTCCAGACCAGCACTCTGCGTGATCCTTCCATGACGGGTCCCCCCTGGGATCTCCTAGGTTGTCCAGCTTCTTCACTCTGGATAGGCAGCTCAGGACCATTCCTCGGCTGCCGTGGTAAGCCCCAGACATGCTTCTGGGCCCACCCATGCGCCGCAGCGACGCGGGCCTCCGGAACGGAGGACCACGAGGTAGCACTCTAACGCATACCTGTCAGCCAGGAGGGCCAGCAAGTGGCTGTAAAATGAACCCCAAAATATGGCGTCTGTCCCATAAATACCCTCTTCCAGAATGCAACTCGGAGGACCACCTCCACCGAGTCGTCCCCGGGACAGTGGAGCACCCATACGCTTTGACACGTTGCCTTTCCAACACTAGCCAGTAGTAACAGCGACACCCACCGGCTCAGTATGGAAACACACACAACGTTAGCCAAGCTGGAACAGAGGCAAATCTAACTTCCCTAACGAACAAGTTACTAAATTTACCTCTCAGATGGTAGATCGCAAATCTACCAGCGCTACACTTGTTTACAATATGTGAAGAGGATATACAACGGCTGTTGTTTGCCCGACCACAGTGATGAAGAGGACCTTACTGTCGATGACGAAGATCAGAGTTTCTTGCTTGAAGCTGTTGACAGCGTTACCCAGAAAGTGATCATAGAGCATCCTGATCCTTCATCATCAACTGAACCCAGCTCTAGCACAAACCTAGCTTGTACAGCTCTACTTGTCAAACCTTTGATGTTCTATGGCTTACGGAAACTTAAATGTACACTTCAGACTTCAGCAGTGAACTCCGAAGAAGGAGAGCAACAGCCTCTGCTGAAAAAGTCGCGATCTAGTTCAAAAACTCAGTCAGTGATCATTGGTTTTGACTTTAGGTGGAAAAGGGGAGCAACTAAAGTCATAACAAACACTACTGAATATGACTATGGACAAGTGAACTTGAAATTAGATGACTCTGCAGATATTGATGCTGTTGAAGTCTTTGAACAAGCATCTGATTTCAGAACTTTAGTCTCACTCGTTGTGGAGCAAAGTGAGCTTTATATGAAACTGAAGGGCATTCCATTCCAGAACAAATGCAGATGAGCCTCTTTGGAATATGTCTTGTTATGGGTTATCACATTCTGCCATCGATCAGACACTATTGGTCTACTCAGCCAGATCTTCAGGTACCATTTATAGCAAATACAATGAGTTGTGCTCGATTTGAAGCTATTCACCCTGCTTTGCACTTTGGAAATAATGAGCACATGTTATCTAGAACTCATCCCCAGTGTGATAGAGCTTTCAAAGTTCGTCCATTGATCGAGCACTTCAATCGATGCTTCCAGGCTGCGAGAAATCCAAGCAAGCAACAGTCGATTGATGAGCACATGATAAAATATAAAGGTTAAAACATCATGAAGCAGTACATCAGAAACAAGCTTGTGAAATGGGGATTCAAGCTATGGTGCAGATGTGATGCTATCTCAGGCTATCTCAGGCTACCTTTATTAGTTTGACATCTATACTGGACGAAAAACAGACACAGAACATGGTCTTGGAGAGAGTGTCATTGTTATGCTGACAAAACAACTAGAACAGCTATGCTGTCAGGTTTTCATCAATCTTATGGTCCTCAAAAGGTTAACTACTGGTAGGCAAGCACATGATACAAAATGGATGTGCAATGTACTGTATGTACAGTAGACAACACTGAAAAAGTAAAGGAGAAAAGTAATGCTTTGCTTACTCTGGTTGGCAGGGAAAGAGTGCTACCACATAAAGATCCTTAGATAGATGAATAAACCACATAATCTACAGGATTATTTATCAGGGTGTTCACTGCTTTATGTATAATTTTCGTATAGTATAATTTTACATACTACTACTATAATTGTACACACATGCAACAGATCCATGTGTCAAAGAATAACTTGAAAATGTACAATATATATATATAAACCCTAACAAAGAAAACATACTGGACTTTAAAAGGTACCAAATCATACCATTATATAAAGCCACATATTTGTATTCACATGTTAAATGCCATTCCACATACAGTACATATGAGCTTCATATACATAATTTCACCCCAGATGTCCCAATACTAATATTTGAATATATTTGGTTATTTCACAATATATCATTCAGGGGCCAAAAGACCTATCTCCTGAACTGCAATAACTTGATTATTACAGAACGTTGTCCTGTTTATAGTTTGTATATACAGTAAATGTAAATACGGTGATATTGCTGTTCAGGAGGTAGGTCTTTGGGGCCTTATACAATACTGTTTGCTATTTTTTTTTTTTATGATACCAATATTTTGTGAGTGGCATAGCAGATTATTGTCCCAAATTATTCCTGAAGAAGCAGGCATTGACCTGAGAAACGTGTTGAATCTTTTATATCTTTTATATCTCAATACTTTCTTGAACCAAACAATGGAAGAATATTGAAATAACCAAATATAGTCAAATATGAATATTGGGGTATCTGGGGTGAATTGGCGTAAAATGTTGTATATGAAGATCATCTGTATGTGGAACAGCATTTATCATGTGAATAAAAATATGCAATTTTATTTAGTGTTTTTATGATTTGGTACCTTTAAAGTCCTGTAGCTTTTCTTTGTTAAGGTCCTTTTATATGCAGTATATTCCTCAATTTACCTTTTTATCACATTTAGGATTGTCTCTTGGAAATGTACACTTCCTCTGAGGAATCATTACATTATCACTATGTACTTTAGTTTTCAACTAGCTCTTAGAACCCCGACTGATTCAAATTATTCTCAGAACACTGCATCTTTTGCACCTTCTACACAATCTTTTAGTATAGCCTCCTAATCAGGATAAGTATAAATAATAAAGACCACAGATTCAAATGAAATATGATATTACTGCCGATGTCACTCCCATGACAAATGTCATAATGGTTTCCCCTCTTGCCTATTAGGGACAAGCTCAAAATTGTATCATGCATAGGACAATGTGCTTTCATGCCCAAGATAGTAGCCTGTCAGTCTACTCCTGGGCTTAGCAATAAAAAAATCAAATGCACCAACAGCCATGCTTTGTTTTAATGCAATAAGATCTCTATTTTTCCACATTAGCTGACACAATGGG
Organism: Aquarana catesbeiana; assembly: GCF_042186555.1. Taxonomy (NCBI): domain Eukaryota; kingdom Metazoa; phylum Chordata; class Amphibia; order Anura; family Ranidae; genus Aquarana; species Aquarana catesbeiana. The sequence continues at coordinate 172,384,576 of NC_133334.1, read as the reverse complement.
ATTGATTTACTAAAACTGGAGAGAGCAAAATCTGGTGCAGCTGTGCATGGTAGCCAATCAGCTTTCAACTTCAGCTTGTTCAGTTAAGCTTTGACAAAAAATCTCGAAGCTCATTGGTTTCAATGCAGTGCTATACCAGATATTGCACTCTCTAGTTTTAGTAAATTGACCCCACTCACTGTAAATGTTGGAGCGAAAATGAAGGGGGTCACAACACAAACGTGTATTAGACTCCTAAATATCTGATATTGTGTAAAACTGAACCATCAGGTGCTGCAGTCTCCTCTCTTCTCTTTTTACTCATGGCCTCCCTAGAACCTCACCAGCACAGGTAAAGCAAATCACTATACACAATCACCTCAAATCTGATTTTCACTGTGAAGAGACTCAGCAACTAAGCTGTGTGGGTACATCTATGTCTCATCAATCATGGTATTAGTATGGGAAGGATTAAAAGTCATGGCGTGTAAATCTGCTCTAGTAAATTGTAAAAGCACTTAAAACCATACCGTCCTATGCATAGAGATTTCTATGGAGGCACTGAGCTGTTAATGCAAGCAACAACAGGGCAAAGTTCATTTTGCAGAAAGTTAAGTAAATCCAGGAAAAAAATTGCTAAATCAAACATAGCACTGAACCCAATTTAGATCTATGTAAGCCGAATCTTGTTATTTTTTCTCTTACCCTTTTTCAAGGCCAATTTTACAAACGTTTGTTAAAAAATGGAATAGGTAATGTAGCTGGACACTAGCATGGGGAACATGTACCAATGAAAACTTTAAAAAACCCTGATCAGTAGGGAGAGGGTCTTTTAATAAGTGTTAAAGGGCAACATTAAAATTATACAAACACTTTAACCCTTTTTGCTACCAGGCCCCGTGCTCCACTTTTAAACTCAGCTGGCCGGATCATTTTTACAATTTTTCCATTGCTTAATTATTTTTCCCTTACCGCTTTCAGAGTTTGTAAAAGACCGAGGGGGGGGGGTATCTATATGATAGATATAAATATCTACACGGCCTTCCTTTTTTTCACAACTTACTGTAGTTGGCTATTTTCCTTGCAAGAGATGTACTGTATGCCAATATAACTCTTTTGGTAGACGTAAATGTCTTGAATTCAAGTCCAACATCACAAATCATGTATAGGCGTCAACTGTTCTAGCTTGTTTATGCAAAAATAAAAGTTAGTGTAACAATTATAGGGCGTATACACGGTCTGACTTTGTTCGGACATTCCGACAACAAAATCCTAGGATTTTTTCCGACGGATGTTGGCTCAAACTTATTTTGCCTACACACGGTCGCACAAAGTTGTCGGAATTTCCGATCGACAACCACGCGGTCACGTACACCACGTACGACGAGACTAGAAAAGGCCAGTTCAGAACCAAGCGCGGCACCCTTTGGGCTCCTTTTGCTAATCTCGTATTAGTAAAAGTTTGGTGAGAGACGATTTACGCTTTTCCAGACTCGTGGCTTTCAGATCGTTTTCTGCCGTTCAGTTTGTGCTTGTGGGTTTGTATCTGCTCTTCAGTGTGTGCAAGCAAGTTCCGCGTGACTTTAGGTAGTCATTGTATTCTTGTTCATTCGTTACTGGTTTTCAGGTCGCTCTTCACAGGCCTTGCTGTTCTTCAGTGCGTTCTGTTACTTCGTTCTGGGCAGCCGACCGTTTTCTAGCCATGTTTCGTATGCGTACTCCTCGTAGAGTTCGTGCTGTGCGGGGGCTTGGTGTTGGGGTCCTGACCTTGACACAAGTCCAGTCCATGAACAGGGTGGGGAGGAGTTCATGGACCAAGAATTGGTTGCTTCAGCGTGACCAGTTCTGTCATATGCCTTTGCTCCGTGAGATCCGTGAGAATAATCCTGATGATTTCAGGAACTTTCTCAGGATGACGGACCCCGTGTTTCACCGTCTGTTGGCTTCGCTGACCCCCTATATCAGCAGGCAGGATACCTGCATGAGGCAAGCCATCACTGCGGAGCAGAGGTTGGTCGCTACCTTGCGGTATTTGGCCACAGGGAGAAGCCTGCAGGACCTCAAGTTCTCGACAGGCATCTCCCCCCAGGCTCTGGGTATCATTATCCCAGAGACCTGTTCTGCCATCATCCAGGTCCTGCAGAAGGAGTATATGAAGGTAAGATTTTTATCCTTTTATATCACATTTTATTGTATTTAATGTTTGATAATATATTGTATTTCTTTCCTCATTCCCTAATTACCATGATTGTAATATGATGTGAATGTCCCCTTTGTCCTCATGCATGCTGGATTTTTATGTAATTATTATTTTAGGTCCTTCATACATATTTGCCCTTCAATAACCTCTCCAGCATGGTGTCTCCTGCCCTATATTCACCTCATGTAGTCACTTAACAATGTATTTTATCAGCTCCATAGTAGTGCTTTACCCCAAACACCCCCTAAAATGTTTGGAAATGTTATTTTTTATTTAAATTCAGGCAGAGTGCCAGAGGGTTTTTTTTTGTGGTGTCCCCAAATTTTTTGTAACCCTCCCTCCCCCAACTGCTAAGTCAGCTGATCCCAATTCTCTATCCTCAATCATCTATCTGCTGACTTTGCCAAACCCATACACACTATACCCACCTCTTTACTGGTCAGATTTATGGATGAATTCCCCAAAGCATGTAGTGCAAGGGCCTGCCTGTATACTTTCCAATGGTACTGTTTAAAGTTTTTGTATCCTATTATTATCTTGATAGGTAATAGCAGAATGTTCAAATGTGCTCAAATGTGTACAGTGTGTATTTATATCTTTGTATTATGACACTTCTTACCTGTCCAGTGGTCTGCCAATAGTGTAACTAAGGAGGGTCTGTTCCAAGTAATACCCTGTATTTAGGCATTCATCTCTCAATGAAGTGAAGAGGGTTACCTGTCCAAGAGTTCCCCCTATAATGTTAGAAATGGCCCATGAGGGGGGGGAGGGGGAATATGATAGGTGTACCTTATACTTTGTTGTTGTTAAATTCCCCTTAATAAATGCTATCTGGAGGTTGCCCCATAATGTTTGTGTCTAATCTGCTTGCCATGTTTCTGTGAAAAAATAGTAATGTTTATTGTTTTTTCCTCAACAGTTTCCTTCAACGCCACAGGAATGGCAGACTGTGGCCTTCCACTTTGCCCAGTGGTGGGACTTTCCTAACTGCGGAGGGGCAATTGATGGGAAACACGTCCACATCGTCCCACCACCCAACTTGGGGTCGTACTATTATAATTACAAGGGGTTTAATAGTATAGTGATGTTGGCGGTGGTGTCGGCTAATTACGAGTTCTTGTATGTGGACGTGGGGAAGAATGGCTGGATGTCCGATGGTGGAGTGATCGCCCAGACGGATTTCTACAGGCGTCTCCAGAATGGCAGCTTGGACTTGCCACCTCCAGAGGACAATGTTGAAGGTCTCCCATTTGTGTTTGTTGCTGATGAAGCATTTGCGCTGGGGGACCACCTGATGCGGCCATTCCCGATGAGGACCCTCACCCCGGAACAGAGGGTTTTTAATTACCGGCTGGCCAGAGCCCGAAGAGTGGTGGAGAACACATTTGGAATCCTGGCCAGCCGGTCCGATTATTTCTGACACCCATCCATATGGCGGAGTATAAACTGAACCATACAATACTTGCCTGCTGTGTTCTCCATAATTTTTTAAGAAAACATTCAGCCAACTATGCTGGCTCAGTTGGGCCTGAGGCCGGAATCCCAAATCCATCAACACTGACAGCGCTTGAAAGTGGCCGTCCTGGCTTGCCCTCCCTGAGTGCCCGTGATGTCCGGTTACGCTACCTGGAGTTCTTTGCGGGTAGGGGGGCTATCAATATGCCAGACAATCTGTGAAACCTTTTTCAAATAAAAAACAACCAAAAGAAATTCTTTGTGGACATTTACTGCTTGTGTTTGTTTTAGCTGACCCTGACAGAAATGTGTTGAGTGCAGAAAATGTCGTGATTGGGTAACCTTATAAAAAACAGTGTTGGCTGGTACTTCCTAAATGCAAAAACACATTTCACTACAAGTGCACTTGCAACTGCACTGAACCTGCACTTGTAGTGCAAAGTGTATTTGCCCTTAGAAAATAACCCCCATTTTTGCATAAAACAGCAATTACATCACCCCAAAAGTGTTGTAGTGTTGAGACAATAATCCACACATTCTTGAGTAAGGCACTTTTTTATACCTGCACAATCCCTTTTTCATTTACGAAAGGTTTTTAAAACAAACCAACATGTTTGTTGTATAACAATTTTTGCAGTAGCATTATCAAAAATCGAAATATCCATTTCAGATAAAACAGGCCTGTGTAAAACCAACAAGAAAGCCAAAAAACTTGAACTTACAAAGTTCACATATGGTAAAACCTGAAGGCTATATCAGACATCAGTATTTAGGAACTGGGTTTGATATAGCGTTCAGATGGGGGGAAATCACCCCTGGAAAAGCCAAATTTGGAAGATGCACACCAATTTACGAATGTCAACATGTGCTATCTGCCATCAGGGGGGATCAAGGGACGTGTTTTGGGGGAGCAAGCCCTTCCTCAACGCGACTTTATAATTGAGGAAGGGGTTGCACCCCCAAAACGCGTCCATTGATCTCCCGTGATGGCAGATAGCACATGTTGGCACACTGTGTGCATCCTCCAAATTTGGCTTTTCTAAACATTGAAAAATTTTTTGGAAGATTGGACCACAATAAAACAGGTGATTTTGTGGGGTTTAAATTCGCCCCAAAACATCAATGATGTTATTATTTTTTTTAATAACATCACTGATTTGTTGCTGTATGTTGTGCAATTCGAGATTACACCCCATGATCTCCCCGATCAGTATCTGGGCACTTTCAGATGTGAAACGTTCTCTCTCCTTCACATCACGATCACCTAAAAAGAGATAAAGAACAAAAAAAAAGGTCTCAAAAATCTGCCACCATCCATCTCTTTTACCTGAGCCTGTGGTAGCAGACACTCACCTGTTGTGGTGCCAATCTCCACCACATCTTCTTCTTCCTCCTGCTCAGCTTCTTGTGTTTGCGGTATTTCCCCTTCTTCCAGAGGTGGGGGGTCTGTGTTCTCCTGGGATGAGGGGTGTCCTCCGAGTCTTTTCTCCCCTATGTAAAACAAAAATGGTATAATTAGCACACAGATATTTGATGGCAGAACTAGAACTAGGAAACATTGCTTGGAAGTGGGGTACAATTGTCTATTTTAGCCGAGTTCCAAGATGTATATTTTTTATTGCCCTTTGTCAAGCTGCAATACTTTACCTGTTTGGTACAAGCTTCACAGATGTAGCCCCCCTATAGTATACACTGGAGCACCTGTGTGGCCCCCTAATAAAAATGGTGTTCTTGTGTCCCACACTAGTGCTCCAGTGTCCAGATGTGAAAACAGCTGCTCAGTGTCCTCTCCTTACACACAATCTAGTTGGCATTTCATTCTAGTAACAAACCCATCTACACAAACAAATATTTGGCATCCAAGTAGGCCCCAAAAAATGTGGGAAAATGTATATGGCCTAAACAATGGTGTTCTAGAGGCCGAAAGAAAAATGTTTGATACGAACGAATAATGGGCCCATGAACATTATAGTTGCCCTTTTAAACGTTACAATTAATAAAAGCATATGGAGCAGAACGAACGGAATAAAGACAGAAAGAATAGGAACACAGCACAACTACTTACTTTTTTGCAGCACTCTCCGGATCTTTCGGTACTGCTCTGGCTCTCTCAACTTCAGGTCCGACCACCGCTTCCTGAGCTGATCTTTAGATCTTCGTACCCCGAAATTCCTCTCAAGACTCCTGACCACTTTCGCCATGATCTTGGCCTTTCGGATGTTGGGGTGGGGGTAAGGCCCATATTTTCCGTCATAGTCGGACTTCCTCATGATGTCGACCATCTCCAACATCTCCCCAAACGCCATATTTGTGGCCTTAAAACGTCTCCTTCTGGATCGGGACGTGCCTGGATCCGGCCTTTCCTCCTCCTCCTCCTCGTTGCTAGAATTAGCATGCACCTGCTGTAACTCCGCCATCATGCTCTTCACCCACTGCGCCGAACGAAAAGGGGCGGGGAATAGACTAGAAAGAACGTCAGGGGTGGGCGGAGTTACACGCATGCGCAGTGTGTATAAAGCGTAACACGCGTGCGTATTACATACGATCTGTGAGCGGAGGAAGGAGCATTGGACGCGCCGATCGTAAGAACGAAGGTAAGAGACAAACTTGTGCCTATACTGCTTCTAGATTGAGGCCTATATTGTAACAAGATTAGGAGAGTTTTGTCTGACATTAGGCTTTGTCTTGTGTTGTGTCTTGCAGTGAACATGGATATCTTAATGAAAGACAATGACTTCATGTCAGTATTCGTAGAGATGCTAAGTGAGCTGCCCTGTCTGCGGGAGATTACCCACCCCCATTTCAAGAACCAAGCAAAGAGGAAGGCAGCACTGGAGCAATTGTGTGAAATTGTGAAGCAGGTGATCCCCACGGCAGACATCACTTATTTAAAGATTTTCATTGGTGGCCTGAGGAGCACATATCTGAGGGAGCGCAAGAAAGTCCAGGATTCGCAGAGATCCGGAGCAGCAGATGACATCTATGTCCCCAGGATGTTGTACTACGACAGGCTGCACTTTCTGGCAGGCCAGACTGAACCCAGGCCATCCCTCTCAAGTCTTCCTTCCACGCTTCCTTCCCCCCCGGCTGAGGCTTCTGACGCCCAACCTGGGCCTTCCAGGCAACAACATGTGAAGGAGCCCAGATTGAGCCAGGTATAGCATTCCTCTAAAGATTTCTGCTTGTCCAATCAATGATGTTAACTAGATGTTAGTTGGGAGTACTAATTTAGGATTGTGATTGATGAAGCAAAAACTAAAACCATGTCCCTTTTTCATACACAGGGAAGTCTCAGCCAGGAGGTGGCCGAGCCGAGCCGGCTGGCTGATATCAAGGTCCCTTCACCCCCCCTGAAAACAGAAAGTGGCAGTAGGAGGAGTACCCTAGAGGAGGCTGCTATAGCATTCTTTTGGAGGGCTACAGAGGTCCTGGGAGCACCCCACACCATGGAGGAGAACATTGCTGCCTTCATAGCCTATAAAATGCAGAGGATGGAGGAGGGCCAAAAAGTCATGTGTGAGGCCCTCATATCGGAGGCTATGGAGAAAGGTATGAGGGGCCAAATTACACCTAACACACATCTTTGGGATGGTCCTCCTCCTCCTGCAGGTCCTCCTCCTCCCTCTCCTCCAGGTCCTCCCAGTCCTCCTCCAGGTCCCCCCAGTCCTCCTCCTCCTCCAGGTCCTACTCCTCCTCCAGGTCCTACTCCTCCTCCTGCCACATCTCCAACTGCACAGCCACAGCCCGGGAGGAAGCGTGGAAGGAAGACCAGACAGTGATTGCCCTGGATCCAGTCTGGTCGGCCAAAAGATACAGCCTCTTGTGGTACCACAGCCTGGGAACATAGATGTCATCTGCTGCTATCCAGATCTCTGCGAATCCCAGACCAGACAGCCCTCCCTTACATATGGACTCCTCAGGCCACCAATTTTGATGTTGAAGAATTGATGTCTGCCGTGGGGGTCCCAGGCTTCACTAATTTATCATGTTGATCCAGTGTTGCCTTCCTCTTTGTTTGGTTCTGATCCCTTAATAAAGGATTTTTGTTTTGAATTATACTCTCCTATGTGTTTTACTTCAAAAATGACAGTTTGTTTGTGAGGATTCAGGTACATTTCAAATATACAATGTGAAATGAACAAGGGACACCAACAACAAACGATCTCCTTGAGATTAAATAATACAAGATATCAATGGTGTTGGGGTAACTTGACACACAAAACACAGACAAAAATATTCTGGAGTAAAAATAAAAATAACATTGAACAAAGATCAGCCTTGGAAAAAATGCAAACATTAAAGAAAAAAAAAAGGCTGAAAATCCAAAAAAAATAAATAAAAAAAATATAAAACTGTCAGATGTGACAACTAATAACAATATTTTCAGGGAATCCCACTAAAAAAACACAAATAAAAGTTTGTGAGAAGTGTGTGTGAATATGAGCAGCAAATCTACTTAATTCTTGTCACATTATAAAGAAGAAGAGAGTGCGCTGTATTAAACCATTTTGAACATTGCAGCGTGACGAAAGTGCTGTATCCATTGCGAACGCTAAGTTTACCAGTACGAGCTGTCCCGTGTCGGAATTTCTTCTGAGCATGCGTGGCACTTTGTGCGTCGGAACAGGCCACACACGGTTGGAATTGACGTGATCGGATTTTGTTGTCGGAAAATTTTATCTCCTGCTCTCCAACTTTGTGTGTCGGAAAATCCAATGGAAAATGTCCGATGGCGCCCACACACGGTCTGAATTTCCGACAACACGCTCCGATCGGACATTGTCCATCGGAAAATCCGACCGTGTGTACGGGGCATTACACTTACTGGTTTGCAAGGTGGAGGTGTTTCTTTGAGATGGAAAGTGTCCTGGGATGTGCTGTTATCTTGTTTCCGGCTCGGATTTCATTCCTTCAGGCGTCTGAGTGTGGAGTCTGTACACAGGCTGAACCGCTGCATCCAGTGCATGGAAAGCTCCACGCTGACCACTCTGGAGCGCGGAAGAGGAAATGACGTCACTGATGCACGGCAAACGTCCAGGCTGGTGTTGGGGATAATGCAGGGATATTTTGTTACACTAACTTTTATTTTTGCATAAACAAGCTACCACAGTTGGTGCCTCCACACCCCTCCTTTTTTCAACATTGATTATCAGCAGAGTTAATGGACACCCTCTGAGGATGGCTGCCTCCTCATTCTAGAATTTACCTGCCTTATTTTAATGTGCTATTATAGCTACCATTGTACTATTTACCTTAGACATCACATGTTGTGGAGCGCCGGAACCCCCCCCCCCCTTTTGTTTCTCTACAAATCGTGTATACCCCATTAAAATATTTTGCACGTGTGCCACCACACATGTCGTTTACATGATTACTTGCCCTTGCGGGAAGCAAGATGTGGGTTGCACAATTCAAGCTTTTTCTGTCAGAGTAAGTGAGCATATCGCTAAAATAAAGAGCAGTGATGTTAAACATAATGTACCCTGACATTATAGAGAACATCACAATCAAGACCCCACAGGCTCCCAATTTCTTGTCATTGACAAATATACCCCCCTTGGAGGGGAGGAGCCATGACACGTGGAGTCTCACATTTAGAGACTTATTGGATCCACCAATTACAGACCTATTCGCCTTTCAGATTAAATATCGAATGGGACATTAATGCTTTTATTAACCAAGCATAATGATTTCCTATTCTAGATACTATAATGTGCAGTTGGTACACAGAAGATTTTTTATGTATTTTATGTATTTTTTATATATTTTTCATTAATTTTCTACACCGGATGATTAATTTATCTGGTCTCCATCATGAATATCAGCTCTATGAGATTCAATTAATTAATTTGCCTTTTTTATATGAAACTGTCATTTTTTTATACATATTCCTTTTTCTCTGTTGTCCCTACATTCCATGTTCCCAATCAGGGAGTATGTGAATGTATGGTACACCTTTATGCGCCGACCGTCTACTTTCTCCTAATGACCACTATATATAGCGTGTTTCCGCCTTAATACTGACTCCAGCATTTTGCCTCTATGAGCGGTATTTGATAGATCACTGCGTAATTTTTTTTGTCCCTCTGACAAGAGGCGCCATGTTTTTGGTTGTCTATACCTGACATGGAGCCGTTTGATGTCATATCCACTTCTGCATGCAAGAACGAGGCTTGGAACGCACGCTACAGCGCCATTTTGGCCGAATCAGGAAGTATTCCCCAGAATTGCATTACCAATCAGACGGAGCTACTATTCATTATGGGGGTATCCAGTATCTATAAAAACTCAGTAAGTACAGTGGTCCAGTATCCCAGATGATGACTTTTAAGTTCAAACATGTCGGAAAAGTATGCTGAGACCACTGTTACCTTTTATCTAAGCGCTTGTTTTTACTGCTTAAAACGTGAGTATATTTCCTCTGTTTTTTTGCACATTAAATTCTTTCATACGGAATTATGCTATATGCCTTCCCTTCTTCTCTTAATGGTGGGGCTGACTGCCCATATCAACTGATCCCACTCTCATCCCATATCCATCTGGAGGTCATACCCAGATTGTGAACCTGATATCCCCTGGGTATATTGTACCACAAAGCCTGCTTGACTCACTAGGTGTATACCTATTTGAGTTCAATCCCTCCAGTAAGCATTTTGGTGTTTCTGGTGGTGGATCTACTATCAAATTATCATCATATCTCATGTACACATATGAAGTTGAAGATTATCACTATACCTTATACACATATGAAGTTGAAGATTGTCACCATATCTTATGCACACATATGAAGTTGCAGATTTTCACAGATCTTTTTGGATATTGCACTTTGAAGTTTCTGTTTTCCCAGTTTATGGACATTTTGTGCTCTATTGGAGGATTTTTTTGACTCACCGTGCACATTACCAAGTATATTTATATTGCTTGTTATGGTTTAATGATTGTTTAGCACTGCACATTTTTTTCTATATGTCTGTCTGTCTGTCTGTTTATCTATGTGCATGTCTGTCTGTCTATCTATATATCTATCTGCCTGTCTGTCTGTAGGCCCTATTGTGGGCGAGTGACGGTGGGGGGGGGTTGGTTGTGGGTTTGTTTGCGCCCCCCACCCAAAAAAGGGAGCACCAGCCACCACTGCTGGGCAATTAAACCCTCTCCTGCGCAGACCAATGTTCAGCTTTCAGTGCTGTCACACTTTGAATGACAATTGCGCGGTCATGCTACACTGCACCCAAATGAAATTTTTTAAATTTTTTTCCCACAAACAGAGCTATTTTTTGGTGGTATTTGATCACCTCTGGGTTTTTTATTTTTTGTTAAAAAAATTAAAAAAGACCGAAAATTTGGAAAAAATATACAAAACCGTTTTATATTTTGTTAAAAATTTTGCAAACAGGTAATTTTTCTCCTTCATTGATGTACGCTGATGAGGCTGCACTGATGGGCACTGATAGGCTGCACTGAGAAGGCTGCACTGGTGGGCACTGATAGGTGGCACTGGTGGGTGGCAGTGATGGACAGTGATGGGCACTGGTAGGTGACACTGATAGGCAGCACTGCTAGGTGGCACTGATGAGGCATTGATTGGCACCACTGGTGGGCATTGATAAGTGACACTCCTGGGCATTGATAGTTGGCACTGATTGGTGGCACTGATATACGCTGGTTGGCAGTGGCACTGGCAGGCGGTACTAGTTGGCACAGATGAGGCGGCTGTGCCTCTTCCTCTTCGGGACCGATGTCCCTTACACAGAAGCCAGTGATCGGCTTTTTTTTCTCCTCACGCTGTCAATGATTACCGATCTTCTGTTTACTTCACGTGATCAGCTGTCATTGGCTGACAGCTGATCGGGATCGGCCCCTTACTCCGATCTGTGATCACCTGATTCTCATTGACTCAGTGATCACAGCGTGCGCTGCGTGCGCTCTGCAGGGGGCACACGGGGAGCGTGCATAGGGGGGCATCTATTGACGGTGTTCCGGCAATGTAGGTCCGCGCTGTAGCCGTCATTCGGCTATAGTGCGGATGGGAACAGGTTAAGGTTAAACTGCTTCTCGTCCAACTTTTTTGAGTGGCCGTGTGTTTTCACACTATGTGTGGTGACAGATGTTTTACTGCATGGTAAAATGCCTGTCACCACAGGGACACACAGGAAACAATTGTTTCCTAGGTGTCCCATTCTCACTGCAACACAGCCTAGCGCTACGCTGCAGCGTGCTGTGATTAAATGCAGACATGCTGTATTTTTTCGCAGCACACTGACCCGAATATAACTGCAATGTCATGCAGAGCAGTGCAGTGTGCTGCCAGACATTGCAGTGAATGAAGTGTATGTTTTGTACACTTCAATAAGGCTCATACAAAGCAAAACAAAAAAAAAGGAGCAGTGTGATGTGATAAATCATGCACCACACTGCCCCCTAGTGCAGCCAGCAATGCAGAGTGGCCTGAGTAGTGAATTGTCCCTTAAAAAACCCTGAGACAGAAAAGTTTTCCCCTTATGTAAGTATTCTCGTTTCGATATTTGTAAGCGTCTCTTCTCCAGGGAGAATAGGTTTAATGTTTGCAGTCGTTCCTCATAACTGAGGTTCTCTAGTCCGCTTATTAGCTGAGTTGCCCTTCTCTGGACTCTTTCCAGTTCCAGCACATCCTTTCTAAAGACTGGAGACCAGAACTGGATGGCATACTCAACATTTGGTCAAACCAGAGTTTTGTAAAGAGGTAGAATGATAGTCTTATCTCTTGAGTAAATACCCTTTTTAATGCATGCCATTGCTTGCTATGGCTAAGCCTATGATCTACTAGGATAGGGTGACCAGACGTCCCTGGTTTCCGGGGACAGTCCCCGTTTTGAGGACATCATCCCCGGAGCCTGTGTGTCCCTGGATTTGTCCCCCCGATTCAGGGGTGGCTCCCATACCCATTGCTGACAGCCTAACAGGACATGCAGCAGTGTGACCATGGATTCAGCACAGACAGTGATTGGGGGGCAAGCGGGGGCATATGGCTGCAGAGAGAGTGAGTACAGCTGTCAAATTGAAGCTCTGATGTCGGGGATGGGTGGGGCCAATATGTGGAGCTCTGCCCCCTTTGTCAGACAACCCAGTACATAGACTAAACAACCGAGTTTTCGGCAGAATACTGGCGTTTAGTGGTCAGGAAGAACATCAAGGAGCCCAGCAGCTGACAAGTGTCTCTCTCCCTCTGCCTCTCTGCTACATTAGCAGACGATCCCCGGTCTCCTGGCATTCTCCCTGCATGGCTCAGTGCTCTGTTATCAGCATTCCACCCAAAAATTGAACTTCCGCTTTAAGGGAAGGTGACCCCCTGACATGCCACATTTGGCATGTCATTTTTTTGGGGGGAGGAGCGGAAACCCACTTTTTAGAGGGTTCCAGCTCCCACTTGCTCCCAGGCCACCGCGGCGGCGAAAGTAAGTTCACCTCTCCCCCCTCCCTCTCGGCGAACATCTGGGACATGTCACAGGTCCCAGACAATTGCCCAGCCAGTCACAGTGTGCAGCGAGGTTTGCGCATGCGCGTATCGTGCATGCACGGCTGTGAAGCCACATCTGGGCGCCCACAGTGACAATGCCGGTGCCGCAGAGGGGAGGGGGAGATGAGCGGGGCTTCATTACCCTGCATCCCTGGACCCTGGGACAGGTAAGCGTCCAATTAATAAAAGTCAGCAGCTACAGTATTTGTAACTGCTGACTTTTATGTTATTTTTTTTAGTCGTAACTCTGCTTTAAGTTTGATACCCCTTCCCCCTTCCAGATACTTGTCCTGCTCACTTTCTCCCTTCTTAGTCCCATTGATTGTACCCAGGTCAGTCTCCATTCAGCCACTCCTGTACTCTTTCTCTGTCTCACGGTGGATTGTTCCTCCAACTCACTGCCCCCAGTCTGTGTATTCTTTTCTTCTTTCCCCCCTCCAGCTGTGCCTCCCTGACCCAGTCACAGCCAATCACCTACATTCAGGTCTTCTATCTTATCTTATCCAATGCGGCTTCTCACTCCTCTCTTCTAGTCTCATTCTTCCTCAATTCTGCTATCAATCTCCCATCCCCATCTAATTTAACTTCCTCCTCTACACTAAAATCACTCCTTACACACTCCATTCCCCTCTGCAAATCTCTGTATCACTGCTCAGCCACCACTATGTAACCCTTTACTAACTGATCTGGTTAATGGGGGTTATTTACTAAAGGCAAATTCACTTTGTACTACTGCAAGTGCACTTGGAAGTACAGTCGCTGTAAATCCGAGGATGACACCTAAGGAAAATAAGGTAAGGTGGTAAAACAGCATTTTAGCTTGCACACGATTGGATGATAAAATCAGCAGAGCTTCCCCTCATTTCAGATCTTCCCCTCAGATCTACAGCGACTGCACTTCCAAAGTGCACTTTCAGTGCACTTTCAAGTGCACTTGTAGTGCAAAGTGGATTTGCCTTTCGTAAATAACCTCCAATGTGTCACATTTTCTATCACCTATAGCTTAGATCTATAGGATTCTTAATTGAGTCTGAGCGCTAGTCCGATTGCATCCACAATTTCAGGTCAGTCCTATTGCCTCACCTATAATAACATTAAGACTGGGTTCACACTTGTGCAATCACAGACATCGCATGTGATCCACACTGCATTGCTATGCACATCACATGCAATGTCTGTGCAAATGGCTGAAATCCCATTACATTTACACCAGAATGGTGCAGGACTCTCTTTTTGGTGCACACTGGAATTGGATCGCATGGCTGTTGACACCCATGCGATCTGATTCCTGTACCATTTCACAGTTCGCACAGAAATCTGCGAACCAATCTGGGAGTGTCATTAGCTTTCTATTGATACCTGCAGTGTTTCATAGATGTCAGTGTGAACTGTCTGTTATTCAGGTGTGATGCGGGAACCTGCACAGGATCTGCAGGGTTTCCCACAGCACACCACTGTGAACCCAGCCTTAATCATTTCTCTATATTTCTATTTTTTTTTCATAATTTTTAAAACATTTTTTCAATAAAATAATCTGATGTATGCATGGCAATATGCAAGTTAGAAAGTGCAGAATATGGATGTAAAAAAACCACAGGTGGAGGGTTCCGTTATAAGAAACATCCAACCACAGGCTGGAAATAAACCTAATGGGACACCACGTAAGGGAAATATGACTGCTCCCAATCAATCCAAAGTACAAAAATCTTCTAATAATTATAATAGAGGAAGGTGAAGTAATGCACAAATACCAAGAGGTGGTAAAAGTATACATTACAATTATTACATACTAATTAATGTTGATTATTCACAAAATAATAAGGACTATGTGGTCCCATCAACTCTACCAATATCAAACCGTTTTGATCCTCTGTATGATTGTAGAGATGTTTACAATCCACCATCACCCTATCCTCATATGTCACTTGCCCCTCTTTTAGGGAGAGGAAGAAGGGGCCACCATCGAGGATGTCTCTTCTCCAGGGGATGAGGTGGCCAACCAGGGAGGGGACGCCCGCCTCAAGCTTTTCATCTGCCCAGGCCACAGGGATGGTGGAACCCTCCAGAGTGGGAGAGACCTCAATTAGGACCCCTTCAGATCACAGATACAAAAAGGATAAACCATTCAGAGGATGTAGGGAAGGATGCATAGTCCAGGAGATAAAGGATAAGAGAGACGGAATGACTGGAATTAACTGATGTTAAACTAACAAAACTGACAAATAAATTAATATTTTAAACACAGGTTTAAAGTGTGCTATAAAAAAAAAACCTATTAATGTAATGTCTATATTGACATACACAAATGTATGCAAAATTAATATGAAAAAATGTAATTTGGGTGTTAGGGCCAATTCATTCACTGCTGATGCTCGTACCATCGGTTTAGACAGTGGCCTGAAAAATAGATCTCTTTTTTCACCCTCCCTCAACAACGAACCCCCACAGTGATGTATTTAAACAATTCATTTTGAGGGATTTAGAGAAAATTAAACCTAAAAAAAAATCAATCCAACATATATACAAGATGGTATTGCTGCTCTAGAGGAAAGAAAAGAGAGTATAATACGCCCAGGGGACAAAGGAGGAGGAGTGGTCATTTTAAACAAAGAGTTTTATCATTTGCATTTATTAGAAATGCTGGCTGATGAGGATACATATACTAGGCTCGCTGAGGACCCTACTGTGTCCAACAGGGGGGATCTGGTCAACCTGGTAGACTATGGTTACGATAAAAGGGTATTAACAAATGAAGAAAAACAATATCTTGTGCCTAGTTAAAGCCACATGCTGACCGTTTATACTCTACCAAAAGTTCATAAAGACGTTATGAACCCTCCTGCCAGGCCAATATGAATTGCATAGGAACCGTCATGGCTAGGTTGGGCCAGTATTTAGACCAATTTTTTCATTCTAGTGTCGTCAACACTAATGCCCCGTACACACGGTCGGATTTTCCGATGGAAAATGTCCGATCAGAGCGTGTTGTCGGAAATTCCGACCGTGTGTGGGCTCCATCGGACATTTTCCATCGGATTTTCCGACACACAAAGTTGGAGAGCAGGAGATAAAATTTTCCGACAACAAAATCCGTTGTCGGAAATTCCGATCGTGTGTACACAAATCCGACGGACAAAGTGCCACGCATGCTCAGAATAAATAAAGAGATGAAAGCTATTGGCCACTCCCCCGTTTATAGTCCCGACGTACGTGTTTTACGTCACCGCGTTCAGAATGATCGCATTTTCCGACAACTTTGTGCGACCGTGTGTAGACAAAACAAGTTTGAGCCAACATCCGTCCGAAAAAATCCTAGGATTTTGTTGTCGGAATGTCCGAACAAAGTCCGACCGTGTGTACGCTCTGTAAGGCATACCTTAAGGACACTAAAGAATTTCTCACTCTTTTAATTAAATCAAATTACATTACCCCCTGATAAAGAGGTCTTTACACTTTCCAGTCTCAGTTTACACTGTGACCATTCATTAGCGCTGCACTTATTCTCTACACAATTACCTTGACGTGACTGTCTTTAGACAGGATAGCATGTTAGTCACTAAAGTATGTTTTAAATCTTCAGACAGAAACGGCTATTTGTCTATTCATATTGGCCACCATCCTGTCTGGTTACAAAATACCCCTAAGGACCGTTCATGCGGGTAAGGAGGAATTGTACCTTTGACACCAACTATCAGGAACAAGTAGAGATTTTGAAAAATGGGTTTGTCGAAAAAGGTTATAGAAATGATCACTTATGCCCTGTACACAACAAAACCACGGATTTTTGTTTGAAGGATGTTGGCTCCAACTTGTCTTGCGTACACATGATCACACAAATGTTGGCCAACAATTCCAAACGTAGTGACATACAAGACGTACAGTACGTGATGTCTCCATTACGAACGCTAGTTTTACAAGACCGAGTGCTTCCGGCTCGTACTTGATTCCGAGCATGCGTGGACTTTTGTCCGATGGACTTGTGTACACACGATCGGAAGGTCCGACAACAAACATTTGTTGTTGGAAAATTTGAGAACCTGCTAGCCAACATTTGTTGGTGGAAAGTCCGACAACAAATGTTCGATGGAGCAAACACACGGTCGGACTTTCCGCCAACAAGCTCACATCCAACATTTGTTGTCGGAAAATCCGATCGTGTGTACGCGGCATTAGAATCCACCATTCAACAGGTGTGCCAATATTCTCAAGCTGTGTGTTTGGAGGATAAAGAAAAAATTAAGGATCCTAAACAGGAGTGGGGTTTTATCAGTAATTTCCACTCACAATTTAGAGAAGTGGAGGAAATATTTAAAAGACATCAGGGTATTTTAAGTATGGACAAAACGCTCGCTGAAGCATTGCCAAAAGCATCCATGTTTATTCATAGGAAATCCCCATGTTTTCGTGATAGCATTGTAAATAAGGTGTTATTTACATTGCTATCACCATGCTACCAACATTTCTTATAAGCATGTTAGTTATATGTTAGTTATATAATTTAATTTAGGTTATAATTTTCACTTCATTAACCTTGACTAAGGCAGGCCATACATGGGTCGAATTTCGAAAGAATTTTCTTTCTAAAATCTTATCTAAGAATTTTTGTTCGTATTTCACACCATTAGTGGGCTGCAGCAACAGCCAATTTTCGTGCGGCCATCAAATTTAAGTAATCGGACATGTTGGAAATTTTTTGCAAAACAAACGATTTTCTAATGAATGATGGGAGAATCGTGCGAGAAATGTAATCAAAAAAGAAATGCGCATGTGCAAGAAAAGAAAATTCCCGGAAAAAAAAGAAGATTCCCAGCCACAAAAATTCTTTTCTGTAGCAAAATGAGGTGAAATTGAAGGCTCGGTTGGCCGAATTTCGAAATCAATGGTGGCACCATCGAATCACAAAACGAACAAATTTTCAAAAGCAAATTCTTTCGAAATTCGACCAGGTATGGCCAGCCTATGGGGGGGTCCTCCTCCTATACAATACAAGCCTTGACATACAGTATGTTCTCTGTATGCACACATGAGAAATAAGCCTTAACCCTGTCTGTGCCCTACATTATTTGAAAACAGGCTTTCACTTTTCCTATAGAGGTAATTGACTCAAAATAACTTGTTATATTGTGCATAATGTATGCTTTTGAAAACAAGAATGGAATATACTCTTATCCTCATTAGGCAAACATGTTACCTTAGATTTGAAATGGAAGCACACTAAAACATCTGATTGTTCCAATTCTAACTTGTCTCTATCTAAAGCAAAAATTGTATACTGTAACTGATAATATATTAGCTACAGTATGTATCTCTTACGGGCAATCCTAGGACAATGATTAGCACCAATATTTGTTCTTTTTCTGCTATAGAAATCATATTTTCTGGATAAACTCTGTAGAAATCCTAGAAGAGTTATTCAATTTTGATATACTTGAGCCATTACCTGAAAATTTGTGGAATATTCTGTCTTGATCTCTAAATATGTTCTGGCTATAAGACATTCCTTCTCTGTCTCTTTACAGGTATGTGTCAGCTCAACCACATCTTCCACCGTTAAATGAAATTGGGATCTGCTTGCTGTCTCTGTGTGTGTGTGTCTTTGGTATGTGGCCTTCTCTATCTGTTGCCCTGTGTGCATAACCATGACATTGTTTTTTGTTGCTCTGGACTATCTTACCTAAGTTTTATGTGTTGATCTTATCTTGGCCTCTGGCCTCTTGCTATTCTGACTTTAGAAGCAAAAAGTCCACTTTGATTGTTAGGCATTCTTATATTCACTCATGATTAATTAACGAACTTCAACCCCACCCTTATAACAGTATAAATTTGAGCATCCTTTTATTTTTATTTTTTTTTTACAATCTTTATTTATCAAAACATTTTTTACCACAAGTTAAAAAAAAAGAAACTTATACACATCCAAAACATACAATACTTCTACACTTCTTTATCAAAGCAATAGTTCAAATTTCATTAACCTTTTAGTTATTTACTTAATTGATGCAAGGATGTGTAACCCCTATTCCACCCCCCCCCCCACCGCCCCCTACCCTCTCTTTCTACACAATCATCCATTCATACTGCCAAACAACAACAACATCAACAACATACAAAAAAAAAAAAAAAAAAAAAAAAAAAAGGGTTTCCCTCTTGTAGTTTTCTACTGGATTCTATATAATAGTCCTCAATAGCCCAGAAGAGACTCTAAATTCTTCCCATTTAGCCCATGTGTTAAGTAGTTGTACCTTCAACCCCTCCTCTATCACCATTCTTTCTTCCAGGGCACGCATGTCCGCCATCTCACACTCCCACTCCACTACAGAAGGCACACATGTGCTTTTCCATTTTCTTGCTATGATGGTTCGTGCTGCTGTCAAAAAATATTTCAATATTCCTTTTCTTACTTTCTTAACCGATCCTGGGATCATAGATAATACCGCTACTTGTATTTCTGGATACATATCGGTCCCAGTCATGGCTCTATATATCTCAAATATTTTCTGCCAGAATGGTTGGATTTCTGAGCAATAGTACCAGATATGTGACATTGTGCCCTGCGCTTTATGGCATCTCCAACAGATATCCTCGTTGTCAGGGTTCATTTTATGTAAGTCCACAGGGCACCTATACCATCTGGCTAATATTTTATAGTTTCTTTCCTGATGTTTGGCAGATATCGAGAGTTTATGGGTTACTATGATTGCCTTTTCCCATGATTCCCTGGGGATTTCTGTTCCCATCTCTAATTCCCATTTCTTAATATAAGGTAGCTCCTGTCCTTTATTTTCAGAATTCAGGTATTTATAAATTTTAGAGAGAGCGTGGGTGGGTCTATGTTCTTGTAAAAAGATTTTTTCTAAAGTTGTCAAGGGCCTATCTATTACCGATTCTGTTATTAGAGATGTGATATACCGTTGTAACATCCCATACTGCATCCATTTTATTTTATGTTCTACACCCAACCTTTCCATTGGGAGGAGCCTATTGTCTTCCATTGTTTCCACCAACCTTGTGTCTTCACATCTCTTCCATTTAAGAAATGTTTCAGACTCCAGTGCTAGTGGAAATTCTGGATTACTAAATAGTGGAGTCATAGGACCCCTATCAGTAGATCCAATCCCTCTCTTAATCATAATATCCCATACTTTTAATGTTGATACCACTAAGGAGGGCAATTCACTATCCGGCGGTCTTTGCTCTTTTTTTATCCAGGGTAGTGATTTTAATTTTAAGGCTGTGATCTTCTCTTCAAGCTTCACCCACTGTTTGATATCTCTATTGTGGAACCAATCCACTATTCTTGTTGTCATTATTGCTCTTAAGTACATATCTATATCTGGAAGGGCCAGGCCCCCGTTTTTCTTAGTTTTATTCAAGACCGATCTATTGATTCTGGGGGTCCTGCCTCCCCAGATGAAATTTCCTATTAGCTTATGCAGTTTTTTCAGGGTATTTGTTAAGGGAAAAATAGGTACTGCTTGTAGGGTATACAATATTTTAGGTAGTATATCCATCTTTACAATACTTATTTTACCCATCCAGGAAAACATACCTTTTTCATATTGTTGTAACGATCTCATAGTTTTCTGCACCAACGGGGCATAGTTATACTCCTGTAGTTCATTAAGGTCAGTGGGGATGTATATACCTAAATATTTGATTGCCTTCGCCTGCCATTTAAAAGAGAAATCCTTTTTAAGGAGTTCCACCATAGCGCTTGGCAAATTAACGTTTAGGGCTTCAGATTTGTTGTAGTTTACCTTGAAATTACTTTTAAATTCAGATATCAGGTTTGGTATTGAAATCAAGGGATTTGTAATGTATAGCAAGATATCATCTGCATATACTGACATCTTGTATTCTATATCTCCCACCTTAATACCCTGTATATCCTTATTTTCTCGAACTGCTATTAATAGGTGCTCCATCACTAATATATATAACAATGGGGATAGCGGGCAACCTTGTCGGGTTCCGTTTGTTATAGGTACTACCTCCGATAAATCTCAGTTCGCCCTAATTCTAGCCGTAGGATTCTGATATAAGGCCATTATTCTATCTATAAGTACAGGGCCCATCCCCCACTGAACCAAGGTCTCTCTAAGGAAGTTCCATCCCACCCTGTCAAAAGCTTTCTCAGCATCAATTGTCAATAAACAGGATGGGATGGAACCTCTCTGTGCATATTCTACTAGTGTAAGTGTTTTTAAGGTGTTGTCTCTAGCCTCTCTACCTTTTATAAAACCTACCTGGTCTAGGTGTATATGTGCCGGTATTATAGAGGCGAGTCTGTTGGCGATAATTTTAGAGTACAATCTAAGATCAATATTTGTAAGGGAAATTGGTCTATAGTTTCCGCATAAGGTATGATCCTTCTCTGGTTTGGGTATGAGAGAGATATACGCTTGTAGGCTCTGTGGGACAAAAGGCACTGATGTAGAGACAGCATTAAAGGTCCGTTTTAAAATGGGGGTGAGATCTTCTTTAAATATTCTATAGAATCTTGGGGTGAAGCCATCTGGGCCTGGGCTTTTCCCAGGTACCAATGCGTCAATTACCCCTTGTATCTCAATCTCAGAGAAATCCTGCTCTAACTGTACAGTTTCTGTCGGTGCTAAAACAGGGAGTGCAGTTTCTCTTATATATTGATAAATAATTTGTTGAAGTCCCTCCGTGTCATTTTTTGTGCCATCTTTAGGTATGTTATATAATTTCGTGTAGAAGGTCTGAAACTCCTTTAGTATCTCATTTGGATCATATTTCATGTCTCCTTTTTCTGACTTAATTTTAACAATAGGTGATATATTGCCCCTATGTCTCAACGCTCTTGCAAGAAGTTTACCTGGTTTATTACCTAGTTGATAATATAAGGAACGGTTACTATCTCTTATACGTAACGTTTGCTCATTTATTAAAGTTTTTAATTCTGTTTTCTTTTCTGTTAATTCCATTAATATTTCGCGTGTTGGGTTTTGTTTATGTTGGGTTTCTATTTTGGGTATTTCTTTTAGTAGTTGATTCATTCTATTACTTTTCAGTTTTTTCAGTCTAGCCCCATGTTTTATAAAATACCCACGGATTACACATTTTAATGCTTCCCACTGTATCGGAAGAGATGTGGTGTCGTTAATATGGTCATGTAAGAAGTCTGTTATTACCTTCCTAATTTCTGATACACAGTTCTCCTCAAATAACAGATTATCATTAAGCTTCCAATTGCCCCTACTACCTTTGCTCTTAAGTGGGTCAAGTACCAAAAATACTGGTGCATGATCTGACCATAACGCACTGCCTATATCAGTCGATGTAGTTATCTCCATCCCCATCTAGTTTATCAAAAAGAAATCCAATCTATGATAAGTATCATGAACTTTCGAGTGAAACGTAAAATCTTTTTCGGTTGGATGAAAAACTCTCCAAATATCAGTTAATTGATATTTTGCCATTGTTTCTAGAAAGAGTTTTTTCTCTCTACCTGACTGTACCACTGAAGGTGCTGTAGTATCTTTCTCTCTGTCTAATACAAAGTTAAAGTCTCCCCCAATTATTGTTACACCCTCCGCCTTCTCCATAAGCTTTTTCAATATTTGTGTTCCTATTTTATGTTGGTTTTGATTAGGTAGGTATATATTTATAAAAGTGTATTTTTTACCAAATATAATAAGTTTAAGTAGTATTGCTCTTCCATCCCTATTGCGCCATTCTTCCAGCACTTGGTGTGGTATTGTCTTATGAATTGCAATAGAGACACCTTTCGATTTTGAGTACCCAAAAGAGTCATGATACCAAGTAGTGTAAAATCTGTTTTGTAGGTTAGGGACATGGTCCGTACGGAAATGTGTTTCCTGAAAGAATATCACCCCCACTTTCTGTTTATGGAGAGAATACAGAACCTGAGACCTTTTTGTTGCTGAATTAAAACCTCTTACATTATATGAACAGATTTTCATAATTCAAAACCGGTGGGAGGGAAAGAAAAAAAAAAAAAAAACAACCACACACCACCCACACTCACACTTAACCCCAAACTACCCCAAAGCTATTTGACTTATAGCAAGTCTATCTTACTAACTAAAGTAAGTACCCTATGAAGGGATAAGAAGACGCCGACGTCCAAGATCCACCACTCGATCGGTGGCGCACGCTGCATTTTTAAATTTTAATATCTTTTTCTTTTATTGCATGCTATCCCTCTTCTCTCCCTACTACCTACAACCTCCTCCTAATCTAGCAGGGTGAAAAGAAGGAGGCAAAAAGTGAAGGGGGGGCACGAGGACGATTTTCCCAGATATAGAGCTCTTAGAACTTATACATATCATAATTTTATCTAAAACTCTCCCCTCCATCCCACCTCTGCGGGGGGGGGATACAGAGGCACAACCCGAAGGGGGAGAGAGAGGAGGAAGGAAGAACAAAACAAAAAAAAAAAAAAAAAAAAAAACAAAAAAAAAGGAAGGGGTGTTCTAACTAACTTTCCTTTTCCCCTTCCGCCACTATTTGGTTCATAGTTCCCCCATCCAACTTAATAGCATATCTTACATTTTAGTGCTGTTATAAATTACCATAACGTGTTATACAGTGTTAGCCATTACAATTCGTACATGCAACCTGTGAATACCTAATATGTGCAAATAAAAAAAAAAAAAAAAGGGAAATTACTAAGATTAAACATCATTTTACAACATTGTAAACACCTATATTATCAGTGTTCCATCCCCCCTCTTCAGCGCTACAGCGCCACCCGTGACCCACCAGCCTGGTCCATACCCTCATGTAAATCACGTTGACCAGGAGAGTTAATGTGTTGTCCACTAACCCCTGTGTCAAAAAAAAAAAAAAAAAGAAAAATTAAACCCTTTCCACCACATGCCCATCCCTCCTTTTAATTCATAATTTACCCAATCTACTGGGTGTCATATCTAAAAAACTAATACAGATTATATGCTACCGTACCTTGTTAACAGTGCTAACAACCCTCACAATATCCTACCAACAGCCTATATATACCCTTTTGTGCAAAAAAAAAAAAAAAAAAAAAAAAAAAACTCCCCTTACCAAAAGAAAAAAAAAAAAAAAAAAAAATAATTTTTTAAACCCTTTCCACCACATACCCCTCCCTCCTTTTAATTCATAATTTCCCCAATCAGCTAGGTGTCATATCTGGAAAGCTTATACAGATTATATGCTACCGTGTCGTGTTATACAGTGCTAATAGCCCTCACAATATCCAACCAACCACTTGTGGATGCCCTTTTGTGAAAAAAAAAAAAAGGGGGGGAAATTTTTAATCCCCCTGATGCACCATCCCTCCCTCTCCCCCATCCTTCCCCTCTCCCTCCCCCCCGTCTTTAATTATGTCTACTTCTTAATCGATGAGCTATTATTTGTTCACCACTCTTTTCCTCCCCTCCCCCCCCCCCCCACCCCAAGCTGCTCTTCAGGGCTTTCTGGGTAATTTCATATAAGAAATAGGCCAGTCCGGCAGTTCTGTATCTGACAATTTAAGGGTTGTAAGAAACTGTGGTAGATCTTCCAAATCGCTGAATGTTGCCGTCGATTCCTCTCTTTGAGCCTGTAGCTGAAATGGAAATTTCCATCTATATTGCAGATTATTCTTTCTGAGTTGCTCCACTAGAGGTTTTAGAGCTCTCCTTCGGTCTAATGTGTATTTCGATAGGTCCTGGAAGAGTAGTAATGGATCTCCCTCATACTGGATATCTTTATTTTGACGAGCTGCTAGCATGATTCGATCTTTTATATGTGCATAGTGCATCTTACAGATGACGTCTTGCGGTTTGCTAGGATCTAATCTCCTTCTTCCCGTTGCTCTATGTGCCCGATCTATTATCAGATCTTTTATGTCCATATCCTGTGCTATTTCCTGAAAAATTTTCTGTAATGTTGTTATAAGATCTTTGGGATTTACTTCTTCCTTTAAACCTCTGATTCTTATATTGGATCTTCTGCTTCTATTTTCTTGTTCGTCTAGGCTATTTATTAGTTGGTTTATTTGATTTCCTTGTTTCTGTACCCTTTCTTTTACCTTCATTAATTCTTGTTCTGTTTTGCATACTCTGTTGTCTAGTTTGACCGTTTTTTCCTGTATATCTTTTGTAGATATCTTGAGTTCTTGAATCTCTGTTTTATATGTTTCCTCTAATCTGTGTACATATTGGTCCATATCTGCTCTGGTTGGGAGAGATTGAATGTATGTTCTCATATCCCATTTTTCTGTATCCTCTTCCCTTTGTTCATTCGATGCACCTGTTGTATCAATTGGTGAGCTATTTCTGGGATGGACCATTAGTTCTTCCCCGGACGATCTAGATTGCCGATATCTCCGCGAGATTTAAAATTTCCTGTGATGTATGTGAAGCTTGAGCTGTCCGGGGTGATTGCAATTGTAATTGTTGAAAAATCTCTTTTATATCCGCTGTCTTTCTTATTTTTTTGAGGCTGAGGTGTTTTATTTCCTTTCTTGGGTGCCATCTTTTTATTAAAGCTTCTGTCTCCACTTATTCCTTATCTCCTCTCGTTCTGTCTCCTCCCCTTTCTACTCTCCTCTTCTTACCACTTTCTATCTTTCCCTTCTTTTTTAAGGATGAATGGATGGAAGAGTATGGGTGACAGAGAATGCCGGGATGGATGGCCGAGTAACAGGGATGGCGGAGTATATAGGGATGGATGAACAACAGAAAATGCAGGGATGGATGGTAGAGTATGTCGGTATGGCAAGGGATGTAAGGATGGCAGGAAACACACTATTTATCCAGGTGTTTTGCTTTAAACTTTGTTATAAACCTTACCCTCAAACCATTAATTAGCAATGGGGAGGTAGTGAATATTATTTATATACTATCTCTTCCACAAAATACTGATTTGTCCATTTCGAATATACTCTATTGTCCCATAGATGTTTTATGCTTACACAGAGTCCTTTTAGCTTCTCAATAAGACACTTTCAAAAAAAAATAAAAAAAAGATGATATTTTGTCTTTGTTTTTTACAGTCTTTCATAGTCTATGAAGGATATATTATAGCTTTACATGTCTTCTATAGACATACCTGGTGCAGAGGTTATTGAATTCCTTCGTTGCCTGGTGTGTCGTCTGTGTTACTGAGATTTCCACTGTGTGGACTATGGAGCCTGAGTGCCAGGAAATCAGCTGATGTATCCCCTCTCTGCTGTTTGTAATCCGAGAACCTCCACCGGAGTATGCGTCCTCCAAGCGAGCCGCCTCTGCTGCCTGTGTATTCAGACAGGCAGAGGCTCCCGCACGGCTTTGCGCTGTCTCCTGGTTCCGTCCTCGGTTACCGTTCCCAGCACCCACCAGGCACCGATCCTTCCTTGGTCTCCCTGATCTTTTGCGTCTCACCCTCCAGGTAAGTTGTGGCGCGCTGATGGCTCAAACTCGCACCATAGGTGTCTTCTATCATGCAGCCAGGACCTGTAAGCATGTGTGTCAGTCAGCCGCAGCCTCCCTCTTCAGCAGCGTCTATAGCATCTGCAGCGTGTCTGCCCCTCGATCTCCCTAGGCGGCCATCTTGGGCGTCAGCTCCTCCCTCTGATTTGAGCATCCTTAAGGGGTCAGCACATTGCTGGGGGAGCACATTGCAGTGGCTTCTATCCTTAAGGCTTCTATCTCTAAGTGATTCTTTCTACAAGTGATATGCACTTGAATCTCTGCACTTCAGCGACTGCACGAAGCAAACAAATATAGCAATCTGCACTGGAAAGCACCTAACAGACTGCAGGTGACCCTGTCTCTCTATTAAGCTCTCCTTCCACTCTGTAACATGCACTCTCTACCACTGCTTCTGACACTCTCTCCTTAAACTCTCTTACATTCACCCCCCCTCTCCACCCGCCTGCTTATACATATCACCCTGCCTTCTGTCCTCTCCCTACTACTGCTCCTACCAACTCTTGCTCATTCTACATTCATATACTGATAAAACCTCCAGTACTCTGAGACATGCCCCGTCACATAAATAACATTCCCACATTACCTCCCTCACCCTCCTGCTTCTCCTAATCTCTGGCGACATATCCCCAAACCCTGGGCCACCATCATCTGTCTTTGCCCAACGCTCCCATGCCCCTACACCCTCTGGCAGGAGCCGCAACCCACAGAACTTGGTCTCTATTCCTCTTTCCAAAACCAGCCCCCCCTTTTTCTGTGCCCTTTGGAATGCACGTTCTGTCTGCAACAAACTCACCGCCCTTCACGACCTCTTTATCACAAACTCCTTTAACCTACTTGCCATTACTGAAACCTGGCTTCATGAATCAGATACTACTTTGCCTGCTTCCCTCTCCCATGGGGGCCTTCTCTGGACACTCCCCCAGACCAAGTGGACAGAAGGGAGGTGGAGTGGGAATCCTTCTAGCCCCATGCAGCACCTATCAGGTACTTCACCCACCTCCCTCTCTGACACTCTCCTCTTTTGAAGCACATTGCATTCGTCTATTCTCTCCCATTTCTCTAAGAATTGCTGTCATCTACCGGCCCACTGGACCAGTATCAGCCTTCATTAATGACTTCTCTGCCTGGCTACCCTACTTTCTCTCTTCTGAAATCCCCACAATTATTCTCAAGGACTTCAACATCTCTGTTTACACTAACACTACTATTACTTCTAGCCGCACTCTTGAGAGCCTGTGGCATAAGACTAAGATCCAGGAAGACTTCGTACAATATAAATCTGCCCTCCTAAAATACTATTCCTGCCTTCACCCTGCCAAACAGACCTACTTTATCACACTCATTAAGACCTTCTCATCCAGTCCACGTCAACTCTTCTCTACCTTCAACACTCTACTCTGTCCTCCACTGCCTCCACCCACCAACTCACTCACTGCCCAGGAGATTGCCAATCACTTCAAAACTAAGATTGATACAGTTCATGAGGAGATTGCCAATGCGCAAAAACCTCCCCCATGCAACACCCCATGTCCACAGATACAATCATTACTTCCCTCATTCAACCCTGCTACTATTACTGAGGTTGCTAAACTTTTATCTAACACTCATCTAACCACCTGCCCCCTGGATCCTGCTCCCTCGCAAATGCTACGCTCGCCCTCTGACTCAATTCTACACTCTCTAACTCACATTTTCAACCTCTCCCTCTCTTGTGGCATCTTCCCAAACTCTCTAAAACATGCGCTAGTCACCCCCATACTTAAAAAGCCCTCAATGGACCCCACCAATCTCAACAACTTACGTCCCTTCTCCTTACTCTCCTTCTCCTCCAAACTTCTTGAAAGACTGGTCTACAACCGACTAAGCCACCATCTGACCATGAATAAACTTCTTGATCCCCTTCAGTCCGGTTTTCGCCCTCAACACTCCATGGAAACTGCTCATCTTAAACTCTCAAATGACCTACTAATAGCTAAAACCAGTGGACACTATTCTGTACTACTTCTCCTGGATCTCTCTGCTGCCTTTGACACAGTGGACCACCCCCTCCTCCTCAAAAAACTCCACTCCTTTGGTCTCCGTGACTGTACTCTTCGCTGGTTCTCATCCTACCTATCCCACCGCTCCTTCAGTGTCACTTACAACTCTACTTCCTCCTCTCCTCTTCCTTTCTCCGTTGGGGTCCCCCAAGGTTCTGTTCTTGGACCTCTCCTTTTCTCAATCTACACCACCTCCTTGGGTCAGTTGATTGCCTCCCACGGCTTTAAATATCATCTCTACACTGATGACACCCAAATCTATCTCTCCACCCCCCAGCTCTCTCCATCTGTCTCCTCACCAACTTACTAGCTTACTAGCTTACTAGCAGACATATCAGCCTGGATGTCCCATCACTTACTCAAACTCAACCTATCGAAAACCGAGTTCATGATATTTCCTCCCTCAGGTGCCACTTCCTCTGATTTCTCTGCGCAACTATTAACCCATCTCCCCACGCCAAGGTCCTAGGTGTAATCCTGGACTCTGAACTAACCTTTCGACCCCACATTCTATCACTATCCAAAACTTGCCGCCTCAATCTCCGCAACATCTCCAAGATACACCCCTTCCTAACCAATGTCACCACAAAGCTTCTAATCCACTGGTCATCTCCCGCCTCGACTACTGCAACTCCCTTCTTATTGGTTTACCTCTAAATAGGCTATCCCCACTTCAGTCCATCATGAACGCTGCTGCCAGGCTCATCCACCTCACAAACTGCTCAGCGTCTGCTACACCCCTCTGCCAATCCCTCCATTGGCTGCCACTCAGTCACCGAATTAAATTCAAGATACTAACTATAACTTACAAAGCCATCCACAACCTGGCCCCCAGCTACATCTCTAACCTAGTCACAAAATACCAACCTAATCGTTCTCTTCGCTCCTCCCCAGACCTCCTGCTCTCAAACTCCCTCGTCACCTCATCCCATGCTCGCATT
The DNA here is from genome assembly GCF_042186555.1 of Aquarana catesbeiana. Lineage (NCBI taxonomy): Eukaryota > Metazoa > Chordata > Amphibia > Anura > Ranidae > Aquarana > Aquarana catesbeiana. Next base: position 172,355,045 of record NC_133334.1, on the reverse strand, counting down.
CAGGACTTCTCCAGAGCCTCTCCCATCCTCTGGAATGCTCTACCCCAATCCGTCCGATTTTCTCCTACTTTATCCGCTTTCAGACGATCCCTGAAAACTCATCTCTTCAGAGAAGCCTATCTGGCCCCCACCTAACAACTGTACATTTATCTTCTCAATCAGCACATCACCCACAGTTATTACCTCTTGTAGCTCTTGACCTTCCCTCTTAGATTGTAAGCTCTAAGGAGCAGGGCCCTCTGATTCCTACTGTATTAATGTGTATTGTATTTGTGCTGTCTACCCTCAAGTTGTAAAGCGCTACGTAAACTGTTGGCGCTATATAAATCCTGTATAATAATAATAATAATAATAATGCTGTTCGCGGGACATCTAATTTAAAATAACTCATGTTGCAAATGACGTCTTTCAGGATGACATGCCGGTATGAGCCCGCGGGGCGATCGGTGGTACTGTGCGTCACTCTGACACACCGCATGTTCTGACGGAGGCTCCTGACCACAGGATCAGCTGTGACCACAGCTGATCACAGCGTGAACCAGGAAGTGCCGGTAAATGGCTTTCCTCGGTTCGCGCTGACAGGGAGAGCCGATCGATGGCTCTCACTGTCAGAGGGGGGTCTGCACTGATAATCAGCACATTGATTATAGCGCAGCCCCCATGGGAGATGCCCATCAGCTGCCAGTCTGTACCCTATCAGTAATGCCTATAAGTGCCCATCAAAATGCCAATCAGTGCCCATACATTACCAATCAGTGACCCATCAGTAATGCCTGTCAGTGCCCTTCAGATGCCAATCAGTCATGCCTGTCAGTAGCTCCTCATCAGTTCTGCCTATCCAGTGCCACCTATCAGTGCCGCCTATTAGTGGGGGGAGAAAAAAAAACACAAAGAAAAATGTACAAAAGGGGAACAGAGGGGAATAGAAGAAGTAAAGCAACCAGGAATAGGCACTCAGACCTCACCTCATGCATCCCAACTCCAAACCATGTTCAGGTGTATCCTGAATATCCTGAAATATTTTTTATTTCAGGATATTCCATTAAAATAATTCCAAGGGAGCCAGTTTTGACAACATTGTTCGTTTGTGTCCAATTCTCATGACAGAAGTGCCTCCTTCCTGTCAATATGGTCCATCTCTATAACTCACTCAATTAGAGGTGGAGCATGTGCCGTTCGCCAATGGTATGGTATAATCGCTCTTGCTGCTGTCAGCCAATGCCTAAGGACACCTTTTTTAATGCATTTAAAAGAGCTGGGTAGAATAGATAGAAGAGTAATTTGTGGCGTATTGGGTACAATCGCGCCAGTTACCCTGGTATAAAGCTGAAAAATCACATCCCAGAAATCATGAACAGGTGGACATTCCAACCAAATATGTAGTAGTGAACCCTTGGTAGAGTGGCTACGCCAACATAAATCTGAATCTGTCAGGAAAGAGGCAAGTACCAGTCTCGCCAATATCGCTGCCTTCCTTCGCACATGCGCGGTAGAGCGGCACTCCAGCGCATCCCTGGGCACAATACAGCAAAACGGCTACGCAATTCGGCTAAACGGCTAATGTTTGTATGCACTTCAGCAAAACGGCTAATGCCCGTGTGTGATTCAGCGGAACGGCGAACGCGCGTACGCAATAGCACGCACAACATGAGCCTCCCACTGGCCTATAAAAGCCACTCTGTGCCATGACCAGATTGCTGGTTTGTCTTTCAGATCCCTGTGTGTTTCCTGCTTGTATCCTGATTCTTGATTACCTGTTGTGACCCGGATTGACCTTGACCTGCTCTGATCTCTACCTACATCTGACCCTTGGCTTGCCTCCCGGACTTCTCCACTTGCTTACTGTGTTTAACCCTCAGCCTGTCTACGGATATTGCTTCCTGTCTTCAGTAATTGACCCTCAGCCTGCTCCTGGACTTTGCTACTATCTTCAGTGCTCGACCCCTCGCTTGCTCACGGACTTTGCTTCCAGTTACTTGTGTTTGACCCTCGGCCTGTTTTATGGACTTTGCTATCAATCTTCAGTACTAAGTCATCAGCCTGCTGACAGACCTGCTAACAGTCCTTTGCACTAGACTGTTTTTGCCTATCTAGAGACTCTTACTAGTCAACGGTGTTTGACCCCCGGCCTGTTGTTCGATCAGCTGTTTATCCTCCTTCTTGAGCTTCAGCATCTTCCAGTCCTGCACAGCTGTCTCCCTGCCGGTGACCTTCACGCAAGACCTGCCCAGCCTGCTGGTGACTCGTGCCTCTTTGTGCCCTTCACCCCCTGTACCATCTCCAGGAGTGGAGTGCGCTTAGTCGCAAGAGGTTACCGCTCTCAGCATCTCGGCCTCGGTGAGTACCCTTATCTAACAGAAGCATTCGGATATATCCAGTGAAGCAATGTCGGGCATCTATACCAACTAGAGAAGAGGCTTGAAATTCATCTCATGTGCCTTAGTTGATAATGACATACAGTGAGTGAGGGTAAACACTTTCTCCCACTCCCCTGTTTTAATTTGGACATTTAAATCTAATGTCCATTCATTTTTTTAATTTCGGGAGGTGCGGATGAAGTTTCAAAATTAGAATCTTATATACCACAGAGAGAATATGATCTGGTCTAGTATCTTGTAAAAGAAGAGACTCAAAGGTATCTGGTTCTCTATTAAATACATCTCTTGAGGAGAAGGACGATAGAAATTACGATAACTGCCTGTATTCCAACCAGTGTGTAATCGATTGCTGCTGCGTAGGAATCAGATTTGACAACGGTGGAATAGTTCCCTGACACAGGATTTGAGATATTCTGCGGATTGATTCCTTATTCCAAGGCAAAAAACACGTTCGAGTCACCGCCGGAAGGAAAAGTGGATTGCTGAACAGGGAAGTCATCAGTCCCACTTTGGGGGAAATCACAATTTGGTTTGCACTTTATCCCAGATACGCATTAAGTGAGCTTTAAGGAAGGATAAAGAGGGAAGTGGACCACGGGGAGATATGTCTAACCAGAGAAGTGCCTGGAGATCATGAGGTGCAATCGAATGCTCTATTTGGACCCATTTTTTAGAATGGAAATGATGGAACCAATTCAATAGTCAAGTTAAAACTGCTGCAACGTGGTAATAATATAAGTCCGGTGCCCCTGCACCTCCTTCTCCTTTAGAGAGGGATAGAATTTTCCTCTGTAGTCTAGGTTTTTTACATTCCCAGATAAACCTTGTAAAAGCAGATTGTAAAATAACAAAGGAGCGGGGGACCACAATAGGTATAGCTTGAAAAAGATAAAGGAAAAGCGGTATTATGTCCATTTTTAAAATAATGATCCCCTCAAACCATGAATATTGGGCTTGATCGTACTTCTTGAGATCTTGTATTGTATGCTGCATAAGAGGATGATAGTTTTTCATATACAGTTTGATGAGATCTGATGGAATTCTAATTCCCAAATATTTAAGCGTCAAGGCACAGATTACAGATACATTAAGAATTTCTGATTTAGATAAGTTAACTTTAAAGTTACTCAGGGCTCTGAAATGCTTAAATTCATAAAAAGATAGAGGGCATGGACACATGTGGATTGGTGACATAGAGCAGTAGATCGTCAGCAAATACCGCCAGTTTCACCTCTTGTCAATCTATTGGTATCCCAGTAATAAAAGGGTTTTGTCTAAGGGCTGTTACCAGATGTTCCACTACTAGGACGAACAGGAGGGGAGACAGTGGACATCCCTGGTGAGTAACATTTTTGGATAGAAAAACTCGCAGTCAGAGATTGATTGATCCGTATTCTCGCACTTTTGATTTAGCCTAAAGTGACATAATTTTACGTAAGAGAACTGGCCCCAATCATAAACTACAAACCTTGCTAAAAGGCATAAATTGGGATAAAATATTAGGAACAAAGAAGGAGAGATGGGTTTGCTTTAAGACCATATTAAATAAGGGCATTAGCCAATGCATTCCATTGCGTATTAAATTTAAAAGAGCGAACAAAAGTCCTGGGTGGCTTAACTCCAATGTAAAAATGCATATAAAAGCAAAGGAGAAGGCCTTCAAAAAATTACAAAGTTGAGGGATCATCATCAGCTTTCAGACTTTATAAAGAATGCAACAAGAAATGTAAGGGTGCAGCTAAGATAGAACATGAAAGACACATAGCAGAGGAGAGCAAAAAAAAAAATCCCAAGAAATTCTTTAAGTATGTAAACAGTAAAAAAGGGAGGACAGACCATATTGGCCCCATAAAGAATGAGGAAGGACATCTAGTTACAAAGGATGGGGAGATGGCGAAGGTATTGAATTTATTCTTCTCCTCAGTCTTCACAAGTGAATCGGGGGGCTTCAGTAAACAAAACTGCAGTGTTTATCCTCATGACACAACACAGGAAGCACCTCCATGGTTAACAGAGGACAGAATTAAAATTAGACTTGAGAAACTTAACATTAATAAATCCCCGGGACCAGATGGCTTGCATCCGAGGGTACTTAGGGAACTCAGTCAAGTGATTGCCAGACCGTTGTTCCTAATTTTTACAGACAGTCTACTGACTGGAATGGTACCAGCTGATTGGAGAAAAGCCAATGTAGCACCAATATTTAAAAATGGCCCAAAATACATCCCTGAGAATTACAGACCAGTTAGTCTAACATCAATAGTATGTAAACTCTTGGAGGGGATGATAAGGTACTATATACAAGATTTTAGTAATGAGAACGGTATCATTAGCAGTAATCAGCATGGATTCATGAAGAATCGTTCTTGCCAAACCAATCTACTAACCTTCTATGAGGAGGTGAGTTGCCATCTAGATAAAGGAAGGCCCATAGACGTGGTGTATCTGGATTTTGCAAAAGCATTTGACACAGTTCCCCATAAACGTTTACTGTACAAAATAAGGTCCGTTGACATGGTCCATAGGGTGAGTACATGGATTTAAAACTGGCTACAAGGGCGAGTTCAGAGGGTGGTGATAAATGGGGAGTACTCGGAATGGTCAGGGGTGGGTAGTGGGTTTCCCCAGGGTTCTGTGCTGGGACCAACCCTATTTAATTTGTTCATAAACGAACTGGAGGATGGGATAAACAGTTCAATCTCTGTATTTGCAGACAATACTAAGTTAAGCAGGGCAATAACTTCTCCACAGGATCTGGAAACCTTGCAAAAAGATCTGAACAAATTAATGGGGTGGGCAACTACATGGCAAATGAGGTTCAATGTAGAAAAATGTAAAATAATGCATTTGGGTGGCAAAAATATGAATGCAATCTATACACTGGGGGGAGAACCTCTGGGGGAATCTAGGATGATAGGCTCAGCAATGGCATGCAATGCCAAGCTGCTGCTAACAAAGCATGGCATGCATTAAAAAGGGGATCAACTCCAGAGATAAAACGATAATTCTCCCACTCTACAAGACTCTTATCTGGCCGCACCTAGAGTATGCTGTCCAGTTCTGGGCAGGGATGAGCTTCGTGTTCGAGTCGAACCCATGTTCGACTCGAACATCGTCTGTTCGCCCGTTCGCCGAATTGCGAACGATATGGGCCGTTCGCGCCAAATTCGTGTGGCGCGTCACGGCCCATAATTCACTGCGGCATCGCAGTGCATTACTAGCTGATGATTGGCCAAGCATGCACTATGACCCGCATGCTTGGCCAATCACAGCGCCGTCTGAACAGAGAGCCGTAATTGGACAAAGCTAAGGAGGCTTTGGCCAATTATGGCTCAGGGGATTTAGCACACGCCCCACACTATATAAGGCCGCCTGCACGGCGGCCCTGTGTAGTGTGTGTTCCGGCGTTCATAGATAGAGAGAGAGAGAGACAGACAGTGTCATTTGATTTGAGTTAGATAGATTAGGCAGAACAGTCAGTCAGTTAGCTGCACTTACAGTGTATTGTGTATATATATGCATCCCAGGTGTTGCATATATATATATATATATATATATATATATATATATATATATATACACTGTATTCAGTTTAGCTAGATCCGTTCCTGTTATCTTCTTACTGACAGGCAGGCTTGTCTTGTTACAGTATTTACAGCTACCTGAAGAAAATTGCTGGTGTTCTTTTGATCCTATTAGTACCACAGTCAGGCAGCTAGACTATTTACAGTTAGTGCAGTGCGTCCTGCTCACAGTGTTCAGCTAAAACTACAAGTTAGTGGGGTGCGTCCTGCTCACAGTGTTCAGCTAAACCTACAAGTTAGTGTGGCGCATCCACCTCACAGTGTTCAGCTAAACCTACAAGTTAGTGCGATGCATCCTGCTCACAGTGTTCAGCTAAAACTACAAGTTAGTGCGGTGCGTCCACCTCACAGTGTTCAGCTAAACCTAGAAGTTAGTGCGGTGCGTCCTGCTCACAGTGTTCAGCTAAAACTACAAGTTAGCGTAGTGAGACCTCTGCACAGTGTTCATCTAAAGCTACAAGTTAGTGCAGTGCGTCCTGCTCACAGTGTTCACCTAGATCCGTTCCTGTTATCTTCTTACTGACAGGCAGGCTTGTCTTGTTAAAGTATTTACAGCTACCTGAAGAAAATTGCTGGTGTTCTTTTGATCCTATTAGTACCACAGTCAGGCAGCTAGACTATTTACAGTTAGTGCAGTGCGTCCTGCTCACAGTGTTCAGCTAAAACTACAAGTTAGTGTGGTGCGTCCACCTCACAGTGTTCAGCTAAACCTACAAGTTAGTGCGGTGTGTCCTGCTCACAGTGTTCAGCTAGATCCGTTCCTGTTATCTTCTTACTGACGGGCAGGCTTGTCTTGTTACAGTATTTACAGCTACCTGAAGAAAATTGCTGGTGTTTTTTTGATCCTATTAGTACCACAGTCAGGCAGCTAGACTATTTACAGTTAGTGCAGTGCGTCCTGCTCACAATGTTCAGCTAAAACGACAAGTTAGTGGGGTACGTCCACCTCACAGTGTTCAGCTAAACCTAGACGTTAGTGCGGTGCGTCCTGCTCACAGTGTTCAGCTAAAACTACAAGTTAGTGCTGTGCGTCCTGCTCACAGTGTTCAGCTAAATCTACAAGTTAGTGTAGTGAGACCTCTGCACAGTGTTCATCTAAAGCTACAAGTTAGTGCAGTGCGTCCTGCTCACAGTGTTCAGCTAGATCCGTTCCTGTTATCTTCTTACTGACAGGCAGGCTTGTCTTGTTACAGTATTTACAGCTACCTGAAGAAAATTGCTGGTGTTCTTTTGATCCTATTAGTACCACAGTCAGGCAGCTAGACTATTTACAGTTAGTGCAGTGCGTCCTGCTCACAGTGTTCAGCTAAAACTACAAGTTAGTGGGATACGTCCACCTCACAATGTTCAGCTAAACCTAGAAGTTAGTGCGGTGCGTCCTGCTCACAGTGTTCAGCTAAAACTACAAGTTAGTGCTGTGTGTCCACCTCACAGTGTTCAGCTAAACCTACAAGTTAGTGTAGTGAGACCTCTGCACAGTGTTCATCTAAAGCTACAAGTTAGTGCAGTGCGTCCTGCTCACAGTGTTCAGCTAGATCCGTTCCTGTTATCTTCTTACTGACAGGCAGGCTTGTCTTGTTACAGTATATACAGCTACCTGAAGAAAATTGCTGGTGTTCTTTTGATCCTATTAGTACAACAGTCAGGCAGCTAGACTATTTACAGTTAGTGCAGTGCGTCCTGCTCATAGTGTTAAGCTAAAACTACAAGTTAGTGGGGTGCGTCCTGCTCACAGTGTTCAGCTAAACCTACAAGTTAGTGGGGTGCGTCCACCTCACAGTGTGCAGCTAAACCTACAAGTTAGTGCGGTGCGTCCTGCTCACAGTGTACAGCTAAAAGTACAAGTTAGTGCTGTGCGTCCTGCTCACAGTGTTCAGCTAAAACTACAAGTTAGTGTGGTGCGTCCACCTCACAGTGTTCAGCTAAAACTACAAGTTAGTGCGGTGCGTCTACCTCACAGTGTTCAGCTAAACCTACAAGTTAGTGTGGTGCGTCCTGCTCACAGTGTACAGCTAAAACTACAAGTTAGTGCTGTGCGGCCTGCTCACAGTGTTCAGCTAAAACTACAAGTTAGTGGGGTGCGTCCTGCTCACAGTGTTCAGCTAAACCTACAAGTTAGTGGGGTGCGTCCACCTCACAGTGTCCAGCTAAACCTACAAGTTATTTTTTTGTGAGCTCTGCACAGTGTTCAGCTAAAGCTACCTGTAGAAGGTTGGTGGTGTTTTCCTGATCCTATCACTACTGCAGGCAGCTAAAAAAGCTACAAGTTAGTTTTTTGCGAGCTCTGCACAGTGTTCAGCTAAAGCTACCTGTAGAAGGTTGGTGGTGTTCTCATACTACAGGTAGGCAGTTGATTTTGCTAGCTGCAGTATCAGTACATATATATATATATATATATATATATATATATATATATATATATATATATATATCCCAGCTTAGTGCAGCTAAAGGCCATTAGTATGTCTGGAAGGCCAAGAAGGAGAGGCAGACAGTCACAAGCCAATAAGAGAGGGCAAGCAGGCTCTGTGTCTAGTGCTGGTCGTGGAGACGGTGCATCCTCATCAGCACGTGGCCGTGGGACACGCTTGGCCTTTTTTTCGGCAGCTGGCCGTGTTGAGCCGCAACATGCGGAAGACTTGGTCGAGTGGATGACCAAGCCATCCTCATCCTCCTCTTCCTCTCTCACCCATGCCCAGGGTACTTTGTCTGGCAAAGCAGCGGCCTCTTCCCTTGGCTCAATGTCATCAGTGACTCCTTCCCTAGCCCCACCATGTCCTCCTGAGGAGTCCCTCGAACTGTTTGACCACAGTGTTGGGTACATGCTCCAGGAGGATGCCCAGCGTTTGGAATGCTCTGATGATGATACTGAGCTCGATGAAGGCAGTAATGTGAGCACGGACAGAGGGGGTGCCCAAGAAGAACAGCAATCTGGCAGTCATGCTCCCCCTGCTGCAGCATACTGCCAGGTTTGCTCCAGTGATGAGGAGGGAGGGGATGATGAGGTCACTGACTCAACGTGGGTGCCTGATAGGAGAGAGGAGGAGGGGGAGGCGGCACATCACCAACGAGGCAGGATGCCCTCCAGGGGCCAGCCTAAGGGCAGCACCTTGACTGCATCACACCCCAAAGCTCCACATGTGCAGGGCACTGCAGTCTCTGCGCGTTATTCCAAAAGTTCTTTGGTGTGGGCCTTTTTTGAGATGAGTGCATCAGATCGCACCGCTGCTATTTGCAACATATGTCTCAAGCGTATCTTGCATGCCCAAAACATCTCCCGCTTGGGTACCACATGCTTGACCAGACATATGTTGACCTGCCATGCAGTTCGTTGGCAAGCGTATCTAAAAGACCCACACCAAAGAACAAAGAGGACCTCTCCTTGCTCCTCATCAGCTGAGATCTCCAACCCCACTATACCTTCAGTCCTCTCTAAGACCTGCACTGAGAGGAATGAAGGTGTAGAATTAGGTGTGTCACAGCCAAGTACTTGTGGGCAATCTGCTTTTGGTACACCGACGCCAGATTGTACCAGGCAAATTTCCCTGCCCCAGCTGCTGCACCGCCGAAAGAAGTTTGCTCCCAGCCATCCACATGCCCAGCGGTTGAATGCTAGCTTGGCAAAATTGCTAGCACTTCAACTGCTGCCTTTTCAGTTGGTAGACTCTGCCCCCTTCTGTGAGTTTGTGGAATGTGCGGTTCCTCAGTGGCAGGTACCCAAACGCCACTTTTTCTCACGGAAGGCGATTCCGGCTCTCTACTGGCATGTGGAAGGCAATGTCCATGCCTCGCTGGACAGGGCGGTCAGCGGTAAGGTGCATATTACGGCTTACTCATGGTCCAGCAGGCATGGACAGGGACGTTACCTAAGTTTCACGGTGCATTGGGTGACTCTGCTGGCAGCTGGGAAGGATGCAGGACAAGGTGCAGTAGTGTTGGAGGTTGTTCTGCCACCACGCCTCCAAAATGCTAATGATTGTGACACACCTCTCTCCTCCACCCCCTCCTCTTCTTGTTCCTCCATGGCCTCTTCCTGTGCTTTGTCCTCGGAACCAGCGGTGCTCCGTAGCCATTCAAGGGACTACGCAAGTACGCAGACCAAAAGATGCCATGCGGTGCTTGAGCTGGTGTGCTTGGGGGACAGGAGCCACACTGGGGCAGAGGTTCTGTCAGCTCTGCAGGGGCAGGTTCAGAGGTGGTTGACGCCACGCCAACTTAAGGCAGGAATGGTGGTTTGTGACAATGGCACAAACCTCCTCTCTGCCCTCCGACAGGGACAAATGACCCATGTGCCCTGTTTGGCTCACGTCCTTAACTTGGTGGTGCAGCGGTTCTTGGGCAGGTACCTGGGCTTACAGGATGTCCTGAGGCAGGCCAGGAAAGTCTGTGTGCATTTCCGCCGGTCATATAATGCCAGTGCTCAGCTGACGGACCTCCAAAAGGAGTTTAACCTGCCCAAGAACTGCCTAATCTGTGACATGCCCACCAGGTGGAACTCAACGTTGGCCATGCTGCAGCGGCTGCACACGCAGCAGAGGGCCATCAATGAGTACCTGTGCGACTATGGCACCAGGACAGGGTCAGGGGAGCTTGTTTTTTTTTCCCCACGCCAGTGGGCCATGATCAGGGATGCATGCACTGTCCTATCACCATTTGAGGAGGCCATGAGGATGGTGAGCAGTGACAGTGCATGCATCAGTGACACTGTCCCCCTTGTCCACCTGTTGGAGCACACTCTGCGTGGAATAATGGACAGGGCACTTGAGGCAGAACAGAGGCAGGAAGAGGAGGACTTCCTTAGCTCTCAAGGCCCCCTTTATCCAGACAGTGTTCCTGCGTGCCCGCTGATCACACAGGAAGAGGAGGAGGAGGAGGAGGAGGAGGAGGAACATTGTGTCAGTATGGAGGTGGAGCCTAACACTCAGCATCAGCAGCAGTCTTTAAGGGATCAGTCCCAAGAAACACATGGACTTGTACGTGGCTGGGAGGAGGTGGCTGAGGACCATGTCATCCTTAGTGACCCAGAGGACTCCAGACCGAATGCCTCAGCAAACCTATGCTGCATGGCCTCCCTGATCCTGCAAAGCCTGCGTAAGGATCCTCGTATTCGTGGTATCAAGGAGAAGGACCAATACTGGCTGGCAACCCTCCTTGATCCACGTTACAAGGGTAAGGTTGCGGACCTTATCTTGCCATCGCAGAGGGAGCAGAGGATGAAACATCTTCGGGAGGCCTTGCAGAAAGGTCTGTGCAACGCGTTCCCAGAGACTGGGAGGTTACAAACTCCTGTTTCTGGACAACGTGTTGCTGAGGCTTCGGTCAGTCAAAGAAGGAGCGGTGGAGAAGGTGGCCGTCTGACCGATGCGTTCAGACAATTTTTTGGTCCGCAGCCCCAAGGGATGATCGGTTCCAGCAACCATCGCCAGCGTCTGTTTTACATGGTGCAGGAATACCTAGGGGCAAGATCTGACTTGGACACCCTTCCCACCGAAAATCCTCTGGGTTACTGGGTCTTGAGGATGGATCACTGGCCAGAGCTTGCACAGTATGCAATTGAGCTACTGGCCTGTCCTGCATCCAGCGTTCTTTCGGAACGCACATTCAGTGCTGCTGGAGGCTTTGCAACCGATCACAGGGTGCGTCTGTCCACCGACTCGGTCGATCGACTGACCTTCATAAAAATGAATCAGTCTTGGATCACCACCAGCTACCAAGCACCTGATGCTGATGTAACCGAATAATTTTTTTTGAAATCTCAGATCCCTTTAAAGACTGCCTATGCTGATGCTGAGTGACTATCCCTGAGTAATTATCCTCTTCCTCCTCAATCATCACGCTGATAGCTTGTAAGAACATTTTTGGTTCTGGGCACCACCACCAGTGCCTAAGGCCCAATTTTTCAGCCCCTGTTTAAAAGGGTGTGTAATTACAATTTTTGATGCAATACTTTGCAGCAGGGCTCATTTCTGCGTTCCAACTAGAGTATCTGTGAGGGGTTGCAGTGTTGTGGCACCAGCACCAGTGCCTAAGGCCTAATTTTTCAGCCCCTGTTCAACAGGGGCATGTAATTACAATTCTTGATCTAATATTTCACAGCAGGGCCCATTTCTGCACCCACCAAGAGCGAGTGAGAACTTACAGTGTTGTGGCACCACCACCACCAAAGGCCCAATTTTTCTGCCCTTGTTCAACAGGGGCATGTAATTACAATTCTTGATCTAATATTTCACAGCAGGGCCCATTTCTACACCCACCAAGAGCAAGTGAGGACTTACAGTGTTGTGGCACCACCACCACCACCACCACCACCAAAGGCCCAAATTTTCTGCCCTTGTTCAACAGGGGCATGTAATTACAATTCTTGATCTAATATTTTGCAGCAGGGCCCTGTGAGGGCTTACAGTGTTGTGGCCACAACAACACCTAAGGCCCAAATTTCTGCTGAGTATATAGGGCAGGCCCCTACTTTCAAACATCTAACTTACAAACGACTCCTACTTGCAAACGGAAGGAGACAACAGGAAGTGAGATGAAATCTACCCCTAGGAAGGGAAATTCTCTCCTGTAAGAGTTAATATGGGAAAAACATTTCTCCTTTCCACTGATGCTTTCCAATCCTTGTTCCACAAAAAACCCCAAATTTTCAAAAAACATTTGTCATTGAGACAAAAAGTGAGGTGAAATCTTCTGAAGAGGAGGAAAGACAGCAAAACAAATGTCACAGGGGTGATAACCCTTCCCTATGTTTTCCAAAAAGCTTAAAAAAGATTTTTTGGCTGGAGCTAAACACGTTAAAAATGTACCCGTTAAAAATTACAAACAGATTCTACTTAACAACAAACCTACAGTCCCTGTCTTGTTTGCACCGCCTGTATACTGCTTTTCAGAGTATATAGGGCCTGGTGGCCCCACACCTTTACTTATTTTAATTTGGGTGTGGGGTTCCCCTTAATATCCATACAAGACCCAAAGGGCCTGGTAATGGTCACTTTACAGGCATACTATAGACACACCCCAGGTACGATATTTAAAGGAATATTTCACTTTTTTTTTTTTTACTTTAAGCATCATTAAAATCACTGCTCCCAAAAAAACATCCGTTTTTAAAAGTTTTTTTTGCATCGATACAAGTCCCCTGGGGTAGGACCCGGGTCCCCAAACCCTTTTTAGGACAATACCATGCAAATTAGCCTTTAAAATGAGCACTTTTGATTTCGAACGTTCAAGTCCCATAGACGTCAATGGGGTTCTAACGTTCGTGCAAATTTTCGGTCCGTTCGCAGGTTCTGGTGCGAACCAAACCGGGGGGTGTTCGGCTCATCCCTAGTTCTGGGCACCAGTCCTCAGGAAGGATGTACTGTAAATGGAGAGAGTACAAAGAAGGACCCCACAATAGAGATAAAACTTTTTCGCAGAAGAGAGTTTAACAAAACTCGTGGCCACTCATTAAAATTAGAAGAAAAGAGGTTTAACCTCAAACTATGTAGAGGGTTCTTTACTGTAAAAGCGGCAAGGATGTGGAATTCCCTTCCACAGGCGGTGGTCTCAGCGGGGAGCATCGATAGCTTCAAGAAACTATTAGATAAGCACCTTAATGACCACAACATACAGGGATATACAATGTAATACTGACACATAATCACACATAGGTTGGACTTGATGGACTTGTGTCTTTTTTCAACCTCACCTACTATGTAACTATGTAACATATTTGCATAGGAGATGCCAAGAGGCTCTAGAGGGTCTGGACGAGCAGCAAAGAGGGTGCCTGGTGCCGGTGCAGGTCCTATCACCCGAAGTGTGCTGCTCACAGGCTTCTATCCCGTGCGAGTAGCTACGAGCCCTGAGGTCCCACGATATCTGAGCCACTGAGAGCTGGGGAGATGTCATTACCTCCTATCCCACTGAGCGGAGATTGCCGAAGTTCATCTACGAGTCTATCTGTGAGCCCTGTGCGCTCTATTGCTGCTATAAAAGCACCAAAGTCTTTTTTATCTACATTGACCATCAAGTCAGATATGGACCGCATGACTGCTACTCTGCAACAGGTGCTTAGAGAAGAGTTCAAGGAGGTTAAAGATTCATTGTATAGCCTAACAGCAAGGGTAGATACCATCGAGCAAAAGCAGACCACAGCAGATCAAAAAATAGCTACTCTGGAGCCTAAGTTAACCGCGCAGTCGCATTCTTTCTATACCTTTCAACTCCAACAGGACAACTTAGAAAACAGGAGCAGGAGAAATAACTACGGAGTATTAATGAGGCCACGCCAATGAAAGAGCTACATTCTACTGTAATAGTGTCAGAAACCATGAAATCAGACCGAGACAGAAGTACAGTTAAATCACACTTGTTTAATAATAAAAATAAAAAGAACAAACGTAGTCAAAACATAGCCATAGTTCAGTAACCGGAACTGATCGTCAGCCAAGCCAGGAGTCAGGGATCAAAGTAGTGGAACAGCAAGCAGGATCTGTAGCCTGAAGGGATGTCAGCAAAGCCAGTCTTTAAAACAGGAACGCAGGAGATAGTTTCTTGTGATGTGACCAAGGCGAAGGCAGAGCTCCTCTGGACTGGACGGCTTATGTAGTCAGAACTGATGAGCAGGATCAACTTCAACTGGTTAACTGTGGAGAGAGATGGGAGCTGGCAATTAGCCGTCAGTCGAGCGGCCAGCTCAGAGAAGGAAGGGCTGAGCCCAGCCCTGACAGTACCCCCTCCTCAACGACCCCTCCCCCTCGGAGGACCACCAGGCTTGAGGGGAAAACATCTATGGAAATCACAGAGGCGGACGGGGGCATGTACGTCTGAGGATGAGACCCAAGAGTGTTCCTCCGGACCGTACCCTTTCCAATGCACCATGTGCTGTATGAACCCACGGAACCTATGGGAGTCAACAATTGACTGTACTTCATACTCCTCATGGTTCTCAACCTGTGCAGGGTGAGGACGTGGCACCTAGGTGGTAAAGCAGTTGCAGACCAAAATTTTTAATAAGGAGACATGAAATACATTTGAATAATTGCATATTAGAAGGAAGGTCTAATGCGTAAGCCACTGGATTAATCCTGCAAAGAATACAGAAAGGCCCAATAAACCGAACTTCAGTGAGGAAATACGAAGTTGGAGGTTGCGAGATGACAGCCAGACCCTGTCCCCAACCTGGTAGGAAGGTGCAGGAAGGTGTCTGCGGTCAGCATGGAGTCTGTACCTATCATTAGCATGACGCAAAGCCTCCTGGACTTGTGCCCAAGTGGAACGAAGACCACGGAGATGTTCCTCTAACGTAGGAATACTCTGCGGAACAAATGAGTCAGGCAACATGAAAGGTTGGAAACCATAATTTGCCATAAACGGGGACAATCCGGAAGCAGAATTCAAGGCACTGTTGTGAGCAAACTCTGCCCATGGTAATAGGTCTGACCAGTTGTTATGATAGTCAGAAATATAGCAATGTAGGAATTGCTCCAAGGACTGATTGGCTCGTTCTGCGTCCCCATTAGACTGCGGGTGATACGCAGAGGAGAAAGCAAGCTGAATTCCCAACTGTGCACAAAAGGCTTGCCAGAACCGGGACACAAACTCACTACCCCTGTCCGAGACAATCACCTTGGGTAGCCCATGTAAGCGAAAGATCTCCTGAGCAAAAATGGAAGCCAGTTCCTTAGAAGTGGGCAACTTCTTAAGTGGAATACAATGACACATCTTTGAGAACCATCAACCATCATAAGGATAACAGTGTTGCCTTGGGAGTTGGGTAACTCCACAATGAAATCCATAGACAGGTGGGTCCAGGGCCTCTCTCCATTGGATATGGGTTGTAGGAGGCCCACTGGAAGGTGTCATAGAGTCTTACTCTGGGCACACATGGAACAGGCAGCTACGAAGGCAGTTACATCAGCACTTAGACTAGGCCACCAGAATTGTTGGGAAATGGCCCAAACAAGTTGATTCTTCCCAGGGTGGCCAGCTGCCTTGGGAGAATGGTAAGTCTGGAGCACGGCAGTACAGAGACTCTCTGGGACAAAGCAGCGGTCAAAAGATTTCTCAGGAGGAGCATGGACATGAGCAGCAAGAATTTTGTCACCCAAAGGAGAAGTGATACTGGTGCGAACCGTAGCCAGAATACGATCAGGAGGAATCACAGGAACCGGAACCGACTCCAACTTGGAAGTGGACTAAAATTGTTGTGACAAGGCGTTGGCCCTTACATTCTTAGTACTGGGTAAGAATGAGACAATGTAACTGAAACTTGAAAAGAAAAGAGCCCATCACGCCTTTCTGGAAGAGAGGCGTTTAGCCTCAGACAAGAATGTGAGATTCTTATGGTCAGTAAGAATGAGAACCAGCACAGTGGTACCTTCTCCATTCTTTCAGGGCTAAAATGATCGCCAACAACTCTCTGTCACCAATCTCGTGATTGCACTCTGCAGGTAACAATTTCTTGGAAAAGTAGCCACAAGGATGCATAGCGCTCTCAGAGGTAGGACGTTGAGACAAAAGGGTGCCAACACCAGTCTCAGAAGCATCAACCTCAAGGAAAAAAGGTAACGTAGGATCAGGATGTGCCAACACAGGAGCAGAAACAAAGGCAGCCTTGAGACTCTCAAAGGCCTTAATGGATTCCGGAGACCAACTCTGTGGGTTACCATCCTCTCTGGTCATATCAGTCAGGGACTTGACCAGAGACGAGAAGTTATGAATAAACTCCCGATAATAGTTGGCAAAGCCCATGAAACACTGCAGAGGATGTAAACCCATGGGTCGGGGCCACTGTAAGACTGCCGAACGTTTGTCTGGGTCCATCGAAAAACCAGCAGTGGAAATGACGCAGCCCAGGTATTTAAGCTGTTAACGATGGAACTTGCACTTCTCCAGTTTACAGTAGAGATTGTTCTCTCTTAGTTTCTGAAGCACATGACAGACATCTGTGAGGTGGCTCTCCAGGGGCTTGAAAAATATGGGGATATCATCGAGATAAACCACCACACATAACTGCAACAAATTCCGGAGGCATCGTTAATAAATTCCTGGAAAACTGCCAGGGTGTTACAAAGGCCAAAAGGCATTACGAGGTACTCATAATGACCTGTTCTGGTATTAAACGCAGTTTTCCACTCGTCACCCTTCTTAATCCTCATGAGATTGTGTGCCCCTCTCAAATCAAGCTTTGTGAAAATAATTGCTCCCTTGAAGCGGTCAAATAACTCTGTAATCAACGGAATCGGGTAGGCATTCTTAATCGTGAAACGATTGAGGCCCCTATAATCAATACAAGGTCTCAGTTCACTGCTTGTCTTCTTCACAAAGAAGAAACCAGCACCAGCAGGAGACCAGGATTTGCGGATGAAACCTCGAGAAAGTGCATCTGCAACATACTCCTCCATGGCCTTATCCTCCAAGACCGAAAAAGGGTAAACCCGGCCACAAGGGGGTATGGCACCAGGTTGAAGGTCAATTGCGCAATCATACAGCCGATGTGGAGGCAAACTACCGGCTTGACCTTTGTCAAAGACATTGCTGAAATCGTGGTATTCCTTTGGCAGGGAGGAGAGGGAAGAGGTGCATAGGACCTTGGCTACCTTCTGGTAGCATGTCTCACTGCATTGTGGTGACCAGGAGAGAACCTCAGCACAGAGCCAATCAAAAGAGGGGTTGTGTCTCTGTAACCCAGGATAACCAATAACCAGCGGAAACTTAGGTGAGGAAATAACTTGTAATTGGAATATCTCATGGTGAAGAGCCCCTACAGCCATGGATAATGGAACCAACTCATGAGTCACATGGGAAGGCTGTAGAGGTCTCCCATCAAGAGCCTCAATGGCAAGTGGAGTGTCACGCAGCTGCAGTGGAATCGAGTGCCTCGATACAAAAGCAGCATCAATGGACAGGCCTGCAGCCCCAGAGTCTATTAGAGCCTGTATCTCGATGGACGACTCAGCCCAAGAAAGGGTGACCGAAACCAGGGGCTTATCCTTCTGGATAACTGGGGACAATACAACGCCACCTAAGGTCTGTCCATGACAGGACCTCAAGTTTCGGGCATTCCCTGGACAGGTAGGACAAGACTTCAAAAAGTGACCTGCCTGGCCATAATAAAGGCAAAATCTCTCCCTCCTCCTAAAGGTTCTCTCATCCTCAGAGAGATGCGTGAAGCCCAAGTGCATGGGTTCATCCTCACTGACTGACTTGGTACCAGGAGGCATGGGAGGTGAGGGAGGCACGGGTGGGACTGCAAAGCTCGGAGGCAGATGTACAGGAGGCTTCCGCAAGTGCTCCTTAAAAGAGAGTCTTTCTCTGAGTTTGGAGTCAATGAGGATGGCAAACGTGATCAACTTCTCTAGCTCAGTGGGTATATCTCGGGCTGCTATCTCATCCTTAATGGAATCCGAGAGACCATGAGAGAAAGCAGCCATGAGGGCCTCATTGTTCCAAGCAACCTCTGCTGCCAGAGTACGGAATTCAATGGCGTAGTCAGCAACAGTTCTTGTACTCTAGAAATGAAGGTATGGCTAGAGATGTTCCATTAGATACAGCACCTCATCCCAAAATATTAACGAATAATTAGGGAAATGAAAGGGGGATTATAGCGGTGCCAGAGGAGAAAATAGAAGTAAGATATTTAAGGTAAAATTACAAAAATACTTTATTGACAAATTTCAGCACATATAACAAAGACATAGATAGATAAAATCATAGATGCAGTTCACACATTAATTGTACAGAATCAAATGCAGTGGAGTAGGCCCGATGGAAATGGCCTTCAAAACAGAAGCTCAGTTCCTACATGTTTCGCCAAAACATTGGCTTCTTCAGGGAATGATGTGAGCCTGTTGCAGCAATGAGGATCTATGCACTGAAATACAAAAAGCCAAATAAAAAACTGAACAGGAGAGAAGTCAATTGTGGGAAAACATGTAATAGAGATTAGGATACGTGGCTGGGCTGTGTCCCAGAGGGGGAAAGCCATGTGAACCCTCACACTCAAGAACGTACCTGAAAACCAAACACCCAGGGCAAGGCCCAGCAAGGAGCACCCCAGCTGGAGGTAAATCAGGCTGCACCGTATCTATGACTGCAGGGGGCATACAAATGACCTGGCAATCAAATATAATGCTAGTTAGAGATTGTATGTAGAAAAGGGACAAAGCTACAAAATATAACGCACAAATTTTACAGATGAGTGGAATAATGTACACCACATCCAATAGATAGGGCATCATAGCCGCAGAAACTTACAATTTAAAAACAAGTTTGTTGTAAAGGGAAACGCCTGGGAAACATTGGGAGGAAATACTCAGAGTCGGAGTGGAAAATGTGGATGTTTGTCTAGAAAATGTATAATAATAAAAAATTAAGGGCAGGTGCTATTTAACTATTTGGAAAAGGTAATACCATAAATAATATATGGGGTAGGGGTGATAATTAAAAGGAGGGCTTACCTAGAGGACTATTGAGGTAGATGTGAGTGTCAGAGACGGATGCTCTGTACACATATGGGAGATACAAGCTGGGATCAGTCAGTAGCAGGGATTGTTGCATCCTGAAATGGGATAAATAGAGACTAAATGAGGGTGATACTGAAGGGTGGGAAACAATTTGAACTTACCATATGACTGTTCCAACAACTACTACAGGCGTTTCTCGTGTCCAGCTGGCATGGTGGACGGGCCGGCTTATGTACGCCCCCCACACCTGATCAGATCAGCCGATCGAGTGTGCAGACGCTAACAAGAGGCGTCCGCGCATGCGCCCGCGGCAACATAATCGGAGCCTACAAGGTCCGAGGTGCACCGCGGGCGTTCGCTAGGACCACCTGACCCTCAGCTATGCAACCTATAGGGAAGTGGGAAATACTGTCAGTAGATGAACCTGACAGCAGAGTCACAAACCAAGGTGCCGATGGTGTGTGAGGGGCTGAGTGGCACGAGCGATGCGCGGACGCCCGGTGGGCAGACAAAATTGTGCTGCCCTGGGCGTCCATACAGTCAACAACGGTGCACGCCTAAACAACCAGGGCAGGGGGTCCAAGCTCAACCTCTCCCAAGGAAGAGAGGCAAACAGGCACAGCCAAGATTGTGGGGGAGGGACCCCCCGAAGGGAAAGAAAGCGTGGGGAGGGGTGCCAGGACGAAAAGATTCCCCCCAAAAGACCACATCCCCCACAAGAAGGGGGGTGGAGGGGATGTCCTAAGCACACCAACCCACGTGGTCCAGCCACATAGACCAACAATTGCATAGAGAATAACAAGGTCCCAGTAGGAACACAAAAAAACGAAAAAAACAGAAAATGAAGGAAAATAAGTAATAAAATGGGCAAAAAAAAAAGGGGGGAACATAGTCAATACATAAGTAGTTATTGATTATGTAACATCATATAGTTGGTAAATAATACAGACACATCAATGGAAAGCTTATTGCAAACATACAAAATGTCTTTTTCCTTTAATGGAACATATACTGAGACTGTATAAGAAGATTGAAATAACAAACCATGGCTGAGAGAGCAAGAGAAGAAAAAAAGAAGAAAAAAGAAAAAAAAAAAAAAAAAAGGGGGACAAAGGGAATAAACAGGGAAGAGGAAGAGGGGGGGGGAAGCGGAAGAGGGGGGGGAGAGGGGAGAAAAGGGGGGGGGACAAATGAGGGGGGGAGAAGTAGGAGGGGAGAGAGGAGGAGGGGAAGGAGAGGGAGGAGACATGGGGGAGATCAGGAAGCACTAGAGTTGACGCAAATTGGAAAGAATAAGGACAGATACATTTACACAGCTATATTTACACAGCTAAGCAAATTGAGAAATTTGAGAACAGATACTCATACGATCAAAAGGTACAACAGTTTATAAAAAGGGTTTAAAGCTGATATGTTCATTTAGCCCGGGAAATTTTGTGGCCTGTAAAGTGTGGATCCACTTAGTCTCCAACTGTAATAGTTTATTATCAATGCTCCCACCTCTGGCATGTAGAGGAACATGCTCAAGTGCGGAGAATTTGACAACATGAGAGTCAAAATTATGTTGGATAGCAATGTGCCGGTTAATAGCTGTAGTAGTGGCATTTTTAAGTAGGGGTTTGATATGGTCCCTAATGCGAACCTGAAAGGGTCGCTTGGTTTTCCCAATGTAGTAGGAACCACATCGGCATAGAGCCAAGTATACCACTCCCACAGTGGCACAGGTGACTCGATGTCTGATGATGTGAGTCAGTCCGTTGGGAAGAACAAGTTCCCTGGAATTTGAGACAAAGGTACAGACATCACATTTTCCACACTGGTAGGTTCCAGTAGTGCCAGATACAGATTGAGTATCAACCGAGTGATGACTTTGAATTAGTCGGTCTCTGAGTGAGGGGGATCTACGATAAGTTATGTCAGGATGGAGTTTGACATATTTGGCGATTGTGGAATCCGCGGTTAGTAAGGGCCAGAATTGGTTTAAAATATGTCTAATTTGAGCATGTTGTTTGAAATATTGGGTAATTAGCCATACCGGCTGCTGAATGTCTGGAGGTTTGTCAGAGAAGACTAGGTCCTTCCTATCAAACTTTTTGGCCTTGTTGAAGGCTTTCTTCAAAAGAGAAAAAGTCATTCTCTTGAAGAAGCCAATGTTTTGGCGAAACATGTAGGAACTGAGCTTCTGTTTTGAAGGCCGTTTCCATCGGGCCTACTCCACTGCATTTGATTCTGTACAATTAATGTGTGAACATCTATGATTTTATCTATCTATTTCTTTTTTATGTGCTGAAATTTGTCAATAAAGTATTTTTGTAATTTTACCTTAAATATCTTACTTCTATTTTCTCCTCTGGCACCGCTATAATCCCCCTTTCATTTCCCTAATAGTTCTTGTACTCTGTTTTATGGACATGAGGCACTTGGCAGCAGAAACAGAGCATGCATGGATTGTCAGATACCCATTTAAAGGAGACCACAAACTCAGGGTAACTCAAGACAACAGGTTTTTGCGTCTCCCATAGAGGGTTTGCCCAGACCAAGGCTCTCTGAGAAAGCAAAGATATCACAAAACCTACTTTGCTTCTGTCCGTGGGAAAAGCCTGGGGCAGCATCCCAAAGTATACCTCAACCTGGTTGAGAAACCATCTGCATTGAACTGGATTGCCCCCAAATCGCTGGGGAAGTGGAGCGGAACCAAACATACCTCTTATAGAGGTAATACTCAAGGCAGGTGCCTGCACAGAGACTGGCGCAGCAGCAGGGACGGCCTGCAACTCAGGTTGTACCGGAGCAGCCACAGTGGGAGATTTCAGGTGAGCCGTTCGTTTGTAACGCTATGGCAAACTGATCCTACAGTGATCTTGCTCATCCAATCTGGAAAAAATATTACCAACAAGTGGATTGACTGAATCTTCTGAATTCATGGCCTTTGCCTACTGTCAGAAACCAAAAAATCAGACCGAGACAGTAGTACAGTTAAATTATACTTGTTTAATAATAAATTTAAAAAAAACAAACGTAGTCAAAACATAGCCAAAGTTCAGTATTCGGAACGGATCGTCAGCAAAGCCAGGAGTCAGGGATCAAAGTAGTGGAACAGCAAGCAGCTTCTGTAGCCTGAAGGGCCAGTCTTTAAAACAGGAACACAGGAGATAGTTTCTTGTGATGTGACCAAGGTGAAGGCAGAGCTCCTCTGGACGGGACGGCTTAAGTAGGCAGGACTGACGAGCAGAATCAACTTCAGCTAGGTAACTGTAGAGAGATGGGAGCTGGCAATTAGCCGACAGCTGAGCGGCCAGCCCAGAGAAGGAAGGGCTGAGCGCAGCCCTGACAAATAGCTATACTAAATAAGACTCTGGGCAGGGATCTGGCAGCTGACAGAGTCCACCGGATACAGGGTACGACCCCTCTGATGGACGGTAGACCTAGAGACATTACTATACTATTGAAGAGGAAATTATCCGTAATGGGTACCATTGAATATAACGTTTATAACCGTTGAATATAACGGAGCAGTAATACAAATTCTACCTGATCTTTCAAGATATACCTTACAGATGCGCCAAACTATGAAGCCTCTCTTAGACAAGCTACGTGAAGAATGCGCTACTTATAGATGGGGTTTCCCATTTTCTCTATACATACAGAAAGGTCAACAATCGTTTGTACTATGTACACCTGCCCAAATACCAGAGATGTTCTCTAAATTGGCTATAGCATCTATTCAACACCCAGACTGGACTGCTACAGAATTATAGAATTCATCTTATATGCTGGTTTCATAATTGAAGAGACTGTAGAACATTTTCAATAATGCATCAAATGTATCAAAATGTTCAATTTTCTTCCTTTTTTTTGTCCTCCTTTCAACACTATAGGTGTTGAGAGATGCTAGAGGTACTGCTTGGATGTATTGGTTGCCAAGGTGATGGGGGGGGGGGGATCAGATTAACATTTAAATATGTTAATTTTTTGGGGGGTTTTTCTTCTCTTTTTCCGCTATCGGCTTTTTGAATAATAGATTTTCCTAGAATACTAGGGTTTTTTTTATTATCTTCTTAATTTCGGTGGGGTATCCGGGTGGGGGGGGGGGGGGGTCGGGGAAATTCTCTGCTATTTCTTTGTCCCGCCTGTCCCTTCCCCTCCACCTGCAATTATATCCCCTGCCCCCTTGTACACCCCCCTGTCTACTCTTCCCTGCCTCTTTTTTCTCTCTGTCTCCCTTCCCTGCCCTTGCTCACTTTTATCCCTTCCCTCCCCCCTTTTCCCCCCTTTTTCCCTCACTCCTGTGTTCTCTCCCCCCATCCCCCTATTTAGGGATGGGCTTTATGTTCGGGTCAAACATGAGTTTGACTCAAACATTGGCTTTTTGCCGTTCGCCAAATAGCGAACAATTTGGGGTGTTTGCGGCAAATTCGAAAGCCGTGGAACACCCTTTAAAAGTCTATGGGAGAAATCTGGGTCCTGCCCCAGGGGACATGTATCAATGCAAAAAAAAGTTTTAAAACGGCCGTTTTTTTGGGAGCAGTGATTTTAATAATGCTTTAAGTGAAACAATAAAAGTGAAAAATTCCTTTAAATTTCGTACCTGGGGGGTGTCTATAGTAGGGGGGTGTCTATAGTATGCCTGTAAAGTAGCACATGATTCCCATGTTTAGAACAGTCCCTGCACCAAGTGACATTTCTAAAGGAAAAAAAGTCATTTTAATCTACCCGCGGCTATAATGAATTGTCGGGTCTCTGCAATACAGATAAAAGTCATTGAAAAAAAACGGCATGGGATTCCCCCACAGTCCATTACCAGGCCCTTTGGGTCCGGTATGAATATTAAGGGGAACCCCGAACCAAATTTTTTTAAAAAATGGCGTGGGGGTCCCCCCAAAAATCCATACCAGACCCTTATACGAGCACGCAACCTGGCAGGCCACAGGAAAAGAGGGGTGACGAGAGAGTGACCCCCCTCCTGAACCATACCAGGCCACATGCCCTCAACATGGGGAGGGTGCTTTGGGGTAGCCCCCCAAAGCACCTTGTTTTCATGTTGATGGGGACAAGGGCCTCATCCCCACAACCCTTGCCCGGTGGTTGTGGGGGTCTGCGGGCGGGGGGTTTATCAGAATCTGGAAGCCCCTTTAACAAGGGGACCCCCAGATCCCGGCCTCCCCCCCTGTGTGAAATGGTAACGGGGTACAAATTTACCCCTACCATTTCACAAAAAAAGTGTCAAAATGGTAAAAATGACAAGACATGGTTTGGGACAAGTCCTTTATTAAAAAATAAAAAAATAAAAATGTCCCACGTAGTCCATTCTTCTTCTTCTCTTGCTCCACCGACGGACCGAAAAAGGAAAAAAAAAAAAAGCCGCACTGACCCGCCTCCATTGGAGGCACCTGCCATATGACGCGTCCTTGCAGGTGACAGTTCTTTTATAACTGAGGGCGGGGCCACATGGTGACATCCCTGGGTGACCCCGCCCCCCTGACGCACGGGGACATCCCTTTGGCTTCCCCGTAGCGTCAGAGGGGGGTGGGGTCACCTGGTTACATCAGCGGGTGGCCCCGCCCTCCTCTGACACTACGGGGAAGCCATAGGGATGTCCCCGTGCATCAGAGGGGGTGGGGTCACCCAGTTAAGTCAGTGGGTGGCCCCACCCCCCTCTGACGCTACGGGGAAGCCATAGGGATGTCCCCGTGCATCAGAGGGGGGCGAGGTCACCCAGGGACGTCACCATGTAGCCCCACCCTCAGTTATAAAAGAACTGTCACCTGCGAGGACGCGTCATACGGCGGGTGCCTCCCATGGAGGCAGGTCGGTGCAGCTTTTTTTTTTTTCTTTTTCAGTCTGTCAGTGGAGCAAGAGAGGAAGAGGAATGGTCTACGTGGGACATTTTTATTTTTTTGTTTTTTAATAAAGGACTTGTCCCAAGCCGTGTCTTGTCATTTTTACCATTTTGACACTTTTTTTGTGAAATGGTAGGGGTACATTTGTACCCTGTTACCATTTCACACAGGGGGGAAGGCCGGGATCTGGGGGTCCCCTTTTTAAAGGGGGCTGCCAGATTCCAATAAGCCCCCCACCCACAGACCCCCACAACCACTGGGCAAGGGTTGTGGGGATGAGGCCCTTGTCCCCATCAACATGGGGACAAGGTGCTTTGGGGGGCTACCCCAAAGCACCCTCCCCATGTTGAGAGCATGTGGCCTGGTACGTTTCAGGAGGGGGGGCACTCTCTCGTCCCCCCCTCTTTTCCTGCAGCCTGCCAGGTTGCGTGCTCGGATAAGGGTCTAGTATAGATTTTTGGGGGACCCACACGCTATTTTATTTTTTAATTTTGGCGCAGGGTTCCCCTTAAAATCCATACCAGACCTGAAGGGTCTGGTATGGATTCTGAGGGGGGTCCCCATGCCTTTTTTTTTTTTAATTTTGGTGCGGGGTTCCCCTTAATATCCATACCAGACCTGAAGGGCCTGGTATGGAATTTGGGGGACCCCCATGCAATTTTTTTTTTTAATTTTGGTTCGGGGTTCCCCTTAATATTCATACCAGACCCAAAGGGCCTGATAATGGACTGTGGGGGAATCCCATGCCGTTTTTTTCAATGACTTTTATCTGTATTGCCGAGACCCAACAATTCATTATAGCCGCAAGTAGTTTTAAATGACTTTTTTTTCCTTTAGAAATGTAATTTTGTGCAGGAATTGTTCTAAACACGGGAATCATGCACTACTTTACAGGCATACTATAGAAACCCCCAGGTACGAAATTTAAAGGAATATTTCACTTTTATTGTTTCACTTTAAGCATTATTAAAATCACTGCTCCCGAAAAAATTGCCCGTTTTTAAAACTTTTTTTTGCATTGATACATGTCCCCTGGGGCAGGACCCAGGTCCCCAAACACTTTTTATGACAATAACTTGCATATAAGCCTTTAAAATTAGCACTTTTGATTATTCATGTTCATGTCCCATAGACTTTAATGGTGTTCGCGTGTTCGAACACATTTTTGCCTGTTCGCATGCTCTGCTGCGAACTGAACTGGGTGGTGTTCGGCTCATCCCTACCCCTTTTCTTTTTTGTTCCTGCCTCCTAAGATAAAGATCTGATAAGGTGGCTACAATAAACGACTGGGAGGAGGGTGGTGGGGTGGCTATGGATGGGTGGGGGAATGGATAGGGAGTAGTGGACGTAGTAGGGAGGGTAGATATATGGAATGTGATAGCTGGGGAAAATATAATGGTAAATATGCTACACAGAAAATGGTCATGCTCTAGGGGATCAGACTGAGGTTAAGCTAGATAGTGTAGCCATCCCCCTGAAGAGAGAGGGTGGGAGGAATAAATGTAGACTTCTATAATGGTACTCAAATGGTTTATGTCTAGGTAAACATTAAGATAAATGGTGTTAGGGATACAGGAAGGGGTTACCAGAGGCTACAGTTATGTAGATGGGGAGGGGGAGGGGAATATCTAACAGGGGGTCCTCAAGAGGATAATACAGTAGTATCTGCCTGTAAATTTATAAAAGGTAGGATGTGACTGTGTCCCTATAATGTAATACAGGCAACGATAGAAGATGTTAATGAATTATGAGACTTGAGTATTTTAGGACTCGATATGAATGCATTTATATAAAAGGGGAGAAACGTTTTATTTTCCCTGCAGTATAGGGGGGTATGAAAAATTGGAAGCAAACAAGACTCAATACTATGTTTCTCCCTTGCATGTTGGAATTTGTGTTTGACATTCACTCCGAGCCGTAATAACTAGGATAAAGGATTGCCCTTGTCATTGTGTAATATGATCCAAGCGACTCCCTCTCCGGTGTCGCGTTTCTAGCTCCTCCTGCATAGGTTTTTTTGCCTCCCAGTGCTCTCCCTTCCTAGATTTTTCTGGGAGGGGACCGCAGATTCATTAAGAGCCTTATTAGTCAATTGCCACATATCTTTTAATTTTTTTCCCTCTTTTTTTTGGTCTTCTCTTTTTCTCTCCCCCCCCCCCCCCACGCACCTGTTCCCGCTCTACTGGTGCATAGGCAGTAGATCCCTGGTTTCAGTATGACCAACATACCCTGTCTATCTTTAAATGTCAACAGCTTGAATATACTGGAGAAGCGTAAAACGGTCTTACGCAAACACTGGCGTATGCACACTCAAGTCGCATTCATACAAGAAACCCATTTTCAATCTGGGAAGATACCGAAATTTAAGGATGATCTGTATCCACAGGTGTTTCATAGTACAACCCCAGACTCCTAGACGAGGGGGGTGAGTATGCTGTTTTCTGGGACAGTCCCATGGTCCTGTATTGTTCAGATGAGCAATTGTGAGGGACGCTATCTGTTTCTTAAGGGAGATATAGCTGGCTGTTGTGTTACCTTAGCCTCTATTTATTTAACAAATCATGCTCAGTTGAGTTGTCTGGACGGAATACTCAATGTTCTACAAGGATTTATGGAAGGTGGAGTGATACTGGATGGAGATCTTAATGTGGCTCTTGACCCATTATTAGACGTTTCTAAATCTGCCTCACATCTATCATACCAATATCTTAGATGAATAAAAAAAGCCCACTAAACCATGAGACATTTGGAGAGTCCAGCATTCAGCTGAGCGAGATTACACCTTCTATTCAGTGCCACATGATAGTTATTCTCGAATGGATTATGTATTGGTATCCCAAACTTTATTACCAGCAGTAGTGAACTCCTCAATTGGAATACAAACGGTATCTGACCATGCCCCAGCTTTTACAGACCTTCAGCTGGTCAAGTGGATTAACAGACCCTGGTCATGGAAACTTAGTGAATTGTTGATACAGGAAGGCCAATTTTGTAATGACCTCTCTAGTGAACTGACCAGAATTTTTAATGAAAATGATACAGACAAAATTTCCCCATTCATATGGGAAACGCATAAATGTATTATGCGGGGCCTGCTGATTAAAAAGGGGACTGAACTACGGAAAAATAATCAAGCTGCATTCCAAGCCCAACTAAATTTGGTTGCAGACTTGGAAACTAAGCACAAAAAATAACTCTCACAGTCGGTAGCAGTAGACCTTAGGTCAGAGAGAGAAAAACTTTCCTCTCTGATGAGAGAAGAGAATAACATACAAATATTGAGGACTAGGAACATACATTATGAACAAGGGAACGAATCAGGTAAACTGCTGGCTCATTCACTAAGGTAAACTATTGCCTTAGTGAGAAACTATTTCCCACATATCGACTCTGATAGAGGGAATTGTCACTTTATATCTAAGGAGATTGCAAAGGTCTTTCAAGAATCTGACGCTCTACAATTTGCAGAATAATTCCCCTTCCGATCAGATAGTACAAAAGCAACTATCTCTCCTCTTCAGGACTATCGTCAATATCTGAGCATGCGTCTGAACTACTAAATGCGCCGATTTCAATTGACTAATTCATGAGGGCGACTAATAGGGCGACGCTAGGTCCGAGATTTATAAAAGCGTTTAATTTTCTTCTAGAAGATCGGCCTACAGTCCCTGACAAAAGTCTTGTCACTTGTGTACAAATTGACCTGAAGTGCCGCTAAAATATATTTCTAATCAAGATTTTGTTACGAGAAATGGGTCATTTTAATCCCAACAGCTTTTGTAATAATGTTTCAGTGCAAAACGAAACTGACAAAAAGTATTCTAATATTCACAGCTTGGTAAAGCCCATTGAGTCAATTTTTGCCAAGACATAAGTGTTGTCGCCTTGTTATATGAGCTTCACCTGTGACTAATAATGGATCAATTAGGTCTCAGGTGTGTATAAAAAGAACACCAGTACACTAGACCTTCTCAACTGCAACTAGACCTCTGCAAACATGCCTAAGATTCACCCGGAGACTAAAGTGTTGATTATCAAGAGGCTGAAGACCAGATCCACTGCTGATGTGGCAGACACCTTCAATGTGTCTCAGCGTCAAGTTCAGAGGATAAAAAAAAGATTTGAAGAGACTGGAGACGTTTTGGACAAGGCCAGGTCAGGCCAACCCCGCAAGACAACTGCTCGCGAGGACCGTTTGTTGGCTCGAAAATCCAAGGCCAGCCCATTTTCCACTGCAGCAGAGCTCCACGAGACCTGGTCATCTGAAGTCCCTGTGTCAACCAGAACAGTTTGTTGGATTCTGTCTCGGAATGGCCTCCATGGTTGAATCAGTGCCCATAAGCCAGCACTAAACAAAAGACAATTGAAAAACCATGTGGCATTTGCCAAGGGCCACAGCCTGCTAAAAGGATGGACTCTGGAAAAGTGGCAGAAGGTGGATTTTTCAGATGAATCTTCTGTTGAATTACACCACAGTCACCGCAAATATTGCAGGAGACCTATGGAATCCGCATGGAGCCGAGATTTACCCAGAAAACAGTGAAGTTTGGTGGAGGCAAAATCATGGTCTGGGGTTACATCGGGTATGGGGGTGTGCGAGGGATCTGCAGGGTGGAAGGCAACATCAATAGTCTAAAATACCAAGAAATCTTAGCTACCTCTTATATTCCCAACCATAAAAAAGGCCAAATTTTGCAGCAGGATAGTGCTCCATCGCATACTTCCATCTCCACATCAAAGTTCCTTAAGGCAAAGAAGATCAAGATGCTCCAGGATTAGCCAGCCCAGTCACCAGACATGAACATCATTGAGCATATGTGGTGTAGGATGAAAGATGAAGCATGGAAGACGAAACCAAAGAATATTGATGAACTCTGGGAGGCATGCAAGACTATTTTCTTTGCTATTCCTGATGACTTCATCAATAAATTGTATGAATCCTTGCCAAACTGCATGGATGCTGTCCTTCAAGCTCATGGAAGTCATACAAGATATTAAATTTGGATCTCACAGCACCACTACTTAATTTGCTGACATATTTTTGGATTTTCAGTAAAGTTGTTCAATTTCTGTATAGGCGACAAAACTTTTGTCTTGCCAAAATTTGACCTGTCTGTCTTGATTAAATGATAAATCTTTTTTTAGTGAAACTAATTTATTTCAGTGCATTAAACATCATTTGGGAAGGCTTTAGCTTTTCATATGAGCTATTTCTAACACCAATTGATTAATTAAAAGTCAGGTTAATAGCAGGAGTTTCTACAAAATAGAGAAGCGACAAGACTTTTGTCAGGGACTGTATACCAAGAGATACTCTTAGGGCACATATTACAGTCATTCCCAAGGAGGGTAAGGACCATGCCCAATCTAAAAATTATCCACCTATCTCATTATTAAATGTTGCCCTAAAAATTTTCACACGGATATTAGCCTCAAGGCTACAACCTCTGCTTCAAATGCCATCCACCCTGATCAGGCAGGCTTTATGCCTACCAAGGAGGCAAAGGATAACACCACTAGAGCCTTAGATATTATTCATTTGGCTCACTCCCGTAAAATGCCATTGTGCTTGCTATCTTCCGATGCTGAAAAGCCCTTTGACAGGGTGGATTGGATATTTTATAAGGAGATATTGACCCATATTGGGGTAGGGAAGGCGTTTAGCAAATGGATCGAGGCTATATACTCGGCTCCATCCGCTGCGGTAAGAATTAATGAGGTGACCTCCTGATATTTTATTAACCCTTGAACCATTTTTGCGACATGTTTCGACGAAGTACTGACATTCAAGGTTGTCTGATCGATAAGCTGGATCATAAAATTGTGGCCTTTGTGGACGATATATTGTTTTTTATTACCTCACCAGAAACCACATAACCAAATTTATTAAGCGACTATGACCGGTATAGCCGACTTTCGAATTTTAAAATGAACATTCAGAAATCGGAAATACTTAATATTACGCTGTCAAGTAAATGAGTACAGGCTCTTCAATCATCATTTTCCTTCCCATGGGTATCGTTATTTCTGACATATCTAGGGGTCAAATTGACTTCCTCAATAGATAAAGTTTTTCAAGTAAATTTTCCACTGCTATTGTGAGAACTATCTTCTGATTTGGAAAGATGGAATAAAGGTCCATATACATGGATGGGCAGGAATGCTATTCTCAAAATGAACATTCTACCAAGACTACTGTACCTCTTTCAGACTTTGTCAATAGTCATTCCAGAGTTCTTTTTGAAATTATTACGCAGTACTTTTATCAGATTTATTTGGGCAAAAAAACAGTCGTTTATCTTTCCATTATTTGGCTATGCCAAAAATCCAGGGAGGTATGGCCTTCCCAGAGCCGATAAGATACTACAAGGCAGTGCACCTTGCTAGGGTTCTAGCTTGGTGTAGAGATGAGGCACATAAAGTCTAGGTAGCGATTGAACAATCATGTACCGAGATCCCACTCCGATGTTTGCCATGGCTATGGCCAAGAACATTGGAAACCTTAAGACATCATCCCCTTACAGGGGCAACCCTAAGAGTAATTCAACAAAGTCATCTGTTTTCAAAATCAGATGAGAAATCACTCGGCTCTACCCAGTCCTGCGAAACCCGTCATTCCCCCAGGCTATACAGATAGTCAATTTAAACAAACTTTGAGGTGCGGTAAATTCCGATTAGGTGACTTCCTTGTTGAAGACTAGGACGGAAATACAGCTGCTGTTTGACCCGCCACTGGATCCGTGGCGGATGCAACATCTTATCCACTTTCTCAGCTCCTTTACTCATGGGGAGAGATTAGAACGTTCAAATACACCATTGGAAGACTTATGTCTGGTAGAAACACTGTCTACTTATGGGGTATTTGGGGTATATAAAATGCTAATAGAGCCCCCTGTGTGCTTTGTTCCTAGATTCCTTCAAAAATGGGAAAGAGATTTAGATATTACATTTTCCAAAGTCACATTCTATATTTTGCCCACTATTCCTCAACAGCTAGTAACTACCAAAGAAAATATACCCGGAAAAGACGAATATTTGCTGGCACTGTGGAGAGTCAGAGGGTAATACGCTTCACATCTTCTGGTCATGTCGGAAGTTAGTGGATTTTTGGTCCAAAGTGCGAGATACTATAGGACAGTTAACGGACTATGATCTGGGATCTGACCCAGCTAGATATCTTCTTCATCTTTCAGACCTCTCAAAACATAAATACAGAAACTCGTTGGTCGCTCATCTTCTGAATGCGGCAAAAGCCTGTATTCCTGCCTTATGGAAGCAGGAACAACCCCCCTCGATCTCATTGTGGCTTAAAAAAATAGCCGATATATATGCTATGGAAAAAGGTATTGCAATTACGCAAGGTAAAGAGGAAATATTTAATAAAAAATGGAAACAATGGTCCCTCTTTGCATGTACCAGGGCGTATGGCTGTGCACTTGTGGAGGGGGAGTGGGCGAAAGTTTAAGGGGGAAGAGAAGGAGAGAATTTAATTTTTTGTTTCTGCTGTTTAATTTTTATTCATATAGTAGCCTTATATATTGGATGAAAATATAATCGATTTGTGTTTACACATACTTTGTGGTATGCATGCAATTAAAATGTGTTTGTTTATATGTATAAAAATTGTTGAAAAAATAAAATATAGAATTAAAAAAAATAAAATAAAACTGCTGCAACGTGGTAATAATATAAGTCCGGTGCCCCTGCACCCCCTTCTCCTGTAGGGAGGGATAGAATTCTCCTCTGTAGTCTATGTTTTTAACATCCCCAGATAAACCTTATAAAAGCAGATTGTAAAATAACAAAGGAGCAGGGGACCACAATAGGTATAGCTTGAAAAAGCTAAATGCGGTATTATGTCCACTTTTAAAATAATGATCCTCCCAAACCATGAATATTGGGCTCAATCGTACTTCTTGAGATTTTGTATTGTACGCTGCATAAGAGGATGATAGTTTTCCATATACAGTTTGGTGAGATCTGATGGAATTCTAATTCCCAAATATTTACGCGTCAAGGCATAGATTTTAAATTGGAAATTGTTCCCAAGAGCCTGGACTTGATGTGGTAAAAGATACATTAAGAATTTCTGATTTAGATAATTTTACTTTGAAGTTACTCAGGGCTCTGAAACACTTAAATTCATACAAGATAGAGGGCATTGACACATGTGTATTGGTGACATAGAGCAGTAGATCGTCAGCAAATACCGCCAGTTTCACCTCTTGTCCATCTATTGGTATCCCAGTAATAAAAGGGTTTTTGTCTAAAGGCTGTTACCAGATGTTCTACTACTAGGACGAACAGGAGGGGAGACAGCAGACATCCCTGGTGAGTACCATTTTTGGATAGAAAAAGTCAGAGTCAGCGATTGATTGATCCGAACTCTGGCATTTGGTTTAGCACAAAGTGCCATAATTTTACGTAAGAGAACTGGCCAAAATCATATTTGCATATTTCCAAGAAGGGTCAGGCAACATTAAAGGCCTTCTCCGCCTCAACAGAGAAAAGGCAAGCTGGTATTTTTGCTGGTATTTGGGCATGGTCCATGAGCAATAGAGATTTAAGTGTATTATCACAAGCTTCTCTCCCCTGAACAAACCCAACTTGTTCTGTATGTACCGGACTCGGAATAAGGGGTTGAAGACATGAGACAATCAATTTGGCATAAATTTTGACATCTACCCCAATTAAAGATATAGGGCAATAGCTAGAACAAAGCATTAAATCCTTATCCGGTTTAGGGAACAATGTGATATGGGCCTCAAGTGTCTGAGGTGGGAATCCATTAGTAGCAGATATGCATAAATGGTGTTATATATTCCTTATAAGTCTTGTAGGATTTTGATGCAAGTCCCTCGGGGCCAGGACTTTTACCCCACGGTGTATTAGTAATTGCATCTAATAATTCCTCATATAAGAAGAGAGCATCTAAGGAATTCCCACTATCCTCATCTAGTTTTGGAATGGCAATTTCTTGTACATAATCCTGTATGTAGTGGCTAAAAGAGTCTAAGTCTACGGGAGATGATAGTGGAGCAAGATTGTACAAAGCTGCAAAATAATCACAAAAAGCCTGTTGGAGGGAATGTAGGTCTGAAGTGATATCCCCTGATGGCAACATAATACTCGGTATAAAATACTGAGAGGAACGGGCCAATAGTCTCCCAGACTTATTTCCATATCGGTACCTACCTAGAGCATCTCTATGTTGATGAATACCTTGTGAAACCTCCAGAATCTGCAGCAGTGATTGTCGAAGATATTTCAGCCAACAGCTCTGGAGATGGGGAAGCTTAATGTGAGGTCTCCAGAGAGCGAAGCTTAGACAAGGTATCTTGAATAGCTGCAGCTCTTTCTTTTTTAAGGCAGGCAACGTGTTGGATGAACAATCCTTGTAGCACCACCTTCAGGGCTTCTCATTGGAGGGGTAGGAAGGTCTCATCATGCTCTTGGTCGCAGATAAAGTTTTGAAATGCTATCACAACTGGCTGATGACAAAGTGCGTCTGATATAAGAGTTTCATTTAAACGCCAAGACCAATCAGAACGCGGGGTCTGTGGAGGGTATATTGTCAAAAAGAGAGGTGAATGATCAGACCAGATAAAGGACCCTGAGTATTGTGAGTACCTGTCTATTGTGAATATTGCGAGTACCTGTGTATTGTGAGTACCTGTGTGTTGTGAGTATTGTGAGTACCCGTGTATTGCAGGAACCAGTGTATTGGGGGTACCTGTGTATTGTAAGTGCTTGTGTACTGTGAGTACCCGTGTATTGAGAGTATTGTAAGTACCTGTGTATTGTGAGTGCCTGAATACCTGTGTATTGTGAGTACCTGAGTATTGTGAGTACTACCCGTGTATTGTGAGTGCACCTGTGCTGTGAGCGCACGTGTGCTGTGAGTGAACGTGTGCTGTGAGTACACAAGTGCTGTGAGTACCGGGTTATGTGAGTGCACCTGTGCTGTGAGTACCTGAGTGTTGTGAGTGCACATGTGCTGTGAGGGCACGTGTGCTGTGAGTGTACGTGCTGTGAGTACGCGAGGGTTATGAGTGGACATGTGCTGTGAGTGCACGCGTGCTGTAAGTACCCGAGTGCTGTAAGTGCATGTGTGATGTGAGTGCCCGAGTACTGTGAGTACCCGAGTGCTGTGAGTGCACGTGTGCCGTGAGTACCCATGTGCTGTGAATACCTGAGTGCTGTGAGTACCCGTGTATTGTATTGTTGAGTACTTGTGTATTGTTAGAGTAAGGAAGTTGTTAGTTATTTTGGACAGAGTATAATTCCCAATCCCCATTAAATTAGTTGGTACGATGTCCAGCGGGTATGGAGAAGCGACTCGGTGTACATCTTGCGGCATGTAGGCATTCCTTGATCATCTGATCGAGGGCGAATACTGCTGTGCAAAATGTAAGCACGTTGTTCCCCTGGAAGCCCAGGTTCTGAATCTAGGGAAGCAACTGTCAACTCTGAGAAGACTCTCCATCCTAAAAGAGAGTTGAGATCATACCCGGCAGGTGCCGGCAGGGGCCAACACAGAGGCCAGTGGAGATAAAGAGGGGCAGGAACCAGAGCAGAGTAGATGGATGACAGTCAGGAAGAAATGAGGGGAAAGAGTCAGGGAGGCCGATCCTGGGCTGGAACATCCCAATAAGTATGCCCCATTGCGTAACATTGGTGAAACCAGTAAGGGACCAGCATTGTTTGAGCAAAGTGATGGCCCTAGCTGCCAAGGGAATAACTCCTCCAGTGAGGGTGGGAGTAAAGCCAAGGGAAAGGAAAGACTGATTCTGGTGGTCTGGGACTCAATTCTCAGAAGGACAGAGAGGGCAATCACAAATCACAAAAACCTAAAGCACCGAACTGTATGTTGTCTACCAGGCGATTGGGTTCGGCACATCACAGATCTGGTGGACAGATTACTGGGAGGGGCTGGGGAAGACCTGGCTGTCACGGTGCACGTTGGCACCAATGACAAAGTCAGAGGAAGATGGAGTGTCCTAAAAAGTGATTTTAGGGACTTAGGGGCTAAATTGAGGAACAGGACCTTCAAGGTAGAATTTTCAGAAATACTACTGGTACTTCGAGCCATACCAGAGAGGCAGCGGGAGATTAGGGAAGTAAACAAGTGGCTGAGGAGCTGGTGTAGAAAGGGGGGGTTCGGGTTTCTGGAGAACATGGGCCGACTTCTCAGTCGGTTACTGGCTCTTTAGCAGGGACTGACAATTTCATGGGTCAGATGGTAAATGCACCAGCAAGAAACAAAACGTTACAAGACCTACTGATTACTGAGAGGTCTTGGTGGGGGTGTGACCTGATGCTGATGACTGTGGGAGTTTGTGAGGAGTGAGCTCTCACCCTGCTCCATGTCCTATTGAAAGCAGTGCGTGCCCGGTGGATGAAAAGAGGGGAAGAAGCAGCAAATGAGTGGCCGCTACCCCCACGCACACTGTCCGGAATGAATGCAGTGAACCCTCGATATCAGAAATCCAGCGGAACGCCGCGAGATCTCGTGAGACCTCGAGCGGCAGCTGCGGGAGATACAGGTGAAGGAGGGAGTGGAGAGGAGCCCAGCGTACCGAAGCATACTGAAGTATAGACACCAGCTGTATGGTACGGGTGGAGGGAACCCTCGGGGACATCCCTATTGCCCCTGAGTGTCCAGGAGAAAAAAACAACTGCGTGGAGAAGTTGAGGAGGTATTGTCTTGCAATCCTGGGTTGCTTGTGCTTTTGTGCATTTGTGCATTTGTGCAGTGAACTGTTACCTGCGAGCTGAAAAACCCTGTGTCTTGGATTGGAGGAGTCCCTGTGAAAAACCTTGAAGGGCGCGTGAGTAAAAGGGGAACAGGGCATGTGATAATAGAGACTGAATACCCAGGAAAAGGTATCCCTAGGAGGTGAACCAGACTGAATCTGATCTAATTTGAGGTGAATCAATCATACCTAGGGAGCCGCAGAATGGAATAGTTCCGGCCAGTTTATCCCCTCCCCCCTTTTTTTTTTTCTTTTCCTCTTTTGACTGATTTTGAATGTGTACTGGGTACCAGGTAAATTTACTTTGGATCCTGGGAGCTTTTTGAACTTTCCTAATTTCCCCTAAAGCTGGGTTGGTAGTTGGAGTATTGTCATATCAGCAAGGAGGAGAGTGGATGAGCACGCCAGCCAGGAGAAAGTTGGGACACAATCATTACGATCTGCAAAAGATAAGGATAAGGAAAACGGTATTCAGTCCACAGTAACAACCGTGACAACCGCGACAGCAGCAGCTAAGCTTGAGAGCTATGCTCATACCCCAGACCATACACCTAAAACTAAACTAAAACTAAACTAAAGGGGGGCAGCAGTCTCAAGCCAAAATGTTGGTGGATAGGAAGAGCCAAGGACACTTAAATGTACCCGTAACTGCTTTAGGAACAAAAAATACAACTAACAAGAGTACAGGAGTCGCTGGAAAAGAGCCTGAAATTATTTTTGTACAGCCCCCCCCCAGCAGAGGGAGAGCTGACTTTAAAGGATGTATTGCTGGCAGTTAACACATGTAAACACTTGCTGGGGGAATTATGTGATCAAATGAGAGGCATTAAAGAGGAATTGTCTTTGGTGCGACATGAGCTGCAAAAAACGGTTGAAAGAATAACAGCAGCGGAGGGGAGAACAAGTCAGATAGAGGATGATTTACACCCAATGAAGCAGGAGGTTAAGGTTTTGAAAGATCAAATGAGCAAGGTGGCAGAAAAAATGGAAGAAATGGAAAATAGACTAGCGGGGACAATGTGAGGCTGGTGGGACTACCCGAAAAGAGCGAGGGGCTGAACCTGATTGTATTTTTAGAAAATTGGTTTATTGAGTTATTTGGAAGAGAGACTTTCTCACAACAGTTTTCAATAGAAAGAGCGCATAGTTTTCAATAGAAAGAGCGCATCCCTTTTAGGCCCCCACCCCCAGGAGGATACCCTAGATCAATGTTACTGAAATTTTTAAATTATAAAGATAAAGTAACACTCCTGCATAAGGCCAGAGAGATGGGGAATATCTTTTATAACGGAGTCAAGATCTCGATGTACCCCGACTTCTCACCTGACCTGCAGAAGCCCAGGGCTGAGGTTATGGAAACCAAATGCAGACTTCAAAAATGTAATGTTACATACGCTCAGCTTTACCCAGCTCAGCTACAAGTGGTAGCGCTGGGAGGGGCTCAGTTCTTTGACTCCCAAGCGAGTGTGATTGCATGGTTGGAGGACAAAAAGGATCAGCTGTTAATAAAATGAGAGGACATTTGGATTGAAAATTGGACACACCGGGGTTCACCAGAAAGAATAATATGTATATTGATTGGAGGGTGGTGGGAGACACACAGTATAAGAGAAGATTAATGAATCTGTGGGGAAAGTAAAAAAATAAAATTTGTTTGATGATCACAAGGGGGGAGGGTAGGGAGGGGGGAGGTGGTGAAGAGGGATACAAGAAAGGGTGAGGAGAGCGTGGGGAGGTATGTACCGATCACAAAAAAAGCCCTTAGGGTTAACCTAGAGAGGTACATGGAGGGAGGGGGCCTCCCTCCATGAGGGCGGCTTTGGTCCCTCGTTTATTAGCTTGAAAAAAATATTATATAGTGGTCCTAATGCTAACTTTAGAGTTAACAATGATTACTCAGGTAAGATCCAACTAGAGAGGGGGACAAGACAGGGGTGTCCATTGTCACCCCTGCTCTTTGCGCTTGCAATGGAGCCATTGGCTATCGCAATAAGATCAAATATAAACATGGAAGGGTTTCTGAGAGCAACTGGCAAGGAGAGAATTGCATTATATGCAGATGACGTCCTCCTCTTCCTGGGGGATACAGAGCAATCCCTTAGGCAGGCGATGAGTACCTTTACAGAATTTGGAAGACTCTCGGGATTGGTAATAAACTGGGAGAAATCGGCACTCCTTCCAGTGGATCCTATTGGGAATCAAACACTATCAGAAATTCCCCAGATGGAAGTAGTCGAGATAATGAAATACCTAGATATATACGTAACAAGAGACCAAAATAAATATATAAATAACAATATAGAACCCCTTTTAGGTAAATATAAAAGTAAAATTGAAATCTGGCGGCATCTCCCATTATCGGTTGCAGGGAGATGCAACTTGATTAAAATGTTGTGGATGCCACAATTGCTATACTTTTTGCATAACTCACCGATATGGATACACAAGAAATGGTTTAAAAAAATGGATACATTGTTTAGAGAACTTATATGGAAAGGAGGCCAGTCCAGGATAGGTTTACAAACCCTACAGTTATCAACGAGGGAGGGGGGTTTGGCGGTGCCGCACCCACGGAGTTATTTCCTAGCAGCCCAATTGCAGCACTTAGGAGTGAGTAAAGATTTAGGAGGAGGTATAAATGGGGGATTTATGATGTCAGGGGCACCCCATAAGACAGTAGTGGAGGTATTGGAGGCTTATTCTTTCTTTAATAGAACCCCCACGGTAAGGCTAGCTTTAAAGGTATGGAAAGCAGTAAAGTCACTAAGGAGACAAGGTGATGTGACAGAATATACCCCCCCTTTGGAACAAAAGGAACCTGCGGGAGCTGGAGATGATAGGGAAGATCAAAGAATGGGAAACAAAGGGGATAGATAGGTTGGTCCAGCTGTACGAGGGAAGTACGTTAAAAACATTTACAGCACTGAGAGAGGAATATGACATACCCAAACATTCATTTTATAAATATTTACAAATTAGACACGCTTTAAATATTCAGTTTGAGAAGCAAGGCCCGGTTTGGAGTAATTCCTATATCTACCAAAGAATTGGCAGCCTGGGTAGAACTGGGGGATTTATTTCAGAAATTTACCCACATATATGCGGAGGAAGCATTGAGGGTCCGGAACGGCTTAAAAGTAGGGGAAAATGGGAGGAGGATCTAGGGACAATATCGAATGAGCAGTGGAAGAGGATATTAGAGAGCGGACACTTGGTATTGGTTTCACCCGCACAGAAGGTCTCATATTTGATGTTGATTCATAGGACATACTATACACCTAAGAGACTGTACGAGTTTGGGTGGAGAGTAGATGCTAAGTGCCCTAGATGTCGGGATACGGGGGATTTGTTACATATTATATGGAAGTGCCCGAAACTGTTCCGATACTGGTCAGAGATCCTCGACACCATAAATATGACATACGACATAAGGCTGGAAATGGACCTAGACTATGTATTTTAGGTCTGGGGGAGGGAATAGGTGGAGCGGCTAGCATAACTAAAGTAGTGATGAGGTGTCTTTTCCAAGCAAGAAAATTATTAGCCCAGACATGGCAAGCAGAGAAACCCCCCTCTGTAAGAGACTGGGCCAGGATAGTTACAGAAACAGTATGGAGGTAAAAAGTAGTTTACACAAAGAGGGGAAATTTTAAGGAATTTGAAAAAATGT
The DNA here is from genome assembly GCF_042186555.1 of Aquarana catesbeiana. NCBI lineage: Eukaryota > Metazoa > Chordata > Amphibia > Anura > Ranidae > Aquarana > Aquarana catesbeiana. Next base: position 172,314,369 of record NC_133334.1, on the reverse strand, counting down.
GGAAACCCTGGTTGGTGAGGATGGGATACCCGATAAAGAGCATGGGAATGGGGGGAAAGGAGAAGGAAAGAAAGAGAGAGAGGGGAGTAATAAGGAAGGCCCCATAGAAATAAATTAAACAAGGAAGAGAGTGTGATTTAAAACATATACTAGGATAAAGAATGGGGAGGGGGGGGACAAAGAAGAAAAAAGTCAGGGCGATAAAGGAGATAATAGAAAATTGTGAGAAAATGTCTTTCTTTTATTGGTTATCTGACATATATTTATAAGTATGTATTTTTTTTACAAATATGAAGAAAATAAATAAAGATTATATAAAAAGACCTACTGATTACCAACAATACGGCCTTGATCACAGATGTGGAAATACAGGGCAATTTAGGAAACAGCGATCACAGGTCAATTCGTTTCAGTATAAATCACACAAATAGGAAACATAAAGAGAATACAAAGACACTGAATTTCAAAAGAGCCAACTTCCATAAACTACGCTCCTTGCTAGAAGATAATAAATGGGATAAAATCCTAGGAAGAAAGAATACAGAGAAAAAATGGGTGTGATTTAAGAGCATATTAAATAGAGGTATTAGCCAGTGCATCCCAATGGAAAATAAAGCAAAGCAAAGGAGAAGGCCTTAAAAAAAAATATGGCTGAGAGGTCACCATTAGCATTCCAAGTTTACAAAGTATGTAATAAGAAATGTAAGGGTGCAATCAGGGTGGCTAAGATAGAACATGAAAAGCAAATTGCAGAAGAGAGTAAAAAGAATACCAAGAAATTCTTTAAGTATAAAAATAGTAAAAGAGGGAGGTCAGATCATATTGGCCCCATAAAGAATAATGAAGGGAATCTGGTTACAAAGGATGGAGAGATGGCGAGGGTATTGAATTTATTCTTCTCCTCAGTCTTCACGAGTGAATCGGGGGGCTTCACTAACCAAAACTGCAGTGTTTATCCTTATGACACAACACAGGAAGCACCTCCATGGTTAACAGAGCACAGAATTAAAATTAGACTTGAGAAACTTAACATTAATAAATCCCCGGGACCAGATGGCTTGCATCCGAGGGTACTTAGGGAACTCAGTCAAGTGATTGCCAGACCATTGTTCCTAATTTTTACAGACAGTCTACTGAATGGAATGGTACCAGCTGATTGGAAAAAAGCCAATGAAGCACCAATATTTAAAAAGGGCCCAAAATACATCCCTGGGAATTACAGACCAGTTAGCCTAACATCAATAGTATGTAAACTCTTGGAGGGGATGATAAGGGACTATATACAAGATTTTAGTAATGAGAATGGTATCATTAGCAGTAATCAGCATGGATTCATGAAGAATTGTTCTTGCCAAATCAGTCTATTAACCTTCTATGAGGAGGTGAGTTGCCATCTAGATAAAGGAAGGCCCGTAGACGTGGTGTATCTGGATTTTGCAAAAGCATTTGACACGGTTCCCCATAAACGTTTACTGTACAAAATAAGGTCCATTGGCATGGACCATAGGGTGAGTACATGGATTGAAAACTGGCTACAAGGGCGAGTTCAGAGGGTGGTGATAAATGGGGAGTGCTGGGACCAATCCTATTTAATTTGTTCATAAACGACCTGGAGGATGGGATAAACAGTTCAGTCTCTGTATTTGCAGACGACACTAAGCTAAGCAGGGCAATAACTTCTCTGCAGAATGTGGAAACCTTGCAAAAAGATCTGAACAAATTAATGGGGTGGGCAACTACATGGCAGGTGAGGTTCAATGTAGAAAAATGTAAAATAATACATTTGGGTGGCAAAAATATGAATGCAATCTATACACAGGGGGGAGAACCTCTGGGGGAATCTAGGATGGAAAAGGACCTGAGGGTATTAGTAGATGATAGGCTCAGCAATGGCATGCAATGCCAAGCTGCTGCTACCAAGGCAAACAGAATATTGACGTGCATTAAAAAGGGGATCGACTCCAGAGATAAAACATACTGGTGACCCTGCAAAAATAAGGGATAGATTTATAGCATTTTTATTATTTTTTTTTTTACTAGTAATGGCAGCAATCTGCGATTTTTATCATGACTGCGACATTATGGCGGACACATCGGACAATTTTGACACATTTTTGGGACCATTGGCATTAATACAGTGATCAATGCTATAAAAATTCCTTTTATTACTGTAACAATGTCACTGGCAGTGAAGGGGTTAACACTAGGGGGTGATCTAGGGGTTATCTGTGTTCTCTGGGAGGTGATTCTAACTGAAGGGGGAGAGGACTGACTAGACGAAGTGAAAGATCGTGGTTCCTAGCTAATAGGAACACACAATCTGTCACTCCTGTCAGAACAGAACAGGTAGGTGTGTGTTTACACACACTCGTCCCTGTTCTGTGTCTCCTGCTCATGATTGCTCGTGGCTGGTGGTCATTGCGACCATTGGCCACTAGCATCGGCACCCCCGCTGTGCAGCAGGCGCACGCGCCTGCTATCCCGACCCAGCTAGCCGACGTAGAGCTACGACGGCTTGCGCAGGGGAGCCAACCTGCCGCAGTATAACTGCGGCTGTTGGTCAGGAAGTGGTTAAATGATGGGAGGTGTGTACTGACTCTTATTTAACATGAGTTTGAATGTGATTGCTTAATTCTGAACACAGCTACATCCCCAGTTATAAGAGGGTGTGCACACTTATGCAACCACATTATTTTAGTTTTTTATTTTTACTCCTCCCGCCTAAAAGATTTTGGTTTGTTTTTCAATTGAGTTGTACAGTTTATAGGTCACATTAAAGGTGGAAAAAGTTCTGAAATTATTTATCTTAGTCTCATTCTTTTAAATCACAGAAACCTGACATTTTAACAGAGGTGTGTAGACTTTTTATATCCAATGTATATTGCCGGGATCTGACAATTCATTACAGCCGCGAGCAGTTTTAAATGACATTTTTTCCTTTAGAAATGTAACTTTGCTGTGATACTGTTCTAAACACGGGAAAGATGCGCTACTTTACAGGCATACTAAGGACACCCCCCAAGCATGATATTTAAAGGAATATTTCATTTTTATTGTTTCACTTTAAGAATGATTAAAATCACTACTCCTGAAAAAACTTCAATTTTTAAACATTTTTTTTGCATTGATACATGTCCCCTGGGGCAGGACCCGGGTCCCCAAACACTTTTTATAGTAATAACATGCATATAAGCCTTTAAAATGGGCAATTTTGATTTTTCATGTTCGTGTCCCATAGACAAACGATGTTCGCACAAATTTTTTGCCTGTTCGCAAGTTCTGGTGCGAACCAAACCCAGGGGGGGTTTGGCTCATCCCTAATAATCAGCATGGATTCATTAAAAATCGTTCTTGCCAAACCAATCTATTAACTTTCTATGATGAGGTGAGCTGCCATCTAGATAAAGGAAGGCCTGTAGACGTGGTGTATCTGGATTTTGCAAAGGCATTCAGCAAGGCATACAGTTCCCCATAAATGATTACTGTAAAAACTAAGGTATGTAGTACTAAACCAGCAAAGGACCATAGGGTGAGTACATGGATTGAAAACTGGCTACAGGGGCGAGTTCAGATAGTAGTGATAAATGGGGAGTACTCCGAATGGTCTGGCGTGGAAAGCAGGTCCCCCCAGGGTTCTGTCCTGGGACCAATCCTATTTAATTTATTCATAAACGACCTGGAGGATGGAAGAAACAGCTCAATCTCGGTATTTGAGGATGATACTAAGCTAAGCAGGGCAATAATTTCTCCGCAGTATGTGGAAACCTTGCAAGAAGATCTGAACAAATTAATGGGGTGGGCAACTACATGGCAAATGAGGTTTAATATAGAAACATTTAAATGAATGCATATGGGTTGCAAAAATATGAATGCAATCTACTTAGCCAGCAGAATATTGGCATGCATTAGAAAAGTGATTAACTCCGGAGATAAAATGATAATTCTCCCACTACAAGATTCTGGTCCGGCCACACCTGGAGTATGCCTTCCAGTTCTGGCACCAGTCCTCAGGAGGGATGTGCTGGAACTGGAAAGAGTCCAGAGAAGGGCAACAAAGCTAATAAAGGGACTGGAGGACCTTAGTTATGAGGAAAGATTACGAGCATTGAACTTATTCTTTCTGGAGATGGGACGCTTGAAAGGGGACATGATTTCAATGTACAAATATCGTACTGGTGACCCCACAATAGGGATAAAACTTTTCTGCGAAAGGGAAATAAAAAAGCTATGTGACCATTCACTAAAATTAGAAGAGAAGCAGTTTAACCTTAAACTGCGTAGAGGGTTCTTTACTGTAAGAGCGGTAAGAATGTTTAATTCTCTTCTACAAGCTGTGGATTCAGCAGGGAGTATGGATAATTTAAAAAATAATTAGATAGGCATCTAAACTACCTTAACATACAGGGATATACAATGTAATACTGACATAAAAGCACACACATAGGTTTGACTTGATGAACTTGTGTCTTTTTTCAACCTCACCAATTATGTAACTATGTAACTATGACGCAATATCAAAGGAGGGCTTCCATTCCAAAATATGTGGTCCCGCAACAAAAAATAATATAACCTGCTATAGTATTGACGGACCGATGAATAATATGTATAACTACGATTTTTGGGATTTAGGGTACGCCAAAGATCAAGCAATTGATGTTCAAGCAATTGCTCTCTAAAAGCCCTCAAACGGCTGTAGGAAATATTAGATCGCTGAGAAGTGGTATCTAGCTGAGGTTCTAACACCAGATTAAAATCCCCTCCTACAAGGATAGTACCTTCCGCAAATTCTGCCAAAAGATGAAGATATCATGTTATTGCCGTTATTTGTTCATGATTTGGAATATAAAGATTAGCAATCGTATAAACCTTATTTCATAGCCAAAATTTAAGTAAAAGATACTGGCCATTAGGATTGGCCACATGCTCCAAAGGAGATATTGGTAGACGCTTATGAATAGCGATGGAGACTCCCCTAGCCTTAGAGGATGATGTAGTACTATGAAACCATTTGGAGTAGTATCTACGGGGACATGTGGGAATACAGTTTGCTCTAAAATTGGTCTCTTGAAAAAGTAAATCTAACCTAGTTTTATTAAGGGCATATAAAATCTGGCCTCTTTTGGATTGATTATTAATATAATTAAAGTTATATGAACAAAGTTTCAATGAAGATGGTGAGGAGAGGTCAGGTGCCATTTCCTGGCTGAAAAAAAAAAAAAAAAAAACACACAAGGCTCGATTCACACCTATGCATGTTGCTTTTGAGCGTTTTTGGAGGTTTTTTTTTCATGCTTGGCACGTTTTTGAGCAGCTTTTTTGTAGCGTTTTTGCGGCGTTTTTGCCGCGTTTTTGCCGCGATTTGCGTTTTGCGTTTTTTTTTTTTTTTTCATTTTTTTTTACAGTCTTAAAAAAAAATTACAAAAAAAAAAAAAAAACGGCAAAAACGCACCAAAAACGCACCAAAAACGCTGCAAAAACGGTGCACTTGCGTTTTTGATGCTTGTCCATTGAAATCCATTACATGCAAAACGCTGCTTTTTGCATGAAAAAAAGTTCCCGACCCTTTCCAAAAACGCAGAGATACAAAAAAGCATTGATGTGAACATGTTCCATAGGAACCCATGTTAAAAAATTCCCATGCATTTCTGCAAAATGCAAAATGCATCAAAAAACGCGCTAGTGTGAATGGAGCCTAAATGTATGAGAGAGATAACTCTCTCTGGACCCAGGACTACCCCGGAACCAAAATCGGAATAGACAGGCTATAACTATACAAGGGGGATAAAAAACCAAACACAATAGGGAATTGAATTAATCCAAAAACAAAAAAAGTTTCCACCAAGCCCTACCAAAGGGCTAGTGTTCCTATAGTGGGGAGGTGAATACACACATAGGAGGCCCCATCATAAGACCCCAGGGAAAAAAATCAACCTTTACCACAATTACTGATATAAATGAAAATGTAATAGTCAATCAAACAACTTGGCACCCCACACCACAAAGTTTGTAGTCTCAACCATGAGTCTCGGGAACCTCCCAGATCAGATGCATGAGGCAAAATGAAAGAAATAAAATGTATAAATATATGAGGGGAAACCAAACACCAGTGACCCCTATAATATAGTACAACATAAGTCTAATCCTAATGGAACTTTTATCAAAATTACATGTGGCTACGATACCCCTTAAAAAAAATAAATAATAAATAAAAGATTTAGTTCCCCAATAACCATAGCATATGCCATACGACCAATTCATCTCTTTTTGATAAGCCCTCCCCCAGTTGTAACACAGGCTACAGTAGTGGGATAGCAAATTGAACCAAAAATGATAGACATAACGCCAACCCCTCATCCACTGTGCATGGCACCCACCTCTGGCACATACAACAAAAAAATAAAAATATATCACTTATCACCTTCACAGGGAGACATACTCTAACTTGGTACATATACTCTTCATGAGATATATAGTCATCCCTTTTCCTTCCCTATATGTACCCATGTATATATACACATACATATATACATGTGCATTCATATATTTACAGGCGTACATACATACATACACGGGCACCAATACATACACATACCTGATCTGAATCTTAATAATTGCCACGGCTTGTGACATCCCACAAATTTCAAACAATTCATTGTTGTGCACAGGAGATCAAGGCAGCGGATTGATCCAAAACTAACAATCTAACTACCTACATAATACCCGTTCCCTATCCCCTCTGCACGACACATACTTCTGCTACAGCTTCTATTATATACATAAGGTTTCACACTTCCATGCTATCTCCTCCATGAGTAGTCTTGCCCCTGGGAACAAAATTCCTAATAGTGAAATTAAAATGAACTATTATGGCACATGACACAGATTCTCATATACGTAAAGGAACCTATCCTGAGTTAGCCCACATTAATATGGGATATGTTTCCTTTTTTTTTTTCCATATTTATATGTCATACTTATATAAGTATGGCATTTAAATATGGCAAAAAAAAGAAACACATCACATAGCAATGCTATATAATAATACAAACAAGACACATTACAAATAGACCCTTCTAGACCTAGAAACAAGACAAATTGCATTCTATATCAAAAGAAAAAACAAAAGAAAAAACACCCATATTAATGTTGCATAACATTATAAACAGGACACAAATCAAAAATAAAATGTTTATGGGCCTAGAGAACAAGTTGCATCCAAAAAAAAAAATTAAAGATAGATCAGATTCCATGGAAGGCTCTAAAGTTGGGAGCTTTGGCAGATCCAGGGCAGCTAACACCGCCGGAATATCGGGTGGACCACGAATGATAAGCCACTTGCCATCCTTCCGGATCTGTAGCTGAAATGGAAAGTTCCAATGGTAAGAAATATTACTATCTTGTAACTGTGTAAGTAAGGGCTTTTGAGCTTTCCCTTTCTCTAAGTTAAAACAACATAAATCTTGCAACAGATGGCTAGTGGCCCCCTTAAAGTCCATAGGGCCCTTTGCTCTGGCTTTCCTCATGATGTCCCCTTTTACACAAAAAAAAATGTATTCGACAAATAATACCTCTTGGTTTGGCTGGGTCAGAACTTCGGGGCCCTAGAGCCCTATGGACTCTATCAAGTTCCAAATTAACCGACTTTGTTGTCCCCAATAGAGAAATAAAACTACCTCTAACCATTTCTGAGAGATCCTCTACAACTATTACCTCTGGCAACCCTCGGATCTGGATATTATTCTGGCAATTGCGGTTATCTTGATCCTCAAGATGCGAGTACATGTATATGCGATTCCTGCATATCCATTTGTTGGTCATGGGAGCATACAACGTCAGACAAAGCTGTAATTAATTCCTTCAGTGCTGTTGTTTTAGCATGAGTTGCTTGCAGTTCTGTCTTTACAGACTGGGTATCTGTGCAATATCATTGCTCAAGACGCTGTACAAATGCCTCAATCTCACTCCATGTTGGCAAAGCTCATAAAAAGTCTCGTAAATCCCCCTCATCTGAATTATGGCTTGTAACTGGGGAGTGTGTGAGCAAAGGTGGAGGAAGAGATGGAGGGAGAGATGAGGAAGAGAGAGGTGAGGCTGCCGACCACGGCTCTTGTGGAGCAGCTGGCGAGGACACTGGGCTTTGGATTGAAGAGAGAGAGCAGAATCGCACACAGGCAGCTCCTGTGTGATGTTCTCTTGCCATTTTAGTGGAGATGCTGGAGATACGGGTCCGCCCGCTGGCAGGGAAGAAGCCAGAGATGCCTCTCTGCGAGGAAAGAGGAGTCGTGCCAGATGGATGGCTGAAAGCACCATGTCCCTTTCTGCCCATGGGAGCTGGAAAAGGAGCCGGGTGAGTGCCGGGGTGAGCTAGAGCTGGAGAGAGCCAGGATGAACCAAAATGTGAGCCAAACTAAAAGGCCGGATAAGGGATGGAGTGCTAGGAGAAACAGTGTTACAACTTGCGTCTGGCTGATCCCCCCGGGTCTCTGCTGGGGCACAGCACACTAGCACGCTGCTTCCTCCATGTGCAGTCCACGCCCCTCTACAAATGTTAAAGTTCCATAAAAGAAGTCTGGTTTAGAAATCTCCAATCTGAATTGCGGTTATCTTGATCCTCAAGATGCGAGTACATGTATATGCGATTCCTGCTTATCCATTTGTTGGTCATGGGAGCATACAACGTCAGACAAAGCTGTAATTAATTCCTTCAGTGCTGTTGTTTTAGCATGAGTTGCTTGCATGAGTGCAGTCCACGCTCCTCTACAAATGTTAAAGTTCCATAAAAGAAGTCTGGTTTAGAAATCTCCAATCTGAAAAGGACTGGAAGGAATAAATGTTTCATTGGTATACACCTTTAAGGGAAATATATTAAATGCACATTTTTTGCATGAAAAACACGCATTTTTTATTTTTCCCCACAGGAGCCTGGAAAGCATTGCACCTTTGATCAGTGAATTGCAGGTGCAACATCAGGGTCTGGCAGACGTGTCCTTCAGCTTTCTGCCTGTACCTCTGTATAGGCTGTTCAGCACGCTAATAGTCCATTGACAACTATAAGCTATCTGCCTCGGTGGCAGACGGGACTTGAAATTTATTAATTCACAGATCATTGTGAATGAATGACATGGCTGTGTGGGCAAAACCTTGCACATCCGCGTCAATTTTAAATGTGAAAGAGGCTGTAAGGGAGAGGAACCCCAGCCCCCTGTCACAGAGAGGGGGGTGCTCAGGGGAAGGTATAAAGGTATAAACATGTAACATGTTCCAAAGGTTAAAATTTAGGGTAGATCACTCATATGCCACATCCGTATAAATCATTTAGAGAAGAAAACGTTTTTTCCCCCACTCGGGCGGACTTTGGAGGCAGATTGGAACAGCAGTATAATTTAAAAATATTTTATTAAGTGTAACCATATAAACATACAAAGTATAAAATGATAAAAAGGTATGTGTCCATCAACAGCCAAAGAGTGGCCAGATAGAGGACATTACATATTCCCAAGTAGATAAATGACGTCCAACAGTATGACATCAAAGAATGCATGAGCCCCTGTGCGTATATGAATTTCGCTTGGTTGCTTCTTCAGGACACACTTTGAAGGGGTATAGGAAAGGTCTCACTGATCCGGACATGCAATAACGCCTGCACAGAGATATTCTTGAGTGGATAACACAATACTACGATGAACATAAAGGGTCCACAATCGGCATATAAAGCCAAATAACTGGGCCTCTAGGGGCAAATGGAGTCCTATGTGAGGACTTTGCCATTGAATAAGTCACAATAGGTCACACAATGGCTAAATTAGCATCAGTTCAGTGTTGCCTGTAATTTGGCAGTCAAGAGGCTAATACACAAGCATGTTTTGGCCTGCTTCACTGTTGGTCCACTGTATCTGGGGAGTTTGACAGCTCATAGCCCATAATAAAGGGTCTATTGTTAATGTAAAATGTGAAAATTGGGAAATTTAAATATTTTATCATGGCCATAGCCATAGATGAAGGAGCAGAGACAGGGAGATGATAATAAGGGTTGGGTAACTATCACTGGATGAAAACTCAGGACGAATTAGGCCATGGGTAGTGCTTCCATGTTTAGTCTGCATATAAGGTCTGTACTATGTGTATAACTATCTTTACTATATATACACTTATTAAGTGTGTGTGTGTGTGAAGGGTGGAGGTAATTTTGAAAATCTAGTTAAAAGATTCAGTTACAGGAGCTCTAGCTAGCTGTATTAGTTCACTAGTCCCTTGCTTGATATTCCAATCCAAACCATTGTTGCTGATAGTAGAAATTCTTTGATTTGCATCACAAAGGCATCTTACACACTGCAGCTCAGTACAGCATTTTTTTACTCATCTAAAATGCAGCCCATTGTTTACAACGTGCCTGTGCACATAGGTATATATTCACATTCATGAGTAAAAAAAAAAAAAAAAAAAAAGAAGAAAAATTTGAGTTTGCGGTCAGTATTTTGCGCCGGTACACGCAAATATGCATATATATGAGTACGGGTATGAATACAACATTCTGGGAGCTAGAATGCGAGAATACAATTATGCACAAATGCATGCAAATATGCCCAACATAAACATGTGAAATTATATCTAAAAATGCAGATTTTCAAACATCAGTACCGTGTGCAAGAGGCCTTACTGTACGTACCACTGCTGAGATCAACATAAGTTGGACATCTGGCATTTTTTGGATGCATTTTCCAAATTTTAGCAAACAACTCCTCATTTCTGCTTACCTTCACACAATAAAGGCCTTCTGTTCTTTATTTTGTATCCAGTCTGACATTCACATTTATAGTAGCCAGGAAAGTTGACACAGCTGCGAGACTCTCCACACATTCCCGACCGTAAGCACTCATCAACATCTGAGATAAACTATATTGTTAGAAGAGTGATAGGACTTCTGACAAAGCAACTAATATTGTATTGCTTCTATTTAAGGACATTTGTTGGCTATAAACATTACACCATGGTCGGATGTAAACCAATCTTTTATTTTTTTCAGATTAGCAAACAGGCATGCATGCTTTTTTTTGCACAGTACCACTGGCATCTCTACAGGACAATATTATAGGGCAGAGATATGCAATTAGCTGACCTCCAGCTGTTGCAGAACTACAAGTCCCATGAGGCATAGCAAGACTCTGACAGCCACAAGCATGACACCCAGAGGCAGAAGCATGATGGGACTTGTAGTTTTGCAACAGCTGGAGGTCCGCTAATTGCATATCCCTGTCATAGGAATTAGTCTCACTTACTTAATTATTGCTAAAAACATCTAGTACACTGGTTGTTTATGGAAAATAAATAACTGTTGATAACTAAAGGAGAAAAACAACACAGTGTGAAGTATAACACACTAAGGAACATACACTAGATTTACAGCCTAATTTTTTTCCCTGGAAAATCACAGGCATACTCGCCTAATAATGGTACTAAGATTAGGAATAATATTATTAGACATATATCTTGTGGCAAACAAGAGACAAGATCGAAATATATAAAGTTCTCTTACCCACACAAGATCTTGTTCCATGTGTTACATTCAGTTTGTACCCATGATGACAATGACAGTTAAATGAGCCAACAGTGTTGAGACACAATCCCTTTCCATGACCACATGGGTCACTTTTACATTCATCAATGTCTAGGGCAAAACAACAAAAACACATTGCATAGAAAGAGTATTAGAAAACATTTTTCCACATGTATTGTTATTTAATATTGGATATTTCATTTTAGTTCAAGAATAATAACTTTATTGTATATGTTGTAATTGTAAGCTTTTGGTAACATATTAAAACAATTGCATTCATTGCATGTTATTACTGTATGTGCTTGTTTATCTATATTGAGGTCCCAGCGATTTTATGTGAACATTGGTGTATTTGCCCCTCCCAACCTTTTTTGCCTGTATCACTCAGTCTAGGTTCACATCTATGCGGCTGTGCTTAATATGTTTTTCAGGCACATTTTTCAGTGCATTTTACGTTTTTAAACGCTCTCTGCTGACTCTTATATAGCAATTGGGCATGGCCATCCGATGACGTGACCTGGAGAGCCCGCCCCTTGCAAACATTGTCACAAGGGGCGGGTTCCCCCGGGTGATCTCATCGGATGGCCACGCCCCATTGCTATATAACAGTCGGCAGAGATCGGACAACAACAAAACAGATGAAGGCGTCAACAGAACAAGAGTGGCTTTTTAAAAAAAAATTGTGGGTAACCGGTGGTGAGGAAGAAGACAGCAGTGGTAAGAGACGGTGGTGGTGGGAAGAGGGGGCTCGAGGAGAAGACGGTGGGAAGAGACGACAGGAAAGAGAAGATGGCAGGAAGGAGAAGACAGCTAGAGAAGACAGAGCTATTAATAAAGGAATTGTCAAAAACCGGCTCTTGTGTTTTTATTACGTTTCACTGCCTTTTGGTGAATGGGTAGGGGTACGATGTACCCGATACCCATTCACATAGGGGGGCTTCCAAATTCTCATTAGCCCCCCGCTCACAGACCCAGACAACCACCGGCTAGGGTTGTCAGGAAGAGGCCCTTGTCCTCATCAATAAACAAAACTAATTCCGTAAACAAATTAAACGAATAAAACAAATTTAACTAAACTAATTTATGTAAATAACTAATTGAAACTAGACTAAACTATTTTTTTCATTCTGCACATGTCTGCACAGTTACCAAGTAACTATTGACCTGTTAGTTTAACTTCCATAAGTGGGAAGGGCTGGGGAGTTTAATAAAAGACCATATACAGTAGATGAGTTCTTGCTAGGAAAAAAATATTTTAAGCAACAGACAGCATAGATTCATGAAAGACAGAAGTTGTCAAACAAACCTGATTTATTTTTATGAGGAGGTAAGTAAAACTTTGGACAGAGGAGTGGCTGTGGATATGGTATACTTGGATTTTGCAAAAGCATTTGGCACAGTTCCCCATCCACGGCTAATGTGTAAGGTAAAGTCTACAGATCTAGAAAAATCAGTTTGTAAATGGATAGAAAACTGGCTAAAAGACCGTATTCAGAGAGTAGTGGATAATGATTCATACTCTGAATGCTCTAGGGTTGTTAGTTGTGCACCCCAAGGTTCAGTGTCGGGACCCTTACTTTTTAATGTATTTATAAATGATATAGAGTCTGGGATTAAAAGTACAATTTCAGTCTTTGCAGATGACACTAAGCTATGCAGTGGAATAACATCCTTACAGGATGTCTCCAATTTACAACCCGACCTTAATGCACTGTCTAATTGGGTAACTATGTGGCAAATGAGGTTTAATGTTGCTAGATGTAAAGTTATGCACTTGGGGCCTAAGAATATGTATGCATCATACATACTAGGGGGAGAACAACTGGAGGAATCAATGGTGGAGAAGGATCTGGGTGTTCTGGTAGAGCATAAGCTTAATAATGGCACGCAATGCTAAGTAGCAGTTTTCAAAGCAAGCAAAATCCTTTCTTGTATTAAGAGAGGTATAGACTCCAGACAGAGGGATATAATTTTGCCTCTGTACAAAAGTAATTAGTAAGACCTCATCTGGAATATGCAGTTCAGTTTTGGACACCAGTTCACAAAAAGGATATTGTGGAACTGGAAGAAGTATAGAGAAGGGCGACCAAACTGAAAAGAAGCATGGAGGAGCTCAGCTATGAGGAAAGATTAGAGGAACTGAGTTTACTCTCTCTTGAGAAAAGGATATTAGCCACTTCAATACCAGGCACTTAGACACCTTCCCGCACAGGCCAATTTTCAGCTTTCAGCGCTGTCGCACTTTGAATGACAATTGCGCAGTCATGCTACACTGTACTCAAACTATTTTTTTATCATTTTGTTCCCACAAATAGAGCTTTCTTTTGGTGGTATTTGATCACCTCTGCGGTTTTTATTTTTTGCGCAACAAATAGAAAAAGACCGAAAATTTTGAAAAAAAACAAGTTTTTCTTTGTTTCTGTTAAAAATTTTTGTAAATAAGTATGTTTTCTTCTTCAGTGATGGGCACTGATATGGCTGCACTGACGGGCACTGATACGGCGCCACTGATGGGCACCAATGAGGTGGCTTTGATGAGGTGGCACTGACAGGCACTGATGATGGGCACTGATAGGCGGCACTGATGGGCACTGATAGGTGGCATTGATGGGCACTGATAGGTGGCACTGGTATGCTGCACTGATGGGAACTCATAGGTGGCACTGATGGGCACTCATAGGCAGCACTGATGGGCACTCATAGGTGGCATTGATGGGTACTTATGGGTGGCACTGATGGGTACTTATGGGTGGCACTGATAGGTGGCACGTATGGGCACTGATGGGCACTGATAGGTGGGCACTGATGGGCACAGATGGGCACTTACTGGTGGCACCGCTGGACACTGATGGGTGGCACTGATGACACTGGTGGCACTGATGCCCCTAAGGGTGGCATTGCTGGGCATCACTGCAATATAATGGTGCCAATCAGTGCCCGTTTGTGGGCACTGATTGGCACAGATTGTGCACTGACTGGGCACATTGGGCACATGTGGATGGCCATGGGGTACATACCTGGCCATCCACATGTTGCCCCCTTCCCTAGTGGTCCAGTGTGGTGATCTGAGGTGGGCTGCACTGATAAACAATCAGCGCAGACCCCCCTGTCAGGAGAGCCGCCGATCGGCTCTCCTCTACTAGCGTCTGTCAGACGCGAGTGAGGAAAAGCTGATCAACGGCTCTTCCTATTGACATCGTGATCAGCCGTGATTGGACACGGCTGATCACATGGTAAAGAGCCTCCGCCGGAGGCACTTTACCAAGATCGGTGGAGCGGTGTGTCAGACTGACACACCGCTCCACCGATCGCCGCGATGCGCGCCCCCGCGGGCGCGCAGCGGCATGTTATCCTGCTGGACGTCATATGACGCCCAGTCAGGATAACTTAACCACCGCCCCATCTGCTATGGGCCGGGCGGGAAGTGGTTAAGGGAGGACATGATCAACATGTATAAATACATAAGTGATCCATATAGCGAACTTGGTGTGGAGTGATTCACTAAGATCATCACATGGGGCAAGGGGGCACTCTTTACGTTTGGAGGAAAAGAGATTTATTCTCCATATGCGGAAAAGCTTCTTTACAGTAAGAGCTGGGAACACATGGAATAGACTCCCTCAAGAGCTGGTTCTGTCCAGCAGATTGCTTTTAAAACAAGGCCTGGATTCTTTCCTAAATGTACACAATATAACTGGATACTAACATTTATAGGTAAAGTTGATCCAGAGAATATCCAATTGTCTCTTGGGGGATCTGGAAGGAATTTTTTCCCTTTACTGGAGCAAATTGGATTATGCTTTGCTGGGATTTTTTGCCTTCCTCTGGGTCAACTGTGGGTATAGGATTGTGTAAATAGGATTGTAAAGTTTTGTTTTTTTCCCCTTTTATTGGCTGAACTAGACAGACTTGTTTAATTTTTTAACCAGACTAACTATGTAACATTTTAAACAATATTTGGTCTTGGGAGTGGTTCAGATTACATTCAGCATAATCACCTATGGTGGTGTTTGCAGACACCACGCATAGATAAGTGGGTGCCAAGTAGGGATGGGCAAATCTGCTTGGGTTCAAATCGAGGGCAGGTTCAGTAAACACATCCAAAAATACCCAAACTGTGAACTTTAAACCCATCTCATGGGAAAGGAAAAATGCTCCCTTGCAATAAGGCTACTTCTGCACTGCAAGGGTTAAATTCAATTTCAATCATGTCTAAAGGGGGGGTCACAAAAAGCCATTTCATTACCTGACTCCTTGCTCCATTGGCAGCCAGTGCTCTCCTCTACTCCCCTATGTTTTGGCAGTGGACTGTTTCTTTGTGTCCTTGGGTCCAACACAGGGCTATGGACTCTGCATTGGACTTAATGACTAGGGATGAGCTTTTGGTTCAACCTGAACACAAGTTTGGACTGAATTTCATACAGTATATAGTAACATAGAAATTTAGAAGAGAGATAGCAGAAAAAGACCAAGTGATCCATCGAGTCTGTCACATTTTTTTAGTTTATAATGTATATACTATATATATATATATATATATATATATATATATATATATATATATATATATATATATATATATATATGTATGTATGTATATATATATATATATATATATATATATATATATATATATATATATATATATATATTTATATAATTTATTTCTTTTTACAGATCTCGTTTGTCCCAAGTATGTTAGAATCCACTTACTATTGACTGGCTCAATTCCTCTGCTGAAAGTCTATTCCAAGCATGAATACTCTTTCAGTAAAATAACACTTTCTGAGATTAATTTTGAACTTTCCTCCTGCTAGTTTAATGTCATGTCCCTGTGTTTTTGATCTTAACTTCGTATTGCAAATACTGCCCTTCCAAAACTTATTCACGCCTTTTATTGTATTAAAGGGTTTCAACCCCCCTTCCTTTTGTCCTCAAGACTTTACATGTTAAGTTCCTGAAGTCTCTCCTGACATGTTTTATTCCCCAGACCTTTCTGTCTCTGGACTTGTTCTATCTCATCAATATCTGTTTGTAAGTGTGATCTCCAGAACCAGTCACAGTATTCAAAATTTCAATTTTTTTTTTTTTGTAAAATTCTCATTTTACAGTCATCAGAAATCAGTAATCTTATTCCCTCTTTAGGGTCACCTGATTGCTGTAATAGCCTCTGATTGGCCACTGTCACTGTGAAGCCCGCCCCCCTGTTTTCTTTCTTTATGAATGGAGTAGAGAGATACATTGGGGGTCATTTACTATAGCGCCAGGAAGTACTGGGCACTATGGCAAATAATAGCTCCCATTTTAGCCAAATAAAATTTCAACAAAATGTGCAAATGAAAATTAGCGCTATTAGCGAGAAACACACGTTAGTAAATTTTAAGTCAGAGCTAATTAGCGCTTCCACGTATATGCAAGTGCCAATTCCTACCAAGTTATTATATAGTACTGCACTGTAACCATGATCCATGTATGTGAAAGAAACATTTTTATGTGAGATGTGCTCTACCTCGTGTGCATCTATTGATGTAAGTTGCAATTAGTATTCCTAGTTTTTTCCTTCTTTTGCTAACGAATGCAGTTATGAATGATTATTACATAGTAATGTCTGCTACTCTGTAAAGTTACATGTATTAAACATTTAGGTTACCTATTTGTTGTATGTTGTTTTTTATTTTTTTATTTAGGTGACTATAAAGTGGTAATTGTTTATATTCATTCTTTAATCATTATACACTATTATGCAGGTCTCGTACTTAGCACAATGGCTTAGTGGTCTGCTCAGATGTCTCCACAGCACTCATGGTACAAGTTCAAATACCACCCACCAGCTGTGTTTATTTTTTCAGTGCACAAGCAAATTAAAATAAACAAACAAAAAAATTTAATCTGCTCGTTAGCTAGTGTGTGGTGTTTGGAATTTCACACCATAATAGTATTGAATACTTACATATCATTGCATGCATTTGAAGAGTTAATATAATAGAATCAGACAAATTTGAAGTGCATTGGCTAATTGGCATTCACCTATTTTCAGCATATGCTGCTTTGGCTAATTGGCTAATGGTCATTTGCCTTTTTTCATCAATTCAATCTTTTAGTTGCACCCTGTGGGATTTGAACCCATAAGTTCTTCAAGGTAGAAGTGCTGACCACTAGCTTATTGGGCGTAGCACAGTCATACATAGAAAATACATTCACTAGTGTTTGATGTTTCTTCTCCCTGAGCTGTCTCTCCTGCCGCCACCATCTTCTCCCGCTGATGTGTTCTTCCGCGCAGCCGGTTACCCACTAATAAAAAAAGAAGCCGCTCTTCTTGTGGCGGTCTTCTGTGGCCATCCGATAATGTCACCCGGAGAGTCCGCTCCATAGCTATGTAAGAGACGCCACACAGCGGGTGACAACACAGCGGAGGAAGACCGCCACGGAAGAAGAGCAGCTTTTTTTTTCATTAGCGGGTAACCAGCGGTGTGGAAGAACACAGCAGATGGAGAAGATGGTGGTGGCAGGAGAGATGGCTCTGGGAGAATACAGCTCGGGGAGAAGATGGAGGAGGGAGAGACAGCGTCTGAAGAAGATGGCTCAGAGAAGAAGACAGCTCGAAGCTATTTTACAATAAAGGACTTGTCAAAACCAGCTATTGATTTTTTTATATTTCACTGCTTTTTTTGGTGAATGGGTAGGGGTACAATGTACCCCATACCTATTCACATAGGGGGGCAGGATCTGGGAGCCCCTTGTTAAAGGTAGCTTCAAGATTCTGATAAACCCAACCAGGGTTGTCGGGAAGAGCCCCTTGTCCCCATCAACATGGGGAAAAGTTGCTTTGGGGCATGTGGCCTGATAAGGTTCAGAAGGGGAGGGTGCTCACTCGTCCCCCCCTATCCTGACCTCCAGGCTGCATGCTTGGATAAGAGTCTGGTATGGATTTTTGGGGGGGCCCACATCAAATTTATTTTACATTTTGGTGTGGGGTTCTCCTTAAAGTCCATACCGAAGGGCCTGGTGTGTACTGGGGGGGGACCCTACGACATTTTTTTCATTGAATTTTGGAATTCCATACCATAATATTATTGAATAAGTACATACCATTGCATGCATTTGAAGAGTTAAAATATGGAATAAACCATGCTGATGTGCATTGGCTAATTAAGCTGCTGAGTACAATGCACACTTCCAGGAGGAAATGCTGTCAGTGGGATTTGAACTCATGGCTTGAACCTTTGGGGGCAGCAGGGTATACCGCAATGCTACAGAGCTGAGCACATACCTACAGAGAAAATATTTACTAATGTTTCATTCTATACAATAATGTTTTGCATGTCAGGCATTAATATTATAGTAACAACCATGCTCATGCTAATAGGCATTCTCCTCTTTTCAGCATATGCTGCTGAGTCTAATGCAAGCTTTCAGTAGGTGATACCATCTGTGTGATTTTCAGCCATTTGAGCACAATTATATCAAGAACATACATTTACTAGTGTTTGATGGTGGGACTACTTTATATTCTAGGTATAATAGTACTCAGCACAATGATTTAGGCCCCTTTCACACTTGTGCGACCTGAAAGTTGCGAGATTTTGATGCGACTTTAAGCAATGCCTGTGTAATCTTGAGGTCTATGGACGCAGGAGTCGCAGGGAAAGGCACGCAACTTTCCCGTGATTTTGCATTAGCAATTTTGCCGCAATTCCACGGAATGCCTGTGTAAACTTGAGGTCTATGGACCTCAACTCGCATCAAAGTCAGACCAAAGTAGTACAGGGACTACGTTGAAGTCAGTGTTACTTGAAGTCACACAGATATGAATGGTACACATTGAAAATCATGGGGTATGACTTTTCATGCGACTCTGATGTCCAAAGTCACACAAGTGTGACTCAGCCCGACTTTGTGAGCAATTTCAGAGACATCAGTGCACTTTCCTGCACAGATGTCTAGTGAAATCACATAGGTCCCAACTGTTCTCCTTTAAGAAGGTGTCCTATGCCTACCTACTTTTGCTAATAGGTGTCCCTTATACCCATCTCAAAAAGTTGGGAGGTAAGTAATCGCCCCCTGAAGTTGCCCAAAGTAGTGCAGGAACTACTTTTGGGAATCGTTGTGGTGTCACACCAATTCGGACAGTTCCATTGCCGTCAATAGGCACCGATTTGGCCTGCAATTTGACATGTCAATTCAGAGCTATGTGAACATGGCTGAAGTTGCATAGATATTACAGCTGCACGGTTCTGGCCAAAATGAGAATCACGATTTTTTTGCTTAGAATAAAAAGATCAGGATTCTTGTGACGTCAAATCTTTCACATTATCCCAAAAAAATTGGGCTAACTTTTTTTTTTTTTTCAATTCATTAAAGTAATTTTTTCCAAAAAAAATTGCATTTGAAAGACCGCTGCGCAAATACAGTGTGACATAAAATATTGTAACAACCACCATTTTATTCTCTAGGGTCTCTACTAAAAAATATATATATATAATGTTTGGGGGTTCTAAGTAATTTTCTAGCAAAAAAAATTATTTTAACCTGAAACCAACAAATGTCAGAAAAAGGTTTAGTGTTTAAGTGGTTAAACTTTCCTCACTTACACAGAAGTCTATTTCATTGACAAATTGTTACAATGTTTCTAGTTAAGTTCACTGATAAAGAATGTTCTAATTCTTGGCAGACTGACGGTTTTTCTATTCCTTTCTTTTGAAGGCTGTGGCTTCAGAAGAGCAGAGAGAATTCTTTGCATAGCAAGAATCGTGAAACGCTTTTTTCAAGAACGCAAAGGGGAAAAAAAATCATGATGGCGATTAATCGTGCAGCTCTAATAAATGTCATTATTATTATACGAGATTTATATAGCGCCAACAGTTTACGCAGTGCTTTACAATGTATAAGGGGGACAACACAATTACAGTACAGTTCAATACAAAAGGTACAGGAGGGCCCTGCTCTTAGAGTTTACATTCTAAAGGGAGGGGGTGGTGGTACAAAAGGTAATAGCTGCAAAGAATGATTTGATGGGGGTGGCTCAGGGACAGTTATGTGGGTGTGGGATAGGCTTCCCTGAATAAATGAGTTTTCAGGGATCTCCTAAAGGTGGACAGGGTAGGGGCTGATCGGACATACCGGGGCAGGGAATTCCAGAGGATGGGAGAGGCTCTGGAGAAGTCCTGAAGGCGAGCATGGGAGGAGGTAACAAGGGAGCTAGAGAGCAGGAGGTCCTGAGAGGAGTGGAGGGGGCGATTTGGGCAATATCTGCAGATGAGGTTGGTGATGTAGATGGGGGCGATGTTGTGAATGGCCTTGTATGTTATGGTTAGCATTTTGAATTTTACACGGTGGGGTAGGGGAAGCCAGTGAAGGGATTGGCAGAGAGGAGCAGCAGTCACGGATCGATTAGTGAGGTGTATTAGTCTAGCAGCAGCATTCATAATAGACTGAAGGGCGGGGATAGCCTGCTTAAGGGTAGGCCATTAAGGAGAGAGTTGCAGTAGTCCAGGCGGGAAATAATCAAGGAGTGAATAAGTTGCTTTGTGGTGTCATTAGTCAGGTAGGGTCAAATTCTGGAGATTTTGCGGAGGTTAAGGCGGCAGGATTTAGCCAGTGATTGGATATGGGGGCTCAAGGAGAGGTCAGAGTCAAGGATTACACCCAGGACCCTGGCATGTGTGGAGGGACCAATGGTTGTGTTGTTGATATTAATGGTGAAGTCACAGGAGGGGGACCGTGAAGGAGGAAATATAACAAGCTCAGTTTTAGAAAGATTATGTTTGAGGAAGTGGTGTGACATCCATACCAATATGTCATTCAGCAAGTTTGAGATCCGTGAGGAGATATAGGGGGTGAGTTGAGGAGCGGAGAGATAGATCTGTGTGTCATTGGCATAGAGGTGGTATTGGAAGCCATGGGAGGTTATCAGCTGGCCCAGGGAAGAGGTATAGAGTGAGAAAAGGAGAGGCCCAAGGAAGGAGCCTTGGGGTACCCCAACAGAAAGAGGAAGGGGAGCGGTGGAGATGGAGTTGTAAGTGACACTGAAAGTGCGCTGAGATAGGTAGGAGGAGAACCAGGATAATGCAGAATCACAGAGGCCAAGGGAGTGTAATTTGCTGAGGAGGAGCAGGTGGTCAACTGTGTCAAAGGCAGCAGAGAAGTCTAAAAGTATGAGTATGGAGTAGTGGCCATTGGTTTTGGCAGTTATTAGGTCATTGGTGAGTTTTAGTAGGGCAGTTTCAGTAGAATGTTGTGGGTGGAAGCCAGACTGTAGGGGGTCAAGAAGGTTGTTGTCCGTGAGGTAGCAACTCATTTGGTCATGAACAAGGCGTTCGATGAGCTTGGAGGCAAACGGGAGCAGGGAGATAGGTCTTAAGTTATTCAAACAGGTGGGGTCTAGTGAGGGTTTTTTGAGTATGGGGGTAACCAGTGCATGTTTGAGCGGGGAAGGAAAGGTGCCGGAGGAGAGGGAGAGGTTGAAGATGTGGGTTAGGGAGTTGAGGATAGAGTGGGAAGGTGGTCGCAGTAATTGAGACGGGACAGGGTCCAGGGGACAGGTAGTGAGGTGGGCCATGGAGAGGAGTTTATCAACTTCTTCTGTGGTAACTGGGCAAAAGGAGGAGAGTATTGAGTGTGGTGTTGGACCTGATATGTTGGGTAGGGGAGGAATTTGAATGCTGGATATCTCCTTGCGAATTGTGTTGATTTTGCTATTGAAGTGGTTGGCAATATGTTGAGCGGTAAGCAAGTTGTTGCGTGGGGGCAGTGGGGGGTGAAGTAAGGAATTAAGGGTAGAAAAGAGTTGACGAGGTTTGGATGAGTAAATATGAATGGAAATCATGGGGGACAACTTTTGATGTGACTCTGAGGTCCAAAGCTGCATGAAAAGTCACCTAATGAAATTAATTGATAACACCTTTGAATAAGGCCCCATTTGCACTTGTGCGACCTTAAAATTGCACAGCTTTGCCATGACTTGAAACAATGCCTGTGTAATCTAGTGGTGTATGGACCTCAAATCGCATCAAAGTCAAACCAAGGTAGTGCAGGGACGAATTTGCTACACTTTCAAGATGCACAAGTGACAATAGGGCCAAATTCAAAGGTGTTATCTTTGAATCTCATTCACACTGCTGTGACCTGAAATTTACACTATTTTGCTGCCACTTTGCCGCTGCAACTTGGCCCCAACTTTTGGGAATGCCTGTGTAATATTGTACCAGATATACCTCAAGTCACATGAAAGTCACACCAAAGTAGTACAGGGACTACTTTGAAGTTGATGCGACTTAAAGTAGCACAGATATGAATGGTTATCATTGAGAATCATGGGGTACAACTTGTCATGCAACTCAGAGGTCCAAATTTGCTGGAAAATTTGCCCAACTGTGAAACAAGTCATATATATTTTAATAAGAGGAGCTCTCATTTATACTTGCATAGTCCTTACTGATTTACATCAGCAGAACAAATGTAGGAAGTGATGTGTGCACATGGAACGGAAACAAATGTGTGGTGATGCCAAACAAACCAATGAACCCCACTCACACCAAATCTAACTACCACATCCACCCCCACATTGAGTAAGCACAAGTACATAGCCTACACTTACCCGACAAATGAGCAGCACCTCCTCTTTGCTAAAGAGACCTCGCCATGTCCATGTAGATGAAGAACTTGACCAGCACAGGAACTTCCGGGCGCATACAATGAATAATTTCTGGGTCAGAAGGTGAAACAACACTCTTGATTGCAGCTGTGAATATTTGATCACAACCACGATTAGTATTTTTTATTTTCGTTTATTTGCAGATATGCAAATCTGTATTTCTACATATATTTGAAGGTAAACTTAAGGGAGTTTGATAAGAAATGGTGTCCCTGGGTTAGCAGCAGGTGAATTACAAAGACAAAAGGCCCAGTGTGAGCCCTGGTTCACACTGACAGCGGGAGGAAATCGTTCAGCTGAACTCACAATTTCATTCCCACATGTTAGTCCCGACTGTAGGGGCAACATCAGAAACATCGGTGCAGGTTTCTGCACTGATATCAATACAAATCGCACCAATCAGAACAGTGCAATTGCCACCGATTGGACATGTCAAATCGCACCAATGTGAACCAGAGCTGACACATTCAAACACTGCCTATCCACCAGCTGAATTCATTACCTGCAATTCTCCACAGCTGTTAGATATAAAGATTCCACCTTTATCACTTACTTGCAGGTGTGCTGAAGCCTAGGTTTACATTGGAATGATTTGAGAGATCAAGTCACAGCCCATTAGCGGCAATGGCACTGTTCCAATCAATGCAACACCAATTTTGCAGCGCCGCACCGAGTTCCTGCACTACTTTTGCTGATTTCAGGTGTGACTTCAATAGAAATCTGTATGAAGCCACACAGATTTCTATCAAGTAGCACCTGAAATCGCGCTGACCTTGCTACTTTGAAATCAGGCTACTTCAAGTGAAGTAGCCCAATTTAAAAGTAGCATCAATGTGAACCAGGGCGAAGAGACTAGCTTTTTTGGTGCACAAATACATATAGAAGTTATAAGGATATAAAAAAGATATTGCACTACCCCAAAACCACCAACCCCAAAACTAATTAAAAGAAGGAAGAAAAAAAAAACACCCCAACAAACAAGCTCAATAATGTACTTTTATTTTGCCAGCAGAAACAAAATTATGTACATTCATTTACTAGCAAAAAAAAAAAATTCTACAGGATATATGGTGCTATATTTAGCAAAACATTTAGCAATTGGATTTTAAGGGCCCTGCTCATAGGAGCTTACAATCTAAAATTTGTCTAAACCTTAGAGTGGACACAGCTTTACTTTCAGTGTATAACAGGCAACACATCATTTTTATCTGCAAGATTATAGAAACATACTTAAAGTCATTCTTACAAAGCATTCCAACATAATATTAAAAAGGGCACATATTCAATCCACACACATACATCGGTGACCATGTTCTGCTGGAAGCTGCATTTTTGTGTACATGATTAAGCAATGAGCTCAAAGAGTAGAATGTCAGCACATACTCCCAAACCATGTTTGCATGGTCAGACAGGAACAATACACACATAACAGTGGCAGCATGGCCACAAAAAAGCCACTTTTGATGGAAAAAAAACACAAGAATTTCAGCAAACAACCCTAGTTGGGTGTTTGTCAATCTGCACAATATCATTCCTTCTCCCCCACAAATCACAGCAAAAAACCTGACCTTCTCAGGCCAAACGAACCCCCCCTACTGCAGCCCTTTATACAAGAGAGGTTGTATCGTTAGCACACTGACACATGCCCAATAGAAGTACTCGCCCACCAGTATCTTTCAATCGGTCTCTTCATGTATGTCTAAAGTGATTGCACCTGATGAGCAGGAACACATAATACTATTTGCAACTGTGTTAGCCCTTGGCTATGTGCATCAAATCTTCAACTACAGGCCAAAGATCGAAGTCTATTTGCATCCACAAAGCAACAGTTTTCTAAGCATATGTACCTGTGCAGTGTAAACCCTACAATTTTAAATGTCCAAGTCCCTGGGCATGATTAGTGCTAACAAACATTGGGGGTTATTTACAAAAGGCAAATCCACTTTGCACTACAAGTGCAAACTACAAGTGCAAAGTGCACTTGATAATGCACTGAAAGTGCATTTGAAAGTTCAGACGCTGTAGAGGGGACATGGAGAAAAATAAGGAAAATAAAAAACAGCATTTTAGCTTGTACATGATTGGATGATATCCCCTCATTTCAGATCTTCCCCTCAGATCTACAGTGATTGCACTTCCAAGTGCACTTTCAGTGCAATTTCAAGTGCACTTTGCACTTGTAGTTTGCACATGTAGTGCAAAGTGGATTTGCCTTTCGTAAATAACCCCCATTAACATCAGTCCCTGGCTGCAATGAGCTTCCAATCTAAAGTCCAAAATTAACTTTCTTACATTAGAGACTATTTCGACAGGAGCCAAATATAATGCCAGCATGTCTTTGACTTGTAGTGAGAAACCCACACAGGGAGAACATATAAACTTCAACACAAGCATTAGCATGTTGGATAATTGAACCAGCAACCCCAGTGCTGCTACACAGAATTGCTATCCACTTAGCCAGCAGGCAGCCTCACACATGTTTTCTGCATCTCTGTGGTGTGAGCCAGCCCTAAGTCCATAGCCATGCTCAGTGTCACAAGCAATATACAATATATTGGCCTAAGTATTGGAACACCTGCCTTTAAATGCACATGAACTGTAATGGCATCTCAGTCTTAGTCCGTAGGGTTCAATATTGAGTTGGCCCACCCTTTGCAGCTACAACAGCTTCAACTCTTCTGGGAAGGCTGTCCACAAGGTTTAAGAGTGTGTCTATAGCAGTGATGGCGAACCTTGGCACCCCAGATGTTTTGGAACTACATTTACCATGATGCTCCACTACACTGCAGAGTGCATGAACATCATGGGAAATGTAGTTCCAAAACATCTGGGGTGCCAAGGTTCACCATCACTGGTCTATAGGAATGTTTGACCAGTCTTCCAAGTGCATTTGTGAGGTCAGTCACTGATGTTGGACGAGAAGGCCTGGCTTACAGTCTCCACACTAATTCATCTCCAAGGTGTTCTGTTGTGTTGAGGTCAGGACTTTGTCCAGGCCAGTCAAGTTCCTCCACCCCAAACTCACTCATCCATATCTTTATGGACCTTGCTTTGTGCACTGGTCCAAATCATTTGGTGGAGGGGGATTATAGTGTGGGGTTGTTTTTCAAGGGTTGGGCTTGGCCCCTTAGTTCCAGCAAAGGGAACTCTTAAGGCATCATCATACCAAGACATTTTGGACAATTTCATGCTCCCGACTTTGTGGGAACAGTTTGGGGATGGCCCTTTCCTGTTTTAACATGACTGCACACCAGTGCACAAAGCAAGGTCCATAAACACATGGATCAGCGAGTTTGGGGTGGAGGAACTTGACTGGCCTGCACAGAGTCTTGACCCCAACCCGATAGAACACCTTTTGGCTGAATTAGAGTAGAGACTGCGAGCCAGGCCTTCTCATCCAACATTAGTGCCTGGCCTCACAAATGCACTTCTGGAAGAATGGTCAAACGTTCCCATAGACACACTAAACCTTGTGGACAGCCTTCCCAGAAGCTCTTCTAGCTGCAAAGGGTCAGCCAAATGAATTTTTTTTTTTTTTTTTTACTTTCAAAGATTTTATTGGAAATTCAACAAAAAAAATACAAATAATAAAAAACAAAATACAAGGACAGATGCTGCAAAAAGACAATACAAAATGTTACAAATATTATCCGATCGAGAAAGCCTCCAGTAGATATAGAAGGGGTCCTGGAAGTGACTGAGGAGCCAAATCAAATTTTAACCCTACGGACTAAGACTGGGCTGCCATTAAAGTTCATGTTTGTGTAAAGGCAGATGTCCCAATACTTTTGGCTAAATAGTGTATCTGGAAAAGATTTACAATGGTGGTGGAACCCTCCTACACATAAATACTACATTCAGACATAGTTATAGGACCTGGGAGATAAGACAACTCTACATGAAGCAGCATGTTTGGGTTTTGAACCCAGGCGCTCAGGGATACTAAGCTGAAGTTCTAACCTATAAGCCATGGAGCTGCCACGTGTGAGAGCCTCCTACACATAACTACACATACAATACATAAATACTGCATGTCTTTGGACATACAGGTGATGGAATTACATTACTCAAGAGTTATTCTTCTTGATTTATTCTGTGATATTTGGTGTTTTTTTGTGGGTGAGAGTAGAATATTACCCTCAAATTTTTGGGAATTACATTTTGATTTCTGATGTTGGTAAACATATCACATTTTTTGGGCTCAAATTATG
This sequence comes from Aquarana catesbeiana, assembly GCF_042186555.1. Taxonomy (NCBI): domain Eukaryota; kingdom Metazoa; phylum Chordata; class Amphibia; order Anura; family Ranidae; genus Aquarana; species Aquarana catesbeiana. The sequence goes on along the minus strand of NC_133334.1, from coordinate 172,286,951 downwards.
AATATTTGGAGATAATAAAAAGCACAACAAACTGTGATTCATTTTAAATTTGCATCAGCAATGGTATTGTTTGTGGATTGTAAAGACACCTGTGTGAGTTTGGGTAAAGGTGTCCGTTTATGAAGCAGTGAAATCTATTCACTGCTTCGTTCTCCGGAATTCACAGCGGAGATCTTTCTCTTCTATGTGCCAGTTTATGAAGCGGTGTAGATCGCTTCACCTTCGGAGGTGTGAAGTGATCTACAAACGCTTCAAACAGCAGAGAACGTCCCCAGATACTGGAATCTCATGAGACTTTACGAGATTACAGTACCAGAAATTCACAGAAACACAGAGATGTCAGTTTATTAAGCAGTGATAAATTATCACCGCTCAATACACTGACAGACGGCATGGATTAATGTTAATAAAATAACGAGTCCCCCTACATTATCTACATATGTATACACACACACACACACATTATATATACATGTATATACACACACATTATATATATACATATACACATTATATGTATATATATATATTTATATATATATATATATATATATATATACACATAAATATGACGGGGGCATGGTTACTGTCTTGGGGGGGTCTGATCGAGGTAGAAGGAAGTTAAAAATCTTCCTCCTTCCCCCGAGATTTGCTCTTCACTCCCCGATTCACCAGCTCAGAGTATGAATTCTGACACAGATCGCCTGTGAAGCGGTGAGATCACCGCTTCATAAACTGGCCATTACTGTGTCATTCAGTGAAGATTCTCCATGTGCAGAGATCATCGGCGGGAGAACAAGTTCAAACACTTCTCCCCCCGATTATCACTGTTTCATAAACTGTTTATGGACTGTGATCAGCGGCGATCCTTGGGATCACCGCTGATCACTGCTTCATAAATGGACACCAAAGATTGTTGTGAGATGGAAAGTAACAAGTGAAAATGACATAGAAAAATATATTTTACCAAAAAATCAAAACATTCCACATTCTTAAAAACAAAATATTTTAAGTAGAAGCAACAATGTTGCAAAGGAAAATTTATTTCAGAGAAAGATACATTTCATCTCAACATTAAAAGGTTTTTTTTGTGAAAGTTACAATTGTTTCATTAGAATCAATAGCTGAAACTTGATTAGGACTAGAATAGAGCAGATTTTCACTTCAAAAAAGTGCTCTCTAATTAGCTCTCATTTTGGTATTTACTATAGCACCGGGTAAAAAAGACACTTGAGTTAAAATGAGAGCTATTTTCAGGTCTGAGCATGCTCAGTTGTGTTGGCACCTAGTTGTCTAAAAGGGGGAATTTTTCACTTTTCAGACTTTTAAAGATATTTCAGTGTAGAAATCATTTTTTCACACAGTTTAATAGCAGATTATCTTTAAATAATATACCGCATATTTCAGTACTATTTAGGCAATTATATCATGCTCTAAACATTATTTCCATGTGCACTACTCCAGGTTTTAGCAATGTAAGGGTTTAGGCGCTATTTGGTTTAAGGGAACTATAGTAAATTCGATTTTGGGAGTATTTTCTCACCAGCGCTATAGTGAATACCGTTTTAGCGCTAATTAGCAGCAATTAGCGCTAATTAGCGCCGCACCTCTATAGTAAATGACCCCCACTGTATCTCTCTCTCTCTCCTTGCAGAGAAAAAAAAGTGTATGTAAAAAAAAATTAAATATTAATAAGAAAAAAAAAATAGAATAAAAAAATACCTAGATCAAGGTTTGATCTAGGTCAGTGCCAGGGTTAGTGTTTGGGTCAAGTTCAAAGGTCAGGTCAGTATTTTTTTTGGACAGAATTATTATTTTTTTATTAGTATCAGTGTCTTAGGTAGGATAAAAAAAGCAAAATGTGCACTATTGTTTTTGGGCTGTACTACAGGTACATATAACAACTAATCTGCACATATGTGGTATTGCTACGATAATCAGGAGCAGGTGAAATGAGTTAAATTTAAAACAATTTTTTATTTTCTTACTATTTTGGGCCAGTTTTCTTTTGAGTATAAAAATAAAATCAGGAGATATCCATTACTATTTACCACCAAATGAAAGCCCAATTTGTCCTGAAAAAAATAAGGTATAATCCATCTGGATGCACAAAGTAGTTGTGATGATATGTATGATTTTACTAACACATGTTAAAGTTGCAAAATATTGCTTAGGCATTTCGATTAGTTTTACCCTTAGCCGCGAAGGGGTTAAGAACTGAAAATAACTTTATTATTATCATTATTGAGTTTATTTATTATGAAATGTATGTTTGTATGAAATGTATATATTGATTGTCATTTACTTGGTTTATGCACATTGTTTGAAATTTGCAGCACTGGCTCTCGGTACTCACTACCCAGTAGAGTTATATGTACATATTATTTTTTTGTATATTTATACATTTATAGAAATATAAATTTTTTCACTATTTACAATTTACTAATCCCCATTATAGGGCTAATTCACATATTTTCTGGATATGTTATGCTTTTGAGTTATTGGGATTTGTACTTTGACCATTTTTCAGTTTTAATTTGAGGTAGAGCCACATTTTATTTGTATACTTATTTGTTTATCACCTGTGAGGACACACTTTAGTGTTGGCAGCTTCCTTTGATTTTCTTTGTTTTAAGTTATGCTTCATTAGTAAATCACTATTGGTTAGCGCACGAGTAGTTTGATCCTTTTCATCCCAAATTGCGCGGTCATGCAACGCTGTACCTATATATAATTTTTACCTTTTTTTCACACAAATAGAACTTCTTTTTGGTGGTATTTAATCACCACTGGATTTTTATTTTTTGTGCTATAAACAAAAAAAATACTTTTTTGCAAATAAATAATATTTCTTTATAAATTTAGGCCAAAGTGTATTCTTCTACATTTTTGGGTGAAAATAACCCAAATCAGTGTATATTATTTAGGCTGTAGGAAAGTTATAGAGTCCACAAACTATGGTATATATATGAAAATTGATCAATGCTGACAAACTGACAGCCTACTTTAATTTCTTGAGGCCTGAAAACACCAGGACTGTACAAATATCTCCCAAATGACCCCTTTTTGGAAAGTAGAAAGTCCAAGGTATTTAGTAAGAGGCATGGCGAGTTTTTTGAAGTTGTAATTTTTTGTCACAATTTTTTGGAAAATTAAGAAATTAAAAAAATATTTTTCACAATTTTTTATTTAACATATTCTCACTAGTGTAGTGTATCATATAACAGGTATGGCTGTGATCAGGGACACTGACTTTTCAGTTTTTTTTCTTTTTTATTACTTTTTTTTATGATGTGTTTTTTACTGGGGGTCATTTACTATAGAGCTGCGGCGCTAATTAGCGCTGATTGCTGCTAATTTGCGCTAAAACGGTATTCACTATAGCGCTGGTGAGAAAATAATCCCAAATTCAAATTTACTATAGTTCCCTGAAACCAAATAGCACCCAAACCCTTACTCTGCTAAAACCTGGAGTAGTGCACATAGAAATAATGTTTAGAGCATGATATAATTGCCTAAATGGTACTAAAATATGTGGTATATTATTTAAAGATAATCTGCTTTTAAACTGTGTGAAAAAGTGATTTCTACACTGAAATATCTTTAAAAGTCTGAAAAGTGAAAAATTCACCGTTTTGGACAACTAGGTGCCAACACAACTGAGCATGCTCAGACCTGAAAATAGCTCTCATTTTACCTCAAGTGTCTTTTTTACCCAGTGCTATAGTAAATACCAAAATGAGAGCTAATTAGAGAGCATTTTTTGAAGTGAAAATCTGCTCTATTCTAGTCCAAATCAAGTTTCAGCCATTGATTCTAATAAAACAATTCTAACTTTCACAAAAAAAAACCTTTTAATGTTGAGATGAAATGTATCTTTCTCTGAAATAAATTTTCCTTTGCAACATTGTTGCTTCTACTTAAAATATTTTGTTTTTAAGAATACTAGAATTTGGAATGTTTTGATGTTTTGGTAAAATATATTTTTTTCTGTCACTTTCACTTGCTACTCTCCATCTCACAACAATTGTTACCCAAACTCACACAGGTGTCTTTATAATCCACAAACAATACCATTGCTGATGCAAATTTAAAATAAATCACAATTTTTTGTGCTTTTTATTATTTCCAAATATTCATAATTTGAGCCCAAAAAATGTGATATGTGTACCAACATCAGAAAGCAAAATGTAATTCCCAAAAATTTGAGGGTAATATTCTACTCTCACCCACAAAAAAAACACCAAATATCACAGAATAAATCAAGAAGAATAACTCTTGAGCAATGTAATTCCATCACCTGTATGCCCAAAGACATGCAGTATTTATGTGTTTTTATGTGTATTTATGTGTATTTATGTGTAGTTATGTGTAGTTATGTGTAGGAGGCTCTCACATTTGGCAGCTCTGTGATTTAGAGGTTAGAACTTCTGCTTAGCATCCCAGAGGGTCTGAGTTTAAATCCCAACCATGTTGCTTCATGTAGAGAAGTTGTCTCATCTCCCAGGTCCTATAACTATGTCTAAATGTATGATTTACGTGTAGGAGGGTTCCACCACCATTGTAAGTCTTTTCCAGATACACTATTTAGCCAAAAGTATTGGGACACCTGCCTTTACACACACATGAACTTTAATGGCAGCCCAGTTTTAGTCCGTAGGGTTAAAATTTGATTTGGCACACCCTTTGCAGCTAGAACAGCTTCTGGGAAGGCTGTCCACAAGGTTTAGTGTGTCTATGGGAATGTTTGATCATTCTTTCAGAAGTGCATTTGTGAGGCCAGGCACTGATGTTGGATGAGAAGGCCTGGCTCACAGTCTCTACTCTAATTCAGCCAAAGGGTGTTCTATCGGGTTGAGGCCAGGACTCTGTGCAGTCCAGTCAAGTTTCTCCACCCCAAACTTGCTCATCCATGTCTTTATGGACCTTGCTTTGTGCACTGGTGTGCAGTCATGCTGGAACAGGAAGGGACTTTCCCCAAACTGTTCCCACAAAGTTGGGAGCATGAAATTGTCCAAAATGTCTTGGTATGCTGATGCCTTAAGAGTTCCCTTAACTGGAACTAAGAGGCCAAGCCCAACCCCTGAAAAACAACCCCACATCTTAATCCCCCTCCACCAAATCATTTGGACCAGTGCACAAAGCAAGGTCCATAAAGACATGGATGAGTGATTTTGGGGTGGAGGAACTTGACTGGCCTGGACAGAGTCCTGACCTCAACACAACAGAACACCTTGGGGATGAATTAGAGAGGAGACTGTAGGTCAGGCCTTCTCATCCAACATCAGTGCCTGACCTCACAAATGCACTTGGAAGAATGGTCAAACATTCCTATAGACACACTCCTAAACCTTGTGGACAGCCTTCCCAGAAGAGTTGAAGCTGGTATAGCTGCAAAGGGTGGGCCACATGAGTTTTGAACCCAATACTAATACTGAGATGCCATTACAGTTCATGTGCGTTTTAAAGGCAGGCGTCCCAATACTTAGGCCAATATATTGTATATTGCTTGTGACAGTGAGCATGGCTATGGACTTGCCTTGGGCTGCCTGGTGGCTAAGTGGGTAGCAGTTCTGTCTAGCAGCACCTGGGATGTTGCTTCAATTCCCCAACATGCTAATCCTTGTGTTGAAGTTTATATGTTCTCCCTGTGTGGGTTTCTCACCACAATCCAAAGACATGCTGGCACTTTATTTGTCTCCTGTTGAAAAGGTTCTAATGTAAGAAAGTTAATTTTGGAATTTATATTGGAAGCTCATTGCAGCCAGGGACTGATGTTAATGTTTATTAGCTCTAATCATGCCCAGGGACTTGGACATTTCAAATTTTAGGGTTTACACTGCACAGGTACATATGCTTAGAAAACTGTTGCTTTGTTGATGTGGATGCAAATGGACTTTGATCTTTGTCCTGTAGTTGGAGATTTGATGCACATAGCCAAGGGCTAACACAGTTGCGAATAGTATTATGTGTTCCTGCTCATCGGGTGCAATCACTTTAGACATACATGAAGAGGTAGATTGAAAGATACTGGTGGGCGTGTACCTCTATTGGGTGTGTCAGTGTGCTAACAATACAAACTCTTATATAAAGGCCTGCAGTAGGGAGTTGGTTTGGCCTGAGAAGGTCAGGTGTTTTGCTGTGATTTGTGGGGGAGAAGGAATGATATTGTGCATATTGACAAATGCCCAACTAGGGATATTTGATGAAATTCTTGTGCATTTTTTCAATCAAAAGTGGGTTTATGTGGCCATGCTGTCAATGTCGAGTGTGTATTGTTCCTGTCTGATCATGCAAACATCGTTTGGAAGCATCTGCTGACCTTCTACCCTTTTTGATCTCGTTTAATCGTGTACACCAAAATACAGCTTCCAGCAGAACATGGTCACCAATGTATGTATGTGTGGATTGTGGGCTGGTGGTGGGTGTTTTGAATAAGTCTTTTGTAATATTATGTTGGAATGCTCTGTAAGAATGACTGTTAAGTATGTTTCTATAATCTTGCAGATAAAAATGTGATGTGTTGCCCATTATACACTGAAATTAAAGCTGTGTCCACTCTAAAATTTGACAAAACCTTAGATTGTAAGCTCCTATAAGCAGGGCCCTTAAATCCCTTAAAATCCCATTGCTAAATATAGCACCATATATCCTGTCCAAAAGTACATTATTGAGCTTTGTTGTGGTGTGTGTGTGTGTGGTGTGTGTGTTTTTTTTTTTTTTTTTTTTTCTCTTTAGTTTTTGTGGGTGGTGGTTTTGGGAAAGTGCAATATCTCTTATTTTATTTCAATATGTATTTGTGCACCAAAAAATGAATCTCTTTGTCCTGGTTCACATTGATGCTACTTTGAAATCGCGCTACTTCACTTGAAGTAGCACGATTTCAAAGTAGCAAGGTCAGCATGATTTCAGGTGCTACGTGATAGACATCAGTGTGGCTTCATACACAAATGTCTATTGAAGTCGCACCTGAAATCGGCAAAAGTAGTGCAGGAACTACTTTAGCAAATTGATCTCTCAAATCGCATGACAAATCGCTCCAATGTAAACCTAGGTTTCTGCACACCTGCAAGTTAATGATAAAGGTGGAATCTTTATATATAACAGCTGTGGAGAATTGCAGGTAATGAATTCAGCTGGTGGATAGGCAGTGTTGTATGTGTGAGCTTTAGTTCACATTGGTGCGATTTGACATGTCAAAGTGGTGGCAATTGCACTGTTTTAATTGGTGCAACTTTGGGGTGCAATTTGTATTGATGTCAGTGCAGAAACCTGCACAGATGTCTCTGAAATTCCTCCTGCAGTTGGGACTGACATGCGGGAATGAAATTGTGTGATTTCAGCTGAACGATTTCCTCCCTCTATCAGTGTGAACCAGGGCTCAAACTGAGCCTTTTGTTTTTGTCATTCACCTGCTGCTAACCCAGGGACACCATTTCTTATCGAACGCCTTTAAATATCATAAGCAGAAATATAAATTTGCAAATAAACAAAAATAATAAAATTCTAATTGTGGCTGCGATCAAATATTCGCAGCAGCGATCAAAAGAGTGTGGTTTTGCCTTCTGACCCAGAAATAAGTCATTATAATCACCCAGAAATTCTGTGCTGGTCAGGATCTCCATCTAGGTGGACATGGCAAGGTCCCTCTTTAGCAAAGAGGAGGTGCTGCTCATTTTCCGGAAAAGGGTATGATATGTACTTGTGCTTAATCAATGGGGGGATGGATGTGGTAGTTAGATTTGGTGTGGGTGGGGTTCATTGATTTGTTTGGCATCCCTACACATTTGCTTCTGGCCCATGTGCACACATCACTTCCTGCATTTGTTCTGCTGATGTAAATGCAAGTATAAATGAGAGCTCCTTTCTATTGAAATATATATGACTTGTTTCACAGTTGGGCGACTTTGGACCTCCGAGTTGCTTGACAAGTTGTACCCCATGATTCTCAATGATAACTAGGGATGGGCTGAACACCCCCCTGTTCGGTTCGCAGCAGAACATGCGAACAGACAAAAAAAACTTTTGCGAACACTGTTAAAGTCTATGGGACACGAACATGAATAATCAAAAGTGCTAATTTTAAATGTTAATATGCAAGTTATTGTCATAAAAAGTGTTTGGGGACCTGGGTCCAGCCCCAGGGGACATGTATCAATGCAAAAAAAGTTTTAAAAATGTCTGTTTTTTCGGGAACAGTGATTTTAAAAATGCTTAAAGTGAAACAATAAAAGTGTAATATTCCTTTAAATTTCGTACCTGGGGGGTGTCTATAGTATGCCTGTAAAATGGCGATTATTTCCCGTGTTTAGAACAGTCTGACAGCAAAATGACAATTCTAAAGGAAGAAAAAAGTAATTTAAAAGTGCTAGCGCTAGTGTCAGTCTTCTGCCGAGAAAGTTCCCCCTGGCGGATAAGGACTCCCCTGTACTGCACAGGCGCAGCGCTTGCGCAGTACGAACCACCGAAAATAGCTGAACACCTGTGAGTCAGCTGTACAGGGCACCTGTAACAGGGCCCCTCGCTGGCTCGCTTCGCTCGCCACGCTTCGGGCACGGTCTCACTTCGTTCTGCATATTTTTCTCTATGTCCACTTGGATGGTGAGGCTTGAACCTGGACTCAAGGCAGAATGTAGTGCACAGGCGCCGTGTAGAGCTGACAATCAGCTGTTCAATTTTAGAGAGCTTCGGCGGCTCTGTAGTCGTTCATACTGTGCAAGCACAGCACATGCGCAGTACAGGGGGGTCCTTATCCGCCGGGGGAACTTTCTCGGCAAGACACTGGCTATTAATGAATTGTCGGTTCCGGCAATACACATAAAAGTTCATTGATAAAAACGGCCAGGATTCCCCCACAGTCCATTACCAGGCCCTTTGGGTCTGGTATGAATATTAAGGGGAACCCCAAACCAAAATAAAAAAAAAAAAATGCGTGGGGGTGCCCCCAAATTCCATACCAGGCCCTTGGGGGATGTCCCCATGTTGATGGGGACAAGGGCCTCATCCCCACAACCCTTGCCCGGTGGTTGTGGGGGTCTGCGGGCGGGGGCTTATCGTAGTCTGGAAGCCCCCTTCAACAAGGGGACCTCCAGATCCCGGCCCCCCCTGTGTGAAATAGTAACAGGTACATTGTACTCCTACCATTTCATAAAAAAGTGTCAAAATTTGTAAAAACACACAGACACAGCATTGGACAAGTCCTTTATTAAAAAAGAAAAAAACATTCCAGCGATGTAATTCTTCCTCATCCCGGGATACGGAGAAAGACGCCGCCACAACACGAGCCGCCTCCATGGGAGGAGCCCACTAAATGATGCTGGAACTGCCGTGACAGTTCTTAAAAAGCTGAGGGTGGGGCCACCCGTGACGTGCGTGGGTGACCACGGCCCCTCTGACGCAACTGGGAAATGCCGCGGGGTTACTATTGACATATACGGGTGACGCCGCCCCCCTCTGATGCTGAAGAAACCCCCGTGGCGTTAGAGGGGGGCGGGGTCACCTGTACATGTCACTGGGTAACCCCGCGGTGTTTCCCCGTTGCGTCAGAGGGGGCATGGTCACGGACCCCCACAACCACCGGGCAAGGGTTGTGGGGATGAAGCCCTTGTCCCCATCAACATGGGGACATCCTCCCCATGTTGAGGGCATGTGGCCTGGTATGGTTCAGGAGGAGGGGTGCTCTCTCGTCCCCCCTCTTTTCCTGTGGCCTGCCAGGTTGCGTGCTCGGATAAGGGTCTGGTATGGATTTTGGGGGGGACCCCCACGCCATTTTTTTTTTTTTTAATTTTGGCACGGGGTTCCCCTTAATATCCATACTAGACCTGAAGGGTCAGGTATGGAATTTGGGAGGACCCCCACGCTATTTTATTTTTTAAATTTTGGTTCGGGGTTCCCCTTAATATTCATACCAGACCCAAAGGGCCTTGTAATGCACTGTGGGGGATCCCAGGCCATTTTTATCAATGAACTTTTATGTGTATTGTCTGGAATGGCACTAGCGCTAGTACTTTTAAATTACTTTTTTTTTCTTTGAAATGTCATATTGCTGTCAGACTGTTCTAAACACAGGAAACATGCGCCACTTTACAGGCATACTATAGACACCCCCCATGCACCAAATTTAAAGGAATATTACTTTTTTATTGTTTTACTCTAAGCATTATTAAAATCGCGTTCGTTTTTTAAATTTTTTTCTGCATTGATACATGTCCCCTGGGGCTGGACCCAGGTCTCCAAACACTATTTATGGCAAAGAACTTGCATATAAGCCTTCAGTGAGAACTTTGGATTTTGCAGGTTCGAGCCCTATTGACTTCCACTATTCCAGCATATGTGATCTGACAGGCATTATTGCCGGAAATAGCGCTGCTTTCCATTTGCATTAGCGCTGATTTTCTGAGAGTTTAAGTCTTTCTGGCATTTTTTGAGAGCTATTTTTTGGTACTGCAGGATAATTTTTTGGCGCTATAGTAAATGATCCCCACTGTGACCAGAGCAATACAGTGTTACCATAGTAACACTGTACTACTCTGAGGAAGTGAGCAAGATTTTTTTTTTTTTTTTTACACACTGTAATTGCTTATACCAGTGAATTTCACTGGTGTAAGCAACCATTTCTACTGAATAAAACTGATTAATTTAGTGTTTACTATTGTGATTAGCTGTGATTTATCTCAGCTAATCACATGGTACAGATGGGCTGTGATTGGCCCTTTCTGTACCATCAATGTGACCAATCACAGCTAGCAGCACAATTGTACATGTGATCTTCTGTGTTTGGTAACAGCGATCACATGGTACCAGAAGCGAACTGGTATACTGATCTGTCATTGAGGATTCAGGAGTACGTCATATTGACAATAGACAGGGCAGGAAGTGGTTAATAAAGAACTTCACTACCATAGTCAGGGACTGCTTAGCAACCAGCAGCTGTTGACACAACAAACACTTTGGTGAAAAGTATGTAACATACAATATAGTGTATATCCACTTCAGCTCCAGAAGATTTACCTCCCTTCACGATGAGGCCATTTTTTGTGATATGGCACTGCGTTATTTTTAACTGACAATTGCCCGGTCGTGTGACACTGTACCCAAATAAAATGTATGTCCTTTTTTTTTCCCACAAATAGAGCTTTCTTTTGGTGATATTTGATCACCTCTGTGGTTTTTATTTTTTGCGCTATAAACAAATTAATAGCGACAATTTTGGGAAAAAAAAAACAATATTTTTTACTTTCTTCTATAAAATACATCCAATAAAAAAATTAAAAAAATCTAATTTCTTCATCAGTTTACGCCAAAATGTATTCTGCTACATATTTTTGGTAAAAAAATCACAATAAGCGTAAATTGATTTCAAAAGTAATAGCGTCTACAAACTATGGGATATATTTATGGATTTTTTATTTATTTTTTACTAGTAATGGCGGCAATCAGTGCCTTTGCCGCGTACACACGCTCGGGATTTTGGTCGGAAAAAGGTATGATGGCTTTTCCGAATGGGATTCCGCTCCAGCTTGTCTTGCATACACACGGTCACGCCAAATTCACACCGTCAAGAACGTGGTGATGTACAACACCTATGACGGCACTAGAAAAAAGAAGTTCAATAGCCAGTCGACCACCCTTTGGGCTCCTTCTGCTAATCTCGTGTTTATCTCGTGTTAGTAGAAGTTTGGTGAGAGACCATTCTCGCTTTTCAGCTTTCGCGCTTTTCAGTCCGTTTGGACAATCCGCAACTTGTGGCAGGTGACGTGGCAAGTGAACAATCCGCAATGTGTGACAGGTGACGTGGCAAGTGGACAATCCACAACTTGTGGCAGGTGACGTGGCAAGTGGACAATCCCCAACTTGTGGCAAGTGACAATCCGCAATGGGTGGCAGGTGGACAATTTGCAACTTGTGGCAAGTGACAATCCACAACTTGTGGCAGGTGACGTGGCAAGTGACAATCTGCAGCTTGTGGCAGGTGACGTGGCAAGTGACAATCCGCAGTTGTGGCAGGTGACGTGGCAAGTGACAATCTGCAGCTTGTGGCAGGTGATGTGGCAAGTGACAATCCGCAACTTGTGGCAGGTGACGTGGCAAGTGAACAATCCACAATGTGTGACAGGTGATGTGAGAGGCAACGTGGCAAGTGACAATCCACAACTTATGGCAGGTGACGTGGCAATTGGACAATCAGCAATGTGTGGCAGGTGATAGTGGACAATTTGCAACTTGTGGCAGGTGACGTGGCAAGTGACAATCCGCAACTTGTGGCAGGTGACGCTGCAAGTGACAATCCACAACTTGTGGTAGGTGACGTGGCAAGTGGACAATCCGCAACTTGTGGCAAATGATAACCTGCAACATTTGACAAGTGACAATCTGCATCTGGTGGCAGGCAAGTGACACACTCAGGGCTCCCACTGATTCTGCATTATGGTGAGTTGAACTATTTCATTTTCTATAACAATGTAATAACAGAAATAATGTGTTTTAATCATCCTGACACTATAATAACCATGGTGCCGTGATGATTGAAACGCCAGCATCAGCTATTTCCCTGATAAATTGCCCCCCAAAAAACGTATTTTCTGGCAGTCTCTGGCGAGACTAGACTCTGGATCCGCCCCTGGGTGAGGGGGGGCCCATACAACATTTTGCTATGGGGCCCTGTTATTTCTAGTTACGCCCCTGGCCACAGGAATGGCAGACTGTGGCATCCCACTTTGCCGACCGTTGGGACTTTCCCAACTGTGGAGGGGCAATTGATGGGAAGCACGTCCACATCATCCCACCACCCCACTCGGGGTCATACTATTTTAATTATAAGGGTTTCAATAGTATTGTGTTGATGGCGGTGGTGTCAGCGACATACGAGTTTCTCTATGTGGACGTGGGGAGGAATGGCCGGATGTCGGATGGTGGAGTCTTTGCCCAGACGGAATTCTACCAGTGGCTTGGGATTGCCACCTGCGGAAGAGAACGTGGAAGGACTCCTGTTTGTTTTTATTGCTGATGAAGCGTTTGGTCTGGGTGATCACCTGATGAGGCCATTCCTCCAGAGGACCCTCACCCCGGAGAAGAGGGATTTTAATCTCCGGCTGGCCAGAGCCAGAAGAGTCGTGGAGAACACCTTTGGGATAATGGCCAGCCGGTTCCGCCTATTTCTAATGGCTATAAATATGGCGGAGTACAAATGTAACCACATCGTGTTAGCATGCTGCATCTTGCACAAATTTTTAACGCAAAATGCTACTAATTATGTAGCCTCAGTTGGGCCTGAGGCCGGACTTCATGAACCAACAATGACAGCCCTGGAACCTGGCCGTCCTGGCTTGCCCCCCCAAAGCGCCCGTGAAGTGCGTCAAAAATATGTGGAATATTTTACGGGTAGGGGGGCCATTGCTATGCCAGCAAATTTTTAAATATTAGCAAAATAAAAAAAATGATATGATAAAATCATGAATTGGATTTACTGCTTGTGTTTCTTTTATTTGTCTCCTAGGTTCTCCTGGTGCACTTGTAGTGCTAAGTGGTTTTTCCATTATTTAAATAACACCCATTGTCAGTGTAAATACCAACTTAATACAAAAACTGGTATTGAGCATTGAAAGAAGAAGCTACACATTCTTGAGTATAAAACATTTTACTCCATGCACATCCACATGTGCGTTGTAAAACCTTTTTTGGTAAAAAAATAACATCTTTGTTTTATACATTTTTACCTTGAAAAATTTTTTTTTGGTACATAAACAGGCATGTTTCAAAACATAGCATACACAACTCAGGAACTTACGAAGTTCAACATTGAAAAACTGAAGGCAATATCAGACATTATAGTGTTAAAAATATCTTGATCTTGCCTTCATCAGATGGGGTGATGTCCCCCTGTAAAAGCCAAATTTAGAAGATGCACACAAATTGGGAGTCAAAATGGGGATCTCCCTCCTGATCCCATGCCTAATGTCAACATGTGCTATCTCCCATCATGGGGGATCAATGGACGTGTTTTGGGGGTGCAACCCCTTCCTCTCACCTACTAGAGTTGCGAGGAAGGGGTTGTACTCACAAAACACGTACATTGAAATCCCCTGATGGCAGATAGCACATGTTGACACATCGTGTGCATCTTCCAAATTTGGCTTTTAAAATGTATAAAAAGGTTATTTAAATTTTCTATTAAAAAAAAAGAGTTTTTTTGGGGGGGATTTAGATTCTCCCTAATACATCAATCATGTTCTTCTTTCTTTGTTCAATCTCCTTGTTTTTTTCCTTTATGAGGTCTAAATCCCGACTACACCACATTATGTCCTGGATTAGCCTTTGTGCACTGTCAGTTGTGAAATTAGTAGATTGTTCTTCTACAACATGCACATCACCTAAAAGAAAAAATACACATCATGTATTATAAATATGCAGGCATACATCTATTACCTGAATCTGTGGTGTCAGACACTCACCTGTTGTGGTGACAATTCCCACCACCTCTCCTTCCTCCACATCCTGAGGTTGTGTCCTCTGTTCCCCTTCTTCAGAAAGTGGGGGGTTCCTGGAGTCCTCAGACATCCCGAGTCTTTTCTCCCCTATGAAAATGAAACAAAAGGTATACTTAGCACACAGATATTTGTGGCCAGAAATATGAATGTGAAACATTGTTTCGAAGTGGGGTACAATTGTCTGTTTGGGCAGAGTGCCAAGTTGAAGACATTATTTATTCCCTTAACAAAGCTGCAATACTTACCTTTTTTGGAAAAGTTTCACACATGTAGACACCCCAAGTATCCACTGGAGTACCTGTGTGGGACACTAGTGTGGGACACTAGTGCTCCTGAGTCCAGATGTGTAAACAGCTGCTGAGTGTCCTCTCCTTACATTACACTGAATCAAGTTTGCTATTCATTCTAGTTACAAACACATCTAGACAACAATGTCCTAAACTTCTTTTAATACAAATTAGCATGACCAAATGTAGTTAACCCTGTATCTGCCTAAAACATTGTATTTAGTTGGTGAATGAACGATGTTTACTGCGAACGATTACTGTGCCCACGAGCCTGAAAGTTGCCATTTTAAACTGTACAACAGTAAAGAAAAGCACATGGAGCAGCATGCAAGTAATAATAATAATAATAATAATAATAATAATAAGAACACACAACTACTTACTTTTTAGAAGCACTTTCTTGGTCCTTCTGTACTGATCCTGCTCCCTCAATTTAAGGTCTGACCAGCGTTTCCTCAATTGCTTCTTGGATCGTCGTACCCCAAAATTCCGGTGCAGACTCTTCACAACTTTAGTCATGATCTTGGCCTTTCTCACATTTGGGTTTAGGTAAGGTCCATACTTCTCATCATAGTCGGCCCTCTTCAAGATGTCCACCATCTCCACCATCTCTACAAGGGCCATATTTAAGGCCTTAAATCTTCTCCTCCGGTATCGGGACGTTTCGGGCTCTGGGCTTTCCTCCTCATTGCTGCTATTACACACCTGCTGTGTCTCCGCCATGTTCATCTCCCACTGCACTGAAAGAGAAGGTAACTACACACAGAACATACCTACGTTCTGTGTGCGTAGAAAAGAGGACCGGAAGCACCGAACGTTCTAACGAAGGTAACATTTTAACTTGGGACATCAGTGGCCTATACTGATTCAAGATTGAGGCCTATATTGGGATAAGATTAGGAGAGTTTAGCCTGATATTAGTGTTTTTGTCTTGTATTTTGTCTTGCAGCAAATATGAAACAATTCAAAGACCCTGATTTCATGGGCCATTTCATTGACAAATACAGGGATATGCATAATTTGGGGGAGGTTAAAACCCCCTATATCGCAATAAACCAGCTAGGAAGGTATCGCTGGAGAAACTGCTGCAATTTGTGAAGATGCAGGTCTCCAACGCAGACATCGAGTTTGTGGAGAGGAAAATTGGTAGCTTGAGAAGCACGTATAGGAAGGAGCTTAATAAGGTCCAGGCTTCCATGAGATCAGGAGCAGCAGCAGAAGATGTGTATGTACCCAGTCTGTGGTACTACAACAGGATGCAGTTTCTGGAAGACCGGATGGAAGTCAGGGAATCACTTTCTACACTTCCATCCAGCCTTCCCTCAACCCTTCACTCAACCCCAGCTGAGGCTTCCGAGGACCAACCTGGGTCTTCCAACCTGGAAGAAGTTGAGGAACCCAGCTGGAGCCAGGTATAGTATTTTTTAATGTATTTATTGTCAGAAATGTATTGTTGTCAACTAGATGTTATTATTGATAACAAATGAATGGTTTAACGAAAAGTGTTTTACATATCAATAGACAGTAGGGGCCAAAAATGAGTGTGACAAGAATGAAAAATGCTGGGCTCAGAATGATAGTCTTTTCTATTTATTAACATTCAATTTGCAACAGTCATGAGCTGAAAATTGTGTGTGATTGATGAACCAAAAACTAAAACTATGTTCCTTTTTCATACACAGGAAGACCTCAGCCAGGATGAGGCTCTGGAATATGGCACACAGGAGGAGGCGGGGGTAAGTGACGAATGTGCTAGCTCCATTACGAACGCTAGTTTTTCCAGACCGGGCGCTTCCGTCTCGTACTTGATTCTGAGCATGCGTGATTTTTGGCGCGTCGGAATTGCATACAGATGATTGCATTTTCAGTTAGAAACTTTTCCCGACCAAAAAATTGAGAACCTGCTCTCAATCTTTTGCTGGCTGGAATTCCGCCAGCAAAAGTCTGATGGAACATACACACAGCCGCATTTTCCAACCAAAAGCTCTCATTGTAGTTTTGCTGGCGGCATTTCCGATTGCGTGTATGGGGCATTATAGCGGGTCTGCAATATTGTGGTGGACACATCGGACACCTAACTGACACTTTTGAGACTTTTTTGGAAACCAGTGAAACCAATATAGTGATCAGTGCTAAAAATATGCACTGTCACTGTACTAATGACACTGGCAGGGAAGGGGTTAACATCTAGGGCGATCAAGGGGTTAAATGTGTGACTAAAATGTGTTACTGTGTACTGTTTTTAGTAAGCTTAGTATGTGCTGTTTGTTACTTCTTGCTTTGGGGGGGATTTGTGCTTGAAGGGGGGGTAATTTTAGCTGAGATGACGAGCTTGGGAGGGGGAATTTGTGGTGCTGGGAGGGGGTATTTGGGGGAGAGGAGAATTCTTGCTGGGGAATTTTGGAGAGTAGAATTGTGTGGGGAAGATTTGTCCTGGAATGGGGGTTGTGCTGGAAGGGAGGATTTGGGGGATGAAAGAGGATTTTTTTCTGGGAGGGGGAAGAGGATTTGTGTTGGGAGGGGGAATTGAGGGGAGTGGGGAAATGTACTGCAATGGGGAGGGGGGGATTGTGTTGAGAGGAGGTATCTGGAGGAACAGAGGATTTATGCTGAGGAAGGAGGAAGGGGGATTGCAGGAATGATTTGTGCTGGGGCGGGGGCAAAGATTTGCTCTGGGAGGTTTGAGCGTGCATTCAGCATTTTTGCTGAAAGGCTAAAGGGGGAAGGATACTGCTTGTGGGGGGAATTTTGCAGTTTACTGACCCCTACACTGTACGTTACTAGGGATGAGCCGAAAACACCCCCCTGTTCGGTTCGCACCAGAACATGCGAACAGGAAAAAAGTTCGTTCGAACACGTGAACACCGTTAAAGTCTATGGGACACGAACATGAATAATCAAAAGTGCTAATTTTAAAGGCTAATATGCAAGTTATTGTCATAAAAAGTGTTTGGGGACCTGGGTCCTGCCCCAGGGGACATGGATCAATGCAAAAAAAAGTTTTAAAAACGTCCGTTTTTTCAGGAGCAGTGATTTTAATAATGCTTAAAGTCAAACAATAAAAGTGTAATATCCCTTTAAATTTCGTACCTGGGGGGTGTCTATAGTATGCCTGTAAAGGGGCGCATGTTTCCTGTGTTTAGAACAGTCTGACAGCAAAATGACATTTTGAAGGAAAAAACTCATTTAAAACTACCCGCGGCTATTGCATTGCCGACAATACACATAGAAGTTCATTGATAAAAACGGCATGGGAATTCCCCAAAGGGGAACCCCGAACCAAAATTAAAAAAAAAAAATGACGTGGGAGTCCCCCTAAATTCCATACCAGGCCCTTCAGGTCTGGTATGGATATTAAGGGGAACCCCGGCCAAAATTTAAAAAAAAAAATGACGTGGGGTTCCCCCTAAATTCCATACCAGACCCTTCAGGTCTGGTATGGATTTTAAGGGGAACCCCGCGCCAATAATAAAAAAAAAAACGGCGTGGGGTCCCCCCAAAAATCCATACCAGACCCTTATCCGAGCACGCAACCTGGCAGGCCGCAGGAAAAGAGGGGGGGACGAGAGTGCGCCCCCCCCTCCTGAACAGTACCAGGCCACATGCCCTCAACATTGGGAGGGTGCTTTGGGGTAGCCCCCCAAAACACCTTGTCCCCATGTTGATGAGGACAAGGGCCTCATCCCCACAACCCTGGCCGGTGGTTGTGGGGGTCTGCGGGCGGGGGGCTTATCAGAATCTGGAAGCCCCCTTTAACAAGGGGACCCCCAGATCCCGCCCCCCCCGTGTGAAATGGTAAGGGGGTACAAAAGTACCCCTACCATTTCACTAAAAAACTGTCAAAAATGTTAAAAATGACAAGAGACAGTTTTTGACAATTCCTTTATTTAAATACTTCTTCTTTCTTCTATCTTCCTTCATCTTCTGGTTCTTCTGGCTCTTCTGGTTCTTCCTCCGGCGTTCTCGTCCAGAATCTCCTCCGTGGCGTCTTCTATCTTCTTCTCCTCGGGCCGCTCCGCACCCATGGCATGGGGGGAGGCTCCCGCTCTTCTCTTCTTCTTCATCTTCTTCTCTTCTTCTTTTCTTCTCTTCTTCATTTTCTTCTCCGGGCCGCTCCGCACCCATGCTGGCATGGAGGGAGGCTCCCGCTGTGTGACGGCGCTCCTCGTCTGACAGTTCTTAAATAACGGGGGGTGGGGCCACCCGGTGACCCCGCCCCCCTCTGACGCACGGTGACTTGACGGGACTTCCCTGTGACGTCACGGGGAATGCCACAGGGAAGTCCCATCATGTCCCGTGCGTCAGAGGGGGCGGGGTCACCGGGTGGCCCCGCCCCCCGTTATTTAAGAACTGTCAGACGAGGAGCGCCGTCACACAGCGGGAGCCTCCCTCCATGCCAGCATGGGTGCGGAGCGGCCCGGAGAAGAAAATGAAGAAGAGAAGAAAAGAAGAAGAGAAGAAGATGAAGAAGAAGAGAAGAGCGGGAGCCTCCCCCCCATGCCATGGGTGCGGAGCGGCCCGAGGAGAAGAAGATAGAAGACGCCGCGGAGGAGATGCTGGACGAGAATGCCGGAGGAAGAACCAGAAGAGCCAGAAGAACCAGAAGAACCAGAAGATGAAGGAAGATAGAAGAAAGAAGAAGTATTTAAATAAAGGAATTGTCAAAAACTGTCTCTTGTAATTTTTAACATTTTTGACAGTTTTTTAGTGAAATGGTAGGGGTACTTTTGTACCCCCTTACCATTTCACACAGGGGGGGGGCCGGGATCTGGGGGTCCCCTTGTTAAAGGGGGCTTCCAGATTCCGATAAGCCCCCCGCCCGCAGACCCCCACAACCACCGGCCAGGGTTGTGGGGATGAGGCCCTTGTCCTCATCAACATGGGGACAAGGTGTTTTGGGGGCTACCCCAAAGCACCCTCCCAATGTTGAGGGCATGTGGCCTGGTACGGTTCAGGAGGGGGGGGGCCGCACTCTCATCCCCCCCTCTTTTCCTGCGGCCTGCCAGGTTGCGTGCTCGGATAAGGGTCTGATATGGATATTTGGGGGGACCCCACGCCGTTTTTTTTTTTTTTTTTTGGCGCGGAGTTCCCCTTAAAATCCATACCAGACCTGAAGGGTCTGGTATGGAATTTAGGGGGACTCCCACGTCATTTTTTTTTTTTAATTTTGGTTCGGGGTTCCCCTTTGGGGAATTCCCATGCCGTTTTTATCAATGAACTTCTATGTGTATTGTCGGCAATGCAATAGCCGCGGGTAGTTTTAAATGAGTTTTTTCCTTCAAAATGTCATTTTGCTGTCAGACTGTTCTAAACACAGGAAACATGCGCCCCTTTACAGGCATACTATAGACACCCCCCAGGTACGAAATTTAAAGGGATGTTACACTTTTATTGTTTGACTTTAAGCATTATTAAAATCACTGCTCCTGAAAAAACGGCCGTTTTTAAAACTTTTTTTTGCATTGATCCATATCCCCTGGGGCAGGACCCAGGTCCCCAAACACTTTTTATGACAATAACTTGCATATTAGCCTTTAAAATTAGCACTTTTGATTTCTCCCATAGACTTTTAAAGGGTGTTCCGTGGCATTCGAATTTGCCGCGAACACCCCAAATTGTTCGCTGTTCGGCGAACTTGCGAACAGCCAATGTTCGAGTCGAACATGAGTTCGACTCGAACTCGAAGCTCATCCCTATACGTTACACACCCCTGCCTCCTGCACTCTTTTTTACTTTGATTCCTACTATGCATTACACACTCTTGTCCCCTGTGTTCTGTGCATTACACACTCCTGTTCCCTGCACTCTGTGAATTACATACTCCTGGATCCCTGCATTCTGAGCATAACAGTCCTGTCCACTTCACTCTGTGGATTATGTACTCCTGACCCCTGCTCTGTGTGTGGCACTGACTATAGCACTCTGTGTTTTACATACTCCTGATCCTTGAACACATTGCATTACACACCCTGGACTGCTGCACTCTGTGTTATGTATCTTAAACCTGACCCTGACTACAGCACTCTGTGTGTTATGCAATCCTGACCCTTGCATTTGCACACCATTGACCCCTGTACTCTGCCTTACAGACTCCTGTACAATATACACTATATTGTACATTACATACTTCTCACTACAGTGTTTATTGTCTCGACAGTTACTAGTTGCTAAACAGTCCCTGACTATTTTAATGAAGTTCTTCTTTAAGGGCGTGGGGTTGTGATGTGGACATAAGAGTGAGTGGACACATGTAGGGCATGCTCCAACTCCTCTATCCTGCACTGGCTAACCTCCCAAAAGCTATGCCCTGAGTTTTCTGATGGCAGCTGTGTTGACTTTCCTTGATTTTCCTTAATCCTCTTCTCCTTACAATCAGCTCTCTCAATCGACTCTCCTGCCTCAGGATACAGCCATCTGCTAGCTGGGACACAGGAACATGAACATTATCGATTCAACCCTGGCTACCCAGTGGTTTCACTCCTTTCACATTATACTCCCCTTTTCCTTAAAGTGACTGTCCGGTATATTTTTTGTGGCAGAGCTGTTACTTGTTGTGCCTGTGTCACTGGCACTCTCGAGGTGGTCAGACGGGGGGGTCTGCCGGGCCTGCCGGGACTTTTCCTTTGCTGAGTGGTACCTGGTGGGGCAATCCTCAGATCCTCGTAGACAGTAGGAGTGGGCAATGTTTAGAGAATACTTTGGTGGGCCTCGGGAGACTTTGGTGAAGCCTGAGGAGGGACGCTGCTACCTGTTGTTCCGGTGTCACTGGCGCTCCCGAGGTGCTCAGATGGGGAGTCTGCTGGGTCTGCCTGGACTTTTCCTTTGCTGAGTGGTACCTGGCAGGGGGCAATCGTCGAATCCTCGTAGCCGGCAGGAGTGGGCTGTGTTTAGAGAATACTTTGGCGGGCCTCGGGAGACTTCGGTGAAGCCTGAGGAGGAACGCTGGTGATCCCCCTACAAAATCCTTACAAATCGGAGCTGTGGTCAGCCCCGGCCTGCTGGACTCGGTAGAATTCAGTGAAAATCGGCAGAGTCTGTGGAGACTCGTTTAAAGGAGTAGGCAACCTAAATAAACTTCATTAAATTAAAAAATTTCGGGGAAGATCTGCGCTGCAAAAGCAGCAGAATATGTGCAAAATAAATCTAATAATTAAGAAGGGGGAAAAGGGAAGAGAGAGGAGGATAGGAGGAATGGAGAGAAGGGGTAGAAATAAAATGACCAAACTATAGAAAGAGGGACAGGGGGCTTTAAATCCTGTAGCCCCTATACAAGATGATGACGGATCTTCTTACCAAACACAAAGTGGTAAATTTACAAAAGAGAAGGCTAGAGAAGCTGCAGCTGCTAAACATGTAAAATTTGCACTGGTATCAAAAGATGGTGAAAATAAAGCCCCTCAGCATAATGCTAGTGAAGAATTGGAAGTTTCTAGCACTGATATAACTACTTTGCATGAACACTGGGACCAAAGGATATGTAAAGTGGAAGAAATGGATAAAAGTGCAAGATTGCACACTGAGAAACAGTCAAATGGCATGTATACATCAACAACATCATTAATACCACTAGAACCTACACTACTAGACGTGCTGAAAGCAGTACAAAAATGTCAGAAGTCTATAGGCAATTTAACCAGGCAAGTGCAGGGACTGAAAGAAGAATTTATTTTCCTATGCCAGGATGTACAGAAAATAAGGGAAAGAACGTCTGTTTTGGAAGATCGTGTTAAAGAATTAGAGGATACTTCACTGCCACTGGGCAAAGATATTAAAGTAGCAATGAAAAAAAATCAGATATTAATGCTCGTAAGCTGGAAGATCTCGAAAATCATTTTCAACATAATAATATTAGTCTGGTGGGTCTCCCAGAGCATTCTGAGGGAGCAAACCCTACAGAATTTGAAGAAACATGGCTATGGGAGACAATTGGGAAAGAATATTTTTCTATGTCTTTCTCAGTTAAAAGAGCACATTGAGTAACTAGTAGGCCTCTACCAGCAGGAGCCCCCCCCCACGGCCATTTTGAATTTGACGACTTAATCAATGAGACAGAGATCTTATTGTCAGAAGAGCTAGATCATTGAAGGAAGTCACTTTTAATGGAACTAAAGTTATGATCTTTTGGATTTTTCTCCTAAAATACAAAAACTGCGTGCTAAATTTCAAGATGTAAAAAAAAAGACTGCAGACCCTGCAACTGTCCTATTCAGTGCTATACCCTGCTAAATTTAGAGTAGAGGCAAATGAAGTTGCACATTTTTTTGAAAAGCCACAGATTGCTACCGAATGGCTGGGCAGGCACTATAAATAATTTTTTTTATCGGAGGAGAGAGTCCAGTGAAAATCACGGAATATACTCTCCATACTTTGTTCCTGTGGGAAATGTTTGGATTCAATTTTTAGTTTTTTGTATTTGTAGGAATATTATTAGGTATATGTTCATTTTTGGGAGTTTTCTTTTTTTTAAAAATAGTTTTCAAAATTTAATTCTAAGTATTGGAAAAAAATTATTACCGGTATGTGTATACTGTAATATTTTTTTTTTGTAAGACCCTTTGGGAGGTTGCTATTTAAGGGGATGGCAGCCTTTCAGGGGTTTATATGGGATTTCCATATGTTTGGGGATTTTTTTTTTTGTGGTTGTTATTTTATTTTTTGTATAGATTTCTTTATATGCGCTCACCAGATAATTAAAGTAAATACAGAATCTTCTTACAAAGAATCTTAAAATATATTAGTTTGATATTATTAAAATGGATAAAAGATGGGAATCGCTTTTTGTCATTGGCAAGAGTTATTTATTCCAGGGCTATGATTCAAAAATCTGATACTGTAGTAATATGTCAATTTTAATGCAAGTATTAGTATCTTGGAACATTAGGGGGCATAGCGACCTAGTAAAGATACAAACTATGTTCACTACATTTTACATATACATTTACATTTACTACATATTTTTACATACATTTACATACATTTACATACATTTACTACATATTTTTCACTATTTTCTCTGTTTATTATTTGCCTGCAGGAGACTCATTTAAATACACAGAAATGAAACTATTTGAAGTGTGCACAATATAGTAGGCAATATCACTCTACTTATACTACATATTCCAGAGGAGCTCTATATTGATAGCAAATGAAGTTGATTTCTCCTACAGACAGGTACAAACAGATACTAAAGGTCGCTATATTTTTTTATTGTGTACAATGTACAGAAAATCATATGTGTTAGCTAATATATACAGTATCTCACATAAGTCAGTACACCCCTCACATTTTTGTAAATATTTTATTATATCTTTTCATGTGACAACACTGAAGAAATGACACTTTGCTACAATGTAAAGTAGTGAGTGTACAGCTTATATAACAATGTAAATTTGCTGTCCCCTCAAAATAACTCAACACACAGCAATTAATGTCTAAACCGCTGGCAACAAAAGTGAGTACACCTCTAAGTGAAAATGTCCAAATTGGGTCCAAAGTGTCAATAGTTTGTGTGGCCACCAATGGAGTCCTTTTCCATGCCTCCATGACAACATCACAGAGCCGATGGATGTTAGAGACCTTGCGCTCCTCCACCTTCCATTTGAGGATGCCCCACAGATGCTCAATAGGGTTTAGGTCTGGAGACATGCTTGGCCAGTCCATCACCTTTACCCCCAGCTTTTTTAGCAAGGCAGTGGTCATCTTGGAGGTGTGTTTGGGGTCGTTATCATGTTGGAATACTGCCCTGTGGCCCAGTCTCCAAGGGGAGGGGATCATGCCCCGCTTCAGTATGTCACAGTACATGTTGGCATTCATGATTCCTTCGATGAACTGTAGTTCCCCAATGTCGGCAGCACTCATGCAGCCCCAGACCATGACACTCCCACCACCATGCTTGACTGTAGCCAAGACACACTTGTCTTTGTACTTCTCACTGGTTGTAGCCACACATGCTTAACACCATCTGAACCAAAAAAGTTTATCTTGGTCTCATCAGACCACAGGACATGGTTCCAGTAATCCATTCCCTTAGTCTGCTTTTCTTCAGCAAACTGTTTGCGGGCTTTCCTGTGCATCATCTTTAGAAGAGTCTTCCTTCTGGGACGACAGCCATGCAGACCAATTTGATGCAGTGTGCTGCGTATGGTCTGAGCACTGACAGTCTGACCCCCCCCACCTCTTCAACCTCTGCAGCAATGCTGGCAGCACTCATACATCTATTTCCCAAAGACAACCCCTGGTTATGACGCTGAGCACATGCACTCAACTTCTTTGGTTGACCATGGCGAGGCCTGTTCTGAGTGGAACCTGTCCTGTCAAACTGCTGTATGGTCTTAGCCACCATGCTGTAGCTCAGTTTCAGGGTCTTGGCAATCTTCTTATAGCCTAGGCCATCTTTATGTAGAGCAACAATTCTTTTTTTCAGATCCTCAGAAGTTCTTTGCCATGAGGTGCCATGTTGAACTTCCAGTGACCAGTATGAGAGAGTGAGAGCGACAACACCAAATTTAACACACCTGCTACCCATTCACAACTGAGACCTTGTAACACTAATGAGTCACATGACATCGGGAGGGAAAATGGCTAATTGGGCCCAATTTGGACATTTTCACTTAGGGGTGTACTCACTTTTGTTGCCAGCGGTTTAGACATTAATGGATGTGTGTTGAGTTATTTTGAGGGGACAGCAAATTTACACTGTTATACAAGCTGCACACTCACTACTTTACTTTACATTGTAGAAAAGTGTCATTTCTTCATTGTTGTCACATGAAAAGATATAATAAAATAGTTACAAAAATGTGAGGGGTGTACTCACTTTTGTGAGATACTGTATTTACCACCCACATATTCCTCAGAGGTACTTAAAGAACTATTGAACTTTGATTCTGATAAAACTAATGTTCCTTGGTTAATAATAAAATATTTCAATAATTACCTTGACCCTTCTTTAGACAGATATGGTTTAGCTACAGCTCCAGTAACTTCTGTATGTACTCCCTTTGCTGGCTATATTTGGCAGATTAGCCTTATGGATGTCTGGAGAATGCTACATTCTAATGATAGAGTGTTTTCTTGTTTCTCTAGCACCCATGGGACTTTATCTAGAATAGACCTGACATTAGTTACATCAATGATGCTACCTGTGATATCTGAAGTAGTTTTTGCAGTTATTGGTTTGACCTTTTTCCTTCAAAACAGAAAATAATGCATGATGTTCTGGCCTATGGTACTATTAATAAGCCCACTGTATCTTCACAGATTTATTGGGATTCTTTAAAAGCCTATATGAGAGGTTTGTTTATATCCCAAATTTCAAGGATAAAAAAAAACAAAAAATCTAGGGCTAGGGAATGTTTAGAGACTGAAGATGTTTTAAAGGCTGAACTTCAATATATAGCGAATCCTACCACAGAAACAGCAGAAGTAGATACAAAAACAACAGATATATGCTGATATCTCTCGTAAAAAAGCAGAGCAAAAACGCTTTTTCCTTCAGCCTTATTTTGAGGATGGGGAAAATACGGAGAATCTCTTATCAGCAATAGTAAAATCTCACAAACCAATGACACAAGTAGTAGAATTACAAATCTCTTCAACTGAAACTGCCCGAACTACTCTGGAGATTTCATCAGTATTTTTTGACTTTTATAAAAATCTGTATAGTAGCAAAGTATCCTATAAGGTGGTTGATTTGCAACTTTTTCTAAATTCCATTATGTTAGTAGAACTATCAGTGGTTGATAGGGAGATGTTGGATCAGCCTTTGACATTGGAGGAACTTCAAATTGACTCCGCTAGTTTCCCTAATAATAAAACTCCAGGAGCAGGACCTCGCGGGAAGATGGACGCCTGAGAGAAGAGCTCCCTCCGCTATCCATCCTCTCCGCTCTCACAGAAGCACCACAGCACCCGTACCACAACCCAAACATGGGCACAGCATCGCGGAACTCCTCCGCCTCCCACTCCCGCTCTCCACGGAGACAGCAGAGCGGTCTGAGCCAGAATCTTCCTGAGTTGTTCCGAACTCAGAGAAGCAACATGGCGGCCTCCTGCCAGGCTCCGTCACAGGCTCCAGCGCCATCACTGCTGAGCGTGCTGCCTATCATCCCCCTGTCTGAGCCAGGGGATCAGGACGCCCTCCACCAGCAACATCTGAGCTTCTTAGACCTGAGAGCGGTGGCGACAGACATCAAGGACACCCTGTCCGCAGCCATAGCTGACCTGAGGCTAGACATTCGCGCCATTGCTGACAGGGTACAAGAGGTAGAACAGGTGACAGCCCAGCATGGACTGGCATCCTCCGCCGAGTTACCCATAAGGTAGATACACATACCCTGCAGCTGAGAGACCTCCAGCGTCATGTGGAGGATTTGGACAACAGGGGCAGGCGCCATAACTTGTGGGTCAGGGTTCTGCCAGAATCAGTTGATTCTGAACAGCTTGCAGTCACTGTAACTGGCTTGTTTAACAACCTGCTGGATAGACCAGCGCAGACACGAGTAGAAATGGAGCGTATCCACTGCGTGCTCAGGCCCAAAGGGAGAGAGAATAACCCCCCCAGAGATGTGGACTACAAGCTAAAGGAAGAAATACTCCGCAAGGCTAGAAATACAATATAACTTTCACATGGGGGCTCTGACATCCACATATACCAGGAGCTCTCTGGTATTACGCTGCAACACAGGAGAGATCTAAAGCCGTTGCTGGATACCCTGTGCGCTAAGGGCATACATTATAGGTGGAAATTCCCCTTTGGCCTCTCCGCCACCAACCAAGGCCGCATGGCCTTACTACGGGTACCGGAAGACCTACAATCGTTCTGTGAAACCCTGGACATCCCAGTGATAGAGGTTCCGAATTGGTACGCCAACCGAATTTCGCCGCCGCCAACCGCCCAGTAGAGAACAACGATGAGAGGAACCGATGGAAGCCCAAAACACCAGGTACCGCAGACACAGGTCCACCTCGGGATCCAGGTCTCACGCTTCCACCAGAAGCTCCTACAACGGCAACAGCCTGACTGGTTCCCCGTGATCAAGAAGAGCCAGACGGGACTTCGGCCGTTCCGCGGACAATCTCCTGGAAACTGAAAAGAAGATCGCCATTGCCACAGCTAAGTTCCTGTCACTGTTTACTTTTTCCCCTTGCTTTTTTTCCTCTGGTGCTCTGACTTGGTCTTCCTGCTCAAGACTGCTCCCTTTTTCCTTTGTGGTTTTATTTATGTTTTTTTTTTTTTTTTTTTTACCCCCACCTTTGGCATGAGGAACAATATCTCGCAGTTATAGTTACATCCACTATAGATTGCCAATGTTCTGGGAGTGTGCTGACTCTTTTACTGCCTTCTGAGGGAGTCTCACTACGGCAATGTGTCCTGTAGCGCTTTATCACACCACCCCACAAGTTTAAGGACAGGTTTGCCCTTAGTTACACCAGCGCAGAACGTATACATTTGTTTAACACTTTACATTTACAGGTCTCCAGGTCATGTGTAGATTGGACTCTGCTTCAGGCTGTACTTATAGCTTAAACAATATTGCACAGACGTCAGCATAGGGACCTAAGGCATGTCTGCATACCCCCCCTTAAGGGGCTTCTTTTTTTTTTTTCTCTCGCTATCTAGGTTGGGACAATGCAGACATAACAAACAACTGTTGAAGGCCTGCTGGAATCGCTTTGCTATCACCACACCATGTGACCGCGCCCAGGGGACCTCTGGTATTGAGAGGACCCCTCTTACATATACACACACCATACTTGCTTCCACTATGGGCCCAATACTATCACCTCCATTCCCCCACACATATGTGCTGATTAACTGGGGTCGTCCCTTTACATCTCATGGAATCCAGCAGGCCCGTGCAAGCATGCCTTTAGTACCCGCTTATTGGGCCTTGCCAGCGCATCATGCGTGCACACAATAATGGTCACAGAGTTTTCAGTGTCCCGTATTACAGCAGGATGCACTCTTTGAGCCACACTGGAAGATAGCATTTTGTGCCCCTTTTCTGGCCTCTAATCCATTTCAACACATAATGAGAACCCTATTGAGCTCCCCTACAACTCATAGGTGGGGGACGCTCGAACCCACTTTCACACCGGAAACCTGGGGGCTGCATTGCTAACCCAGGCGCCACCGAGTTGTGCCAAATATACATCAAAGCCACCTTAATTAATGGGCACGGACATATATACTTCCTGCAGAACCTTTTGCAAAACTAGAATGTAGGGATGTTCTCACTATAGTTAACCGTGTGTTTATAAGTTTTCCTGTTACCTCCTTAGGGGAAAAAAGATGTTTTAGAAATGTTTTAGTTTTGTTTTATTATTAATGAGGTTGACATTATAAGTTTCACTATTCTTTTCTACTGCCTTCCGACGGCTGACTTGACCTGCGCAGATAGCAGGAAGATACAATCACCACTGGCACCCTAGTAATCTATACTCCAGACGCTTGTTGCTTAAATGCGGTTCAGCTATGAGGGACCCATGATCTACAGTACATGATTAAAGGCAATACTATGGTATTAGTATAAACACAACCTGCACGCTTCCCTTACATCTCTACATATACTTGTCTTTGGATTGGATAGCGATGGCTTACTTTGACATTCGTTTATATCATCCCAGATTGGTCTCGCTCAACCCCCACACAGTAGTTTGGACTAGAGTGGGCATCCCTAGGGTTGGCACGCTCTACCATCACTCTGTACCTCACCGACTTCTTTCCTCCAGAAGAAAGGTCTGGTCCCCCGCCTTCTCGGTTCGTAGATTAGGAGTAGGTTCCTCCTACCCCGTACCCCCGTCCACATTTCCTTCCTGCTTCCCTCCCCCCCATCCCCCCTTTAAACCTCAACACTCTTTACATAGACAGGGAGTGACACTTTCATCACATCATGCCTCCTCCCGGCACCGGGGGCCCTCCCCCTCAGGTAAAGCTATACTCTCTAAATGTTAGGGGACTTAATAACCCTGAAAAAAGATCACAGCTGCTTCTTCTATTAAAAAAGGTCAAAGCCGATGTGGTGTTTCTCCAAGAAACCCACTTCAGATCTGACAGTGTCCCCAAACTTCATAACTCCTTCTATACTATGGTATTTCATGCAACTAACGATACCTCCAAATCCAAGGGAGTGTCCATTTTAATATCCAAAAACTGTCCCTTTCAAATTCAAGACACAATGCTCGATACCATTGCATGCTGCATCTTTCTCAGGAGCAAATTACACAACAAACCCGTCACGTTGGCTAACATTTACGCCCCCAACAAGCAGCAAGAACTCTTCTTCTGCAATACCTTACAGTGCCTCACTTTGTTTTACAAGGGCTTGCTGGTTGTTGGGGGTGATTTCAATTTGGCCCTTACCCCATCCCTTGACTCTTCCTCGGGATCCTCTGCCATAACCTATAGAGCACTTCGCACGATCAAAACACAGCTCGCTAACTTGACCCTGCACGACACTTGGCGCACACTACACCCCAATACTAAAGATTTCACTTTCTACTCCCCACCACACCAAAAATACACAAGGATTGACTACTTCTTTTTGACCTAGACAGACTTGGACTCCCTACTAACTGCTACCATAGAACCCATGATCCTGTCGGACAACCACCCCATCTCCATCACCATCACTTTCCCGGCAACGTATACGAAACCAATGAGTTGGCGACTGGACAACTCCCTGCCCAATGATCCAGAGCACATACAGAAAATAAACACATGCCTACAGCATTATTTTCGAGAGAATGCCTCCTCCGATACCCACCCGATGTCACGATGGGCTGCGCACAAGTGTGTCGTCCGTGGTGAATTCATATCTATGGCCGCAAAAAGACGGAAAGCTAGACAAGCCTGTATTGATAAACTATCGGAGCGCATTCATTCTCTAGAAAAGAAGTACAAACACTCACTAGCTAAGAACACTTTTCAAAAATTGTTGACGGCCAGGGAAGACCTCCTTGAGGAACTAGGGAAATCGACCAGATGTAAATATGCCCTTACACAGCGAATTTAATACGAATTTAGAAACAAATCGGGCAAACTACTAGCTAGAGCTCTTCAAAACAAACAAGCCTCCTCGACCGTCCATTCTATTTTAGATCCTGCGGGAAACAAAATAGAGACGTCGACCGGCAGCAAATCAATTTAAACAATTCTATTCCAATCTCTACAACTTACCTACCCCTCAGACGACCGATCCAGCCCAGGACAGGAAAAAACTGATAGAGGACTTCTTAACCCAATACGGCCCCCGACCCATCTCTGACAAGGAGGCAGCAAATCTAGAGAAACCGATCACATGGGAAGAGACTATCGAAGCACTTAAACAAATGAAGCCAGGCAAAAGTCCAGGACCAGACGACTTACCCTCTAGTTACTACAGAACCTTCACAGACCAGACATGCTGGTCCCACACTTCCTAAACACTTTTAACGCATTGCCCACTTCCCCCACTAAAAACCCGGATACCCTTGAGGCTCACATCACGGTGATACCTAAACAGGGTAAAGATGCTACCCTGGTCTCGAATTATAGACCTATACTGCTCATAAACGTTGACGTAAAGCTATATGCTAAAATACTGGCGAACCGCATACTCCCTCTACTCCCCTCCTTAATCTCTTTGGACCAAGTAGGCTTCATCCCCGGCCGCGAGGTCTGAGATAACACCCTGAAGGCCATCAGCATACATCACTGGATGTCCTCATCCAACACACCAGGCTTTTTCCTTTCCCTTGACGTGGAGAAGGCGTTCGACAGAGTGGCCTGGGACTACATGACAGAAGCATTACGCAAAATGGGGTTTCGAGACCGTATGCTCCAATACATTCTTGCCCTATACTCATCCCCAACGGCGAGGATCAGGGTCAACGGTCACCGGTCGGACGCCTTCTCCTTGTCGAATGGAACTCGACAGGGTTGCCCCCTAGCCCCCATCATTTTCATCCTCACGCTGGAACCCATGCTTCGTAGGCTTAGATCCAACCCGACAATCAAAGGGATTTCGATCAAGAACAACCAATGTAAATTAGCCACATACACTGACGATATCCTTCTATTTTCCACGGACCCCATAACCACAATTCCTAATCTCTTAAAAGATTTCTCCCTCTTCAAATCCCTCTCCAACCTCCAAATTAATTTTGCTAAGTCTAATAGGGCGTACACACGGTCGGATTTTGTTCGGACATTCCGACAACAAAATCCTAGGATTTTTTTCCGACGGATGTTGGCTCAAACTTATTTTGTCTACACACGGTCGCACAAAGTTGTCGGAATTTCCAATCGCCAACCACGCAGTCACGTACACCACGTACGACGAGACTAGAAAAGGCCGGTTCAGAACCAAGCGCGGCACCCTTTGGGCTCCTTTTGCTAATCTCGTGTTAGTAAAAGTTTGGTGAGAGACGATTCGCGCTTTTTCAGACTCGTGGCTTTCAGATCGTTTTCTGCCGTTCAGTTTGTGCTTGTGGGTTTGTATCTGCTCTTCAGTGCGTGCAAGCAAGTTCCGCGTGACTTTAGGTAGTCATTGTATTCTTGTTCGTTTGTTACTGGTTTTCAGGTCGCTCTTCACAGGCCTTGCTGTTCTTCAGTGTGTTCTGTTACTTCGTTCTGAGCAGCCGACCGTTTTCTAGCCATGTTTCGTATGCATACTCCTTGTAGAGTTTGTGCTGTGCGGGGGCTTGGTGTTGGGGTCCTGACCTTGACACAAGTCTAGTCCATGAACAGGGTGGGGAGGAGTTCATGGACCAAGAATTGGTTGCTTCAGCGTGACCAGTTCTGTCATATGCCTTTGCTCCGTGAGATCCGTGAGAATAATCCTGATGATTTCAGGAACTTTCTCAGGATGACGGACCCCGTGTTTCACCGTTTGTTGGCTTCGCTGACCCCCTATATCAGCAGGCAGGATACCTGCATGAGGCAAGCCATCACTCCGGAGCAGAGGTTGGTCGCTACCCTGCGGTATTTGGCCACAAGGAGAAGTCTGCAGGACTTGAAGTTCTTGACAGGCATCTCCCCCCAGGCTCTGGGTATCATCATCCCAGAGACCTGTTCTGCCATCATCCAGGTCCTACAGAAGGAGTATATGAAGGTAAGATTTTTATCCTTTAATATCACATTTTATTGTATTGAATGTTTGATAATATATTTCATTTCTTTCCTCATTCCCTAATTACCATGATTGGAATATGCTGTGTATGTCCCTTTTTGTTCTCATGCATGCTGGATTTTTATGTAATTATTATTTTATGTCCTTCATACATATTTGCCCTTCACTAACCTCCCCAGCATGGTGTCTCCTGCCCTATATTCACCTCATGTAGTCACTTAACAATGTATTTTATCAGCTCCATAGTAGTGCTTTACCCCAAACACCCCCTAAAATGTTTGGAAATGTTATTTTTGATTTAAATTCAGGCAGAGTGCCATAGGCTTTTTTTTGTGGTGTCCCCAAATAATTTTTAGTAACCCTCCCTCCCCCCAACTGCTAAGTCAGCTGATTCCAATTCTCTATCCTCAATCATCTATCTGCTGACTTTGCCAAACCCATACACACTATACCCATCTCTTTTGTGGTCAGATTTATGGATGAATTCCCCAAAGCATGTAGTGCAAGGGCCTGCCTGTATACTTTCAAATGGTACTGTTTAAGTTTTTGTATCCTATTATTATCTTGATAGGTAATAGCAGAATGTCCAAATGTCCTCAAATGTGTACAGTGTGTATTTTTATCTTTGTATTATGACACTTCTTACCTGTCCAGTGGTCTGCCAATAGTGTAACTAAGGAGGGTCTGTTCAAAGTAATACCCATTATTTAGGCATTCATCTCTCAATGAAGTGAAGAGGGTTACCTGTCCAAGATTTACACACACACCCTATAATGTTAGAAATGGCCCATGAGAGGGGGGGGGGGGATATGATAGGTGTACCTTATACTTTGGCCTTGTTAAATTCCCCTTACTAAATGCTATCTGGAGGTTGGCCCAGAATGTTTGTGTCTAATCAGCTTGCCATGTTTCTGTGAAAAAATAGTAATGTTTATTGTTTTTTCCTCAACAGTTTCCTTCCACGCCACAGGAATGGCAGACTGTGGCCTCCCACTTTGCCCAGCGGTGGGACTTTCCTAACTGTGGCGGGGCAATTGATGGGAAACACGTCCACATCGTCCCACCACCCAACTCGGGGTCGTACTATTATAATTACAAGGGGTTTAATAGTATAGTGATGTTGGCGGTGGTGTCGGCTAATTACGAGTTCCTGTATGTGGACGTGGGGAAGAATGGCCGGATGTCCGATGGTGGAGTCATCGCCAAAGACGGAGTTCTACAGGCGTCTCCAGAATGGCAGCTTGGACTTGCCAGCTCCAGAGGACAATGTGGAAGGACTCCCATTCGTGTTCGTTGCTGATGAAGCGTTTGCGCTGGGGGACCACCTGATGCGGCCATTCCCGATGAGGACCCTCACCCCGGAACAGAGGGTTTTTAATTACCGGCTGGCCAGAGCCCGAAGAGTGGTGGAGAACACATTTGGAATCCTGGCCAGCCGGTTCCGACTATTTCTGACACCCATCCATATGGCGGAGTATAAACTGAACCATATTATACTGGCGTGCTGTATTCTCCATAATTTTTTAAGGAAACATTCGGCCAACTATGCTGGCTCAGTTGGGCCTGAGGCCGGAATCCTACATCAAACCACACTGACGGCGCTTGAAAGTGGCCCTCCTGGCTTGCCCTCCCTGAGTGCCCGTGATGTCCGGTTACGCTACCTGGAGTTCTTTGCGGGTAGGGGGGCTATCAATATGCCAGACAATATGTGAAGCCTTTTTATAATAATAAAAAAAAAAAAGAAATTCTTGGTGGACATTTACTGCTTGTGTTTGTTTTAGCTGACCCTGACAGAAATGTGTTGAGTCCAGAAAATGTTGTGATTGTGTAACCTTATACAAAGCACTGTTGGCTGTTATTTCCTAAATGCAAAAACACATTTCACATCAAGTGCACTTGCAACTGCACTGAAACTGCACTTGTAGTGCAAAGAGGATTTGCCCTTAGGAAATAACCCCCATTTTTGCATAAAACAGCAATTACATCACCCCAAAAGTGTTGTATTGTAGTGTTGAGACAATAATCCACACATTCTTGAGTAAGCCACTTTTTTATACCTGCACAATCACATGTGCATTTACCAAAGGTTTTTAAAACAAACCAACATGTTTGTTGTATAACAATTTTTGCAGTAGCATTATCAAAAATCGAAATGTCCATTTCAGATAAAACAGGCCTGTGTAAAACCAACAAGAAAGGCAAAAAACTTGAACTTACAAAGTTCACATTAGGTAAAACTTGAAGGCTATATCAGACATCAGTATTTAGGAACTGGGTTTGATATAGCGTTCAGATGGGGGGAAATCACCCCTGGAAAAGCCAAATTTGGAAGATGCACACCAATTTACGAATGTCAACATGTGCTATCTGCCATCAGGGGGGATCAAGGGACGTGTTTTGGGGGAGCAAGCCCTTCCTCAACGCTACTTTATAATTGAGGAAGGGGTTGCACCCCCAAAACGCGTCCATTGATCTCCCGTGATGGCAGATAGCACATGTTGGCACAGTGTGCATCCTCCAAATTTGGCTTTTCAAAACATTGCAAAAAGATTTTAAAAATTGGACCACAATCCCAAAAATAGATTTTGTGGGGTTTTAAATTCGCCCCAAAACATCAATGATGTTATTATTTTTTTTAATAACATCATTGATTTTTTGCTGTATGTTTTGCAGTTCTACATTACACCCCATGATCTCCCTGATCAGGATCTGGGCACTTTCTGAAGTAAAGCGTTCTGGATCCACAACCTCACGATCACCTAAAAAGAGAGAAACCAAACAAAAACAGGTATCAAAAATCTGCCACCATCCATCTCTTTTACCTGAGCCTGTGGTCGCAGACACACCTGTTGTGGTGCCAATCTCCACCACATCATCTTCTTCCTCCTGCTCTTCTTCGTTTGGGGGTATTTCACCTTCTTCCATAGGTGGGGGGTCTCTGGTCTCCTTGGATGAGGGGTGTCCTCCGAGTCTTTTCTCCCCTATGTAAAACAAAAATGGTATAATTAGCACACAGATATTTGATGGCAGAACTAGAAATAGGAAACATTGCTTGGAAGTGGGGTACAATTGTCAATTTTAGCCGAGTTCCAAGATGTCTTTTTTTTTATTGCCCTTTGTCAAGCTGCAATACTTTACCTGTTTAGTACAAGCTTCACAGATGGAGACCCCCCTATAGTATACACTGGAGCACCTGTGTGCCCCCCCTAATAAAAATGGTGTTCTTGTGTCCCACACTAGTGCTCCAGCGTCCAGATGTGAAAATAGCTGCTCAGTGTCCTCTCCTTACACAGAATCTAGTTTGCATTTCATTCTAGTAACAAACCCATCTACACAAACAAATATTTGGCATCCAAGTAGGCCCAAAAAAAATGTGGGAAAATGCATACGGCCTAAACAATGATGTTTTAGAGGCCGAAAGCAAAATGTTTGATACGAACGAATAATGGGCCCATGAACATAAAAGTTGCCCTTTTAAACGTTACAATTAATAAAAGCATATGGAGCAGCACAAACGGAATAAAGACAGAAAGAATAGGAACACAGCACAACTACTTACTTTTTGCAGCACTCTCCGGATCTTTCGGTACTGCTCTGGCTCTCTCAATTTCAGGTCCGACCACCGCTTCCTGAGCTGATCTTTCAATCTTCGTACCCCGAAATTCTTGTGAAGGCTTTTGACCACTTTCGCCATGATCTTTGCCTTTCTGATGTTGGGGTTGGGGTAAGGCCCATACTTTCCGTCATAGTCGGACTTCTTCATGATGTCGACCATCTCCAACATCTCCCCAAAGGACATATTTGTGGCCTTAAAACGCCTCCTTCTGGATCGGGATGTGTCCGGATCCTGGCTTTCCTTCTCCTCCTCCTCGTTGCTATAATTAGCACACACCTGCTCTAACTCCGCCATGTGCTCTTCACCCACTGCGCCGAACGAAAAGGGGCGGGGAATAGACTAGAAAGAACGTCAGGGGCGGGCGGAGTTACACGCATGCGCAGTGTGTATAAAGCTTAACAAGCGTGCGTATTACGTACGATCTGTGAGCGGAGGAAGAAGCATTGGACGTGCCGATCGTAAGAACGAAATGAGAGACAAACTTGTGCCTATACTGCTTCTACATTGAAGCCTATATTGTAACAAGATTAGGAGAGTTTTGTCTGACATTAGGCTTTGTCTTGTGTTGTGTCTTGCAGTGAACATGGATATCTTACTGAAAGATAATGACTTCATGTCAGTATTCATAGATATCTTAAGGGAGCTGCCCTGTCTGTGGGAGATTAACCACCCCCATATCAAGAACCAAACAAAGAGGAAGGCAGCACTGGTGCAATTGTGTGAAATTGTGAAGCAGGTGATCCCCACGGCAGACATTACCTATTTAAAGATATTAATTGGTGGCCTGAGGAGCACATATCTAAGGGAGCGCAAGAAAGTCCTGGATTCCCAGAGATCCGGAGCTGCAGATGACATCTATGTCCCCAGGATGTTGTACTACGACAGGCTGCATTTTCTGGCAGGCCAGACTGAACCCAGGCCATCCCTCTCCAGTCTTCCTTCCACGCTTCCTTCCCCCCTGGCTGAGGCTTCTGACGCCCAACCTGGGCCTTCCAGGCCACATGTGGAGGAGCCCAGATTGAGCCAGGTATAGCATTCCTCTAAATATTTCTGCTTGTCCAATCAATGATGTTAACTAGATGTTAGTTGGGAGTACTAATTTAGAATTGTGATTGATGAAGCAAAACATTACAACCATGTCCCTTTTTCATACACAGGGAAGTCTCAGCCAGGAGGTGGCCGGGCCGAGCCGGCTGGCTGATCTGCAGGTCCCTCCACTCCCCCTGGAAAGAGAAAGTGGCAGTAGGAGGAGTGCCCTTGAGGAGGCTACCGGAGGACTCTTTTGGAGGGCTACAGAGGTCCTGGGAGCACCACACACCGTGGAGGAGGACATTGCTGCCGTCATTGCCTATAAAATGCAGAGGATGGAGGAGGGCCAACAAGTCTTGTGTGAGGCGCTCATATTGAAGACTCTTAACAAAGGTATGATGGGCCAAATG
The DNA here is from genome assembly GCF_042186555.1 of Aquarana catesbeiana. Taxonomy (NCBI): domain Eukaryota; kingdom Metazoa; phylum Chordata; class Amphibia; order Anura; family Ranidae; genus Aquarana; species Aquarana catesbeiana. Next base: position 172,249,010 of record NC_133334.1, on the reverse strand, counting down.
ACAGCTCAGACACACCTTTGCTATGGTCCTCCTCCTCCTCCTGCAGGTCCTCCTCCTCGTCCTCCCTCTCCTCCAGGTCCTCCCAGTCCTCCTCCAGGTCCTACTCCTCCTGCCACATCTCCAACTGCACAGCCACAGCCATGAAGGAAGCGTGGAAGGAAGACCAGAAAGTGAGGACCCTGGATCCAGTCTGGTCGGCCAAAAAATGCAGCCTTTTGTGGTACCACAGCCTGGGGACACACATGTCATCTGCTGCTATCCGGATCTCTGGGACTTCTGGACCAGACTGCCCTCCCTTACATATGGACTCCACAGGCCACCAATTTTGATGTTCAAGAATTGATGTCTGCCCTGGGGGTCCCAGGCTTCGCTAATTTCTCCTGTTGATCCAGTGTTGCCTCCCTCTTTGTTTGGTTCTGATCCCTTAATAAAGGATTTTTGTTTTGAATTATACTCTCCTATGTGTTTTACTTCAAAAAGGACAGTTTGTTTGTGAGGATTCAGGTACATTTCAAATATACAATGTGAAATGAACAAGGGACACCAACACCAAACAATATCCTGGAGATTAAATAATAAAAGATATCAATGGTGTTGGGGTAACTTGACACACAAAACACACACAAAAATATTCTGGAGTAAAAATAAAAATAACATTGAACAAAGATCAGCCTTTGAAAAAATACAAACATTAAATCCAAAAAAAAGGCTTAAAATCCCCCAAAAAATTAAATAAAAAAAACAAAATACTGTCAGATGTGACAACTAATAACAATATATTCAGGGAATCCCAATAAAAAAACAAAAATAAAACTTTGTGAGAAGTGTGTGTGAATATGAGCAGCAAAACGACTTAATTCTTGTCACATTATAAAGAAGAAGAGAGTGCACTGTATTAAACCATTTTTAACACTGCAGCGTGACGAAAGTGCTGTATCCATTGCGAACGCTAAGTTTACCAGAACGAGCTGTTCCGTCTTGGAATTTCTTCTGAGCATGCGTTGCACTTTGTGCGTCGGAACAGGCCACACACGGTCGGAATTGACGCGATCGGATTTTGTTGTCGGAAAATTTTATCTCCTGCTGTCCAACTTTGTGTGTCGGAAAATCCGATGGAAAATGTCCGATGGAGCCCACACACGGTCAGAATTTCCGACAACACGCTCCGATCGGATATTTTCCATCGGAAAATCCGACCGTGTGTACGGGACATGAGGCTCTAAATGTCTCCTTGCCCGACACGGTAATGACACAATGTCAAGCTAACTTTCCTTTCGGCTGGAAAAAGCACGCCATCACCTACCTGGGAATCCAATTGCCAGTCAAATTAGTGGATCTTTACTCCACAAATTTCTTGCCCATTCTTAACACTATACAAAAAGACCTTCATGACTGGAATAGTGGTACCTTCTCATGGTTCAGGATGGCTGCTATTTTGAAAATGAATATACTCCCCAGACTTTTATACCTTCTGTAGACGATACCGATCAAGCTTCCCCCCTCTTTTTTTGCCACCCACAAATGCCTGTGTTTGAGATTTCTATGGGCTGACAAACATCCGCGTATACGCTGGGAGAAATTAGTGACACCTAAACTGGTGGGAGGTATTGGTCTACCTGACATACAAAAAATACCACTGGGCATGCCATATGGCCAGAATTGTGGATTGGCATGTTCACAGCTAGGGATGAGCTTCGAGTTCGAGTCAAACTCATGTTCGACTCGAACATTGGCTGTTCGCGGCTGTTGGGGTGTTCGCAGCAAATTCGAATGCCGCAGAACACCCTTTAAAAGTCTATGGGAGAAATCAAAAGTGCTAATTTTAAAGGCTTATATGCAAGTTATTGTCATAAAAAGTGTTTGGGGACCTGGGTCCTGCCCCAGGGACATGGATCAATGCAAAAAAAAGTTTAAAAACGGCCGTTTTTTCAGGAGCAGTGATTTTAATAATGCTTACAGTCAAACAATAAAAGTGTAATATCCGTTTCATAGCTGGGGGGTGTCTATAGTATGCCTGTAAAGGGGCGCATGTTTCCCGTGTTTACCCCCTGTTATTTAAGAGCTGTCAGACGAGGAGACGCCGTCACACAGCGGGAGCCTCCCTCCATGCCAGCATGGATGCAGAGCGGCCCGGAGAAGAAGAGAAGAAGAGAAGAAAAGAAGAAGATGAAGAAGAAGATGAAGAAGAGAAGAAGATGAAGAGAAGAGCGGGAGCCTCCCCCCATGCTATGGGTGTGGAGCGGCCCGAGGAGAAGAAGATAGAAGACACCGTGGAGGAGATGCTGGACGAGAACGCCGGAGGAGCCAGAAGAACCAGAAGAAGAAGAAGCATTTAAATAAAGGAATTTGCAAAAACTGTCTCTTGTCATTTTTAACATTTTTGACAGTTTTTTAGTGAAATGGTAGGGGTACTTTTGTAACCCCTTACCATTTCACACGGGGGGGGCGGGATCTGGGGGTCCCCTTGTTAAAGGGGGCTTCCAGATTCCGATAAGCCCCCTGCCCGCAGACCCCCACAACCACCAGACAGGGTTGTGGGGATGAGGCCCTTGTCCTCATCAACATGGGGACAAGGTGTTTTGGGGGGCTACCCCAAAGCACCCTCCCAATGTTGAGGGCATGTGGCCTGGTACGGTTCAGGAGGGGGGGGCCGCTCTCTCATCCCCCCCTCTTTTCCTGCGGCCTGCCAGGTTGCGTGCTCGGATAAGGGTCTGGTATGGAATTTAGGGGGACCCCCACGTCATTTTTTAAAAAATTTGGGTTCGGGGTTCCCCTGTGGGGAATTCCCATGCCGTTTTTATCAATGAACTTTTATGTGTATTGTCGGACCGGCAATGCAATAGCCGCGAGTAGTTTTAAATGGCTTTTTTCCTTTGAAATGTCATTTTGCTGTCAGACTGTTCTAAACACAGGAAACATGCGCCCCTTTACAGGCATACTATAGACACCCCCCAGCTACGAAATTTAAAGGGATATTACACTTTTATTGTTTGACTTAAGCATTATTAAAATCACTGCTCCTGAAAAAACGGACGTTTTTAAAACTTTTTTTTGCATTGATCTATGTCCCCTGGGGCAGGACCCAGGTCCCCAAACACTTTTTATGACAATGCTATGCATATAAGCCTTTAAAATTAGCACTTTTGATTATTCATGTTCGTGTCCCATAGACTTTAACGGTGTTCGCATGTTCGAACAAACTTTTTTCCTGTTCGCATGTTCTGGTGCGAACCGAACAGGGGGGTATTCGGCTCACCCCTATTCACAGCAGAATTAAAGCCTGGATTGGCCTTGAGGAGGCATTCTCCTCTCTGCCAATACACCATTTCCCATAGATAAGCCCACACGGGACCCCGAAGGAGAGAACGTCACACCCTCTAATCGGCTCTACTTTACAGATTTTTCATACTGTTTGCAAAAAGCTGAACATCGCCTCTTCACCCGGCCCACTGACTCCATTAGACCGAAACCCGGACTTTCCTCCAGGTATACCACACCTCCACAACATCGACAGACCAGTAGAATGCGCCATCAGAGCTGGAGGGAGATCTATAGGGTTTTTGGAGATGATTTGTTGCCTAAATTGTTGGAGGTCTAATACAGCATTGGGAAGTGGTTACCTCCCATCTTCCATGAATGAAGCAATTATTATAGTTTTGTTTAAATGTGATAAAACTCCTAATAACCCTGAATCATATCAGGGCCCAATTTCATTACCCAATTCAGATGTGAAGCTATTGGCAAAGATGCTAGCCACTAGATTAGCAAAAGTAATATCTAAGATAATGCTTATGGACCAATCTGGTTTCATCCCAAATAGATCTACTGCAGTGAATAAAAGGTGTTTATTTCTTAATTTGCAGGTCTCGTCTGAAAACATGGGCAACAGACTTATATTGTCACTTGATGCTGCAAAAGCTTGTGATAGCATAGAATGGAATTTTCTATGGCACTGTCTAGAAAAATTTGGTTTTGGACCTGTTTATAAGATGGATACAACAATGGACATATATCGGCACCTTTTTTACTGCAACGAGGAACAAGACAGGGATGCCCATAATCACCTTTGCTGTTTGCTTTGGCCCTTGAACCCTTGGCTGCTGCTTGTCTGCCAATCATCGAATATTATTGGGTCTCGTAAAGCTTTGGGAGAGGAAAAGATTGCTTTATACGCTGACGATACACTTTTATTTTTGGGAGATACTTTGTCTTCTGTGGAGGCAGAGATGTTTTTATTAATATATATGGCTCTTTTTCAGGCTTTACGATAAATTGGGAAAAATCAGTTCTTTAACCTGTGGACCTCCTAGTGACCAATCTGCCAACTTCTACTCATCAAATTGCTGTAGTCTTTACATTTAAATATCTAGGGGTACAAGTCACTTCACAAGTAAATACATATGTGGAGAGGAATTTGACCCCACTATTTTAAGCGGTTTTGGCAAGTGGGGAAAATCTGGAGTAAGTTGCCTTTAACAATAATAGGTAGAGCTAATTTGATAAAGATGATATAGATGCCACAATTACTATATTTGCTACATAATTGTCCCATATGGCTACCACGGAAATTTTTTAAACAAATAGATACCCTGTTTAGAGATCTTATCTGGAGATATAAACATCCCCAGATTAGATTGGAAATTTTGCAGTTGCCTAAGGATGAAGGAGACTTGGCTGTTACTAATGCCAGGTTGTATTATCTGGCATCCCAACTCCAGCAACTATATGGATAAAATACTATAGATTGTAAGGATCCCATACAACAATTTATATTTTCTCAAATGCCGATAGATCCACTAGTGTATGCAATAGTAGCTCACTATTTTTATAATAAACATAGATATCCCACATTTTATCTGATACATAGGATTTGGACTACTGTTCAGCAAGACACTCAGTATGAGGCTGGGTTCACACCTATGAGAATTGGATGCAATTTTCCCACATCCAATTCAGATGACAGGAGATTGTGACCGGCTCTCTATGGAGAGTGGCTTGCACAGGAACGCTGTGCGTCTTTGGCTTTGTTTTAGGGCCGAATTCAGGCAAAAATTTGGCCCTGATTATTCCCTGAAACGGAGAAGAGGGACGCACTGGAACCCTGCTGTGAGCCGCATCAGTCGGAGGTGTAAACCCAGCCTTAGGGATACACTCACTATATGCCCATATGGAGTAATTTACAATTACCTGAAGTGTGAAAGCTTGAAAATTTAGATCTATGGAAAAAGTCTGGCATTTTGCTTCTTACCCCTTTCACGCCTAAACCTATTTCTGACATTTGTTGCTTACGAGTTAAAATCCATTTTTTGCTAGAAAATTACATAGAACCCCCAAACATTATATATATTTTTTATCAGAGACCCTAGGGAATAAAATGGTGATTGTTGCAGTGGTCTTTCAAATGCATTTTTTTGGGAAAAAAGACACTTTCAATTTTTTTGAATAATATAAAAGATTATGTTACGCCGAGTAAATAAATATGTAATATGTCGTGCTTTGAAATTGCGCACACTCGTGGAATGGCGACAAACTACGGTACCTAAAAATCTCCCTAGGCGAGAAATTTGCAAAAAAATTTTAACGGTTACCAGGTTAGAGTTACAGAGGAGGTCTGGTGATAAAATTATTGCTCTCACTCTGACGATTGTGGCGAAACCTCACATATGTGAGATATCTTCAATCTCTCCCTCCTCTCTGGCATCTTCCCCAATGCTCTAAAACATGCATTGGTCACCCCCATACTTAAAAAGCCGTCCCTGGACCCTACCAATCTTAATAACCTACGCCCTATCTCCTTGCTCCCCTTTTCCTCTAAACTCCTTGAACGCCTGGTTTACAACCAAGTGACCACCTCTTTAAGAATAACCTTCTTGATCCCCTTCAATCTGGATTTCGCCCTCAACACTCCGCAGAAACCGCTCTTTTAAAATTCACAAATGACCTACTAACTGCAAAAACCGACAGACACTATTCTCCTACTCCTACTTCTGGACCTTTCAGCTGCCTTTGAAACAGTTGACCACCCCCTCCTCCTCAAAAAACTTTACTCCCTCGGTCTCCGTGACTGTGCTCTTCAGTGGCTCTCATCCTACCTATCCCAATGCCCCTTCAGTTTCACTTATAATTCTACTTCCTCCACTCCTCTTCCTTACTCAGTCGGGGTCCCCCAAGGTTCTGTTCTTGGACCTCTTTTATTTTCAATCTACACCTCTTCCCTGGGTCAGCTGATAGCCTCTCACGGCTTTCAATATAATTTCTACGCTGATGACATCCAAATCTATCTCTCCACACCTCAACTCACTCCATCAGTCTCCTCACGCATCACTAACTTACTAACAGACATATCTGTATGGATGTCACACCACTTCCTCAAGCTCAACTTCTCCAAAACAGAACTTCCTTCCCCACGTGCCTCTTCCTCTGACCAGGGGCATTTCTAGGCGGCAAAAAGACCAGGGGCTTCAGCCTGATGTCCAAGGCCAGCATGGGGGGGGGGCTGCGGCGGCAGCGCAGGGTTTTTTGGCTGGGCAGGGGGTGGCAGGGGGTAAGCTCACTTGCTGGTTGCTGCCTGGCTTACCGGTGCCCATCAATGCTGACCACTAAACTCACCTGCCTGCCAAACTGACCTACCTACCTGACATACACTGACGTACCTACCTGACATACACTTGCCTACCTACCTGACATACACTGACCTACCTACCTGACACGCACTGACCTACCTACTTGACATACACTGACCTACCTGACACGCACTGACCTACCTGACATACACTGACATACACGCACTGACCTACCTACTTAACACACACTGACCTACCTGACATACACTGACATACACGCACTGACCTACCTACTTAACACACACTGACCTACCTGACATACACGCACTGACCTACCTACCTGACACGCACTGACCTATCTGGCATACATACACCGACCTACCTACCTGACACGCACTGACCTACCTGACATACATACGCTGACCTACCTACCTGACATACTGTATCTGCATGTGTCAACGTCATCAGCATATGCGCACTGAAGCAATGGTACATACGTGCCGTTTCCTTCAGTGAGTGTGCATGCATGACGCCATTGCTCCCGCGTGCATGCACATGCGTGACGTCATTGTGGCTCCGCCCAATCACAGTGCCGGAGCCACGATACCTGGAAGTAACTCCTGGGAGAAATGCTGTGTACAGGCACCGCAGCAAGGGCTTCGATCTCAGGTGAGTATTACATAATGAGCTAGTATGCTAGTATGCTGCCTTTGTCTTGCAGGTGTTAGTTTTTTTGTTTTTTTTTTCAAAGTGGGTTTACAACCACTTTAAGTTAGGATTATTATGATTATTGTTTTTATTTATTTTTCCTTATTCATATATTAAATATTTTTAGGTTACAACTACACAATCATACTAGTTAACAGAACATCTTTCGTTCATAACTTAAGAAACATATCACCTTAAAAGAACAATGGAAAGTTATGACAAGTTTAGAGTGTAAAGTATATTTCCAAAGAGCTAAAATATTATTTAAGCACAAATATGGAAATATATTATTGCATCCTTATTTTAATAATTATTATTATTACAATTATTATTATTAATTATTAAGATTAGTCATCATTATTTTATACATATTTAAAATCTATATCATTATTTTAAGAATTTGAATAGATAGATCTAAGAGGAGTTTATGTTAAGAGAAAAGAGTTTAGAAGGAGAGTTATTTAGCTGTGTGAAGTTGGCACCCCATGTTTGTAAAGCCTGAATAAAAATATACCATTCGTTTGTGCCGCGTTTGTGCTGATTTGTGCCGCAAAAATGAGCGTTTGTGCCGGTTCGGTTTCTGAGATATTAAACATTCAATTTAATGTAATTAATTTGTTTAAAAACAAACGTGTCATTCGTTTGTGCCGCGTTTGTGCTGGTTTGTGCCGCAAAAAAAACCATTTGTGCCACTTTGGTTGCAGATATATTATGCGTTATATTTGCTGAAACTCCGCCCACTTTGCACCCCATATTGCTGAATTTTAAAAACAAATGCGCCATTCGTTTGTATCGCATTTGTGCTGGTTTGTGCCGCAAAAATAAACATTTGTGATGCTTTGGTTGCGGAGATATTGTGCATTATATTTGCTGAAACCCAGCCTACTTTGCACCCCACGTTGCTGAATTTTAAAAACAAACGTGCCATTCGTTTGTGCCGCGTTTCTGCTGGTTTGTGCAGCAAAAATAAACATTTATGCCACGTTGGTTGCGGAGATATTGTGCGTTATTTGCTGAAACCGCACCCACTTTGCACCCCATATTGCTGAATTTTAAAAACAAACATGCCATTCATTTGTGCCGCGTTTGTGCTTATTTTTGCCTCTTCGGTTGCGGAGATATTGTGCATTATAGTTGCTGAAACCCCGCCCACTTTGCACCCCATATTGCTGAATTTTAAAGACAAACGCGCCATTCGTTTGTGCCGCATTTGTGCTGGTTTGTGCCACAAAAATAAACATTTGTGCTGCTTTGGTTTCGGAGATATTGTGCATTATATTTGCTGAAACCCTGCCCACTTTGCACCCCATATTGCTGAATTTTAAAAACAAACGCGCCATTCGTTTGTGCCACAAAAATAAACGTTTGTGCCACTTTGGTTGCGGAGACATTCTGCGTTATTTGCTGAAACCCCGCCCACTTTGCACCCCATATTGCTGAATTTTAAAAACAAACAAGCCATTCATTTGTTCCGCGTTTGTGCTGGTTTGTGCCACAAAAATAAACGTTTGTGCCGCTTTGGTTTCGGAGATCCCCCCTTCCGATTCTCTAGCGCTGACTGGAAGAACAGATGGAGGAGGAAATCTGGGGAGGGGGCGGGCACAGCTGGCTCTGGCTCTATTGAGCCAGAGCCAGCTTTCAATCAGGTGGCAGGGAGGATCTCGACAGTATTGTCAGGATCTGTCCTGGCTGCAGCACGGCTCTGCACGGTCAGGATATAGTGGGCAATAGCCCGCCACATGCACATGAGTTTTTTTGTCACAGGAGAACATACCATATGTCATCTTGTGAACAAAAAGAGAACTAAGGCCAAAAAAGGTTGGGCCATAGTTCTCTTTTAACAAAAGTTAAAACCAGGTCTTAACCAAGCAAAACAGCACTCCAGCAAATTCTCTTATATACTGTAAGTCACTTCTCTATTTAATTGCTTTTTTTGAAAAACATCTGTCAGTAAACATTCTTTTCCTGACAGACTCCATGGCAGACTACGTGTGGGTTAACCCTGCCTCCTCTCCAATGCTATAGGACCCCTCTCCCATAAATTTGAGCACCAGAGACTGTGTTCTGTAATAAGCCAACTCACGACCAAAGGGTGGGAACTCTGTCTGCCATGGAGTCCATCAGGAAAGGAAAATTACGGTAAGTATTTGACAATAAATTTTCAGTTTTCCTGACAGACTTCATGGCAGACTACGTGTGGGAAATAACTAGCCAAACCACACGGGTGGGTATGCTGATAAAAAGAAGTTTAATTCTCCCCGTCAACCGACTGGGTTCTTAAACCAAAGATCGAAAAGGATAGAGAAGCAGGTTCTATGCAATAGTGTGACATAAAGGTATTAATGGAGGCCCATGAGGCTGCCTTGTAGATGACATCAGGATCCACATGCCGGGCTGCTGCCCACAAAGCCGCCATACCCCTGGTAGAGTGTGCTGTCACTGCCTCTGGAGGAGCCAGGCCCTTAGCCCTATAAGCCTGCTAGATAGACTGGACGATCCAGGTCGCAATCCTTCTGGACGAAGCCTGTTTCCCCTTGTTGTTGTCGGAGTGTAGAGCAAAGAGGAAGTCGGAGTGTCTAAAGGGGGATATAACTCGTAGGTATTCCTTCAGCATTTCACCTACATCCAGATGATGAACTTCAGAGGAACCTGGGGTCCTGTATGTAGGTAGGACAATTTCTTGGCCCTCATGGAACACTGAAAAGACTTTGGATTTGAGCCAAGCATAGGGATGAGGACCACCTGGTCCGGGAAGAAAGTCAGGAATGGTTCTTCATGACCCAAGGACCCAATCTCAGAAATCCTTTTAGCCGAAGTGATGGCTACTAGAAAGGCGGCTCTTGCAGAAAAGTCCTTAAAAGAAAGATCCCACGGTGCTTAGTCCAGACAGTGAGTCGAGGACCAGGGGAAGATCCAATCTGGGGAATCTTGGTCTTCTTTGGGGCCTGAGTCTTGTTGCCCCACAGAAAAACTGCAGAGTTAGAGGGTGAACAGCCCACGATGTACCAGAGAAGGCCGACAAGGCAGAGACTTGGACCCTGAGAGCGCTGATGGACAGAGACAGATCTAGACCAGATTGAGGAAAGCTGAGAATATCCTGGGATTCCCGGGTCCCTGAATGATCTGCCCGTAGAGGATGAGAATTTGACAAACTTGGCCCAAATTCTCTCATAGAATTTATTCGTGCTTGCCCTTCTCGAGCCCATGAGGGTGGAAATGACTCCTGAAGAACACCCGAGAGACTCCAGCCTTTCCCTCTGAAGAACTAGACCATCAGTCTCAGTAATGCCGGACAAGGGTGCAGGACTGCCCCTCTGAGAAAGAAGGTCCGGCCTGAGAGGAAGAGGTAGCGGGTCCCAGAAGCTGAGCTGGATCAGGAGGGGAAACTATGGCCTGTTTGGCCAGTAAGGTGCTATCATCACCACCTCTACTGCCTCCACTTAAAGCCTCCGTAACGATCTGAGGATGATCGGGAATGGGGGAAAAGACACCCTGTTGGAGCTTCCACTGATCTGTCAGGGCATCTATTCTGAAGGCCTGGCTGCAACGGCCCCGAGTGTAATACTTCTTGATTTTGAAGTTTGCAGGGGGATGCAAATAAATCTACTTTGGGATTGACTCCCAAGGACAGGATCCATTCGAACGTCTGAGCATGCAGTGACCACTTATTGTTGTCCAGCCGAGTGCACGTCAGGAAGTTCGCTTGGACATTCTAGACTCCAGGGACGAAGACTGCTGAAATATTGGCCAGATTTTTCTGAGCCCAGGACATGATGGGCTCGAATTCTTGGGGCAGAGTAGAGCTCCGAGTGCCCCCCTGTCTCTTCACATATGAGACCGATGTGGTGTTGTCCATCTTCAGTAAAACTGACTTCCCCTTCAGGAGATGAGTGAAAGATTGGAGGGCAGATCAGGCTGCCCGTAACTCCAAGACATTCGAGCCCGGGTTGTGAAGACGGGCACCCCACTTGCCGTGAGCAAGTTCTGACCCGCAAAGGGCTCCCCCAACCAGCACCACTGGCATCGGTCAAGACCCATGAGACGGCGGCGATGGAGTGGCAGGTGAGCAGATTTTTGCGCTGGAGGCACCAGAAGAGGCTGTTCCTCATCACTGAAGTTATGTGAATGGACTGATTGTCGTCCCCCGAATTCCATTGTTGAGGAAACCCTATCTGAAAAGGGCATAATCTCCCCAGAGACCACTTGACCATGGGGATTGTAGAGATCATTGTGCCAATAATCTTTTAAGCATTGTGAGGCGTTTAGGTGTGAAGAGCTTGGAGCTCGTAAAATTCTTCCTTGAATGACTGGAATATTTTTCACAGGGAGAGAGATGGAACTTTCTACCGTGTGGAACTAAGTACAGTAAATCAGGCACTGGACTGGTTCCAGATTGCTGTTTCCCAGATGTGCTGGAAGAGAAGCAGATGCGCCCCCACCCGACCCGCCTGGGCAGGCCCAAACTCAAAATGGCTTAGCCGGCTTTCGTCCACTGGAAGCTCTTAGCGGACTTCTGGAAGGATGCCTGTCTTCTGCTCCAATTCCTTCTGATATCTCGGCTGGGCCTGTAAGAGCGTGCTTCCCTTGAACGCTCAGTACTATGTCTTCTGTGCTGAGGCCTTTTCTGATTGAACAGATGCCTAACCTGATGCAGGAAGCCCGACCTCCCACTTGTGGCTCAGGCTATGGTGTTATCCAGCTTGTCACCAAACAGCGAGGACTCTTCAAGGGGATCCTACACCAGGCCTGCTTGGATGCTGGGTCAGCGAGCCAGGGGCACAACCACAAGGCCTAACAGAGGACAACATAGTCCGGGCCGACAGGCGGAGAAGGTCGATTGAAGCCTCCCCCAGGAAGGCTACCGCCAGCTTCAGCTCCTGGATTACTGAGCCCCTGGCCAGTTCTTCTGAGACTCCTCTGATCATGGAGTCTACATTCTCCATCCAGACCTCCATGGCCTTGGACATGGTCGCAAGGGCCAAGGCGGGTTTGCAAGCTATCCCGGCTGACCCGTAAATCCTTTTAAGATCTTGATCTATTCTTCTCTCAAGCCCATCTTTGAAGGATACCGCATCCTCCAGAGGAAGAGTGACATGTTTAGCTAGTCACATCAATGCTGCGTCTACGATGGCAGCGTTTTCCAGATATTTCACTTCCTCAGCCTTGAAGGGGTATAACCTGGAGGTCCTACTTGACATAGAGGTCTTCTTATCTACCTTGCTCCATTCCTCATCAATAATATCCTTTAATTCAGAAAGGAGTGGAAAATTGGAATGTTCTTTCTCCAGATGCTTAAAGAATTTCTTCCGTTTAGCCGGGGGAGTAGAAGAGTCTTCCTACTTAAGGGCCTCTTTGACCGCTTTAATTGGAGAAACCAGGGTGAAGTTGAAGCCTCCGACAAACTCATCTCCCTCCATATCACTGTGCGAGGAATCAGGGGAGGAATCATAAGTCTGGAATGGGCTCCTGGGCCTCGTCAGCTAGGGAGCCAGAAAATGTGGTGGACTGGCCCTGCGTGTAAAATGTACCCCACTCTTTGTGGGATTGTTGCACTATCTGTTTGACCAGCATCTCCATTTGCTGGCTTTCAGCATCTTTTTCCCGACCGCCTTGGCATAACAAGGGTCACATAAGGACTTGACTTCCGGGACCCGGGTCCCACAAACCCAGCAGGATCTGTGATCAAAACGGCTGTCGTGGCAGTGGGTGTGGTGTTTGGAGGAGGAATGGTAACATCTCCTCTGTTGGGAGGAGGAATGGGAACATCTCTGATGTTGGGTCCTAGACAGAGAGTCACGTCTGGACCTTGATGAAGATGGTGGGCGTTGCAGCCTGGCAAGGTCCCTGTCATCTTGGACAGTAAGCTGAGGGTCTGACCTGGAAGGGCTAAAAAAGGGAGAAGGGAGAATGTGACATTTAGGGAATCAGTCCATCTGCACATGGACCTGGCCCTCCCCTTCTCATGCCCCACATACCTAGAGTGTGAGGGCTGGCCGCACGGAGGCAGTAGTCTGTCAATGGCACCCTGGCGGATGAATAGGAGGCGATCCTGCAGCTTTGTAGGAACACTCACACGTCCTGGAACAAAGGAGTACAAATAGCAGTGCAGCTTCCCCTTTAAGAGGCATCTTAGCCCCCTTCCCTCTTTTACCATAGCCCAAGGCTGAATCTGACCATGATCTGGGAATCTGGGGCCTGAGGAGCTGACGCAAGCTGCCTGTAGTAATCCTAATGCCCTTTACACACAATAGGATTTTCCGATGGAAAATGTGATAGGACCTTGTTGTCGGAAATTCTGACCGTGTGTAGGCTCCATCACACATTTTCCATAGGAATTTCTGTCACACAAAATTTGAGATCTGGTTTTAAAATTTTCCGACAACAAAATCCGTTGTTGGAAATTCCGATCGTGTGTACACAATTCCGACACACAAAGTGCCACGCATGCTCGGAATCAAGCAGAAGAGCAGCACTGGCTATTGAACGTCATTTTTCTCGGCTCATTGTACGCGTTGTATGTCACCGCGTTCTTGACGTTCGGAATTTCCGACCAACTTTGTGTGACCGTGTGTATGCAAGACAAGTTTGAGCCAACATCCATCGGAAAAAATTCAATGGATTTTGTTGTCGGAAAATCCTATTGTGTGTACAGGGCATTAGAATGACAGGGCTCTCAGGGATTCAAACATCCCCGCCGGAATGATGTCACCACCATACCTGGACTGCGCGTGTGCAGTGGCGACCTGCCGTAGAGCGCCTGCACGGCCGCCGGGTCCCCTGCCGCACTGCGCATGCGCGAAACCAAGCCTCGGCTTCGTCCGAGGATTGCACATGCGCAGTAGCGAGCTGGAGCTGCGGCCCAGAAGAGGGAGCCGCACTTGCGTTCCAGGCGCCATAGAAGCAAAAAGAAAAAGAACACAGCAAGGCACATGAGGGAAAAACAAACAGAGAGCTTTTATATACAAAAACTGCTGCCATGGAGAATCTTCAGAGCTTCCAGCCGTTCCACCGAGCCTGGGCATACGAAAGCTGTCCCCACCACAGGACACGGGCCTGAAGCCACACACCAACTATCTCGAAACTGCCCGGCATCAACTTCCACGATCAATTTTGGACATCGGTAAACGGAAGTGCATTGACTTGTAGGTTCAATGAGGAGGACAAAAAAGGAACGCAGTCTCTAGTGGTGAGCTCAAATTTATGGGAGTAGGGAGGGTCCTATAGCACTGGAGAGGAGTGCTGGAGTGTTAACCCACACTTAGTCTGCCATGGAGTCTGTCAGGAAAAGAATGTTTACTGATATAGATGTTTTTCAAAAAAAGCAATTAAAAAAAGAAGTGACTTATATAAGAGAATTTGCTGGAGTGCTGTTTTGCTTGGTTAACACCTGGTTTAAACTTTTGTTAAAAGAGAACTATGGCCCAACCTTTTTTGGCCTTAGTTTTCTTTTTGTTCACAAGATGACATATAGTATGTTCTCCTGTGACAAAAAAAACACAGGACAACAACATGTGCATATGGCGAGCTATTGCCCACTATATCCTGACAGCGCAGAGCCGCGCTGCAGCCGGGACGGATCCTGACAATACTGTCGAGATCCACCCTGCTGCCTGATTGACAGCTGGCTCTGCCTCACTTGAGCCAGAGCCAGCTGTGCCCGTCCCTCCGCAGATTTCCTCCTCCATCTGTTCTTCCAGTCAGCGCTAGAGAATCGGAATGGGGGATCCCTGTGGGGGTGGCAAAACTACGCATGGGAAGTAAAACATCATGTACAATATCCATCAAATCTGCACAAACTGCGAAAAAAATAAATCTAGTTGTATGCAAGATTTAATAACGAGGTGTAAAGTCAGTGTGGTTTAACAACATATACCACTCAATATCTCCAAAACCAAAGTGGCAAAAACATTTATTTTTGCGACACAAACCAGCACGAATGCGGCACAAACGAATGGCATGTTTGTTTTTAAAATTCAGCAATATGTGGTGCAAAGTGGGCGGGGTTTCAGCAACTATAACGCACAATATCTCCGCAACCAAAGTGGCACAAACGTGTATTTTTGTGGCACAAACCAGCACAAATGCGGCACAAGCGAAAGGCGCGTTTGTTTTTAAAATTCAGCAATGTGGGGTGCAAAGTGGGTGGGGTTTCGGCAAATATAACGCACAATATTTCCGCAACCAAAGCGGCACAAATGTTTATTTTTTTCGGCACAAACGAATGGAGCATTTGTTTTTAAAATTCAGCCATGTGGGGTGCAAAGTCGGCGGGGTTTCAGCAAATATAACGCACAATATCTCCAAAACCAAAGTGGGACAAACGTTTATTTTTGTGGCACAAACCAGTACAAATGTGGCACAAATGAGCTGCGCTGCAGCCGGGACGGATCCCGACAATACTGTCGAGATCCACCCTGCCACCTGATTGACAGCTGGCTCTGGCTCACTTGAGCCAGAGCCAGCTGTGCCCACCCCTCCCCAGATTCCCTCCTCCATCTGTTCTTCCAGTCAGCGCTAGAGAATCGGAAGGGGGGGATCCCTGTGGGGATGGCAAAACTACACGTTGAAGTAAAACATCATGTACAATATCCACCAAATCTGCACAAACTGTGAAAAAATAAATCTAGTTGTATGCAAGATTTAATAACGAGGTGTAAAGTCAGTGTGGTTTAACAACATATACCACTCAATATCTCCGAAATCAAATTGGCAAAAACGTTTATTTTTGCAACACAAACCAGCACAAACGTGGCACAAACGAATGGCGTGTTTGTTTTTAAAATTCAGCAATATGTGGTGCAAAGTGGGTGGGGTTTTAGCAAATATAACGCACAATATCTCTGCAACCAAAGTGGCACAAACGTTTATTTTTTCGGCACAAACCAGCACAAATGCGGCACAAACGAATGGCGCATTTGTTTTTAAAATTCAGCCATGTGGGGTGCAAAGTGGGCGGGGTTTCAGCAAATATAACGCACAATATCTCCAAAACCAAAGTGGCACAAACGTTTATTTTTCTGGCACAAACCAGCACAAACGCGGCACAAACGAATGGCGCATTTGTTTTTAAAATTCAGCAACATGGGTTGCAAAGTGGGCAGGGTTTCAGCAAATATAATGTACAATTACTCCGCAACCAAAGCGGCACAAACGTTTATTTTTGCAGCACAAACGCAGCACAAACGAATGGCGCGTTTTGGTTTTAAAATTTAGCAATATGGGGTGCAAAGTGGGCGGGGTTTTAGCAACTATAACGCACAATACCTCTGCAACCAAAGGGGCACAAACATTTATTTTTGCTGCACAAACCAGCACAAATGCGGCACAAATGAATGGCGCGTTTGTTTTTAAAATTCAGCAACGTGGGGTGCAAAGTGAACAGGGTTTCAGCAACTATAATCCACAACATCTCCGCAACCAAAGCGGTACAAACGTGTATCTTTGCGGCACAAACCAGCACAAATGCGGCACAAACAAATTATGCATTTGTTTTTAAAATTCAGCAATATGGGGTGCCAAGTGGGTGGGGTTTCAGCAACTACAACGCACAATATCTCCGCAACCAAAGCGGCACAAATGTTTATTTTTGTGGCACAAATGCTGCACAAACGAATGGCACATTTGATTTTAAAATTCAGCAATATGGGGTGCAAAGTGGGTGGGGTTTCAGCAACTATAACGCACAATATCTCCGCAACCAAAGCGGCACAAACATTTATTTTTGTGGCACAAACCAGCACAAACGCTGCACAAATGAATGGCGCATTTGATTTTAAAATTCAGCAATATGGGGTGCAAAGTGGGCGGGGTTTCAGCAACTATAACGCACAATATCTCTGCAACCAAAGCGGCACAAACTTTTATTTTTGCGGCACAAACCGGCACAAACGAATGGCGCGTTTGTTTTTAAAATTCAGCAACATGGGGTGCAAAGTGGGCGGGCTTTCAGCAACTACAACACACAATATCTCTGCAACCAAAGTGGCACAAACGTTTATTTTTGCGGCACAAACCAGCATAAACGCGGCACAAACGAATGTTGAATATTACTCCAAATTCATAATTCGGCCCTTATAGGTGTTATATTTGTAGAGGTGCCCCAGTGGGGTCGCTGCGTGTTTCAACATCCACATATCACCCTGCTTGGTCAGACATCCATTTTAGGAACACTTCTCCAGTCAATGTCTCTTGCTTGTTTTTGTTGTTTTTATTAGGGAAGAAGATAATTGTGCTAACTGATCCTTGGTGGACTACTGCTCCCAGCACGCCCGATGCAAATCCTGCCAACCCTCTTGGCTGCACCGACTTAACTTCAACAACACCACAGTCTCTCCCTCTGGCTCCACATCCAATCCTGGCATGTCTCTACCAGAGTTTCCCACTGTGCTTCTCACTCACCGACCCCGGCATGGATCCCTCCTGAATGACTTTCCTGGCCATGTTCCCCACTGTCTTTCTCCTGCTCCTATTCCAGGACACCTCTCAGTGACCATGTAAAAAGAGGCTCCCCCCAGCTCCCGAGCTCCATACCCGAGGTACACCCTTCCCAAAAAGGGGGTCCCTCAAGGGCCACCACAGCCTAACAAACCATACACCCCTTGTCACTACAGCACTCTGCCCAGCCTCTTTTCCAGAACCTTCTCACTGGAAACAGAGGAGGCACCTAAGAGTGGAAGCACATGTCAGTCACCTGCTGCTACACTAAACCACTCCCCTACGCCCAGATCAAAAACAAACAGGCCTAGCTCACAGCTAAGCCTGCTTAAATTTCCCTGCACTGGCAGGAAAAACACAAACACTACTCTAGCACCTACCTACCTAAGGTAGAGTGTGATACATATTATATTCATGGCAAGCTTGCAAAATATATTTGGTTTTATGATTAATCATAATAAAAATACAGTATGAGTGAATGACCTTGAATGACTTTGATCAAGATGTTTGGTCAAGTAGACCTTCAGCTGAGTCAGTAATATGCTAGAAGTTTCTAGTGTATGTAGCTAGTGTGTTTCTGGTGTATGTAGTTAGAGAATGATATATAAGGTATAATGATATATAAGTAGGGTGACCACATTTCCAAACTGCCATTCAGGGACACCCTCCCTCCCCCGCACCCGCGTCCCCCCAAAAAATCAACCGGGCAGCGCTGCTATACCACCAGCAAAATGCCCCTACGGCGGCATTTTGCGGGCGGATTTATCCCTTTTTGGCCGCTAGTGGGGGGTTAGAACCACGCCGCTAGCAACCGAATAGCGCCGCTAAAATGATGGTAAAGCGGCGCTAAAAAACCTCTGACGCCCGGGGCGGCACAGTGTGAAAGGGATCTAATACCAAGGTGGTCACCCTATTTGGAATAGATAGCCAGACTTTCCGCCACACAGAAATACATATGTGAAAAGAAAAAAAAAAAAGGAAATTTTATTGTTACGAACATACAGTATCAGATTCTAGAAGGAACATTAAAAGCAATACATGATTCATTGCAAGCATGCATGTTCTCATAGAATAGTATTAGCGAGTGAGTAGTGTAAAAAAACCTGGAAGTTTGGCTGGCAGCTCGGGTCGCAGCCCTCGTGGGCGGGCGGAGGCTCAGGAGGTGAGAAGCTGGGCTGCTGGCCTGGCAATGAGCTGCAGGCAGAGGGAGTAGTCGGCCCCGGGACTGGCACTGGGCACAGGCTGCCGTGGTGGATCCTGTCTTACTAGCAGTGCCAGTGGTATGGACAGGGGGGCAATGGGATGGACAGGGGGACAGTGGGATGGACAGGGGGACAGTGGAATGGACAGGGGGACAGTGGAATGGACAGGGGGACAGTGGGATGGACAGGGGGATGGACAGGGGGACAGTGGGATGGACAGGGGGACTGTGGGATGGACAGAGGGACAGTGGGATGGACAGGGGGGACAGTGGGATGGATAGGAGGACAGTGGGTTGGACACGGGTACAGTGGGATGGACAGAGGGACAGTGGGATGGACAGGGGGACAGTGGGATGGACAGGGGGACAGTGGGATGGACAGGGGGATGGACAGGGGGACAGTGGGATGGACAGGCGGACAGTGGGATGGACAGAGGGACAGTGGGATGGACAGGGGGGACAGTGGGATGGACAGGGGGGACAGTGGGATGGACAGGGGGGACAGTGGGATGGACAGGGGGGACAGTGGGATGGACAGGGGGACTGTGGGATGGACAGGGGGACTGTGGGATGGACAGAGGGAAAGTGGGATGGACAGAGGGAAAGTGGGATGGACAGGGGACAGTGGGATGGACAGGGGAACAGGATGACAGTGGGATGGATAGGGGGACAGTGGAATGGACAGGGGGACAGTGGGATGGACAGGGGGACAGTGGGGTGGACAGAGGGACAGTGGGATGGACAGGGGGACAGTAATGGACTGTACATACCTCTCTCCTGCCCTGCTGTCCCGTTCTATAAGCTGTGGGTTGCACTTGCTCCCTGTACACTGGCTGCTCCTTCTGCTGGGCTCCTGCAAGAGCGCTGCATTGACAGGGGCGAGGGGGTCAGGGCGGCCGCTGCTTTGCTCTGCATGCAGAGAGAGGAACTGAGGGAGCCGTTAATTAGGGGGCGGAGCTGAGGTGGACCGAGGATCGGCGAAAGCATGGTGGACTCGGAGGCGCGCTGCTCGGCGCAGGGCAGCACTGGGTAAGCCTCGCTCAGCCGACATCACTGGCTGCTAGATGCGAGGCAGGGCGGCCCTAGCAACCAGTTAGTTCGGCTGAGTGAGGCAATGTTTATCAGGGTGGTGGACTGGCGGTATGATTTTTATTTTTCATTCCGGGACACTGTATTGTCCCGGAATGAAGGTGCCCGGGACACAAATATGCATTAAGGGACAATCCGGGACACGAGGCACCCTATATATAAGGTATCTGGTATCTTGTTATAGAATGTCATGGGAAGACAAAAATAAACAAGTATCTATGTAGTTAGAGGAATAATACATATTTGTTTAACCGCTTCAGCCTCAGGAGAATTTACCCCTTCCTGACCAGAGCACTTTTTGCGATTCTGCACTGCGACATTTTAACTGACAATTGCGCGGTCGTGCGACATTGTACCCAAAGAAAATTCAAGTCCTTTTTTCCCACAAGTAGAGCTTTCTTTTGGCGGTATTTGACCGCCTCGGCGGTTTTATTTTTTGCGCTATAAACAAAACAGAGCGACAATTGTGAAAAAAAACGCAATATATTTGACTTTTTGCTATAATAAGTATACCCCAAAAATATATGAAAGAACAATTTTTTACCTCAGTTTAGGCCAATATGTATTCTTCTACATATTTTTGGTAAAAAAAATAACGCAATAAGCTTATATTGATTGGTTTGCGCAAAATGTATAGCATCTACAAAATAGGGGATAGTTTTATGGCATTTTTATTTTTTATTTTTTTATTATTAATGCCGGCGATCTGCGATTTTTATCAGAACTGTGACATTATGGAAGACAGATCGGACACTTTTGACACTATTTTGGGACCATTGTCATTTATACAGAGATCAGAGCTATAAAAATGCATTGATTACTGTGTAAATGACACTGGCAGTGAAGGGGTTAACCACTAGGGGGCGGTGTAGGGGTTAAGTGTGTCCTAGGGAGTGATTCTAACTGTGGGGGGGAGGGGCTACACCTCACATGACAGCGATCACTGCTCTCGATGACAGAGAGCAGTGATCTCTGTCTTGTCACTAGGCAGAACGGGGAAATGCTTTGTTTACAAAAGCATCTCCCTGTTCTACCTCTCCGTGACACGATCACAGAGACCGCTTCTTAAAAGGGACGTACCTGTACGCCCTTTTGCCCACCCGTGCCATTCTGCCGACGTAGATCTGCGTGCGCTGGTCGGCAAGCGGTTAAAAACTATTAAGTTGGGATTAATATAGTCCCAGTCCTAATAATAATATTTGTATATGTAGCACCCTTTACCTTTAGGTAGGTGCTAGAATAGGATTTTTCTGGGTTTAAGATATCAGTGTAGGCAAATCTAGCCAGGCCTGTGCTTTAGGCTGGGCTTGGTTGTTTTGATTTGGGACCTGGGAGTGTTTAGTATAGTAGTGGGTGTGATCACCTGTGCTCTGACTCAGAGGCGCCTCCCCTGCTTTCAGGAAGATTGTTCTGGAACAGAGGTTGGACCTGAGGTTTGAGTGACAGGCAGCTCATGTGAGGAGCTCTGACCTATTCCCATTTGGTGTTGGCAGGGGGCAGGTCTCCCATATAAGCTGAGGTCACATGCTGCTAGCGAGGAGTTCTGAGGGAGCAGGAAAAGGAGAATGGGGGGGGGGTGCCGAGGGCAGAGGAGGGTCGGAGAAGCTGCTAGGATAGATTTCTGGATAAAGACCTTTTACTATGGAGTTAGTGTCAAGCTGCTGTGACCTGGGAACACAGGACTTGCACTTTGGAGAAGGTCAGTGTGGAAGAAAATCAAAGGAGCACTGTTGAGAGTAGAGCAGAGTCCTGTGACCGGGGAACACAGGACTTGCACTTTGGAGAAGGTCAGTGTGAAAGAAGCAAAAAGAAGTTTGTTAAGAGTAGTGCATAAACTCTCTCAGAGTAACCTTATACTACGTCACTTCCTCCAGCCATCTTGGAAGACTCAGATTGCATTAAGGAGAAGCACATGGAAAGAAGGCAGCAGCCATGAAGCACACATGTTTCCATAAGTTAAATACAGCTTTATAACTATTTATTCTATTTCATATATTTTTACCTACACTGAACTGAACTGTTATACTTTTTATATTGTATTTATGATGCCAACTGTGTGACAATAAACTCACACTTTGTTTTTAAGTCAATCTGAATATTAATACTATTCATCCAGAAATGCCCTTGAGATACAAGAATATTAGTTATCTTCATTATTCTTGATCCGGTAACCAATATTTAGTGAGAGGGTAAGGAATTTACATAAATAGTGGAGGAGAGAAATCTCAAGGTACCTCTAGTGGAAAGCTCTCACTCCCTGGGTTTGTGTCCCAGAGAATGTGGATCAGGAGAAGGTGAGGCAGAAGAGCACTTGTGGTTTATAGCCCCTTCTGAATCCAGAGGTGACCAAGGCATCTGGAATAAGTTGGGCATAATGTGAATTCTGCCTTAGTGAAAGAGCTCACAGCATGCCTGAAAGGGAGCTGGTGATATAGGATTGTAGTGGTGTTGCCATTAGACCCTGATGTGGAGCGAGGTAACCATTAGTAATTTGAGAGAAACCTAAAGTATCTTTTGGGCATGTGGCAGTCTTGCCACTGTCTGTCCAGTGACTCTCAGTATCCCAGCAACCTTATTCTCTAACATGTATGTACTTGACTAATGGGGTATACTTAAATGTGCATACATTTGGTCCAAACAACATATATGTATAACGTGTTGTATTTGGATTTATACATATTGTAATGTGTTTCGTGTTTTTACTTAGAATTCTTTACATCTCATCCAGCCTCCTGAAGAAGCTGAACTTGTTTCCGTAAAACACATTGAGATTTCGGGTTGACTAACCCCCATTCCTACATGTTGAATACAATAATGTATTTGTGATTGCATATTGCAAACTATTACACTGTTAGATCTATTGTACAGTAGGTGCAGTTCTATGGACTGGGAGTGTGACATAACCCTTCCAGATGAGGCCAAATCATATTGCTATTTTTGGTAAATGGATTGATTTTATGGAAATGCTTTGTTCCTAACACACATACAAATAAAAATTAATTGTTTTTATATGTCAGTGTGTGGGTGCCCTAAAAGTCTGCTTGATGCAATATTCTTTTTGGTCTCTTATTTAATAGGAAAACATTATAATAATGTTACCCAGTAGGCTAAATAGTGAGACAAAACAGTTAGGGAAAAATGCTAAGAGTGCAAGTCCCCTTACACCCTTTGCCATTTGTGTACACAACACTGTGGTATGTCTTGTAAAATAAGAATGTAGTATATACAGGTATGTAAAAGGGTAAAGGGAATTCCTGTCATTAATTTCTAGAAATGGATGATAGAAAAAATGTAGCGCGTGATATGTAAACCAAAATATAAAATAATATTACTCAATTATATTTCAGTCCAAATAAAAAATAAAAATAATGGTGAATCTTTTGACCAAATATCATATAATGAACACAAAGTCAATAGGCTAATAAGCAAATGGGTGAGGGGTGTAATGTCCCGCTGCATAAGAACATGGATGTAATCCCAGAGGAAGATGGTGTTCCAACAGTTGGCAGAAAGCTATATAGATCCGTGGGGAGAAAACACATCAACCAGAAAAGGGCATCATGGAAAAGATGATAAGTATAGACTCTTACCAGATCCTATGGACTCCCTTGTCAGCGACAGGGAGTCTGGAAAGCAGTGTGCCACCCAGGGCATAAGGAAGGATATGCCGGCAGTCGAACCCTCAAAATTGGACTCTGCGTAGATTTCTACTTTGGTTTATATATCATGCGCTACATTTTTTCTATCATCCATTTATTGTTTTTGTCACACTGTATGTAGCTGCTCCCCCCCCTTCTTTTCACTAGTTAGCGCAGTGTTTTCTTGTACAACTTTTCATTAATTTCTAGAATGCAAGTGGCTGGCCTGCAAAGCAACATGCTGATGGCTGCTTGTGTTGTAGCAACCAAAGACACTTGCATCTCGCACAATGGGAAATTGTCATTTATTGGTAGTAGTAGCACTGTCTCTAAATAATGACTTTCAGCTACCCAAACGGCAAACACCAAAAGTTTGCATGAAATCTGGCTGGCCGCAAACACGAAACCCCATCCATAATGTCAGGTAGAACATGAAAGCTTATAGAAGTGTATTGACTATGTGCAAGTATGGGCCTTTCAGAGAAAACCTCCTCAAGTTGGACTATGAGAGCAAATGTGTCTGATGATTGTTGAACTGCACCACTTCAGCAAAGTAAATGTCAAGCAGTTTGAGAACTTTTTTCTTAGATTGTAGCAAAAAGTGTAAGAACTCCTCAAATGCAAAATATGTATTCCCAGCAGTCTGAGGACTATCATATTGGAGTTATGTGCTTACAATAGGTTTAGCCTGTGATTGTTTGTGCAAAACCTGCATTTCCACAAAAAACTATGCTCCTGTTATCAACCTACTCAGGGTGTAAAAGTTACACTGTGTTTGTTATTAAACCTTAAAGCGTAACTCCACTTTTGTTGAGAAAAAAACATTCCCCCTGGGTGATCTATGTACATTGCAAGGATTATAACAACCTTTATTGCAGATCCCTACCTTTTGTTATTCTGAAGAAATCCATGTGTGTTTGTCTGTGCCTCTGGAATGAATGGGTCTAATGGGAGTGGTTTCATAATCATCAGTTAGCTGTGGCAGCTGCAGGGCAGTAATGAGGAAAGCTGCTGGGCCTGCATCCATTTAGACATGTTCCATTAGATCCTATTGGAAATATCTCACCAAAAATTACATTTTTGTTGCAGGGGATGCCTGAAATCTGACTTGTATCTTAAGCAGACTTGTGGGAAAATTGGTGAGCCAATCACACAGGCAGGAAATTATGTTTCTGGGGAGTGGTCAGAACACATTCTGTGTACAGAACAACTCCATGTAGCCATATTGCTTTGCATTTATAGAAAATTATAATGGCTGCAGATTGAAAAGGTAAGGTAATTTTTAATAACATTCAATTACAATATGACTTGTATCGCAATTGTACATGCTATATTATTTATTCTTTGCTATTTTTTTCCCCCACAAAAGTGGAGTTACCCTTTAAATAGCTGAATTGCAGAAACAAAGATATCTACCATACTGGTCTCTGTATGTGTCAACTCTGTCAAGGAATTGGCAATTTCTGTTCTAAGTAGCAATCAGTGGGCATAAGTAAAGATATTCAAGTTATCAAAAAAAATTGTGTGACTTACCTATACAAACTTTCTTCTCAGGATCAGGATAGTACCCAGGGTGACAGCTGCAGTAGAATCCTGTTGGAGTAGATATGCACTCTCCATGTCCACATAGATTCCTGATCATCTTACACTCATTGGTTTCTATGCAGAGGAATACATACAATGAATTATCTATTTTTGTAATATATACATCAACCAAATGATGTAGCTTGAAATGGCAAGAAAAAAAACAAACCTGTTAACTGAGTGGGAGCGATTTCGGCAGCACTTCGGGTGTCATAATCTGCAGGTATTTTTTGAACAGCCATTGTTGTAGGCTCCAAAACAAGTGCTGTATGTAGAAAATGCAATTATTTTACTAGTAGCTGGTGATTATTTCTAACGTTTTCAAGATGATTCATACATTAATACTGTTTCCCGTGCACATTTAAAGTGATATACACAATTAAGAGCTGTATATATTGTTTCTTTATGTGCCCTGTCAATACGCACCTCAGGCCAGACCATTAATATCATTTTTCACATTCATTTTACAGACCTACAGATTGTGAAGAACAACACTCCCCCACCAACAAAAAACACCCCAAAAAACATTTTCTAAAGTGCAGGACCTCTAAAATTAAAATCCAAAGTCCATAACTCTACACTAGTAAGGGAGTGCTTGGCAATCCAGCATATAATTTTTGTATATATAGTTACTGCAGCCGACCACAAATACTCACAAGACAATGTATACTAAAAAACAAAAACAAAAGTGGAGAATACCTATTGGTAGGTGAATGAGAAAATGAAAATCAATCAGCTTACCTTGGTGGGTGGCCAAAAAAAAAAGTTGGCGTTTTCTCTGCCACTCATCAAGGTGAGTTGCGTACATTGATTTTAATTTTCTTGTTCACTTACCGATACTCTTAGATGTGCTACGCTTTTGTTTTGTTCTCTAGAATTAAAAGATAACATTGTTCATTATGTATATCACATGATAGTTGTGTACACTGCCCAAACAACCTAAGTTCTAAAAATGTTATGCAGCACCCTCCTAGATAGGTGATAGGATTAGATAGATATATTTAGTGTTGGCTCACTGTGTTTTGTGGAGCTGTGTTTTGATAGGTACATTTAGCTTGTCACACTCTATTTAGTGAGGCTGCAATTGCTGTGTTGGGTCAATTTAGCTGCTCACCGTATTCATTGCAGCTGCATTTGACTAGTTAGGTCTGCTCAGTGTCCTCAGCTGCTGCTAGAATGTTTACCCCCTCTGCTGTCCAGAAAAGCTGTGAGAACTTTCTGGATCATAGGTGTGGAGCTATGCAGAAAGTAGCATGGATATTTATACAGCCCTGGCCAATGCCAGGGACCAACGAGCAGGGCCCCTGATGGCATGCTGGGTAACTGTATATATTTTCTGGGCACACAGGGCTGGCTCTGGGTCTTTCCCTGGAGAGGATCTTGCTGCCCTCCAAGGCAATGCTGCCTCTTGCTTGCTGTCTGCGAGGCCTCAGGTGAGCGACCTGAGGGCCTGGGGATTGGGAACACAGAGAGCTGACTGGGGGGGCTGCCTGCTGAAGATCTGGCCTGGTATCACTGGAGATAGGCATCGCTTGGAAGTTGAAAGGAGGCAACCAGTTGTGTTTGGGCCTTGTGTGAGTACAGATGGTTCTCAGAGATCTTAAAGACTTTTGGGCTGCTGTCACCCCTCTGGTTTAGAGAGAGAGTCAGCTGTATGTCTGTGTAAAGGGGGCACCAGCTGGTGTCCTGAAGAGCTTAGTCTACCCAATCCTCTATATAGGAACTCTGCTCTTGTGGCTCTAAAGAAAGGAGCTTGCGTTTAAATACTACATGTTTGTTGCAAGCTCTACTACAGCTTTTCCAGAAAGAATACATAGTCCTCAAGTTGTACATTCTT
Organism: Aquarana catesbeiana; assembly: GCF_042186555.1. Lineage (NCBI taxonomy): Eukaryota > Metazoa > Chordata > Amphibia > Anura > Ranidae > Aquarana > Aquarana catesbeiana. The sequence goes on along the minus strand of NC_133334.1, from coordinate 172,221,956 downwards.
CTTGTTTTTGGATTGTCCCACTCAATTCCCTCAACCCTATGCAAGATCTCCAAAAAGAAAAACAACAAATACAACATCCCTAGATTGGTCATTTAAGAAATATGTGACAGAGCTTGTGTGCTTTGGCTGTGGGACAAAACATCTAGGGAAAACCTGGGCAATATTCCAGCATCTCCTACGGAAGTAGTGCTACACCTACTTAATATCAATGCTGAAATTTACTCATTTACAACATTGTATGTATACATTTATTATTGTGCATTTTTGCGAAACAGTGAAAATCACAGTTAAATAGGCAACTTTTGCATGTTTAGCATTACAGTAAAATGATGACCCCTGTAGTGTAAAAGCGCTCTTGTACATGTGTTTGAGAAAAGTGTGTATAAATGTGTGTTATGACTATGTAGGTGCTCAGGACTCAGCACTTCTGGTTTAATCCACATCAGTACAGAGATACGGTTACATTGTAATGTAAAGCTGGAAATGCTGATTCCATTTTTCTAAACAGGCCTAGATGCAAGTTGCTGGAGTTGCACAGTTTGGCACCGACATCCCTTACAATATAGTGGATAAAGAACTTTTAAGATGCCCTTACATACAGTATATACAAACATACACTGTAATTAAAACTTCACATGCTTTTATTTTTATTCTAAAAGTTGATTATCTGATCCTTAAAATGCATAATATTTTGGCCACAAATAGCCTGTACATTATAATAAAGCAGTACATTTTACCATAAATAAAACAATTATTTTACAGTCATTCTCCCCCCCCCCCCTTCAGCATATTACTCATTTATTTATCTCTTATGTAAAGCGTATTTTCCAAGATCTTGCATGCTGGTAGAGTATGGCCCAATGGCAGATATGTACTTGCGTCACTCCAGACCGGGTAAGGATCCCCATTAAATTTAGCCAATCCCCCAGAAGGAGGTTTTATTAGGGGGACCTCACCATTTCTAACATGACAACTTGTCATTCGAGATCATATAAGGCTTCATGTACGCATAGCCACCTTTATCCGCAGGAAAAAGCAAAAGGCCAGGTTAAAAAGTTCCTTTCCTGAACGCGATTCTTCCGCATTCACGAGAGGGAGGTTGAACCTGCCCTACCCTGTACCTGGACACATAGGCTTTTATGGAGTTGAGTTTAGGAGCTTTGGCAACAAGAACGTTTAAGAGCTGTAGTGTACATGAAGCTTAAAGGGGTTGTAAACCCTTGTGTTATTTCACCTTAATGCATTCTATGCATTAAGGTGAAAAAACACCTGTCAGTCACTGGCCCCCCAGCCCCCCCATTTTACTTACCTGAGCCCCTTCATCTCCTCGGCTCCTGTGCTGTCCCTCTCTCCACGGGGTCCTGGCTCTTGATTGGATAGATTGATAGCAGCACAGCCATTGGCTTCCGCTGCTGTCAATCAAATCCAATGACGCGGGCGCCAGGGCCGAGTTCGGCATTCGTGTCTGTGGATGCAAATGCTGGAATTGGGAGCGCGCTCACAAGGTAACCCCCTTGGGAGAGCGCTTCTCCTAGGGGGTTATCTGATGTGGGGAGGAGCCACGAGAGCAGCCAGGGGACCTCAGAAGAGGATGTTCGGTGCCACTCTGTGCAAAATGAGCTGTACAGTGGAGGTAAGTATGATATGTTTGTTGGTATAGGAATATGTATAACCGCCCTTGATATCCTCTACCACCACTGCGCCAAAAAATAGAAATTAAAAATTCAAACTGTGTGTAATGAAAAGCTGCCACTACTGTGAAAAATATAATATAAAATACCAAAAATCAAACCTATAACAGTGAATGAAAAATAGGAAGAAATAAGTGGTGCTAATGAATGCGATGAATAACTGTGAATCAAAAAATGCTGAAGCAATGATTCTATAATAATGAATAATAAATATCACTCAGTGACAAGTGAAAAAAATGTCTATATAATGATATAATCCATAAATTAATATAAGATGAAAAAACAGATGAGAAAGAGATTTCAGTCTTCTTAAACTCTAATGCCCCGCACACACGGTCGGATTTTCCGATGGAAAATGTGTGATAGGACCTTGTTGTCGGAAATTACGACCGTGTGTAGGCTCCATCACACATTTTCCATCGGATTTTCCGACACACAAAGTTTGAGAGCAGGATATATAATTTTCCGACAACAAAATCCGTTGTCGGAAATTCCAATCGTGTGTACACAAATCCGACAGACAAAGTGCCACGCATGCTCAGAATAAATAAAGAGATGAAAGCTATTGGCCACTGCCCCGTTTATAGTCCCGACGTACGTGTTTTACGTCACCGCGTTTAGAACGATCGGATTTTCCAACAACTTTGTGTGACCGTGTGTATGCAAGACAAGTTTGAGCCAACATCCGATGGAAAAAATCCTAGGATTTTGTTGTCGGAATGTCCGAACAAAGTCCGACCGTGTGTACGGGGCATAAATCTTCCACCACATATTCTGAGTGGATGCAATAATTATAATCATTTTTTACATTATATCTCCTGGTCAGGTAGATTTGTATTTGTCATTTACCGGCGCTTTGCAGTCATGGGAACATGCTGTGTATGCATGCGCGGCATCGGGAATCACATGACTAGCAGAGGGAGAATACATAAGGGATGATTGAATGGCCGTGTAGCCAATCCCATGAGGAAGTCTTAGTGACGAAACATGTTGGGGGCATGGCTACACAGCAATCTACTCTACTGACGTGAGACGCCGCTTGCTGAGCAACTATACATTTGAGGCTTTATTTTTTCGTTTGAAATGTGAGTGTAAACATTGAAGTGCTTTTAGTGTGATTTTATTAAACTGGTTGAAACGTTATCACGCTATGTGGAGCACTTTGTTTATTTATTTTTCACATATAGAGCTTTTTTGACTTGAGTCACAGATCACTATGGATGGTCGTTTATAACCCAGGTGTGGTTCAACTACTATTTTTGCCAAACACGAGAGTGGGAGGCAATTTAAGCTGGTGAGTGCGTTTTTCAGAGGGAGAGGTGTCACAAGCACGTTGGTGCGGTGGAAGTCTCTTTTTTCCATCTGTTTTTTCATCTTATATTCATTTATGGACTATATCATTATATAGACATTTTTTTCACTTGTCACTGGGTGATATTTATTATTCATTATTATAGAATCATTGCTTCAGCATTTTTTGATGCACGGTTATTCATCACATTCATTAGCGCCACTTATTTCTTCCTATTTTTCATTTACTGTTAGGCCTCAATCACACGAGGCGGACTCCGCTTCCACAGAGCCCACCTCAGTCCGGCGGCTCAGCGGGAGATCTCTCGGTTGATCTCCGCTGAACCGGCGGATGACAGGTCTCTCTCTGCTCATTGAGTGGGGAGGGGCTTGTCAGGTGCCGCTGCTGCCTATGGAGGGATCGGATAAAAACGGACAGCATGTCCGTTTTCGTCAGATCTCACCCGATCTGATCCGCCAGCGACGGATCTGGATGTAGGGCCATCCATCTGCTTTTAGCGGATCGGACGGGGTCGGATGTCAGCGGACATGTCTCCGCTGACATCTGTCGCTCCATAGGCTAACATGGAGCGCCTGTTCAGGTCCGCCGTCAAAACTGACAGGCGGACCTGAACAGTCCGATCGTGTGAAAGGGGCCTTATAGGTTTGATTTTTGGTATTTTATATGATATGTTTGTTATTTTTAAAAAATAAAAAACAATCCTTTACATAATGCTGACAGTATGTCCTTCCATCCAACAGAGCAGATAGAGGGATAAATACATCAGATGATCAATTTCTAGATTAAAAAAACTATAAGCAGATGAAGTTTTAATTACAGTGTAAGTTTGTATATGTAAAAAACTTTAAAAAAAAATGTTCCATTTAAGTTTTTTTTGTATCCTTAGTTTTTCTAAAGCTGGAAGTGCAACAAAGCTCATTGCAACTAGTTTAAAACCTGAATTTCTGAGTGGGCAAAAGAACCCTACCTGTGTCTGTCTACACCAAGAGTTAATGAAAGCAAGGTTGTTGTCAGTTTATTGTAGCACCCTCCTAGTTCAGAGTAGGCTACTATGTAAGTTTAGTTAGTTCCTCTGTAAAAGGTGGAGCAAGAGTTGATTACTAATGCCGCGCACACACGGTCGGACTTTCCGGCGGACTTGGTCCGGCGGACCAGAGTGTGCCGGACAATCCGCCCGTGTGTAGGCGCCAGCGGACTTTTCCGGCGGACTTTTTCCCCAAAGTCCGCCGGACCAAGATTTGAAACCTGTTTTAAATTTATCCGCCGGACTCAGTTTTGGGCGGAAAGTCCGCTCGTCTGTGTGCTGGTCCGACGGAAAGCCCGCTCGTGTGTATGCTGGTCCGACGGACCAGATACGACGTGAGGGCAGGGTATTGCATCTCGCGCTCGCTGCAATAGGAAAAACAGATTTTCCTATTGCGGTGAGCGCGGGGCATACCAGGCCCTTAGGTCTGGTATGGATTATAAAGGGGAACCCCCTACGCCGAAAAAACGGCGTGGGGTCCCCCCTAAAATCCATACCAGACCCCAATCCGAGCACGCAGCCCGGCCGGTCAGGAAAGGGGGTGGGGACGAGCGAGCGCCCCCCCCCCTCCTAAACCGTACCAGGCCGCATGCCCTCAACATGGGGGGTGCTTTGGGGGAGGGGGGCGCCCTGCGGGGCCCCCCACCCCAAAGCACCTTGTCCCCATGTTGATGAGGACAAGGGCCTCTTCCCGACAACCCTGGCCGTTGGGGTCTGCGGGCGGGGGGCTTATCGGAATCCGGGAGCCCCCTTTGATAAGAGGGCCCCCAGATCCCGCCCCCCCACCCTATGTGAATGAGTATGGGGTACATGGTACCCCTACCCATTCACCTAGGGAAAAAGTGTCAATAATAAAACACACTACACAGGTTTTTAAAATAATTTATTAAACAGCTCCGGGGGGGTCTTCCTCCGGCTTCGGGGGTTCCTCTTCTCCCGGCGTCCGGTTGGTTCTTCTCCGCTCTCTTCTCCTGGTGTTCCAGTTCTTCGGCTGGCTCCTCTGCTGTCTTCAGGTAGCTCTCTTGCCAGCAGAGGTCCGGGCTTCTGGGCTTCTTGGCTTCTTCCCTCTTCTCTTCTTCAAATGTTGACACGACGCTCTCTCCGGCTGGACTGCTCTCTGAGGGCTCCGTTGTGACTTATATAGGCGGAGACCCCGCCCCCTAATGATGTCACAGTCCCTGGGCATGCTGGGACTGTGACGTTTTAGGGGGCATGGTCACCGGGCGATGTTCCCCTTTATAATCTATACCAGACCTAAGGGCCTGGTATGCCCCGAGACGGGGCTCGCAAGGTGTCAATCTTGCCGATAAAAGCGGCAAGATTGATTTCCTTTTCTAGTCCCGTCGCACATGAGTCACGTTCAAAATGAACGGACTTGTCCGTGTGTGGGCAAGTCCGTTCATTCTGAAAGTCCGCCGTAACTCCGGCGAAAGTCCGTCGGAAAGACGGGCGGACTTAGCCCACCGGAAAAGTCCGGTCGTGTGTGGGCAAGTCCGTCCGTCAGAAAGTGTGCCGGACCAAGTCCGCCGGAAAGTCCGACCGTGTGTACGTAGCATAAGGCCCCTTTCACACTGGGGCTGTTTGCAGGCGTTATTGCGCTAAAAATACCGCCTGCAAACAGCCCCTAAACAGCCTCCACTGTTTGTTCAGTGTGAAAGCCCGAGGGCTTTCACACTGAAGCGGTGCGCTGGCAAGACGGTAAAAAAGTCCTGCGAGCCGCATCTTTGGAGCGGTGAAGGAGCGGTGTGTTCACCACTCCTAAACCGCTCCTTCCCATTGAAATCAATGGGACAGCGCGGCTATACCGCGGTAATACAGCGGCTATAGCCATGCTGTACGAGCGGGTTTAACCCTTTTTCAGCTGCCAGCGGGGGTTTAAACCGCACCGCTAGTGGCCGAATACAGCCGCAAAAACGACGGTAAAACAGCGCTAAAATTAGCACTGTTTTACCGCCGACGCCCCCACCGCCCCAGTGTGAAAGGGGCCTTAGGGTTGTTCAGTGTCTCCCAGGCTGCTGTTCTGCTACTCCCCCTGTCTTCTATAGACTTTTAGAAATATAGTTAGAGGGAGAGTAGGACAGACAGTCTGAAAATTTATAGAACTCTGGCTAATTCCTGGAGAGGAGTGCCCAGAAGGTGGACGGAGAGCCCATAAATATTATGAGGCCTGGCAGCCAAGGTGCAGAGTTCCTGGTATCAGTCATTCAGGAGGAGACCCCTGTGCAGGGGCTCTGCCCCTAGGGCAGAAAGAGACAGAGAGGAAGCCAGAAGAGTCTTTGAAGACATTGAGGTCCCAGCAGGCATGTACTGGCCATCGGGACTACAGGGAGTTTCCCGGTGGGCCGATGGCTCAGTGGGCCGATTTCAGTGACAGTGGACCGCTGCCTCCCTCCGGTCCTCGGTCCCCCCCCCCCGCAGTGCTCACCTCCTCTCCCTGGCTAGTTATGCAGCGCGCCTGAATACAGACATGATGCTCAGGAGTCAACACTGAGAAGCTCATCATACGATCTGGAAGGAGGGCGGCCTCACTTTCCTGCCTAATCTTGTCCCATTGGGGGGGGGGGCGCCAAACTGATTCTTTGCCCCAGGTGAAATAATGTCTAGCTTCCCCTACTGCCTATAAGAGAAATAATGTAGAACGGCTAATGGCTAGTGGGGGGGGGGCTTGGGTGGCAAGCCGGCATGAGAGACCTGTCAAAGTGGGCCAGTCTAGATGAAGTCCAGGGCCAAATTTTTGTCCCAGTCCAGCCCTGGGTCCCAGCTACGCTAAGCTAGGGGGCCTACCAAAGAGAGCTGTGTCAAGAGACTGAGCAGAGCCAGAAGGGAGTTGGTGGAAGGAAGCCCAACCATTCTGGGACTAAGTGAGTAACTGCTATACAGAGAAGTGACTGTGGGGTGGTCCCCCCCAAGCAAGTGTAGTGCACCCAGGAGTTGTTCAAGACAGCCAGAAGCATGCAATATTGCTACAAGTTTTGCAATAGAGCTGCATTTTTGTACAGAGCAGCCAAAATCCAAGCAGTCTTCAAGTTGTGTCATTCTACATTTCTGAGGTATCCCATGCTCCCCACCCCTATCCAAGATACTGTTCCCATACAAAACCCTAAAAGAAACCTTTAGACTAAACTTTGAGTCAAAGGATGAATGTATATATGACTGTATCTACTAGGGCTCTGAGTTAAAATCTCTCCAGATCATTTTCTATATATATTTAAATGTTTCTGGATTTGTGTGGGCTATCAGTGGATTCTCACAACATATCTAAGGCTCCATTCACACCTCAGCATACTGCAGCAACACCTGCTTTTTGTGTGTTTTTGTGGCGTGTTTTTGGAGCGGCACCATTCATTTAAATGGGCCTCCCTCCACTCCAAAAATGCGCCAAAGAAGCTAAATTTTGGCACAGAGCCAGGCATGTTTGGCGTCACAATTTTTGCTGTGATTATAACAAGTTTTGTCAATCGTGGCAAAATCGCACCGCGTTTGAGGTGCCATTAAGAAATAATGCCATTGCAAATTTATCCCATGTTTTGTTGTAATTCTGGAATCGCAGGCAGAATCACGCGATTCCAGTACGCTCAGGTGTGAATGGAGCCTAATAGAAGACCAGGTTTGTTTCAGATTACAACCTTCATTGTACCCACTTTGGCATCCCCATACCCCATATCTTAGTAAAGACAAAATATATACCTGGTTTTGGTGGAAATACAGATGGGACATCAACTGGTTCCTCTTCTGAATTAAGGTTGTAGGCTGGGAGCTGGCATGTAAACAAACTTGATTAGGTAAGTGGTCACACATTTGTCATGTTAAGAATGCTGTCAAGACTGTCTATTGGAATCACAATGAATGAATGAAGCAATAACAGATTTTTGCACTCTTTCATATTTTTATTGCAAACTATGTCAATCTTTGGGGAGATAAACTCTTACTTCTGTCAGAAAAGACAAAATGAAATACACATTTTTCATAGGATAGGGAGGGTCTGTAACCTCTGACAATGTATTTACAACGTATAGCTGTCTGTGGGTTCCTCTCCTACTAACTGCATCCCCACTTTCTTGTCTTTGTGTCACAGGAAAGCAAGTACATTAACCACTTCAGCCCTGGAAGGATTTACCCCCTTCCTGACCAGAGCATTTTTTGCGATTCGGCACTGCATCACTTTAGCTGACAATTGTGTGGTCGTGCAACGCTGTACCCAAACAAAATTGACGCCTTTTTTCCCCCACAAATAGAGCTTTCTTTTGGTGGTATTTGATCACCTCTGCAGTTTTTTATTTTTTGCGCTATAAACAAAAAAAGACCAACAATTTTGAAAAAAAAGCAATATTTTTTACTTTTTGCTATAATAAATATCCCCCAAATATATGTATAAAAAAAACATTTCTTCCACAGTTTAGGCCAATATGTACTCTTCTAAAAAATTGTGTATATTGATTGGTTTGTGCAAAAGTTATAGCGTCTGCAAAATAGGGGATAGATTTATGGCATTTTTATTATTATTATTTTTTTTTTACTAGTAATGGCTGCGATATGTGATTTTTATTGGGACTGCGACATTATGGCGGACAGATCAGACACTTTTGACACTATTTTGGGACCACTGACATTTATACAGCGATCAGAGCTACAAATTGTAACTAAATACTGTATAAATTACACTTTCAGGGAAGGGGTTACACACCAGGGGGCGATCAAGGGGTTAAGTGTGTTCCCTGGGTGTGCTCTAACTGTAGGGCGGATGGGCTTACTACAACATGACTGAGATCACTGCTCTCGATGACAGGAAGCAGTAGATCCCTGTCATGTTGCTAGGCAGAACAGGGAAATGCCTTTTTTACATAGGCATCTCCCCGTTCTGCCTCTCCTCACCGTAATAGCGGGCTGGCTGCTGGCGAACATCGAGCTCATGGGTCCCACGGGCATGCTCCGGCAATGCACGGTGGGCATGCTGCCGGTAGCGCACGCCTGCTAGGCGGCAAATTTAAAGGGATGTACAGGTACGCCCTTTTGCCTGCCCATACCATTCTGCCAACGTAAATTGGCGTGCGGCGGTTGGTAAGTGGTTAAAATATTCCCAACAAGCTCACACACAAAAATAGAAACCTGACAAGATTTTAACTTTTTTCCTCTCAATCCAAAACTAAAAAAATAACCTTGTGCCAGGCTATCATCCCAGCGTTTTCCCCCTCCTCCTATTCATTTTTATTGTGCTCCGACAGCTGGATGCATTGGACACTTCTAAAGAACACTGGCATACTTTATAGATGTAAGATAGATTTTTTTTTTATTTTTTTTAGCAGCAGTATAGCACAGACTCAGCTTGAGACTAGAGGTGAGCCGAACACCCCCTGGTTTGGTTTGCACCCAACATGGAAAAAGTTTGTACCCAAACCGCAAAACCTATTAAAGTCTATAGGAACTGAACTTAAGAGAATCAAAAGTCCACATTTTGAAGGCTTATATGCAAGTTATTGGGGTATGGGGGCCCAAGTACTGCCCTCGGGGACATGTATCAATGCAGAAAAAATTTGTAAAAAAGATAGTTTTTTATGGCACGCTTGCTATTGCTGACATCACTTCCGGTTTCTCCTCGAGTGCACTTCCGGCTGCTGCAACACACGCCGATTGGAGATACAACACACGGCTATTTATGTTCGTGCTAACTCTAGCAGCATTTATGTAAGTGTGCACTTAGCTGTTTTTACTGCCATTTATTTATATTAAAGATACTGTACTATGATCTGGTGTATTTCTTTTGGGTTCCTATTTTGTGAGTGTATGGTAGAGAGATCCTTGGATAGTAAAACTGGGCGAATCTTTGAGTGACATCCATTAAGAATTGCTGGATAGAACAAAGGCTGGATTATGATTATCAAGCGTGTTTCATATTGATAGTTGGTGAGTGTGCATTTTTTACACACATTTTGGTGGAGCACTATATGGAGAGAAATATGAAAGGCACCTTCTTTTCTGCATGGTGAAAGGAGTTCTTCTTTGAAGATTATTCATCACATTGATGGTACTTGTATAATTGATGATTGTTGATGTTTTGTTTCAATTTGCAAGGTTAACAGAAGTAGCACCTATCTCTTGTTTGTCATCAATGTTTCAAAAGCAATTTTAGTGATGCTTAAAGTGAAACAATAAAAATTAAAAACTCCTTTAAATATAGTGCCGGGGGGGGGGGGGGCTGTCCCCTTCGTCTGCCTGTAAATTGGCGCATCTGTACAGTGTATAGAACCTGCTGCAGCAAAACTGACATATATAAAGAAAAACAAATGGCGTTAAAATTCATTTTCCTGGCTGAAAGCCACTTCTGGTAATACCAAAATGTTAAAAGAAAAATGGCGTGGGGCACGGCATGCAGTCTGGCAGGCCAGGAAAGAGGGGGGCTGGTGGCACCGCCCCTTGTGATGTCAATGACCAGTGCATGATGGGTCGGTGATGTCACATGGGGCGGTGCCACCAGGTGACATCGATAGGTGGCTCCACTCCTTACCTATTTAAGAACGGAGAGTGGAGTAAGCAGTGGGTACTTAGTCTTTATCACAGGTGGAGCTTTTTTCTTTTTTAGGACCGGGGATGCGGTGGGTATCGTGATTGATGATGATTAACAACATTAACATGATGACAAGGTTCTTTGGGGTGGAGGGGCAGAGCCCTCCCTGCCCCAAAGCATCCCCCCATGTTGAGGGCATGTGGCCTGGTATGGTTCAGGAGGGGGCACTTACTCGCCCCCCCTTTCCTGATCTGCCAGGCTGAATGCTGGGATAAGGGTCTAGTATGGATTGGGGGGGGCCCACACAATTTTTTATTTACATTTTGGCATTGGGTTCCCCTTAAAATAAATACCAGACCCAAAAGGCCCAGAAAAGATTGCGGGGGGCCCAGACCTTTTTTTTCTCAAATTTTTTTATTGCCGGCATGTTTTTTTTTTTCATTCAGCTGTCAGCAGAGAAGCCGCACATTTTTGGTGAATAGTTAGGGTACCCCATACTCATTCACATAAAGGAGGGGCCGGGATCTGGAGGCCCCCTTGTTAAAGGTAGCTTCCAGATTCCAATGAGCCCTGCCCGCAGACCCCAACAACCACAGCCCAGGGTTGTGGGGAAGAGACCCTTGTCCCCATCAACATAGGAACAAGGTGTTGCCCCAAAGCATCCCCCATGTTGAGGGCATGTGGCCTGGTATGGTTCAGGAGGGGGGTGCTCGCTCACCCCCCCTTCCTGGAATGCCGGGCTTCATGCTTGGATAAGGGTCTGTGGTATGGATTTTGGAGGGACCTCACGCTGTTTTTTTCAGAATTTTCTATTGTCGGCATTGTTTTGTTTACACTTCAGCTGTCAGTGGGGAAGCCCGCTGACAGCTGATGAATCATCAGTTGTTAAGGATGCAGTGGCCAGCTTTCTGGCCTACTGCTTAACAACCAGGTATTTTTCACACAGAATTCAAAGCGATCGATCATTTTTCAACTGATCCAAATTCTAATCATTCTAAAAATGTAGAATTTGTTAGAAAATTAAACTTGTTACTATGTATTGCTATTTCATTCGGAGATTCGGATACATCCGAATTGTCGAATAATCAAAAATTTGTCCGAATTTGCACATGTCTAGTCCCCATTTTGAAAGCCTTTATGCAAGTTATTGGCCATAAAAAGGGGGGGGGGTGCTGCTCTGAGAAAATGTACTAATGCAAAAAAACTTTTAAAAAAGATCAATTTCTAAAAAGAGCAGTGATTTTAATGATGCTTAAAGTAAAACAATAATAATGAAAATTCCTTTAAATATAGTGCCTGGGGAGTCCCCTTAGTCTGCCTGTAAAATGGTGCATCTGTACCATGTAAAGAACCTGCTGAAGCAAAACTGACATTTATAAAGAAAAAAAATTACATTTAAATTGATTTTCCCAGCAAGATGTATTTATTTAGTAAACAACGGCTTGGAGAGCTAGTCTGTATGATGAGGCCACACTTTAGTGCACTCGGAACAAGATTAGAGATTTTTTGAATAAATTCTGGTTTCTCTTTGGCAGACTTTAGATGGAAATAGCAAAGTTGTGCACCACAGTGAGCAAGCCTCATGTGAAGAAGCCAGATTACACTCAGGCCAAGATTAACAATTTTTTTTTTTGATAAAGTCTAGTGTCTCTTTTGTAGAATTTGGATAGAAGTAACAGTTGTGGAAAAATGGGGCTTTGGGTGTTGGTGGTGTCTTAACACTGTAACCCTATAGAGGTACTTTTGATAAAAGCAAGAATTGGCCTTGCTGTAAAAAATATAAAATTTGACGCCCCTGTCACACAGCGGAAAGATTGGTCTTTGGGTATTGTTGGTGCCTTCACCCCGTAACCTTACAGAGAAACTTTTGATGAAATCAAGAATTTGCCTTGATGTAAAAAATTCTAATTTGATGCCCTTCTCAAACAGGTGCAGAAAAATTGATCTTTGGGTGTTGTTGGTGCCTTCACCCCATAACCTTCTAGAGGTATTCTTGATAAAGGAAAAATTGGCCTTGTGGTAAAAAAATTAAATTTGATGCCCCTGTCAAAGAATTGTGGAAAAAATTGTCTTTGGGTATTGTTGGTGCCTTCACCCCATAGCCTTCTAAAGGTACTCATGATGAAAGCAAGAATTGGCCTTTCTGTAAAAAATTGAAATTTGATGCCTGGGTCACACCGTTGCAAAAAACTTGGTCTTTGGGTGTTGGTGGTGCCTTCACTCTGCAACCTTCTAGAGGTATTCTTGATGGAAGGAAGAATTGGATTTGCTGTAAAAAAATTGAATTTGATGCACCTGTCAAACAGTTGCAGCAAAATTGGTCTTTGGGTGTTATTGGTGCCTTCACCCCATAACCTTCTAAAGGTACTCTTGATAAAAGAAAGAATTGGCCTTACTATAAAAAAACTGACATTTGATGCCTGAGTAACAAAGTTGCAAAAGAATTGGTCTTTGGGTGTTAAGTGTGCCCATAAAACCTATACCAAAAAAATGCTTTAAGATAAAATCAACACCCACAAAGCTAGGCAGCCTAGGCAGACTTGCAGAGACTGGAGATCCCAATAACACGTAAAGAGTGACATTGGCATCAGGGGCTTGATAGCTCTTGCTAATCCAGGACTGATTTATTTTGACAAATATCAGCTGGTCAACGGAGTCTGTGGACAGACACACTCTTTTATCTGTCACAGAACTTCTGGCAGCACTGAATGCAGTTTGAAAACCACGCTGGATGCAGGGCAGCCCAGCAGCTCAATTGCATACTATCCAAGTTCAGGTCAGTGGTCTATTCTCATGACCCAAAAACCCAGTGGATCATCTACCGGAAAGCTCTCCATGTCTCTTTTCGTACCTAGATAATCTAGCATCATTTGATGCAGAGGCGGCCAATGGGATGTTGAAGCTAACAGCCCTGGGTGCCAAGGACTAAAACATTTTTGAAATGCATCACTGAGGGAGCTCCCTTCTCCACCGCTCCACGCTCCTCCAACAGAAGCCTTAAAACTAGCTTTTACCTTAGCCTTGATTCCACGAATTCTTGGGTCCTTTCACAGGCTTTGAAGAATAAGGGAGCCTGTGCACCCCAAGTTTGCAAAGGCAAGAGAAACAGAGTCCTTGGGGTCACTGAGGATTACAGTATCTGGAACTGCCTCCTTCCAGCCACGTACTGCTCTTAAGGCTTCTGGGGGCTGAAAACCATCTCTTAAGATTTGATGTATGTCTTCCTCTGCTTAAATGCCTCCAAAACTGCCAGAATCCTCCTTCTCCCTCTCCTCTTGTGTTATGTGGCGTGCAATGGTGTCTGCATAAAGCGAACCTTGAGCGGTTAGGAAGTCCTCCTCTTCCTGCCGCTGCTCTGCCTCGAGTTCCCTGTCCATAATACCATGCAGAGTATGCTCCAGCAAGAACACAAGAGAGATTGTCATGGCTCACTATCCTTGTTGCCTCCTCAAATGGTTACAGTACAATGCATGCATTCTTTATCAGCAGCCATTGGCCTGGGGAAAAGAAGCAAAGGTGCCCTGAGCCTGTCCTTGTGCCATGCTCACAAAGGTACTCATTTATGGCCCTCTGCTGCATGTGCAGGGTTGACAACCTCCCGCAGCATTTTTTACTGACAAAACATGAAACATTTACAGGCGGAGCACATTTTTTACTGGCAACCTGAGAAATTACAGAACTCCCATTGAAAACTAACACAGTGAATATGTGAACAGTATAAACATGATATGGAAACACTGGCAATACCCATAACAAAGTAATTTGCTTGATTTACACTTAAAAAGTCAACACAGCATAAAATTATCAGCCCCTGATATTTACTGGCAGTTGTAAAAGAATCACAGATTTGCCAAAGTTGAGTTCCACCTGGTGGGCATGTCACAAATCAGGCAGTTTATGGGCAGGTGGAATTTCCACTGAATTTCAGCCAACCGAACACTGGCTGTGTACGACCATATGAAGATTTTGCAAACCTGGGTACCTGTTTAACCACTTCAATACAGGGCATTTAGACACCTTCCTGCCCAGACCAATTTTCAGCTTTCAGCGCTTTCGCACTTTGAATGAAAATTGCGCGATCAAGCTACACTGTACCCAAACTAAATTTTTATCATTTTGTTCCCACAAATAGAGCTTTCTTTTGGTGGTATTTGATCACCTCTGCGGTTTTTATTTTTTGCGAAACAAATAAAAAAAGACCCGAAAATTTTGAAAAAAATAAAAGTTTTGCTTTTGTTATTGTTTAAAAATTTTGTAAATAAGTAAGTTTTCTCTTTCGCTGATGGGCACTGACAAGGCGGCACTGACAGGCACTGATAAGGCGGCAGCGATGAGGTGGCACTAATGAGCGGGCACTGACGATGGGCACTGATATGCGGCACTGATGGGCACTGGTAGGCGGCACTGATGGGTGGCACTGATATGCAGCACTGATGGGCATTGATAGGCGGCACTGATGGGCACTCATGGGTGGCACTGGTGGGCACTGATGGGTACTGATAGGCGACACTGATGGGCACTAATAGGCTGCAAAGATGGGTTCTTATGGGTGGCACTGATGGGCACTGATAGGTGGCACTGCTGGGCACTGATAGGTGGCACTGATGGGCACTGATACGTGGCACTGATGGGCACTGATACGCGGCACTGATATGCGGCACTGATAGGCATCCCTGGTGGCACTGGCAGTGGTAGGCATTGGAGTGGGCACTGATCAGCAGCTGCCTTTGCACTGATTAGTATTTCCCCGGGGGTCTAGGGGGCATACCTGGTGGTCCAGTGTGGCTGGTTTCCCTGGTGGTCCTGGGCGGCTTCCCTGGTGGTCCAGGGCGGCTTCCCCAGTGGTCCTGGGTAGGATCTGAGGGGGGTTGTGCTTATAAACAATCAGCACAGACCCCCCTGTCAGGAGAGCAGCCGATCGGCTCTCCTCTACTCGCGTCTGTCAGATGTGAGTGAGGAAAAGCCGATCACCGGCTCTTCCTATATACATCATGACTCTTTACCTAGATCGGTGTTGCGGGGTGTCAGACTGACACCCCGCAACAACGATCGCCGCGATGCGCGCCCCTGGGGGCGCGCAGCGGCTCAATATCCTGAGGATGTCATATGACGCCCAGTCAGGATATTGAAACCACTTTGCCACCGTCATTTTGCTATATAGCAGGCGGCAAGTGGTTAAGAAACCTGCACCACCAAATTGAGATCATGTGCCAGGCATGGCACATGTGTCAACTTTCCCTGTCGAAGGGCAGACAGGAGTTTAGTGCCATTATCGCAAATCATAATTCCCGGCTCAAGCTTCCATGGCGTGAACCACCTCTGGTGCGGTGTGGCTCTTGTCTCCTAGACAGACCAGCTGAAGCACTGCATGCCATCTTTTAGCCTAACTCATTGAATGGCCGCTTGAACGCTTAGGGGGTACTGTTGGTTCATAGGACGATCCAGCAGAGGAGGGCATGGAGGAGGAGGAGGAAGAGCTGACAGATCTTGCATCATCCCCTGCAGCTGTATGGAGACTTGGTGGCTAAACAAGCTCCAGCACTGAGCCCTGTCCTGCATTCTTTCTAGTTGCAAGCAGAGTTACCCAGTGTGCTGTGAACTAAATATATCGTCCCTGACCATACTTGCTGGACCACACGTCAGCAGTAAGGTGGACCTTGTGGCTGACTGCCTTGCTCAATGATGCCAAAACATTGCTTTCCACGTGCTGGTACAGAGCTGGAATGGCCTTACATGAAAAGAAATAGCAACTGGGAACCTGCCATTGTGGTACAGCGCAGGCAGAAAGATAGGAGTTGTAAAGTCAGCAATTTGGACAAGCTGGAATTTAGACACTGGGCATGTGGGTGTCAATTCCCTTTGCTATACCATCATCCCTGTCAGTGGAGGCTGCTGGAAGGTCATTTGCAGGGGACCTGTATGCAGCACCCCAGATAATGTCCCCTAGGACGAAACGCGTTGGGACGAATTGCGGACACCACCAACACTGCTAGATCTCTACATTTTAAAGCGCTGTTTTTTCTTCTGAAATGTGAGCGTTCCTACTTTCAATAAATGAGTTTTAAGTCTTCTATACAGTATCACGCTATGTACTTTCACGTTTTTTCCATATATACTCTGGATGCCCGAGTGGATTTGTTCCCCTTGCCATACATATATACCTGCATGTACCTGGGTCACCTGGATTAATGTTTACGTTACACAGATACCACCGTGGATCCTCACATTTACAAGCTAGATTGGCTCAGTGGGTGTACACCCATCTGAGCCCAATTTTTCTGGTAAGCCCCTAATTTAAGCGGTGGTGGATCTTCTATCAACACTTTTACAAGTCTCTTCACTTTTTGTGTTATATACCTCCTAAGACTTTCACCTTTCAAGGATTATATTATTACAAGTGTGCCACAATTTTTTTTTTTTGCATTACGGACTTAATGTGTATTTAAAAGGTTCACTATATAAGTATACATACCTATGTAATTTATACACTGGGTTATACCATTTATTGCATGTTATGAATATGGGTATCGATTTTCATAGTTGTTAGCGCTGCACTTTTCTCTATACGGTTTTATTTACAGGATTAGATCACTTGTATGTGCTAGCTGCTTACACAGGTTTGTTTTTGACAGCGCAATATTTCTATATATACTAATTTCATTTGCTGTATGATGTTACATGAGGGTGGAGCAGTGAGCGTGGCTAAGCATTTCGAAGACCTCTTTATTTCAAACCTATCTAAAGGGAATACTGTGATTGCTTTATACAGGAGAAGGGGGAGGGTGCATTATTCTTAATACTAACAAGCAGTGGCGTTGCTAGGAGGTGGCTACTGGGGCTATAGCCCCGATTCTGGGGCCCATAGCCCCGAGTCTCTTACCTAGGATTGGCTCTGGGCTCCATCTGCTAACCTGGTGGCTGAGGGAGGAACATGACAAGTTAATGTTATCAGGCGCAAGTTCTTATCTATATTCAGCAGTTTTGACTATTTAATCATTGTCCCGACGTTCACTTCTATACCAACCTGCCGAGCTATGTAATTGTCGGGAACCGCAGCACAAGGATTACTCTGACGGGACTATTTGATGATTTTCGGTCTCAGGCGGAGTAATCCTTGTGCTGCGGTTCACGGTAAATACATTGCCCAGAAGATTGGTATAGAAGTGGACCTCAGGACAAGGATTACATTGTCGAAACTGCTGAATATAGATAAGAGCTTGTGCCTGATAACATTAACTTGTCATGTAAATTTACTGTCCCCTCAAAATAACTCAACACACAGCCATTAATGTCTAAATTATTGGGAACAAAACTGAGTACACCCCTAAGTGAAAATGTCCAAATTGGGCCCAAAGTGTCAATATTTTGTGTGGCCCCTATTATTTTCCAGCACTGCCCTAACCCTCTTGGGCATGGAGTTCACCAGAGCTTCACAGGTTGCCACTGGAATCCTCTTCTACTACATGATGACATCATGGAGCTGGTGAATTTTAGAGACCTTCAGCTCCTCCACATTCCATTTGAGGATGCCCTACAGATGCTCAATAGGGTTTAGGTCTGGAGACATGCTTGGCCAGTCCATCACCTTTGCCCTCAGTAGGGATGGGCTTCGAGTTCGAGTCGAACTCATGTTCGACTCGAACATCGGCTGTTCGCAAGTTCGCCGAACAGCAAACAATTTGAGGTGTTCGCGGTAAATTCGAAAGCCGCGGAACACTCTTAAAAAGTCTATGGGATAAATCAAAAGTGCTAATTTTAAAGGCTTATATGCATGGTATTGTCATAAAAAGTGTTTGGGGACCTAGGTCCTGCCCCGGGGGGGACATGGATCAATGCAAAAAAAAGTTTTAAAAACGGCCGTTTTTTCGGGAGCAGTGATTTTAATAATGCTTAACCACTTGATATCCGTGCTATAGCCGAATGATGGCTACAGTGCGGACCTTAATTCCCGGGAGGCCGTCATAGGGCGTGGAGCGCGCTGTGATCACCGAGTCACTGAGACTCGGGTGATCACCAATCCAAGTAAGGGGCTGGTCCCGGCCCCTTACCATGTGATCAGCTGTCAGCCAATGACAGCTGATCACATGATCAAAACAAAAGCTCTGTGATCATTTTTTTTTCTCCTCGCGCTGACAGCGCGAGGAGAAAAAGAAAACGATCACTGGGTCATTAGCAAGGGACATTGGTCCCGAAGAGGAGGAGGCAATAATACCTCAATTGTGCCACCAGTACCCCCTGCCAGTGCCACCTGACATTGCCACCTGACAGTGCCCACAGTGCCCACCAGTGCCACGTATCAATGCCCATGAGTGCCACCTATCTATGCCTACAAGTGCCACCTATCAAAGCCCACAAGTGCCACCTATCAATGCCCACCAGTGGTGCCAATCAGTGCCACCTAGCAGTGTTGTCTATCAATGTACCAGATCAGTGCCCATTATTGCCACCAATCAGTGCCCATCACTGCCACCCATAAGTGCCCATCACTGCCACCTATCAGTGCCCACCAGTGCCGCCTCATCAGCGTACATCAATGAAGGAGAAAAATTACCCTTTTTAAAATTTTATAATAAAATATAAAAAAAATGTTTGTTTTTTTTTTTTAATTCGGTCTTTTTAAATTTTTTTAACAAAAAATAAAAACCGCAAAGGTGATCAAATACCATCAAAAGAAAGCTCTATTTGTGGGGAAAAAATGATAAAAATTTCATTTGGGTACATTGTTGTATGATCGCGCAATTGTCATTCAAAGTGCGTCAGCGCTGAAAGCTAAAAATTGGTCTGGATAGGAGGGGGGTTTAAGTGCCCTGTAAGCAAGTGGTTAAAGTGAACCAATAAAAGTGTAATAGTCCTTTAAATTTCTTACCTGAGGGGGTGTCTATAGTATGCCTGTAAAGGGGCGCATGTTTCCTGTGTTTAGAACAGTCTGACAGCAAAATTACATTTCAAAGGAAAAAAAGTCATTTAAAAGTACTCGCGGCTATATGAATTGTCAGTCCGACAATTCATTGATAAAAACGGCATGGTATTTCCCCACAGGGGAACCCCGAACCAAAATTTAAAAAACAAATGGCGTGGGGGTCCCCCTAAATTCCATACCAGGCCCTTCAGGTCTGGTATGGATATTAAGGGGAACCCCGTGCCAAAATAAAAAAAAAAAAAGGCGTGGGGTCCCCCTCAAAATCAATACCAGACCTGAAGGGTCTGGTATGGATTTTAAGGGGAACCCTGCACCAAAATGAAAGAAAAAAAATAGTGGGACCCTTACCTGAACACGCAACCTGGCAGGCCGCAGGAAAAGAGGGGGGCAAGAGAGCGGCCCCCCTCCTGAACCGTACCAAGCCACATGCCCTCAACATTGGGAGGGTGCTTTGGGGTCCCCCCAAAGCACCTTGTCCCCATGTTGATGAGGACAAGGGCCTCATCCCCACAACCCTTGCCCGGTGGTTGTGGGGGTCTGCGGGCGGGGGGCTTATCGGAATCTGGAAGCCCCCTTTAACAAGGGGACCCCCAGATCCCGCCCCCCATGTGAAATGGTAAGGGTACCCCTACCATTTCACAAAAAAAGTGTCAAAGATGTTAAAAATGACAAGAGACAGTTTTTGACAATTCCTTTATTTAAATTCTTCTTCCCATCTTCTTTATTCTATCTTCTTTCTTCTATCTTCCTTCGGTTTCTTCTTCCCTTCTTCGTTCTCAGGCCACTCCACATCCATGATGGGAGGCTCCCGATATGTGATGCTTCTCGTCTTCTGACGGTTCTTAAATAACGGAGGGCTAGGCCACCCGGTGACCCCGCCCCCATCTGACGCACAGGGACTTGACGGGGACTTCCATGAGGCTTTCCCCGTGGAGTCAGAGGGGGGGCGGGGTCACCTGTTACGTAACAGGTGATCCCGCCCACTCTGACATCATGGGCAAAGCCTCAGGGAAGTCCCCGTGCGTCAGAGGGGGGCGGGGTCACGGGTGGCCTCTGTTATTTAAGAACCGTCAGAAGATGAGAAGCGTCACACAGCGGGAGCCTCCCATCATGGATGTGGAGTGGCCCGAGAACGAAGAAGGGAAGAAGACGCCACGGAAGAAGATGCCGGACGAGAATACCGGAGCAAGAAGCAGAGAGACGGACGAAGAACCAGAAGAAGAAGAAGATGGAGGAAGAAACCGAAGGAAGATAGAAGAAACAAGACAGAAGAAAGAAGATGGAAAGAAGAAGAATTTAAATAAAGGAATTGTCAAAATTGTTAAACATCCCCTGGTAATATGCTTGGGCAAGCGAGGCTCCGGGTCTTCCAAATGTCTATCTCCATCTGAGGCAACAGGATCGGTAGGTGCTATTTCTCCCACAAGAGGCTCATCCTCCTCCAGAGTGGGGGCACCGTGCACATCTGGCTCCTTCACAGATAAGTCCTATTCAGTAGCAGCAGCCTGGTTCTATATCTCCCCCAGCAAGGGATAAGGTCTCTACCGCTGGCAGAGAGGGCAGGTACCAGGTTGCACAGTCACTGTTGAGGACATCCTGGCTGTTGTCCCATCTAGCAGATGGGGGAAAGACAGGAATAGGATTATCCGTTTGTGAATTAGCACAGGGATGGAAAGAGATTACGATGTAGTCTCTTGTGAGGTCCATCCGGTTTCTCTGAAACCAGATCATACACAGGCCGCCCAGGGAAAGGTTGTTGCTGGACTCGATATGGACAGGGCTCCCACTTGGGCTCCAGCTTGCTGCCCCTCAGGTATTTAGGATTCATCACCAAGACTCTGTCTCCCGGTGTAAGTGGCAGCAATTGAACAGTACTTTCCTCGGCTAAATCCTGGTGCTTTCCCAGTACTATCTGTTTGGCTTGATCCAGGCGGTGCCAGTGATCTTGGACCCATTCTTCTAGGGTCCTTGACGTAATAGGCTCTGGAATTTCCAAGAGTAAATCCACCGGTAAATGGCCACAATGCCCAAACATCAGAAAATTGGGAGTATAACCAGTGGCTCGATGTACAGTCTGATTGTAAGCCCAAACGACATCTACATACTGCAGCCAACGTTCTTGATGCTCTTGCTCTAATGTGTGAATCAATCCCAACAATGTGAGATTAAAGCTTTCACAGGCCCCATTTCCCTGGGGGTGGTAAGGAGTAGTATGAGACTTCCGAATACCACTAAGACGGCACAGTTCTGAAAACACCCTAGACTCAAAGTTCGGCCGTTGGTGGGACAGAATCCGTTTTGGGCACCCGTAGGGCTGGACTACATGGGACCAGAACAGTTTAGCTGTGGTGGCGGCAGTCTGATCTTTAGTTGGCACCACGATGGCAAACTTAGAGAAGTGGTCCACAAACACCAAGGCGTAGCGATACCCTGAAGAGGTGTCAGCCACTGTTAGAAAGTCCATGGTCAGTAGTTCTCCTGTGCTCACCACCAAAGGGGTAGTTTTATCTGTTCTCCCTTTGTGAATGGCACAACTCTTACACCCCTGACATGCCTTCTGCACCCACTTGGATAACCCCGGACAAAATACGTACTTACGAATAAAGGCCTCCGTCCGTTCTGCACAAAAGTGTCCTCCAATATGGTGAAAGACTTGACAAACCTCTAAGGCCTCTGATTGAGGGATAATCAGTTGATGGATAACTTGCAGTTCCCATGGAATCCGTGCCTTTCGGTATAAGAGTCCATTATATCGTTCCAGCCTATCCCACTGTTTTAAAAGCTTACACAACGTCGGCGAGAGCCTCTTTTGCTCCTGTGAGTCTGGTTTCCGATTCCTGTCCCAATATCTCATGAGCTGATCAATGTCATGGTCTTGCTGCTGGAGTTGCAGCCTCTTCGAGTTGTTGATCTAGATCATCCTGAGGCCCATCGAGAGGAAATCGGGAGAGAGCATCAGCATTACCATTGGAGTGTCCTGGCTTGTAGTGAATGGTATAGTTGAACCGGGCCAGTTGGGCCACCCAACATTCCTCCAAGGCCCCCAGTTTAGCAGTCTCTAGATAGGCAAGAGGATTGCTGTCAGTATATATGTCCACGTGACCACTTACTAAGTACTCAGCAAACTTTTCGGTGATGGCCCAGACTACCGCTAACAACTCGAGTTTAAAGGAACTCTAGTTGGTTGGGTTACGTTCAGTAGGGCGTAAACTCCGACTTGCATAGACGATCACACGCTCCGTCCCATCTTGTTCTTGAGCCAGCATAGCCCGGTGGGCTTCTCGTTCTAGCGCATTAACCGCCAAATATGCAAAGTGTGCTGTGGGTATTTCGAACAAGCGGACCGAATCTCTCCACCCAGTCTGTCAGGGGAATATTTGTGCCATTACATTTTGGAATCAGGGCCAAAGTCGCTCCGTATGGTGCCATGATTGACCCTCTAGCCACCCTGCTTGAGGATGGTTGTTCAGACATCCTTCTGACTACGCCAAAATGTAAGCAGGTGTAGGGTGTGGCGGCTTCACAGAGCGAATCACACGTACTGACTTTATAAACCAGGCATTTAATACCGGAGAGACGGTAGTAGAAAGAGTATTTACAGCAGTAATGCAAGTAGTTTCACTCCAAGCATGGAGGCACAGATACACAGTACAGTCACTTCTGATGTAAGTGGTAGTTGTATTCATCAGCACTATAGGCACTTTCCACTGTCTGACACAGTATAAACCCAAGCACACAATGCGTATCCGTAGAGGCTGATATTCACACGTTATCCGGTAACAGTGGTATTCCTTCAGCAGACACTGGATTTCACCGGATGTGAACTGAACTAAACGTGGCTGGGCTTTCCTATATAAGATATCCACCCAAAAATGGCCGACCAAATCTCTCGGGATTTGCTTGTCCTATCAGGACACCAGGCTTCTCCAAAATGGTGCTGGAGACAATATAGAGGCCAAACAGCTCTGAACCTATGTACACATCATAAATATATCAAAGAGGCTGGAAGTAAGAATATACACTTGTTAACCCACTACCTCTTGCAGCCAGCTAGGCTGCCCTGCACCACAGCTGCCTACAAACTGTCCAGCATGCATACAGCGTACTGGGCAGTAACTGGCAGATTACATTACCCAGCAGACCCACTGAATTGGTGACAGGTTCAAAGCTATAAAAACATATTCTAGATATCCACATTTTGTATATTTAGACTCTAAACTATACTTATAAATAACTAAAAAACATAAAAAAAAACATAGGGATAGGTAATTAGTATATATCATCACAAAGCTTCAAATTTAAATAAGATGTGAAATTTACAGAAAGTATAAGCGCAGTGGCTTAGTGGTTAGCACATATGCTCGGCAACACTAGGACCACTGGTTCAAATCCCAGCCACAGCACCTCCCGCAGTAAACGGACATAATAATAATAATTAACTATTCCCACTTTTAACGCAATTATATAATAACGACAGTAAACTATACCTATTTGCTGAGGGATTATTTAATAATGTCCGTGAACCCATAGTATTACAATATTTTGTTTACCTCTAGTTCCTCATTGAGTCCCTTTGGTGCTGGAGAATCAAGAGTAAAAAACAATATGTATTTCTTTTACATAATTATTAAACCTATCAGCAAATGATCCCCCTTGATCCCCCAGACTTTGAGACTCTGTGTGGATTTACTGTGTTTTAAAGTAAAGTGTCTGGGGATGCTATGATCTACACTATATTACCAAAAGTATTGGGACACCTGCCTTTACGCGCACATGAACTTTAATGACATCCCAGTCTTAGTCCGTAGGGTTCAATATTGAGTTGGCCCACCATTTCCAGCTTTACCAGCTTCAACTCTTTTGGGAAGGCTGTCCACAACATTTAGGAGTGTATCTATGGGAATGTTTGAAACAATTAAACAGAGGTCAGCTGTGCTAGGTATAAATTCATTGACACTATGTACAATAACTGTAAAATAACTGCTAGCACAATATTGGTGGACAACAACACAAATCTATAAAGGTAATCAAGGGGCAGCACTAAACATGATAAATGCTCACATCCAAAAGTTAAAACATTCATTAAGTTAATTCTTCCATCCGTCCATTTTAACAGGACTCCACAGGAAGTGTTCAGGAGAAATAATAATACTGTGGTAAGGCTAAGTGTTCTAAAGGGAATGAAGAGACCACCACCAACACCCGATCACACTGCCTCTTACCATCCACCATAGACCCTCAAAACAAAGGTCAAATGCGCAGTAAAAAGCACTCCTGAGCAAATCTCCTGTGTAAATAATCCACCTCTAGGACTCCCAGATGTCTCCACCACAGACTCATCAGTACCATAAAGAGACACAATAAACACTTCTCATAGTGTAGAAATCCTGACCCAGTTCATTAGTTAAGAGGAATAACATTCACATTTAAAATTCAATTCATTTAAAATTCATAAAAACTGCAGGTATGTAAAACACCTCCGGTGTTCCTAACCAGCAAGATGGCTGCTGAATCCCGGTAAGCAATGACGCCACACGTCTCCAACTACTCCCAGTGCCTAACCTCACAAATGCGCTTGTGGGAATGTTTGACCATTCTTCCAGAAGTACACTTGTGAGGTTAGGCACTGATGTGGACGAGAAGAGTTGGCTGGCTCGCAGTCTCCGCTCGAATTCATCCCAAAGGTGTTCTATCAGGTTGAGGTCAGGACTCTGTGCAGGCAAGTCAAATTCCTCCATCCCAAACTCACTCATCCATGTCTTTATAGACCTTGCTTTGTGCGCTGGTGCGAAGTCATGTTGGAACAGGAGGAGGCCATCGGGAGTGAAAAATTGTCCAAAATGTCTTGGTATGCTGACACCTTAAGAGCACTCTTCACTGGAACTAAGGGGCCAAGCCCAACCCCTGAAAGACAACCCCACACCATAATCCCCCCTCCACCAAATGATTTGTACCAGTGCATAAAGCAAGGTCCATAAACACATGAGCGAGTTTGGGGTGGAGGGAACTTGACTGAGTCCTGACCTCAACCCAACAGAACACCTTTGGGATGAATTCGAGCGGAGACTGCGGGCCAGGCCTTCTCATCCCCATCAGTGCCTGACCTCACAAATGCGCGTCTGGAAGAATGGTAAAACATTCCCATAGACACACTCCTAAACCTTGTGGACAGCCTTCCCAGAAGAGTTGAAGCTGTTATAGCTGCAAAGGGTGGAGCCAACTCAATATTGAACGCTACGGACTAAGACTGGAATGCTATTAAAGTTCAAATGTGTGTAAAGACAGGCATCCCAAAACTTTTGGTAATAGAGTGTAATATTTTTATTAGCCTACAGTGCTCGCTAAACCTCCTACATACTGTTCTAATCACACGGCCTATATCTAAAAGGCCACAGAGACAAGTAAGACAATAGATTGCAAATTCAGAGGAACAATTGTAAAATTCTTTGAGATGAAAAGTTTTTCCTTTGTTGTCAATAAATTATTTTTGCCAATGTTGAACAAAGGGACACATCTTACAGTGGATCTTTTTACACTGCTACATCCCCCTGATGTTGAAAAAATTACTTAACACCTCACCTGTCAAACCTGTTCTTGTTGCATTCTATTTTGATAGTGCTCGTTTTGTTTAGAGCACAACTGTTTTTCATTTGAGAACAAGTTCTACCTCCAAAAAAAAGGTACAACTATGGGTGCGAGTTTCGCACCAAGCTATGCAAATTTGACTATGGGCCTCTGGGAGCAGTCATAAATTTGGAATCACAACCCATTCGCATCCAATCTTATTTTTTTTGGACACTGTATAGATGACATAATTGTCATTTGGGAAGATCCTCTTTCGAGAGGCCTTTTGTCAATCACTTTAATAACAATACAGGTGGGTCTCTCTTTTACATATGTGCATGATGCAAGTTCTTTGGTCTTTTTAGACCTTGAGTGTATATATACACAATCCTATACTCATAGTTGATCAAGAGGAAGACAGAAAAAAGCCCCAATAAGGCCTAATCTAATTTGGTTCGGGGGGGGATTCCCTCCCGATTCCCCAAGAGGCAATCAGATATTCCATGGATGAACTTTACCTATAAATATTAGTATCCAGTTATATTATGTGTATCTAGGAATGGATCCAGGCCTTAAAAAAAAAAAAACAATCTACAGAGCTAGCCAGAACCAGCTATTGAGGGAGTCAGGGGAGTGCTGACAAGTGAGAGAAGGCAAAGACAAGGCAAGGCAACAGGCTCGAAGCATTCAGCTCCTTCTACTGGCCTAAAGTGGTAATGGCATGCTTGTCTTTAAATAGTCTATGGGAGCTATTGCCGATTGGTGGACCATAAGGGTCAGCAATACAATAATTTGTAAAAAAATACACAATAAGGACATCATAATTAAAAAATTATAAAACAGGCAATAAAAAAGGAAAAATAGTAAGCATATTAAACAGGGGGACATGGATAAGGTAAAACAAAAAGATTTTTGACATTTTGGACAGATTATCTATACTTACAGAAGTGATGAGTCATGGTTATGCTTGGAACCCCCCCAAAAATATTTATATCATAAAGGATCGAATATCCATGAGGAAGAAGTTGACCTTAAGGGTCCTCTGTAAAATAATGGTAAATATTATCCAATCCAAAAATATATATATATCTCTATAAAAATAGATGTATCCACATAACTGGTAGACGCACACATGTAGATATCTATCTCAGAATTTGTAATTGCTGTATGACTTATCTCCTAAAAAATGTGTATAATAAAGTGTGAGTCTCAATTTCCTCATTTAACCTACCAGGATGAAGAGTATTAAGAGAGCATATCCAGAACGTTTCTTGTTGGCATAGGTGTTTGAAACTTTCAGCAGTGGGATATGTGGCAGGAATAGCCTCAATAGCCCACATGTTCAGTCTTGCAGTGGACAGGGGACACTGTGTTGGTCATAACCACCCTCAATAAAGCGCCTATGTTCACCAAAACACTTATGCAGGGACCTAATAGTCCTTCCTACGTAAAATAACCCACATGGGAATGTCAAACAATATACAACATACTCAGCTGAGCTGTTTCTGGCCATGTTGGAAGAACTTACAAGTAAGGCATAATGCCTTCTTACACTGATACATGCCAGTGAGAGGGATGAGAGTGAGGGTATAATAAGTAAAAGCAAACAGGGTCACTTATCCAGCGCTCAAGATAAGAAGTAAATTAAACTAAGTAGCTGCTATAATCAAATATAACATTAAGGAGAAAGCAAAAAAGTTTCAAAGAAATAGGTTCTTTCCAGCACTCAAAACAACAACAAAAAACAAAAAAAACAAAAAAAATATAAATAAAGTTAAAAAAAAAATTAAAAATGCATATGAGCAACCAGCACTCTAAAAATATAAAAAATGTGACAGTCCAGGTGTTGAGTAATTTCTCATAAGACAGTTCATATCATTGCAGAAATGTTCCACCGTCACCACACCTTGTGATTCCACTCCCTATAGGAATTGCACTCACCAGACTCCTAATTATCAATCGCCTTAGTGAATCAATCTAGCTTTATCTCAGCAACTAAAGGACATCAGCGTGCGATTTCAGTAACGATCAAATCGACAAAGATATGGCGTCCTGATCCTGAACATTTAAGACTCAACACACCCGCAATCCCTTTATCCCACTCAAGCATATAGAAGGAAAAGGAATCCTCATATTGTGAAACTGCAAGCTTTTATTGTCCCGAAAACACTCGACCCTTAAGCTATTGCACTTACACAAAGATATATTTAAAACAGTATTCAGGTATACTATACACTGCTGGTGAAAGCAGTTCTGATAATCTCACCACCTCAGAAAGAAACAGATCGTTCGTGGTGGTTCCTGGGAGAGACTCGGAACAAATCCCAAGTGCAGCAAGCCGTGTGGTCTCCCCTAGACGTGTTTCCACATTCTGTGGAATGTGGAAACGCGTCTTTGATAAAGACTGAATGTGGAAACGCATTCTGTGTTGAGTGCAAGGGTCCTGGGATTTTTTGAGTTTACTGGGAGGAAGTTTACTTTCTATATTACGGGCCTTACAATATGATACTTGAGGATACGTGGAGATGGAGGATGACATTTTCCATTTTCTTATGTTTATCATGAAATTGGTTCTCTTGGTTTTACAAGGGGATTTTTTAAGGTAAAACTGGAAAGCCTCCTGAACAAGAGGTGCAGGATATCCTTTATCAAGAAATTTATCAGTAAGGAGGTTCCCATGTTTATATAGTCCTCCTTATGAGTGCAGTTGTTACGAAGAAGGCAGCATTGACTCCTCAGAATGTTTTGAATCCATCTTGGATGGTGACAGCTTTGAAAGTAAATGTAAGAGTAGGTTTCGTATAGTTTTGGGCAAAAATATGGGAGTTGTCATGGGCTATCTACAAATCTAACAAGGCAAATGTCTCGCTATCTTGCACATAGGTGAAAGAAAGTTTCAATAAATTATTATTACAATATTGTGAAAATGTAGCAACTGTGTAAGCTGTACCATCCCATATAATGACAATATTGTCTATGTGATGACCATAAAAGACTATGTGGGCAGCAAAAGGGTTCTTATTGATGGTGTAAAGATGTTCCCATAGGCCCATTGTTAGATTGGCATAGCTGGGGATAAAATTTGCCCCGTAGCTGTGCCATTCTTTTGGAGGTAAAAGGTACCATCAAATTCGAAGTAATTATGTTTGAGGCAAAAATCAGTTGCCTCAAGAATGAATTGTGCCAGTCGTGCGTTCATGAGAGGTTCTAGGGCTAGAAAATGTTCGACCGCTCAAAGGCCCACCTTGTGGGGGATGGACGTTTAAAGGGATAATACATGAAGTGAAACCCATGTATAAGTTGGCTCCCAAGTGTAAAATGATACCATTTCCAGCAGATGTATGCCATCTCGAATGTACGATGGTAGCTGTTGTGCAAGTGTTTGGAGGAACTGGTCAATGTATATCGAAAAGCCACTGGTTACACTATATATGGCTGCCACGATCGGATGGCCTAGTGGATGGAAAGGGTCTTTGTGTACTTTGGGCAAATGGTAAAAATAGGGGGTTTTGTATAATTTTTTCTTTGTAAAGGAGGCCTCTACTTTGGTAATGGTGTTGTTTTCCTATGCTGAATTGGCAAGTGTGAAGGCTTCAGAAGAAAACACTGGAAGGGAGTCATGGGAGAGTTTGGTGAATGTGTGAGAGTCAGACAATAACCTGCTGGCTTCCAACACATATTCGTCCCTGTTCTGTATGACTATTCCTCCTCCTTTGTCAGCAGATTTTATGATGATATCCATATTGTCAGTGAGTATGTAAAGTGCTTTGCACTCAGAGGGGTTAAGGTTGGAACATACATGGGTTTTCAAAGAGTTGGTATGACACATCCTAAGCAGGTCATATACTACTTGGTAAAATGTTTGTACATATGGACCTTTCTTTTGAGTAGGATTAGAAATAGAGTTGGGCCTTAATTAAGTATTTTGGACTGGTGGGGAGGTGGGACAATGTTGAGTGAACCAGTCTATGTCCTCATAACAACTGTGTGCATAGAGCTCCTCAAGGTGTTCTAAGATAGGTAGTTATGTATCGCTAAAGGCTGTGGGTTCTGATACAATCTCTGACGAAGAAGTATCTATGGTGGTCTGCTCCTTAATGGATTTAATATAAAAAAATCTCTTTACTGTGGGATCTCTAACAAACTTTTTTTAAATCTTTAAAATGAGTCAAGGGGTTGGGTTGGGAAAAAGCAAAGTTAAGCCTTTGCTTTATAAAGAAATTTCATCACTGGACAAAATATGACTGAATAGGTTGAAGATTTTAACCGTATCTATGTTTTTTTTAGATTTGGCTCCTCTCCCCCTCCTATCTCGTCTATGAGTTTTCTTTTCGTGAGGCTTGGTGGGGGGCTCATCACTAAAAAAGTCACCGGAATGGGAGTGGGTGTGGCAAGTGAATTGTTCACGAAGTCAATAGATATGGATGTGTGGTTTGATGTAGAAACCGAATGGGGTGGAGAGGGTGCTCCTATAGATGGTATAATGCAAGTGGCCTTGGGACTGTGGCCATCAGTCAACGGGATAACAACCACGTCATCCAAAACTTGGAGAGTTGGGTCATCGTGCAGAGTATCGGTGGTATCAGGTACTATAGTTTTTGGTAGCGTCTTTGGAGGGCATCTGCGTTCCCTTTTGTTACATGCTGGTTTTGGGGTGAGTGGAGTTTTACTGGCACATACTGGTGGTATAGATATGGAAGCTGATGTTGAAGAGACGCGAGGGGTCATGGGTAAGGACCATCCTGGAAGAAGCTGCAGGGACATATGCCTATGCCAACAGGAAACGTTCTGGATATACTCTCTTAATACCCTTCATCCTTCCTGGTGGGTTAAACGAGGAAGTTGAAAGTCACGCAGTATTATAGACATTTTTGGGAGATAAGTCATACGGCAATTACAAATTCTAAGATAGATATCTACATGTGTGTGCCTATCAGTTATGTGGAGATATATATATATATATATATATATATATATATATATATATATATACACATATATATATATATATATATATATATATATATACATACATATAGTTTTTGGGGTTTTTTTGATTGGATAATATCTACCATTATTTTACAGGGGACCCTTAAGGTCACCTTCTTCCTCATGGATATTCAATCCTTTATGATATATATTTTTTTGTTTGGTTCCAAGCATATCCATGACTCATCGTTTCTGTAAGTATAGATAATCTGTCCAAATGTCAAAAATCTTTTTGTTTTACCTTATCTATTTCCCCTTGTTTAATATGCTTAATATTTTTCCTTTTTTTGCCTGCTTTATATTATTTTAATTATGATGTTCTTAATATGTATTTTTTAAAAAAATTATTGTATTGCTGACCCTTGTAGTCCTCCAATCAGCAATAGCTCTCACAGACTATTTAAAGACAAGCATGCCATTACCACTTTAAGCCAGTAGAAAGAACTGAATGCTCCGAGCGCTTTGCCTTGCCTTGTCTTTGCCTTCTCTCACTTGTCAGCACTCCCCTAACTCCTCTGGTGGTGTCATAGCCACGGGACGGTCCACGTTGTTACAGCGCAACTTCCAGCCTCCTCGAAGCTTCAGGACTCCAGGACCTGCTGCTTCTTACTCCCTGTACACTGAGAGGCTGGAACTCATTTCAAACACCGTCGGCACACACCATGATGACAGCCCGGACATCCATATACAGATGAGCCCATATATTTTTTATCTTGTAAGTGTTCCTAATATTGTTTCCATGGGAAACTACACTTTACACTTAGCTAGCACGTCCTTCCCTCTCTCTCTTCCTTTTGGTTTCACAGAGCCGTCACAACTCTGAGGACAGCAGCTGCAGGTGGTCCCCTATACCCCTGTGCCCAAAACTGAACTGAATTCTCTAGATGAGGTGTTACTAATGAATTGCACAGTGGCAAAATTATGTCTCTCTCTCTGCAGTTCATACCTCTTTTAAGAAAGGGTTTTGATCACTTTTGAAACCACTGCCTGGCATTGCATGCAATTATTAAACTTATGATCTACCAGAACACCCAGATCCTTCTCCCCAGCTGTTCTCCTCCTAGTATGTAAGATGCACGCATGTTTTTAGCCTCCAAGTGCATAACTTTACATTTATTAACAATTAACCTCATTTGCCACATAGCTGCCCAATTAAACAGTACATTAAGGTCGGCTTGTAAGTTGGTGATATCCTGTAAGAATGTTATTCCACTGCATAGCTTGGTGTCATCTGCAAACACTGAAATAATATTTTTGTTACTTTTTTTTTTTTTTTTATTAATTTTGTTAAGACAAGAGATAATCAAGATACAGCAAAGTAGTGTGCAGAAGGTATAAAGATACAAAAGTCGTTCTCATAAAACTGTCAGGAAAATAAGTACACACAAAGATAAGAGGAGAGCATATCATGAAGATTGCATACTTATAATGAAAAAAACATAACATAACAGAATAGTCCTGTAAGGTATTATCAGCTAACCTTAAGCATGGGCCCATGGCTTATTGGAGCAGAAAAGTTCTGTCATTAACTCTGTTGACCTATTTTTCGAAACCATGGCTCAATTATATGACGACCCCCAGCGGGTGGCCACTGCTGAAGCTACTCTGCATACCCTACAACAAGGTTAGTGCCCTGTGGAAGATTACACAGTGGAATTCCACAAGTGGTCAGCAGACACAGGGTGGAATAAGGCATCCTTGAGATATCAGTATCGGCTGGGGTTGTCTGAACCCCTCAAAGATGAATTGACCAGAGTGAAAACCCCCTCAACTCTAGAAGGTCTCATCCAACTGCCCATTCAGCTAGACAGACGGCTACGGGAATGCCGGTCTGAATGTGTTCAAACCTTTGGTCCCACCTGGATGCTGCCTAAAGCCGTGCCTACATTGGCACCCATGCATGTATTGCAGGGGAACTGGACATTTCCTTACGCAGTTGCCCCTTAAGACCTAGGAATTCGACCCCCCCCGCACCCCGGTCTAGTTCCAGGTTTTCTAGGTCTTCCCCAACTCATATTGTGCTCCCTGTCTCATTACAGGTGGCAGGAGAAGAAGTTCAGCTTCAGGCATTACTTGACTCTGGGGCATGTAGCTGTTTCTTGGATCCGACCTTGGCAAAGAGACTCTCTATTCCTCTCCATTACAAAAAGCAAAGACTGACAGTCCATCTGGCTGATGGCTCAATGCCTAGTTCTGGGCCCGTCACCAAAGAAACGGCACCTATCCTTACCTCCACCAACTTAGGCCACCAGGAATTTATATGTTTTGACATCCTGAGCTCTCCTATATTCCCTGTCATCCTGGGAATCTCATGGCTACAGGCGCACAACCCTCAGATTGATTGGTCCAAAAAGATAGTGTTCTTCAATTCTTTCTACTGCTGGCAGCATTGCCTTGTTCCTGAATCCAAAAACTTTACTAGCTGACTGACAGTACTACCAACAACCAGTGTGGACCACAATATACCAGCAGCCTACTGGGAATTCCTAGACGTCTTCGACAAGAAGGCAGATATTCTTCCTCCATGCCGTCCCTATGACTGTCCCATTGAGCTACTACCGGGGGCCGAGATACCTTTTGGCCGCATATTTCCTCTTTCCAAAACTGAACTTTAGACATTGAGGAAATATATTGATGAAAATTTAGAAAAAGGATTTATCCGCCCTTCCTCCTCTCCTGCCGGTGCCGGCATTTTCTTTGTTGAAAAGAAGGATAAAGCCGTGTACACACGACTGGACTTTTCGATACGACTGGTCCGACAGGATGAATCCGTCGGACAATCCGACCCTGTGTGGGCTTCATTGGACCTTCAGCTGACTTTTTTTGTCAAAAATCAGACGGACTTTAGATTTGGAACATGTTTTAAATCTTTCCGACGGACTCGAGTACGGTCGAAAAATCCGTT
This sequence comes from Aquarana catesbeiana, assembly GCF_042186555.1. NCBI lineage: Eukaryota > Metazoa > Chordata > Amphibia > Anura > Ranidae > Aquarana > Aquarana catesbeiana. The sequence goes on along the minus strand of NC_133334.1, from coordinate 172,188,049 downwards.
TGTCTGTATGCTAGTCCGACGGACAAAAAAGGACGCAAGGGCAGCTATTGGCTACTAGCTATGAGCTTCCTTATTCTAGTCCCTTTGTACTTCATCACATTTAAACCAATGGACTTTCGAACAGACTTTAGTCCGTTCGTGTGTGGGCAAGTCCAGTCGTTCGAAAGTCCATCGTAACTCCGTCGGAAAGACTGTCGGACCTTTGATGCTGAAAAGTCTGCTCGTGTGTATACGGCATAAGACATTAAGACCATGTGTGGGCTACAGGGAACTAAATAAAATCACCCTCAAGAATCGCTATCCACTCCCCCTGGTTCCTGAACTCTTCTAGAGGTTCCGTATGGCTCATATCTTCACCAAATTAGACCTACGCAGAGCCTGCAACCTTGTCCGCATCTGGAAGGGGGACGAGTTGAAAACAGCGTTCAGAACAAGGTTTGGACATTTTGAACACCTAATAATGCCATTCAGATTGTGCAATGCTTTAGCCACGTTCCAACGCTTTATAAATGACATTTTTCAGGCGTACTTAGACCACTTTGTCATTCTCTATCTCAATGATATTCTCTTATTCTCATATTCTCAACCATCCTGGAGCTTCACAGAATGCACGTAAAAAAAGGTGCTGTGCATTCTCAGAACGCACGGTTTGTACGTTAAGGCCGAGAAATGTGATTTTGAAAAGATGTCAATCTAGATCCTAGGGCTTATCATTACTGATGGAATAGCGATGAATACTCAAAAGGTGAAGCAGTAGCGGCCCGTGAATTGTGGGCACACGGGCGCCGCCCCCTTGACACCTCCAGCGCCCTCCCTATTGATGTGCCCAGCCCCTTTCAGGACGCCGGACACATGAAATACTATGGCGGGGATAGCCAGAGGCTCTAATAGGCTTCAAAATAGGGTGGACTCGGCGGGAGCAGAGCACTGCGTCCCGATCCCACCCTGTTGTGTGACATAGCGAATGAATTTTCGCTATTTTCACATTAACGTTCCTCCCTGCCAATCAGGAGGCAGGTCAGTGAGACCTGTCTCCCGACTGGCCAAAGCATTAGGCAATCCCATTGGATGCCTAACGCTTTGGCGGAAGAGGAGACATGGCGGAGGAAGCCTGAGGAGCTGAGCGGGCACAGGAGTCGCTGCTCCCTGCCACTGCAGAAGAAAAGGAGGAGAGCCCCATCACTCCATGAGAGGAGCAGATCCCCGCCGCACGAGCGGTAAGTGCTGCCGGACCGGCCACGGGGGGTTGGTTAAAGTGACAGCCGGGGGGATGCGACTGGCTGCATATGATGGGCACAGTGGCTGTATTTGATGGGCACAGTGGCTGCACATGATGAGCACAGTGGATTTATTTGGTGGGCACAGTGGCTGCATATGATGGGCACAGTGACTGTATTTGTTGGGCACAGTGGCTGCATATGATGGGCACAGTGGCTCTATTTGCTGGGCACAGTGGCTGCATATGATGGGCACAGGGGCTGCATTTGATGGCAAAGTGGCTGTATTTGATGGGCACAGTGGCTGCATATGATGGGCACAGTGGCTGCATTTAATGGGCACAGTAGCTGTATTTGATGGGCACAGTGGCCGCATATGATTGGCACAGTGGCTGCATTTGATGGGCACAGAGGCTGCATTTGATGGGCACAGTGGCTGCATATGATGGGCACAGTGGCTGCATTTGATGGGCACAGTGGCTGCAATTGACGGCACAGTGGCTGCAATTGATGGCACAGTGGCTGCATTTGATGGGCACAGTGACTGCAATTGATGGCACAGTGACTGCAATTGATGGTACAGTGGCTGTATGTGATGAGCACAGTGGCTGCATATGATTGGCACATTGGCTGCATTTGCTGGGCACAGTGGCTGCATTTGCTGGGCACAGTGGCTGCAATTGATGGCACAGTGGCTGCATTTGATGGGCACAGTGGCTGCATTTGATGGGCAAAGTGGCTGAATTTAATGGGCACAGTGGCTGCATATGATGGGCACAGTGGCTTCATTTGATGGCACAGTGGCTGCATTTAATGGCATAGTGGCTGCAATTGATGAGACAGTGACTGCATCTGATGGCACAGTGGCTGCATTTGATGGGCATAGTGGCTGCATTTGATGGGCACAGTGGCTGCAATTGATGGCACAGTGGCTGCATTTGATGGGCAAAGTGGCTAAATTTGATAGGCACAGTGGCTGCAATTGATGTTTTTTTTAAGTATTTTTCTGAATTTTTCAGTTTGCTTGCGCCCCCTTAAAAATTTTGAGCACCAGCCCCCACTGAGGTGAAGGCTATTCTTCAGTGGCCGGCTCCATCCGATAAGAAGGGCATGCAGAGGCTTATAGGTTTTGCAAATTTCTACAGGAGTTTCATAAAGGATTTCTCTACCATCGTAGCACCTATTACCCAGATAACCCGCCAATAGGGATGAGCCGAACACCCCCCCTGTTCGGTTCTCACCAGAACATGCGAACAGGCAAAAAATTTGTTCGAACATGCGAACACCGTTAAAGTCTATGGAAATCGAACATGAATAATCAAAAGTGCTAATTTTAAAGGCTTATATGCAAGTTATTGTCATAAAAAGTGTTTGGGGACCTGGGTCCTGCCCCAGGGGACATGTATCAATGCAAAAAAAAGTTTTAAAAACGACCGTTTTTTCGGGAGCAGTGATTTTAATAATGCTTAAAGTGAAACAATAAAAGTGTAATATTCCTTTAAATTTCGTACCTGGGGGGTGTCTATAGTATGCCTGTAAAGGGGCGCATGTTTCCCGTGTTTAGAACAGTCTGACAGCAAAATTTTCAAAGGAGGAAAAGTCATTTAAAACTGCTTGCGGCTATTAATGTATTTTCGGTCCGACAATACACATAAAAGTTCATTGATAAAAGCGGCATGGGATTTCCCCACAGGGGAACCCCGAACCAAAATTTTTTTAAAAATGGCGTGGGGGTCCCCCTAAATTCCATACCAGACCCTTCAGGTCTGGTATGGATTTTAAGGGGAACCCCCGTGCCAAAATAAAAAAAAAATGGCGTGGGGTCCCCCCAAAAATCCATACCAGACCCTTATCCGAGCACACAACCTGGCAGGCCGCAGGAAAAGACGGGGGGGACGACAGAGCGCCCCCCCTCCTGAACCGTACCAGGCCACATGCCCTCAACATTGGGAGGGTGCTTTGGGCTTTGAGGTAAAAAAAGTTTTCCTTTCCTGATCAGCGAGCCAGGGATCACGCTGGAAACACAATCTCGCGGTCAGGTACTGTACAGGCGCTTCAGGTCTTTTTTACAGATTGCCCTCTCTATCTATCTAAGAATTGAGTCCCCTACCACCTACCACCAGAATCTGTCTTTCCTTTCCCTTCGCTCCCCCCCCCACTCTCACTGAAGTTTTTCCCCCGGCAGCTAGGAGAGTCCCTCAGCTCCAGCAGTGGTGGTCCCTTTCTGGTCTAGGTTTCACTTCCATGTCACCTACCACCCAGGGTCTAAGAATGAAAAAGCTGATGCCCTGTCCCGAATGTTCCCTAATACCCCTGAAGAGATCGCACCCAGTACAATTTTGTCTCCTCAAAATTTTCTTCTGATCCAACCTGATTTAAGGATCAGAAGAAATCTCCTTCCTAAGAAGCCAGGAGGGGCTCCTTTGGCATCAAAACAGAATTTTTGTCCCACAACAAGCCAGGCTTCCAGTTCTGAAAACTTTTCATGACCATCAGCTTGCTGGCCACTTCGGGGTCCGAAAAACAGCCAAACTTGTCCAACGGTCCTTATGGTGGCCCACCCTGAGATCTGACTGCAGGAAATATGTCAACTCTTGAACAACATGCCAGTGTAACAAGGGTTCCAACACTAAATCATAGGGCCTGTTAACACCACTGCCAGTCCCAGAAGAACCTTGGAAAATGATATGCATGGGTTTTATAGTAGACTTACCCCCCTCAGAAGAATTTACAACCATCCTGATAGTAGTAGACCGACTGTCCAAGATGGCACACTTCTTGCCAATGATGGGCACACCTTCCGCCATGGACACAGCAAAAACCTTTCTAAAAGAGATAGTCGGATTGCATGGCATACCAGAGAACATTGTGTCAGATAGAGGTGTGCAATTTACCTCGATTCTGGAGAAATCTCTGCAAATTACTATCAATCGAGATATGTTTGTTTACGGCCTACCACCCACGGAGGGTCAAACTGAAAGGACCAACCAAACACTAGAGCAATATCTACGGTGTTTTTGTTCTTTTTCTCAGGATGACTGGATTTCATTATTGCCATGTGCATTTGAATATAACAATTCTGTGCATGCTGCTACCAACCAGTCACCCCACCCTTCTGGGCAAATTGCGGGTTCCACCCCTCATTTTTACCCAATATCATTCCGAGTCCTCAGTTCCGGGAGTCCAAAGCAGAATTCATTTCATACAAACAAATTACTGAACAATTCAGGACACAATGCAAAAAGGTCAGGAAGAGTATAAGAAACAATATGACAGGAAGAAAAAAGTAAATCCTACTTTTAAGATTGGGGACAAAGTGTGGCTTTCATCAGCAAACCTCAAACTGCCATATCCTTCCCAAAAACTGGGACCAAGGTTTGTTGGTCCATTTGAAATAAGACGTTAAATTAATCCAGTAGCTTTTGAACTTGCCCTGCCAGAATCTTATAAAATTCACCCTGTATTTCATTTTTCTCTGCTTAAACCTGCTGTTTCTAGTCTTTTTCTGGGGAGAGAAGAAGTACCCCGACCTCCGGTCCTGGTAGGGGACAAAACAGAATTCGAAGTGGAGTCGATTCTTGACTGTCGACGGAGAGAGGACAATTCAGTTCTTAATTAAATGGAAGGGATACTCTGCAGAGGAGAACTCATGGGAGCCTACGAGCAATGAACATGCTCCTAGGCTTTAACAGAAGTTCCACAACAGTCATCCCGAAAAATGGACATGATTAGGAATCCGGAGGCTGCCCCTTTGGGGGGGACTTTTAGGGACATAGACACCTCGCCAGTCGCAATAGTGCAGGGATCGCGAACTGGAGTAGGCAAAGGCACGCCAGCGCGAATCAACACACAAGGACGCGCAGGGCCGTGAACAGGCGAATGCACATTAAACCCGCTGCTGACAATAGTGCTTTGCTGGTTTATCGTCAGCTTCCCTCTGTGTTCCAGTGCCTTGTGTATCCTGCTGATCTGATTTCACTATTGCCATGTGCATTTGCATATAACAACTCTGTGCATGCTAACAAGCAATAACTAGTGCGCAAAACCCAGCTAATATAAAGACACCAGGAAGCCGCCAACATAAAGAGTACTCACATAACCCAAAAAACTAAATATAAATATATGTAGCGCTACCTGTTCTAGAATCAAATAGATAAGAAAATTGGTATGCAATATAAATGATATAGAGAAGACCTCACAATGACACGTGCAAAGGTCAAAATAAATAACAGTACCAATCCAAATGTGCATGAAAGTATAAAATATGAAAAAATGACCTAACTCATCAAACCACACAGTAAGTGTGACCCAATATTCGACGTGATGTAGGAGCTAATAGTGTGAAAATAATTGAATGTGAATAGTGGACTCATTCGTCATCAAAACAAACAAAATTAACATGTGGTGTGAATTCCTAATATAAATACGGTGTAATGCATAAACAGTATTCACTAGGTGTGCAATAAATAGATCAATGGCAATATTTTTAAAACAGTGCACAACATGTGATGAAGAAAACCCACTATTCAATGTGCATACTGCATCTACAACAATGATGAACCATCAAGATAAACAATAATAAGTGAGTTCTAATATTAATATTAACATGCACCTAAAAAAAAAATATGAAAATGCAAAATAAACAATATTCAGGTGGAGACTAATAATTACCACACAAAAAAAAATGACAGTAAAAATGACATAAAGTGCTAGTGCAAAAAAATGTGAAACCAAATATGAGCTCATGAGCTAAAGCAAGGAAAAGTGTCCAAAAAACCGCACAATGTGCAGTTCAAAAAAATGGTAACGTGTGACACCTAGTAGCAGCCCGATATGAATCCTCTGATGGTGATGAACAAAGTGCAAGTGCAGTAACCAAAGCAGTGTCTGCTGGTGCTTAACAATCCAATTGGGTTCCGGAGTGCGCTGATCGTTTCCCCTAGCCTCTCACCTGTAGTTGCGGCCCCCAGTGGGCCGAATCAAATGTGTACCCACAGATGGTGGGACAGTAAGCCGGGGACAAGCTTCCGATATTGGTCACAGCCTCCAGGGACACAGTATACACTAATTCCAGCACACTGATCTCCTGTAGTCAGTGAATAGCCTTGATGGTCTCAAATACCCTCAGGTGGATAGCGGAAAGAGAGAGGACTCAAAACAGCAAGCACTCCAGCGGGGATAGACCATATCAGAGAGAAGAGGAAACTCCCATAGTGTAGAATGCCAAATTCATTTATTAAAAATAGCAGACAAGTTCTACATAAAATTGCACAAATAATATAAAACAACAGCAAAAATCCAGCAAGGATTAAAAAAAAGGCTTCAGCGCCGTTTAAAATGAGTTTGCGCATGCGCAATGCGAGTTCACGTTGGGACCCTACGGCCGTTTCGTCACAACTGATGCCATCAGGGGTACGCAACCGCGCATGCGCCTTATAAGCCCGAGCGATGCGCAATGCATCGCGATCGTTGGCTGATCTAAAACAGGGCTAATGCTGATTGGTTACACAGAGTTGTTGCACACAGCCCACATAAACCAAACATGGGACGCCCATAAATTAAGTATGCAAAATGCTCCTCTAGTATGGGAAGAATAACACAGGTAATGTGCAAGGGAGAACTATAATACAGACAATGCCATCTAGTGGCAAAATTGAGAAATGCCTAAAAATGCAGAATAATACAAAAACCATAAGGATTGAGGTTAAATATCCCTCATACCAATGAATACAGGAAAAAATAGTGGTGTAAAGTTAGTTTACCACAACAGCTGTTAGATTACCCCAACAGCTGTGATACATCACAATCAAGAAACATTATAAAAAAGGAAAATATAAATATGTGGAGAAATTAACACAAATAAGAATACAAATATCACCAAAAAAATTTTTTTAATAAATTTAAAAAAATAAATAAAAATAAAAACTGAAATATATTGCTGAGGGGGACATCAACTATTATTGATAAAACAGTTGATGTCCCACTCAATGTTCAAACCATTGGGGGAATAAGAACCAAGCCTATAGATCCAATTTGTTTCGGATGTAGAGATTGTTCTCCTACCATTACTGCCACGCCAATGGGGAACATATTTCTCTATGCCAATAAAAACAGTTCCCTTGGGGTCCCTGTTATGCGCAAGATCGTAGTGTCTAGAGACACTGTGCTTGTCAAAACCTTGCTTTATGTTGGTGATGTGCTCACCCAACCTAACATTCAATTTCCTAATAGTTCGTTCTATTTCCTACCTCTATGATAATAGAATCTAGGGTAGCAGCATCATAACCTTTGCCTACAAATCTAGATTTTAAGGTTGAGGCCTCCCTATAAAATTCATTTAAATTGGAGCAGTTCCATCTTAAACACAAAAACTGGCCTTTGGGGACAGCGGACAACCAAGAGCGATGATGGCAGGAATCAAGCGGAATGAAGCTATTCCTGTCAGTTGGTTTGAAATAGGTGGAGGTGGTAATCACATCATTAACGATTGTAATAACCAAATCCAAACAATGGATTTGGGTAGGGCTGGCTTCATGGGTAAGCACTATACCCCTGCCGTTGTTGTTAAGAACAGACAGGAAAGTGGTAACAGAGTTGATGTCACCGTCCCAAATGAACAGGACGTCATCTATAAATCTTCTCCACATGACCAATTGGGGTGGTTTGTCATGTAGGACTACGTCCTCCTCCCGCTTGGCCATGAAGAGATTGGCCATACTGGCAGCAAATTTGGCTCCCATGTCCACTCCCTTTGTTTGCAAATAGTGTGTGCCTCCATACCAAAAATGGTTGTGTTCCATCGAGAAGTCCAGTAGCTCAATCATAAAATTACATTGCCTGGTGGAGATACTGGAGTCCCAATAGAGAGAGTGACGCACCGCATCATGTCTTAGGTTGTGGGATATTGATGTATAGAGTGATGCGACATCCGCTGTCACCAGCATGTATGTAGCCTTCCACTCTATTTCACTTAGTAAATTAAGGACATGCTTCGTGTCCTTAAGAAAAGAAGGAGTACCCATCACCAGTGGTTGCAGAAAAAAATCTATGTATTTCCCCACACGTGAAGTTATGGAGTCTGTACCACTGATGATGGCCCTACCTGGTGGGTTAGTCAAAGTTTTGTGGATTTTTGGCAATATGTACATCACCGGTAGCCGGGGGGCTAGAGGGACCAAGTACTCCTTTTCTTTCTTGTTTAGAATCCCCAAATTATAACCTTTATCAATCAGGACCACAGATGCTTCCCTGCTTAGTTGCCTAGTGGGGTTGCTTAGAATTTTGTTTTTTGTTTCATTTGAACCATTTCATTATTTTGGTTTGGCACTTTAGGAACATTTATTTGTAATAAGTGTCGGTATTTCATGATTTTTCATCACTGTTTACACTATTTCACCAGTATTTTATTTATTTATTTTGATAGCACTAATATTCATTTGTCCAGCGCTGCACTTTATTTATATATATATTTTATACATTATTTATAACATAACCACATATCCATCCACTTTGTAATTGGTCTAGCGCTGCACTGTCCTTTTTTGATTCATTTTCACACTATTAGCTCATACATGACGTCGAATATTGGGTCACACTTACTGTGTGGTTTGATGAGTTAGGTCATTTTTTCATATTTTATACTTTCGTGCACATTTGGATTGGTACTGTTATTTATTTTGACCTTTGCACTTGTCATTGTGAGGTCTTCTCTATATCATTTATTTTGGATACCAATTTTCTTATCTATTTGATTCTAGAACAGGTAGCGCCACATATATTTATATTTAACTCTGTGCATGCTGCTACCAAATCCACCCCTCATTTTTACCCAATATCATTCCGAGTCCTAAGTTCCGGCAGTCCAAGACAGAATAAATTTCATACAAACAAATTACTGAACAATTCAGGACACAATGCAAAAAGCTCAAGAAGAGTATAAGAAACAATATGACAGGAAGAAAAGAGGAAACCCTACTTTTAAGATTGGGGACCAAGTGTGGCTTTCATCAGCAAACCTCAAACTGCCATATCCTTCCCGAAAACTGGGACCAAGGTTTGTTGGTCCATTTGAAATAAGACGTTAAATTAATCCAGTAGCTTTTGAACTTGCCTTGCCAGAATCTTATAAAATTCACCCTGTATTTCATGTTTCACTGCTTAAACCTGCTGTTTTTAGTCCTTTTCTGGGGAGAGAAGAAGTACCCCCACCTCCAGTCCTGGTAGGGGACGAAACAGAATTTGAAGTGGAGTCCTTTCTTGACTGTGGACGGAGAGGTTGGACAATTCAGTTCTTAATTAAATGGAAGGGATACTCTGCAGAGGAGAACTCATGGGAGCCTGCGAGTAATGTACATGCTCCTAGGCTTTAACAGAAGTTCCACAACAGTCATCCCGAAAAATGGGCATGATTAGGCATCTGGAGGCTGCCCCTTTGGGGGGGGGCACTATCAGGGACATAAACACCTCACCAGGCGCAATATTGCAGGGATCTCTAACTGGAGTAGGCAAAGGCATGCCAGCGCGAATCAAAGCACAAGGACGCGCAGCGCCGTAAACAGGCGAATGCACATTAAACCCGCTGCTGACAATAGTGCTTTGCTGGTTTATCGTCAGCTTCCCTCTGTGTTCCAGTGCCTTGTGTATCCTGCTGATCTGATTTCCTGTGTACCGGATTGCCTTGACCTGCTCTTCTTGATCTCGGGACTTGACCTCATGGCTTGTATCCTGACTTGTTCCTGCTTGCTCCTTGCATCTGATCCCGGCCTGGTTTATGGACTCTGCCTTTACCTATCTCCTGTGGAAAGACTCGGCTGACCCCTGGTCACACTGATCTTGGACTGTCTTACTGTGAATGACCCCCTGGCCTGGCTCCCGACTCAGCTATCCAGTCTGCCTCACTGGTCCGCATCTCCTGGATATTCCAAGCACTCCTGCCTTGCAGTATACATGGGAATATTACCTTGGAGGTCCTTTACCTCAATTTAGCTCCCAAGTTCCTAAAATCGTTCTTTAGGACAGTCCATCTGCCTCTGACTTTGTCATTGGTGCCAACGTGAACCATGACAGCCGGGTCTTCCCCAGCCCCTCCCAGTAATCTGTCCATCAGATCCATGATGTGCCGAACCTGAGCATAGACAACATACAGTTCGATGCTTCAGATCTTTGTTACAGATTGCCCTCTCTGTCCTTCTAAGAATTGAGTCCCCTACCAACAGAATCTGTCTTTCCTTTTCCTTCGCTTCCCCCCCACTCTCACTGGAGGAGTTCTTCCCCCGGCAGCTAGGAGAGTCCCTCAGCTCCAGCAGTGGTGGTCCCTTTCTAGTCTAGGTTTCATTTCCATGTCACCTACCGCCCAGGGTCTAAGAATGAAAAGCTGACGCCCTGTCCCGAATGTTTCCTGATACCCCTAAAGAGATCGCACCCAGTACAATCTTGTCTCCTCAAAATTTTCTTCTGATCCAACCTGATTTAAGGATCAGAAGAAATCTCATCCCCAAGAAGCCAGGAGGGGCTCCTTTGGCATCAAGACAGAATTTTGTTCCACAACAAGCCAGGCTTTAAGTTCTGAAAACTTTTCATGACCATCAGTTTGCTGGCCACTTCGGAGTCCGAAAAACAACCAAACTTATCCAACAGTCCTTATGGTGGCCCAGCCTGAGATCTGACTGCAGGAAATATGTCAACTCTTGTACAACATGCCAGCATAACAAGGGGTCCAACGCTAAATCATGGGGCCTGTTAACACCACTGCCAGTCCCAGAACAACCTTGGAAGAAGATATCTATGGGCTTTATAGTAGACTTACCCCCTCAGAAGAATTTACAACCATCCTGATAGTAGTAGACCAACTGTCCGAGATGGCACACTTCTTGCCAATGATGGGCACACGTTCCGCCGCGAACAGGCGAATGCACATGCGCAGCGGCACATGCACAGCGTGATAGTGGCACCAATGCCAAGATGGCACACTTCTTGCCAATGATGGGCACACCTTCCGCTGTGAGCAGGCGAATGCACATGCGCATCGGCGCACGCACAGCATGATAGTGGCGCCATTTAAACCCACTGCTGACAATAGCGTATTGCTGGTTTATCGTTAGCTTCCCTCTGTATTCCAGTGCCTTGTGTATCCTGCTGATCTGATTTCCTGTGTACCAGTCCGGCTTGCCTTGACCTGCTCTTCTTGATCTCCGGACTTGACCCCTTGGCTTGTATCCTGACTTGTTCCTGCTTGCTCCCTGCATCTGATCCCGTCCTGGCTAATGGACTCTGCCTTTACATATCTCCTGTGCAAAGACTCGGCTGACCCCTGGTCACACTGATCTTGGACTGTCTTACTGTGAATGACCTCTGGCCTGGCTCCTGACTCAGCTATCCAGTCTGCCCCACTGGTCCGCATCTCCTGAATATTCCAAGCACGCCTGCCTTGCAGTATATCTTGCCTGTTCCAGCAAGTCCCTGGCAACACACCTCCTGTCTAACCTTCAGGGGTGTGCTGCACTCGGCCGCAAGGGGAGCCCTCCCAGCATCTCGGCCTCCTACTAGGTTTCTGACAGGTATTGAGGCATGGATGGAGTCCTTGGGGGAAATAACCCCTACCCACATGGTCAGGATCATTCCCAGGAGGACCAAGAAATCAAAATCTAATGTGCATTACCACAACATTGACCCCTACAGGGAAAAAAGGGAGGGAGGGTAGGTGAGAAAGGAGTGGAGGAAACAGGGTAATATTGTCCAGGAATCCAGAGACTACTTAACCACTTGAGTATTCAGAAGAAAGTCAAAGTTTCAAAGACGTTAACCCATGGATGTAGTTCCTTAACTGTGTTTTGAAGACAGAAGGGAAAAAGATTATGGTGCTTCAGGAAAGGCATATGCACCCCAATCAGCAAAACTAAAGGAGGAAGGCATAGCAAGCCTTTCCGAGTCCAGTAAACTAAAGATCATAAAGGACTGCCATCTGGATGTAAAACATTTGAAAGTGACATAGTTCTGTAGCTCCAAATCTAGCAAATCCCTGTATAGAAGAATTTTCAGTTACTTCTTTACATCTGAGATGATCAACCCTGCAAAACTGGTCCACCTCTTCGGTAATGCTCTCTGGGCAACCAGGAGGCAAATATAAATCCATTGTGGATAATGATTAGAATGCCCCCCAAGATCCAGGGGTTTCTTTGTGTTGGGCCTCATCCAAACAGCGGTAGCAAAGGATCCTGTGGTATGGAGCAGCCTGTGACTCCAAAAATAAAGCTGAGAGAGTAGCACCACAGGCAGGATGACTGCTTGGAATAGTTTTTGTCCAACATAAATGGGATGAAGGCTCTATGAATCAGTTTGATTTGCATCTCGCTCCAGAGTTCATTCACCACCAATCTGCATACCTTATTGTAGCCAGGAAGCAGCTTATCAACCAGAGCATCAGCTGGAAAGTCCTTATCCCAATTAGAGACAGATGAAGATGTTAAAGGCTTCATAAAGTTTGGATGAAGTGGTTGGTATATGTTGGATATCGATAAGTGTTGCTGGTGGAGTAGGCAGTCAATTAACAAAAGTGTAAATGTTTAGCTTTATCTGGACTACAAGATTTAGCAAAATCCACACATGGATTTTGCTAATATAGGAAGTGGTGGCTCGTTAGCCCGACACCCTTTCAAACCTTAGCTGCTACATACAAGCCAAGGTTTAAAAGAGTTTTGGTTTACTAGTCTGATTCAAATAGGTGTCCAACCTGCAAGAGACCATTATGCCTCCACATAGAAGGCTGTGTGTATCTCACTTTAGGGGGAACATGGAGTTATCGTGGATAGGTAAGTATCTGGATATAAAAGGAGAAAGACCTAATTTTTTCCTTTTTTCCCTCCAGGCAAACAGGTTGTCTTGAAGCAGTAGGTTGTTCCGAAGTAGCGTGGGTAATGATTTCAATCTGCAGTGGATGATGGCCAGTAGACTGGATGGGTAAACCATCTGAGTTTCAAGAGTGAAGTTGGAGTAAAGAAGATTCTGACAGCCAGTCTAGTGCCACCCTGAGAAGACAAGTCAGGTTATACACTCTAATGTTGGATAAACTGGCCCTTCACTCCTCAGAAGATAATGTTTTGAGAACGAAATGCAGGGTTTTCTGTTCCACCAAATGAAGGAAGAAAAAGCCTTATGTAACCTTTGTACATCCTTGTGCTTCAACACGATTGTGACTGTTTGTAACAGATATAACAGGCAAGCAAAACTGATCATTTTAATTAAATGACATCTCCCAAAGAGTGAGATGGGAAAGTCCATCCACGGTTTCAGTTCACCCATTATTTTCGCAATTAGGAAAGAATAATTTAAGTTATATAGGTTTACCATTGGGAAAGGGGAGGACGAGGACCAAGATAATGCCCCGTACACACGTTCAAATTTTCAGACGGAAAATGTTCGATGAGAGCTTGTTGTCGGAAATTCTGACCGTGTGTAGGCTCCATCGGACATTTTCCATTGGAATTTCCGTCACACAAAATTTGAGAGCTGGTTCTTAAATTTTCCGACAACAAAATCGTAAATTCTGATCGTGTGTACAGAATTCCGACGCACAAAGTTCCACGCATGCTCGGAATCAAGCAGAAGAGCCACACTGGCTATTGAACTTAATTTTTCTCAGCTCGTCTTACGTATTGCACGTCACCACGTTCTTGACGTTCAGAATTTCCGACAAGATTTGTGTGACTGTGTGTATGCAAGACAAGTTTGAGCCAACATCCGTCGGAAAAAATCCATGGATTTTGTTGTCGGAATCTCCGATCGTGTGTACGCGGCATAAGGCTTTAGATCCATTCAAGGGAAGAACGTCGCTTTTATCAAATTTTATGCGGAGACTTGAGCAGAGATGGAAGGTTTAAAAAATTTGTCTGATAACGTGCATATTATTCAAGGGATCTGAAATGAATGTAGGAATATCATCCGCGAAAAGTGCTGCACGCAGATCAGCTGACCCTATGTGAATGCCATGTAAAGGGGCCTGGTGCGTTGGGTATCTAGAAAGTGATTCATATGCGAGATTAAATAGGAGAGGGGAAAGCAGGCAACCCTGTCTGGTGCCCTTGTACAACTTAATGGGGTGTAACAGTTGGCCCACTACTATCAAGCTTGCCATGGGGAGGTATACATGCTATCAGGGAAATGTAAGAAGAGACCAGAGAAGCCTGATTTGCAAAGGACCAGAAAAAGCCATTAAAAACTGACATTGTTGAAGGCCTTTTCTACATCTAGTGTGATTATGGCAGCGTCTAAAGAAGGATTAGCCCTGGCGTGCTCCAGCACAACAAGGACTTTTGAAATGTTTGCAGAGAGGGGTCCTACTTTTAACAAATCCCAACTGGGGTGGCTGTATAATATAGGGCATCACATCTGCTAGCAGAGAGGCTATAAGTTTAGCTAATATTTTCATGTCAACGTTTACCAGCAATATGGGACAATATGACCCAGGTTCAGTAGGGTCCTTGCCCTTCTTCGCTAAGACTTTTATGTATGCCTGAGTGCTGGTGGGTAGGTAGGGGCCACCCGGCCATATCCCATTATAGACTTATAGTAAAGAGAGAGATATGCCATCAGTGAGTATATTTTAAAATATAAAAGGGTAAGGCCGTCTGGGCCAGGGGCTTTGTTGTTCGCTTAACCCGATATGATGTGTGCAATTTGATGGGAGCATTTAGGGACTACAGCTGTAAAGGAGAAATGCCAGAGAGATTCAAATTGTCTAGGAAGGTGGATGCCACTGATTTGTCCATAGGAGTATAAAGACTCCTTAACCTGTTCCCGACCAGCTCCTGTACATTTACGTCGGCAGAATGGCATGGCTGCGCAAAGTAACGTACCTGTACGTTACTTTGAATTTGCCGCCGGCAACGTGCGCCTGCCGCGAGCTCCGTGAGTTAGGTTGCAGGTCCCGCGGACTCGATCGCTGCAGGGATGCCCGTGATTGCCTCACGGAGAGGACGAACGTTCTGCCTAGTGACAGTGTCACTGGATCTCTGCTCCCTGTCATCGGAGCAGAGATCAGTGTAGTGACACGCACAGCCCCTCCCCCCTACAGTTAGTAATCACTCCCTAGTACTGATTTAACCCCTCCCCGCCCCCTAGTGGTTAACCCCTTCACTGGCAGTGTCATTTATACAACAATCAATGCATTTTTATAGCACTGATTGCTGTATAAATGACAATGGTCCCAAAAATGTGTCAAAAATGTCCGACATTTTATAGCACTGATTGCTGTATAAATGACAATGGTCCCAAAAATGTGTCAAAAATGTCCGACATGTCCGCCATAATGTCGCAGTCACAATAAAAATCGCCGATCGCCGCCATTACTAGTAAAAAAAACAATTATTAATAAAAATGCCATAACACTATCCCCTATTTTGTAAGCGCTATAACTTTTGAGCAAACAAATCAATAAACGCTTATTGCGATTTTTTTTACCGAAAATATGTAGAAGCATACGTATCGGCCTAAACTGAGGAAAAAAAATGTTTTTTTATATATTTTTTGGGGCTATTTATTATAGCAAAATGTAAAAAATAATGCGTTTTTTTTCAAAATTGTCGCTCTTATCTTAATAAAATAAAAAACGCAGAGATGATCAAATACCACCAAAAGAAAGCCTATTTGTGGGGAAAAAAAGGACATCAATTTAGTTTCGGAGCCAAGTCGCACGACCGCGCAATTGTCAGTTAAAGCGATGCAGTGCCGAATTGCAAAAAGTGCTCTGGTCATGAAGGGGGTAAATCCTTCTGGGGCTGAAGTGGATAATCTTAAGGATTTCAGTAGACAAGGAACATGGAGTGCTTGAGCTATCTTTGAGAGATGCAATATGTGTTGGTTTTGGGAACCCTTGCATAATCTGGCCAACAATTCTCACAGCTTTATTGCCGTGTTTGTGAAAATGGTTATCAGTGTAGGAATGTTTGGCGAGTTCACATTTTTCAATCCAGAAGTCGAATTGACGTTTGGCAACATGCCACTGTTTTCTATTTTCAGAGATGTTGTTATGAACAAGGGCCCTCTGAGCAGCTCGAAGGCAGTCACTCGCCTCTTTGTACTTTTATAGCATATGCCTCTTATAAGAAGCAGCTGTCAGGGCTGGGCTCAGCCCTTCCTTCTCTGAGCTGGCCGACTTTGACTTGACTCACTCTCTCTCTCTCTCTCTTCTCTCATTAGGGGAAGGCGTTTCACTCCACCCTGTCAGAGTACCGAAAAAAAAAGCAAAAAAAACCACATTGATCAATCCTATTCAAGGTTCATAATTGACAAGCAACTATACTAGGGTCCCCATGAGCCTACTACACCCTGTGCCCACCCATTCCATGTCTCTTCTCTTTCAGCCCATCTCAGATACACACTGTATCCATCCTGCCCATGTCTTCTCAAATTCTTTCACTACTTGAGTCCACCTCCCAGCTTCCATTGTCCGATTTATGTCCTTTTTCCAATCCTCTAATGTTGGGCAGGCAGTCTGTTCCAATATCTGGGGATTAATATTTTAGCAGCATTCAATAGGTGTGGTGTGATGCTCTTCCCATAGGCTTTAATGGAACCAAGCGTTCCATGGAATAGGAAGCATAGAGGCGTAAACTCCATAGGTCTAAGGGTCAATTTCTCAATCCATGGTGCGATTGCTACCCAAAATGATTTAATCCTGGGGCATTCCCACCTTCGGGAGTACAGTAATGTACGCCAACAGGGCTTCTGGAGGTTAGCTGTATTTATTGTATTAAAATAATTACATAGTCGTCCCATCAACTCAGAGGAAATTTTTTCATAGTAAATATTTGTCAGGCCATCCGGGTCAGAACTTTTCCCTGTCAGTAAGATTGCTATTACTTTGCTCAACTCTTCCACTGTAATTGGGTGTTCCATTTCTGCTGTGATTGTC
The DNA here is from genome assembly GCF_042186555.1 of Aquarana catesbeiana. NCBI lineage: Eukaryota > Metazoa > Chordata > Amphibia > Anura > Ranidae > Aquarana > Aquarana catesbeiana. Next base: position 172,170,925 of record NC_133334.1, on the reverse strand, counting down.
TCCGACAGGGTGGGCATTGATGATTCCCTAATGTAATCTTGTATCTCTTCCCTTCTTTGGCCCTCCCTGTCTTTTAATAGTGAGGTCTCAGATGTCTGAATGTTATATAAGGTTTCATAGAATCTATGAAATTCTGTAGCTATGGCCCGGGTTTCCACTATCTTTTTGTTTTGTATTAGTAAATTATGGACATGTCTAGATCCTTGTTTCTTTTTAAGTTGTTTTGCCAATAACTGCCCACATTTGTTCCCTTGCTCATAGAACCTATAAGCAAAGTATGTACATTTATTATTCATTTTTCAGTACAGACATTGTGCAAGTTCTGCTCGAAGATTCTCTAGTTGTTGGCTATGTAACGGGTCAAGATTTTTTTTATGTTTAATCTCAAGTGCATTGATTTTCTCTAGTAGCTCTGTCACTTCCCTCTTTCTTTCTTTCTTTCTTAATGTGGGAGCCATAAGCTACTAATTCTCCTCTTATGACTGTTTTATGGGCCTCCCACACAGCCTGGTTTGACACCTCGCCTGGTGTATTCCTCTCAAAATAATCCCTTATTTTAACTGACAGTACCTCGGCTATCTTTTTATTATCTAATATTGATTTGTTCAGTCGCCACGCACGTTCTATATATCCTACTTGGATCGGAGATAGTGTCAACGTTATTGGGGCATGGTCTGGAGTGGTTATGGTCTCACTGGTACAGTTTCAGGCCTTTTCCAAATAAAATTGATGTACCATAAATACATCGATACGCGAGTACATTTTATGTATTTTAGAGTAATAACTGTAGTCCTTTACTCCATTGTGCGTTACCCGCCAGTTGTCTACCAGGTGTTGGGTGCGTAAAAGTTGTTTTAAGTGTTTAAGGGCTCTAAATGATAATGTTTTCCTTGATGTTGTGTCCAAACTTAGATCCAGCACAATATTGAAATTTCCGCCCAGGATCAAACAACCTTCCCTAAATTTCTCCAACATCTTCAACATTTTGGTAAGAAAATTAATTGTCCCTGTGTTTGGTGCATAAATTGCAGCAAATGTATATCGCTGACTATGTATTGTACCTTTAACAAACAGGAACAGGAAGCGACCTTCTCTATCTGCTTGTACAGATATCAATACCCATGAGCAAGTTTTCTTGAAAGCAATTGTGACCCCCCTTGCTCTAACAATAGACGATGTTGCATGGTACCAATGGTTGAACATGTGTCCAGGCATATTAGGTATAGACCCCTCCCTGAAATGCGTTTCTTGTAAAAAGGCTATGTCCACAACATAGTGGTGTAGTTCTTGCCAGAGATGGCCCCTTTTATGCTGTGAACACAGTCCCCTCACATTATATGATATAATTTTTAATGGTGTAGCCATCTCTCAAAATGCCAACCATATCTTGTTGTACTCTTTGCCCTTGACCAAAAAGGGAAAAAGAAAAAAACAACAAAAAAAAGAGACCCCCTGGAAAAACCTCTATACCACCCCCACCCCCCCTCCCCCTCTCCCCCAAAGATACTCCAAGTATATCTCCCCCTCGGAGCATCCCAACTAACTGGTACACAATTATTTTTTTTTGGTGGACTTATGGGGGTGTCACTTAAAGTTGGGGGAGGAATAAGAGGCTTGTTTACATATAAATACAGTTGATAATATTTTAACACATGATACAATTATTATATTTTATTTATTTATTTATTTATTTATTTATTTATTTATTTTTGACAAAATGGCCATTAGTGGCCTTTTATATCACACAAGGTTTGGTAGAGAGGGAATCAACACCCCTTTACACACGATACATTTTTTTTTTTCTCTCTTATTTTGACATAATGGCCATTAGTGGCCTCTTATATTACACAAGGTTTTGGTAGCGAGGGAAGCAACACCTTTTTTTTTCTCCTTTGGTGAAGTTATGGGGGTGTCACTTAAAGTTGGGGGAGGAGCAGGTCAAGAGGATTGTTTACATGTAAATACAGTTGATAACATTTTAACACACGATACAATTATTTCTTTTGTTTTGTTTTTTTTGTTTTTTTTGTGTTTTATTTTTCTCTTATTTTGATATAATGGCCATTAGTGGCCTCTTATATTACACGAGGTTTTGGTTTTCTTTCTTTCTCCTTGTGACACAGAAGGGCATAGTAGGACTGTACAGGACTTAAAGTAGAAGGAATGGAGTGGGAAGGGAGAAGGGATGGATTAGATCTAACCCAGGGATGGTTGAGAGGAGGGAAGAGGAGGAGGAGGGAACTGAAGAGTACTTTATTCCTTTTGCTTTCTTTTTTTTTTTTTTCTTTTTCTTTTTTTTTTTTTTGTCTCTTTAGGGAGGGGGGGAGGTAGTATAATTGGTAATTTTTGACAAGATAAGTTCTTAATGTAAAATATGGAATACTAGAATGTATAATATTGAATGGAAATGTTGAAGTCAGTCTGTAATAAAAATTAAAATTTGATTATAAAAAAACCTGGTGCCATACCTCCTCATGGCCTGGTTTACCCTTTGTCGGTCTTGGAGGATAAGGCCATGGAGGAGTATGTTGCAGACGCACTTTCTCGTGGTTTCATCCTCAAATCTTCGTCTCCTGCTGGTGCTGGTTTCTTTTTTGTGAAGAAGACGAGTGGTTCACTGAGACCTGGTATCGATTATAGGGGTCTCAATCGTTTCATGATTAAGAATGCCTATCCCATTCCGTTGATTATGGAGTTATTTGACCGCCTCAAGGGAGCAACGGTTTTCATGAAGCTTGATTTGAGAGGGGCATACAATCTCGTGAGGATTGAGGAGGGCGACGAGTGGAAAACTTCGTTTAATACCAGATCAGGTCATTATGAGTTCATTAACGGTGTCCTCCAAGATTTGTTGCAGTTATGTGTGGTGGTTTATCTCGACGATATCCTCATATTTTCCAAGTCCCTGGAGAGCTACCACACAGATGTCTGTCGTGTGCTTCAGAGACTACGAGAGAACAATCTCTATTGTTAAAAGTGCGAATTCCATTGTGAACAGGTGAAATTCCTGGGCTATGTCATTTCCACTGCTGGTTTTTTGATGGACCCAGAGAAACTTTCAGCAGTCCTACATTAGCCTCGACCCGTGGGTTGACATCCTCTGCAGCGTTTTCTTGGCTTTGCCAACTATTATCGGAAGTTTATTCGTAACTTCTTGTCTCTGGTCAAGCCCCTGACTGATATGACCAGGAAAGACAGCAACCCACAGAGTTGGTCTCCGGAGTCCATTAAGGCCTTTGGGAGTCTCAAGGTTGCCTTTGTTTCTGCTCCTGTGTTGGCACACCCTGATCCTATAATGCCTTTTATATTAGAAGTTGATGCTTCTGAGACTGGAGTTGGTGCCCTTCTGTCTCAGCATCCTAACTCTGAGTGTGCTATGCATCTGTGTGGCTACTTTTCCAAGAAATTGTCACTGGCAGAGTGCAATTACGAGATTGGTGACAGGGAGCTGTTGGCGATCATTTTAGCCCTGAAAGAATGGAGACATCTCCTTGAAGGTACCACTGTGCCGGTACTCATTCTTACTGACCATAAGAATCTCACATTCTTGTCTGAGGCTAAGCGCCTCTCTCCCAGAAGGGCGCGATGGGCTTTTTTTTTGTCGAGTTTTAATTACATTGTCTCATTCTTACCCGGTACTAAGAATGTAAGGGCTGACGCCATGTCACGACAATTTTCCACAAATTCCAAGATGGAGTTGGTTCCCGTTCCTGTGATTCCTCCTGATTGTATTCTGGCTACGGTTCGCACCAGTCTTACTTCTCCTTTGGGTAACAAAATTCTTGCTGCTCAGGTCGATGCTCCTCCTGAGAAACCTTGTGACGCTTCTTTGTTCCCGAGAGTCTCCGTACTGCCATGCTCCAGACTTACCATTCTCCCAAGGCTGCTGGCCACCCTGGGAAGAATAAACTCTTTTGGGCCATTTCCCTACAATTCTGGTGGCCTAGGCTACGTTCCGATGTAACCGCCTTCATAGGTGTCTTTTCCGTGTGTGCTCAGAGTAAGACTCCACGACACCGCCTCCTACAACCCATACCCAATGGAGAGAGGCCCTGGACCCACCTGTCTATGGATTTCATTATGGAGTTACCCAACTCCCAGGGCAACACAGTTATCCTTATGGTGGATGAACGGTTCTCGAAAATGTCGCATAGTATTCCACTCAAGAAGTTGACTACTTCTAAGGAACTGGCTTCTATTTTTGCTCAGGAGATCTTCCGCTTACATGGGCTACCCACGTGATTGTCTCAGACAGGGGTAGTCAGTTTGTGTCCCGGTTCTGGCGAGCCTTTTGTGCACAGTTGGGTATTCAGCTTGCTTTCTCCTCTGCGTATCACCCGCAGTCTAATGGGGTCGCAGAACGAACCAATCAGTCCTTGGAGCAATTCCTACATTGCTATATATCTGACCATAACAACTGGTCAGACCTCTTACCGTGGGCGGAGTTTGCTCACAATAGTGCCTTGAATTTAGCTTGCCGTTTGTCCCCGTTTATGGTGAACTATGGTTTCCAACCTTCCGTGTTGCCTGCCTCGTTTGTTCCGCAGAGTATTCCTGCATTAGAGGAGCATCTCCGTGGTCTTCGTTCCACTTGGGCACAAGTCCAGGAGGCTTTGCGACATGCTAACAATAGGTACAGACTCCATGCTGACCGCAGACGCCTGCCTGCGCCTTCCTACCAGGTTGGGGACAGAGTCTGGCTGTTGTCTCGCAACCTCCCACTTTGTGTTCCTTCTTTGAAGTTCGCACCTTGGTTTATTGTGCCTTTCCGTATCCTTCGCAGGATTAACCCAGTGGCTTACGCGTTGGACCTTCCTCCTGGTGTGCGCATCTCTAATGTGTTTCATGTCTCCTTATTGAAACCTTTGGTCTGCAACCGCTTTACCACCTCTGTGCCACGTCCTCACCCTATACAGGTTGAGAACCATGAGGAGTATGAAGTACAATCCATTGTTGACTCCCGTAGGTTCCGTGGGGACATACAGTACCTGGTGCAGTGGAAGGGGTACGGTCCGGAGGAACGCTCTTGGGTCTCATCCTCGGACGTACATGCCCCTGTCCTCCTCTGTGATTTCCATTGACATTTTCCCCACAAACCCGGTGGTCCTCCGAGGGGGAGAGGTCGTTGAGGAGAGGGTACTGTCAGGGCTGGGCTTAGCCCTTCCTTCTCTGAGCTGGCCGCTCAGCTGTCGGCTAATTGCCAGCTCCTTTCTGTCCACAGTGACTCAGCTGTTGTTGATCTGCTCGTCAGTCCTGCCTACTTAAAGCTATCCAGCTCACTTCATCTCTGCCTTCGCCTTTGGTCACATCACAGACTTTCTCCTGCGTTCCTGTTGAAGACTTGCTCAGCTGACGTCCCTTCTGGCTCCTGGTCCTGTTTTGCTGTACTACTACATTGATCTCTGGCTCTCTGACATTGGCATTGGCTGACTACCCGATCTGGTTACTGAACTCTGGCTATGTATTGACTATGCTTACTCTGTTTACCTTTTTATTATTATTAAACAAGTCTGATTAACTGTGCTTCTGTCTTGGTCTGATTCATGGTTTCTGACAGCAGCATAGGAAATGATTTTGCCCCTAATAGCTTTGCCGGCTTCCCAGAAGAGGTTGAAGTTGTCTCTATGAAGGGCATTGTGATGTGCATATTCAGGCCAGGCTTTGCGAGCAGTATTCCTGAAACCTGCATTTTGGGCCAAATAGGAGGGGAAGCGCCATGTGTAGGAATTGCCCTGAGGCACAACATTTTCCAGCTCAACAGACACAGGGCTGTGGTCAGATATGACCAGGTCATGTTTGGCCGAATTCTGCAGTTGGGGTTACATTAGAGTAGAGAAGAAAAAATAATCTAGCCGTGCGCGCATACTATGAGGCGGAGGAAAAAAGGTGAAATCCATGTACAAAGGGTGAAGCTGATACCAGATATCAACTAAATTAAGGGCATCTATGGTCTGTGATGGTAAAGTGGAAGAGGCTTGGGGGGTAGGTGGGGCTAGTTTAACACGAGAAGATCTATCCTCATCTTTATGCATAACCATTTTAAAGTCCCCCCCCGACCAGATGAGGTAGGGAAGGAAATAAGATCATACTGGAGGTTTTTGTGCAGTAAAATAAGGACTCCGGCTTTACGGCCTATCGCTTTCGAGCCTACGTCTTCACCTACCCATGGCTTTTTCATGCGTTGGAAATCGGATGAAGATAGATGGGTCTCTTGGAGCAGGGCAATGTCTGCTTCCAAGTGTTTTAGGTGTCTGAGGATTTTCATCCTCTTTGAGGGGAACCTTAACATTCAAGGAAATTACTCTCATTCAACTGAAGGTAAGAGAGTTGGTGTGGAAAGGATGATGGCGTGAAACTGTTGGTGATAGAAAGGATGCCATCCTGGGTACCCTGATACGAGGATGAATAAAGGCAAAAAACATTGGAGAAAATTTACAATCCAACAATAACAGAAACAAAAACAACTGCAAACATTAATCAGTCTGACTTTTTTCCGCATGGAATGTTCTGCAGAGAAGAAATTCTCTGCTCCATCTCAGAAATCCTGTGAGAGTGTTCCCCCAGCTCCTTCCTTAACTGCTCAATCCCATTGTGAACTGCACTTTTCACAGCTGCTGATATCATTGGGGAGAGCAGAGAAGGCACAGCCTGAGCAATTGTTCCATGTGATGGATCGGTCAGGTTGCTCGGCGGAGCTGGGGGCTGGAAGCAGGGACCGCTGTGTGCTGTGTCAAGGATGTTCACCATTTTGGCAGCTGGGGCCACTCCTGTGAGAGCCATCTAGGGAGTGATAGACAGAGGACAGGACCCAGCTTTCTCCAGGAAATGTTTCAAATTAAAATAGTACCGTGCTACATTGATCTCACTTAATTGTAAAAATCACAATCTCTCAGGTGAGATTATTCCTGGAGGGGGAGCATCTGGCAGTGAGATATTGATTGCACTTTGAGCACTAATGAGAAGTGGAGCACTCATTTGATTTTTTTGAGCTCCAGTTGGGAGCAAGAAGCACTCTGTTTGATATTGCAGCTATCAGTGGAAGGCTGCATCTTAATTTTTTCATAGCTATTTCACTTTTATGGTTTATTATTATTTATTTTTTTTGCATGGACTATTCATTATTTTTCACTGAGTTAATTCATACATTATGATTGTTTTGCACCAATTCAATTCATATATAAGTTTTTGTGCAGTGATATTGGGTTTATTTATGTATGTATCGAGTATTTTGAGTATATATTTTTTTACAAATAATGCTATTATGATAATCGCTTTATAATTTTGGTTACTGTAGCGCAGAACTATTTTAATTTGAAACATACCTGCCACATTTATGAAAGTGTGAACAGTACTAATGGAAGCTTACCTTTTGGTTATTATTTTCATTTAGTAGTTCACAGGATTTTCACAAAATACATACCTTATTTATTGGCGTATAACACGCGCTGGCGTATAACACGCACCCCAAGTTTAGGAGGGACATTTAAGGAAAAAAACTTTTAGGAGGGAAGTTTAAGGAAAAAAAACTTACATTTAAATGCCCATCAATGCAGCCTTATCAGTGTCCATCTGCAGCCTTCCCCAGTTTCTTTGCAGCCCTGTGTCATTATTGCAGCCTGTGTCATTGCAGCCTTCCCAGTGTCTTTGCACCTTGTGTCATTATTGCAGCCTTCCCAGTGTCTTTGCAGCCTTGTGTTATTATTGCAGCCTTCCTGTAACGAGCCCCTTTGCTTGCTCGGTTCCACTCTCCCGACACTCCTCTGCAGCTATTGAATCAGATTGCAGATCGCACCATCTGATTGCCCGGTCATCCAATGCTCCGGGATTAGAATTACAGCTATGTGCCATTCTAACCCAGTTGTGATAGCTCAGAACAAACACCAGGCAGGCTGTATGCAAGTTCAACCAGGAATCTATCTTTATTGACAAAATACAGGTTTTTATACACTCAAAGTGTAGGTGCAGACCTCCTGCTCATATTACTCTAACAATACAGCTGTAACCTAATTAACCTAATTAACATGAGCTAATTAACTAATCCCTTTAGACAGACTAGATGACTCAGACATGACCGTTAGGCCAGACTGGCCGTCTTGTAGTTCAGAAAATCCAATCAACATTATCACAATCAACATAGACTCTTCTTCACACAATCGCAGAGTTAATTAACACAAATAACAATGGGGATCTAATGACTCTTAGATCCCATAGTAGACTTATTTACAATACACATTTTAGCAGACAATAGACAGACAGGTGTTGGAATTTACATCAGCATCTCCTAACAGTATCTGTCCCAGCATTATGAATCAGCCACTATTCCAATATGGCAAATCCAGGGTCCCCAGACATACAGCTCACAAAGAGCACCGTTCCCCCAAATGCAAGGGCCCCCGATCGATCGGCAAGAGGCTAGCATACAGTCCCCTCCAAAAGTCTCTTTCCCGGCTAGGTCTGTCACACTTCCCATTGTCATTGCAGCCTTCCCAGTTTCTTTGCAGCCTTGTGTCATTATTGCAGCCTTCCCTGTGCCATTGCAGCCTGTATCTTTGCAGCCTTGTGTCTTTTAAAATTGGCGCCGATCGGAGGAGAGGAACGAGCACCGAGTGTACTTCGGCTAGACTCGGCTAGACTCGGCTCTGCTCACAGTCAGGGGCGGGACTGCGAGAGGAGAGAAGCGAGCGCTGCCAACATACACAAAGCCGAGTGTACTTCGGCTAGACTCGGCATTGCTCACAGTCAGGGGCGGGACTGTGAGAGGAGCTGAGTCCAGCCAAAGTACACTCGGCTTTATGTATGTTGGTGGCGATCGCTTCTCTCCTCTCGCAATCAGTGGAGATGGGCGGGACTGCAAGAGGAGCCGAGTCCAGCCAAAGTACACTCGGCTTTGTGTATGTTGGCTCCGCTCGCTCCTTTCCTCACAATCAGCGGAGATCAGCGTATAACACACACCCGCGATTTTCACATGATTTTAAGGGAAAAAAAGTGCGTGTTATACGTCCATAAATATGGTAGTTTCTCCAGGAAATGGTCCATGATGGATCTCCGGTAAGTGGCAGAGGTGACTGGGTGTGAAGCAACTAGGAATCGGCTTTATATAGCATTCGAGGATGTCTCATTGGGAGCAAGCAGGAGCTGCTACTGTTCCAACCGGCGCTGGAACTGGAAGCAAAATAGTACTTTTAATCCCAGACCCTATATTATTTATAAATATATTAAAAAGTAAGGATCCCAACACTGAACCTTGGGGTACACCACTATTAACCTTAGACCTTTCAGAATATGAATCATTAACCTCTGCTCTCTGAATATGGTCTTTTATCCAGGTTTCTATCCATTTACAAACTGATTTTGCCAAGGCTATAGACATTATTTTACACATTAGGCATGTGTCATACGCTTTTGCAAAATCCAAGTATGCTATATCAACAGGCACTTTTTTTTAATGAGGGGGTAAGCAAAACCTTAGACAAAAGAGTCTAAGGTTTTGCTTACCCCCTCAAAAAAAAAAAAAAAAATCTGATTTGTTTGACAACGTCTGTCTTTCATAAATCCATGATGGCTATTGCTTAAAGTATTTTTTTTCAAGAAAAAGTCAGCTATATGGTCTTTTATTAAACTCTCCAGTATCTTCCCAACTATAGAAGTTAAGGTGGTTATTAGGGATGGGCTGTCTGTACGAGTCGAACATGAGTTTGAGTCGAACATTGGCTGTTTGCCCGTTCGCCGAATAGCGAATAATTTGGGGTGTTCGTGGCAAATTCGAAAGCCACGGAACACCCTTTAAAAGTCTATGGGAGAAATCAAAAGTGCTAATTTTAAAGGCTAATATGCAAGTTATTGTCATAAAAAGTGTTTGGGGACCTGGGACCTGCCCCAGGGGACATGGATCAATGCAAAAAAGTTTTAAAAACAGCCGTTTTTTCAGGAGCAGTGATTTTAATAATGCTTAAATTGAAGCAATAAAAGTGAAATATTCCTTTAAATATCGTACCTGGGGGGTGTCTATAGTATGCCTGTAAATTAGTGCATATTTCCCGTGTTTATAACAGTCCGAGAGCAAAATTACATTTCTAAAGGAGAAAAAAGTAATTTAAAAGTGCTAGCGCTAGTGTCGGCTATTAATGAAATTGTCGGTCCCGACAATACACATAAAAGTAATTGAAAGTCATTGAAAAATAAAAAAAATATTAAGGGGGGTATTAAGGGGAACTTGGCACCAAAATTTTAAAAAAATAGCGTGGGGTTCCCCCCAAAAATCCATACCAGACCCTCGAGGTCTGGTATGGATTTTAAGGGGAACTCCGCACCAAAATTTTAAAAAAAAATGGCGTGGGGTCCCCCCAAAAATCCACACCAGACCCTTATCCGAGCACGCAACTTGGCAGGCCACAGGAAAAGAGGTGGGGACAAGAGAGCGCCCCCTCCTGAACTGTACCAGGCCAAATGCCCTCAACATTGGGAGGGTGCTTTGGGGTAGCCCCCCAAAGCACCTTGTCCCCATGTTAATGGGGAGAAGGGCCTCATCCCCACAACCCTTGCCTGGTGGTTGTGGGGGTCTGTGGGCGGGGGGCTTATCAGAATCTGGAAGCCCCTTTAACAAAGGGGACTCCAGATCCTGGCCCCCCGTGTGAAATGGTAATGGGGTACATTGTACTCCTACCATTTCACCCAAAAAGTGACAAAAAAGGTAAAAAAAACACACATACAGCTTGGCACAAGTCCTTTAATAAAAAAAAAATTCCAGCGATGTAATCCTTCTACGATCCACGAACGATACAGCCTCCTCCATAGGAGGCACCCGGCAGAATGACGCGTGACTCGGATGACAGTTCTTAAATAACCGAGGGCGGGGCCACCCGTCACATGGACGGGTGACTCTGCCCTCCTCTGATGCAAGGGGAAATGCCAGGGTTACCCAGTGACATGTATGGGTGACCCTGCCCCCTCTGACGTGTCATGAGAAACCTCCATTGCATCAGAGGGGGTGGGGTCACCCGTACATGTTACTGGGTAGCCCTGGCATTTCCCCTTGCGTCAGAGGGGGGCAGGGTCACCCGTACATGTCACTGGGTAACCCCGGCATTCCCCCTTGCGTCAGAGGGGGTGGGGTCACCCGTACATGTCACTGGGTAACCCTGGCATTTCCCTTTGCATCAGAGGGGGGCGGGGTCACCCATACATGCCACTGGGTAACCCTGGCATTTCCCCTTGCGTCAGAGGGGGCGGGGTCACCCATCCACACCACTGGTGGCCCCGCCCTTGGTTATTTAGGAACTGTCATCTGAGTCACGCGTCATTCTGCCGGGCACCTCCTATGGAGGAGGCTGTATCATTTGTGGATCGTAAAAGGATTGCATCACTGGAATTTTTTTTTTTTATTAAAGGACTTGTGCCAAGCTGTGTGTGTGGTTTTTTTTTTACCTTTTTTGTCACTTTTTTGGATGAAATGGTAGGAGTACAATGTACCCCATTACCATTTCACACAGGGGGGGCCGGGATCTGGGAGTCCCCATTGTTAAAGGGGGCTTCCAGATTCTGATAAGCCCCCCACTCGCATACCCCCACAACCACCGGGCAAGGGTTGTGGGGATGAGGCCCTTCTTCCCATCAACATGGGGACAAGGTGCTTTGGGGGGGCTACCCCAAAGCACCCTCCCAATGTTGAGGGCATGTGGCCTGGTACGGTTCAGGAGGGGGGCGCTCTCTCGTCCCCCCCTCTTTTCCTGCAGCCTGCCAGGTTGCATGCTCGGATAAGGGTCTGGTGTGGATTTTTGGGGGAACCCCACACCATTTTTTTTTTAATGTTGGCGCGGAGTTCCCCTTAAAATCCATACCAGACCTGGAGGGTCTGGTATGTATTTGTGGGGGAACCCACGCCATTTTTAAAAAAAAATTTGGCGCGGAGTTCCCCTTAATATCCCTACCAGACCTGAGGGGCCTGGTAATGGAATTTTGGGGGACCCCCACTCATTTTTTTATTTTTCAATGACTTTCAATTACTTTTGTGTGTATTGTCAGGGCCGTCAATTCATTAATAGACGGCACTAGCGCTAGCACTTTTAAATTACTTTCTTTTCCTTTAGAAATTTCATTTTGCTCTCGAACTGTTATAAACACGGGAAACATGCGCTACTTTACAGGCATACTATAGACACCCCCCCAGGTACAAAATTTAAAGGAATATTTCACTTTTATTTTTTCACTTTAAGCATTATTAAAATCACTGCTCCCGAAAAAAGGACGTTTTTAAAACTTTTTTTTGCATTGATACATGTCCCTTGGAGCAGGACCCAGGTCCCCAAACACTTTTTATGACAATAGCTTGCATATTAGCCTTTAAAATTAGCACTTTTAATTTTTCACATTTAAGTCCCATAGACTTTAACGGTGTTCGCGTGTTCAAACAAATTTTTTGCCTGTTTGCATGTTCTGGATGCAAACCGAACCGGGGGGTGTTCGGCCCATCCCTAGTGGTTATAAACCTCTCATATATCCAGTAAAGTGAACAGCCTCAGGTGATACACAGTTGAAACAAATTCTCCTACATAAGTTATTTTCTGACAAAAAAAGCCTTGCAATAAAAGAAAGGATTATGCTTGCTTTGGCAACTTGCCATTGCATGCTATTGTTAAGCTTATGATCTACCAGTACACCCAGGTCCTTCTTCGCCACTGATTCTCCCAGTTGTACTCCCCCTAGTATGTATGATACATACATATTTTTAGCCTCCAAGTGCATAACTTTACATTTGTCAACATTAAACCCCATTTGTCACACAGTTGCCCAATTAAAGTGCATTGAGGTTGGCTTGTAAGTTGGAGACATTCTGTAAGGATGTTATTCCACTGAATAGCTTGGTGTCATCTGCAAAGACTGAAATGGTACTTTTAATCCCAGACCCTATATCATTTATAAATATATTAAAAAGTAAGGGTCCCAACATTGAACCTTGGGGTACACTACCAACAAACCTAGATAATTCAGAGTATAAATCATTGATCACTACTTTTGGAATACAGCTTTTTAGCCAGCTTTCTATCCATTTATAAACTGATTTGTCCAAGCCTGTAGACTTTACCTTACACATTAGTTGTGTGTGGGGAACTGTGTCAAATGTTTTTGCAAAAAGTATACATGTCCACAGCCACTCCTTTGTCTAAGGTACACAGTATATAATGCAATGTGTACAGTTTCTAATACACTTCAGGTGCCACACAAAGCATATAATACAGTGCAGCAGTGTACAGTACATAATATAGTGCAGGCAGTGTACACAGTATATAATACAGTGCAGCCGGTGTACAGTGCATAGTACAGTGAAGGCGGTGTACACAGTATATAATACAGTGTATACAGTTTCTAATACACTTCAGGCGGTGTACACAGCATACAATACATTGCAGCTGGTATATAGTATATAATACTGCAGTCAGTGTACAGTATAATACAGTGTGGTGCGGGGTGAAAAAAAAATCCCCATCAAGTCCAGAAGGCCACTAAGACACTCACAGACCACTAAAATAGGGCAAGCAGCCTCTGTGTCTACAGTGAAAAGTGGTGGTGGCGGACATGGCGCATCCTCTACAACATGCAGAAGAGTTGGTGAAGTGGATAACTAAGCCATCCTTGTCCTCCTCATCCTCTGTCACCCAGGCTCACACTACTTTGCCTTCCATCGCAGCTGCCAAAGAGGCCTATTCCACCGGCTCCTTGTCCACAAGTACTCCTTCCATAGCCCCACCATCATGCACGGAGGAGTCACCAGAATTATTCAACTATAGTGTTGGTTACATGCTGATGGAGAATCCGCAGTAATTTGAAGGCTCCAATGTTGGTTTCCAGGTTGAGGAAGGGAGTAACGTGAGCCTAGAGAGAGGGGGTGCCACAGAAGGAGAAGAAACTAGCAGTCATGTTCCCCCAGCTGCAGCATACTGTCAAGTTTGCTCCAGTGATGAGGAGGGAGGGGATGATGAGGTCACTGATTGTACCTGGGTGCATGAGAGAAGAGAGGAGGAAAGTGAGGAGGAGGAGGCACAACTCCAACAAGGCAGGATGTCCTCCAGGGGCCAGCTTAAGGGCAGCCACCCTATTGCATCACACCACAGAGCTCCACGGGTGCAGGGCACTGCTGACTCCCCGCTGTCTTCCAAAAGTTCATTGGTATGGGCATTTTTCAAAACTTGTGCAGTAGATCGCACAGTTACTGTTTGCAATCTATGTCTGAAGCGGATCAAGCGTGGCCAAAACAGCAGCCGGTTGGGCACCACATGCTTGACAAGACATATGATGACCTGCCATGCAGTCCGTTGGCAACAGCACCTGAAAGTCCCACATCATAAAAGAAGGCAGACTTCTTCTTGCTCCTCATCTGTGATCTCAACTCCTACTATACCTCCAGTGCTCTCAAAATCCAGCACTGAGAGGAATGAAGGTATAGCAATGGGTGTCACAATTTCTTGCAGCCAATCTGCTAGCAGTACACCACCAGTTGATTTCAGCAGGCACGTTTCCCTACCCCAGTTGCTGAACCATAAAGAAATACTGTCCCAGCCAGATGTTCAGCATCTAAATGCTAGCTTAGCCAAATTGTTAGCACTAAAACTGCTGCCTTTTCAGCTGGTAGACTCTGCCCTCTTTTGTGAATTTGTGGAATGTGCTGTACCACAGTGGCAAGTTCCAAAAAGACATTTCTTTTCACGTAAGACCATTCCAGCTCTTTACTGTCATGTGGAAGGCAATGTTTTGGCTTCGTTGGATAGGGTGGTCAGCAGCAAGGTTCATATTACCACTGACTCATGGTCCAGCAGGCATGGTCAGGGACATTACTTTTCCTTCACGGTGCACTGGTTAACTCTGCTGGCAGCTGGGAAGGATGCAGGACAAGGTTCAGTGTTGGAGCTAGTTCCGCCACCACGCCTCCAAAAATCTGGTGGTGATTCTGCCACATCTGCCTGCTCCACCCCCTCCTCTTCTTTTTTTTTTTAATTCTTTATTTTTTCAAAGAAACAGTGTTACAATTCCACTCATAAGAAAACAAAACATCTCACATTTATAACATAACATTTATCATGAAGCTTACAAATCCCGTGACTAACAAAACTTACTATTATAAATATTGCTATACTGCATTGACATTAAATTATGTAATATCTTAATACAATTACCTTGTAGACCACACCATTTCTTCTTTTATATTTTCCATAATCAAGTAGCATCTTGGCTAAGACCCAAGAATAGAAAAACTAAGAAAATAATATAACGAACGGGGAAAAGAAAAAAAAGAAAGGCCCTAAGCACAATCGCCCATCTGCCCCTCGATTCCCTGTTAACTAAACTCTACTGGGTATATTAGTAGTTCAATTACTGCTGAGATGCTAGAGAGCTCTGTTCTATCTGTTCCTTATAGATAAAATAAGGAGTCCAGACTTTCCAATATCTCTCCTCCGGCTCTTTCAGCATCATAGTGAGGTTTTCCATTTGTTGGATTTCTGTTACCCTGGTAAGCCAATGTGATCTAGTTGGGGGTGTAGTGCTCTTCCACAACGTCGGTATGCATGCCCTCGCTGTTATGAGGAGATGTTCTGAGAGTGAATTTTTGTATTTTTTAATAGATAGAGGGGTGTCATGTAATAAGAAAACTGCCGGATTTTCTCCCAGGGATACACCTGTAATTGTTTTAACTAATTCAGCAACCATTATCCAAAACTCTTTCAGCTTTGGACATTCCCAAAATATGTGCAACAAGGTGCCCTCAGACTCAAGACATCGCCAACAAATTTTTAAACCTGTGGAAACATCCGATGTAGTACAGCTGATGTTCTATACCATCTAGTAAGGATTTTATACCCTCCCTCTAGAAACCTATTTGCCAATGATGCCTTATGTGCGAAAAGTAAGATCCTGTCCTTCTGAGCCTGTGGAAATATAACCCCCAGATCCCTTTCCCACGATTGGGAAAGGGATCCCTTTAGGTCTGGTATGGGTTTTAAGGGGAACCCTATGCCAAAATAAAAAACAAAATGGCATAGGGGTCCCCCCAAAATCCATACCAGACCCTTATCCAAGCATGCAACCTGGCAGGCCACAGGAAAAGAGGGGGGGCGAGAGAGAGTGTCCCCCCTCCTGAACAGTACCAGGCCACATGTCCTCAACATGGGGAGGGTGCTTTGGAGTAGCCCCCCAAAGCACCTTGTTCACATGTTGATGGGGACAAAGGCCTCATCCCCACAAGCCTTGCCGGTGGTTGTAGGGGTATGCGGGCGAGGGTGCTTATCAGAATCTGGAAGCCCCTTTTAACAAGGGGACCCCCAGATCCCGGCCTCCCCCCTATGTGAATTGGTAACGGGATACATCGTACCCCTACCATTTCTCAAAAAAAGTGTCAAAAATGGTAAAAAAGACAAGACGCAGCTTGGGAGCAGTCCTTTATTAACCTCTTGCTTGCTGGGCACTTACAACACCCCTCCTGCCCAGACCAATTTTCAGCTTTCAGCGCAGTCACACTTTGAATGACAATTGCACGGACATGCTACACTGTACTCAAATGAAATTTTTATCAATTTTTTCACACAAATGGAGCTTTCTTTTGGTGGTATTTAATCACAGCTGGGGTTTTTATTTTTTGCTAAACAAACAAAAAAAGACAGACATTTTTGAAAAAAAAAAACATGTTTCATAGTTTGTTATAAAATTTTGCAAACGGGTAATTTTTCTCCTTCATTGATATGCACTGATGAGGCTGCATGATGGGCACTGATGGGCTGCACTGATGGGCACTGATGGGCTGCACTGATGGGCACAGATAAGGCGACAATGATAGGCACAGATAAGATGGCACTGATAAGATGGCACTGATGAATGCCACTGATGAGTGGCACTGATGGGTGGCACTGATGGGCACTGATAGGTGGCACTGATGGGCACTGGTAGGTGGCACTGATGGGCACTGGTAGGTGGCGTTGATAGGTGGTTTTGATAGGCAGCACTAGTGATGACGCACTGATTGGCAATTTATAGGTGGCACTGTGGGCACTGATAGGTGGCACTGATAGGTTACACTGTGGGCACTGATGGGTGACACTGTGGGCACTGGTAGGTGGCGCTGGTGGGCACTGGTAGGTGGCGCTGGTGGGCACCGGTAGGTGATGCTGGGGGGAACAGAAGCTTCTCCATGATCAGGACCGATGTCCCTCTGGCAGCCGCCGGTGATCAGCTTTTTTTTTTCTCCGCACGCTGCCAGCATGAGGAGAAAAAATAGGCGATTACCGGTTCTGTTTACGTCACATGATCAGCTGTCATTGGCTGACAGCTGATCACGTGGTAAGGGGTCCGGATCGACCCCATACTCCTATCTGTGATCAGCCGAGTCTCATAGACTTGCTGATCAGAGATTTTGGGGGGAACCCTACGCCTTTTTTTTTATTTTGGTGCAGGGTTCCCCTTAAAATCCATGCCCGACCCGAAGGCATTTTAAGGGGGTCCTCTACGCCATTTTTTTTCCAATTTGGTGCAGGGTTCCATTTAATTTTAATATCAGACCTGAAGGGCCTGGTATGGATTTTTTTTTTTAATTTCGGTTCGGGGTTCCCCTTAATATTCATACCAGACCCAAAGGGCCTGGTAATGGACTGGGGGGGGACCCATGCTCTTTTTTTCAAACCTCCCTATCTTCTGGAGCCTGCTGGCCCGACCGATTGCATGATCGTTCTGAACTGGATCTCCTTCTCCACTGTTGTCTTGGCTGCTGCTGGGGACCCCATTCTGCTATTAATGGTAGGTCTATCTAATTGGGAATTTCAATGACCTCTGAGCCCAGAAAATGAAATAAGTCTGGTAATTGAGCAGGATCATATAGGGTATAGCTGCTGTCATCCTTTTTAATAAACAAAGACATTGGATAGCTCCAACGATACGTAGCTTCCATGGAACGCAGGTGGTCCAGTAATGGTTTCAACAAACAGTGTCTATACTTTGTCTGATGACATAAATAGGAATACAGCTGTATTTCTGCCCCTTCAAAGTCCAATGGCCCCTTCTGCCATGCTGCCTGAGTATATCCTCTTTTATCCTAAAAAAAGTGTACCCAGCACAAAACATCTCTAGGGTCAGCCTGTGCAGGATTACGAGTAGTAGGGACCCTATATTATGCACCCGGTCCATTTCAATCAGAGTGTCTGGGGATTTCTCCAACAGCTGGTTACAAATGGCAGACACCTTGTCTCTCAGACCAGCCCCTCAATTGTCTCTGGGACCCCCTGATCCGGATATTATTCCTTCTGCTTCTATTTTCAGAATCTTCTGCTTGTAATTGCAACAAAATCAGTCTCTGATATTGAATGTTTAGCCTTTCTTCCATAGCATTAATGCGTACTTCCGAAGCAGATTGCTGAGCTTCTAAATGGAGCAGTTTGTTATCCACTGCAACTGTTTTAATGCAAACCTCTTCTTTCTCTTCCCGTAGAGTACCAGTCAGACTGCCCAATAGTTTCTATATGTCCTCTTTGGTGGGGAGAGCTTGAATAAGCTGTCGGATGTCTGGTTCAGCAGTGTGCTCCTGGCTGTGTGGGCTCGGTAAGCATAGCTGTGAGTCTAAACCAGAAGTCATCAGTATAGATATAAGAGACTCCAGTCCTACTGTTACCGGCCGTTCAGCAGCCGCTATGTCCTGCGGCAGTGTAGGGCTATCTTGTGTTTGCTGGGATATCTCAGATTGTGATTCCCGTAGTGGCACCATGTTAGGAGCAACGGGCTGCCCGCTGTCTCTTCTTACCATCAGGTATCTGGTTATATAGGAATGACAAGGGGTATAAGACGCTCCTGTGGTCTTTCCCCACCTCGGCATGGGCTATAGAGCTTGTATTATCGACGCTCTGCTGGGGAATTCACAGCTGTATCACCGAGCTCTGGTACGGAACCTCTTCACTCCGCCAAGCCCCCAAGAATTGAAGTCCCCCCTCTTCTTCTTCCATTGTGGCCTCTTCTGAAGAATTGTCCTCTGAATCAGCAGTGCCCCCTAAGCGTTCAAGGAGCTACGCAAGCAGTCAGGCTAAAAGATGCCATGCGGTGCTTCAGTTGGTCTGTCTAGGGGACAGGAGCCACACTGGGGAAGAGATTCTGTCAGCTCTCCCGGGGCAGGCTCAGAGGTGGTTGACGCCATGGCAGCTTGAGCCATGAATGGGGTTATGCGACAATGGCACCAACCTTCTCTCTGCCCTCCGACAGGGGCACTTGGCACATGTCCCATGCTTGGCGCACATCCTGAATTTGGTGGTGCAGCGTTTCTTAACCAGGTACCCAGGCTTACCAGATATTCTGAGGCAGCCCAGAATAGCCTATGGTCATTTCCAGCAGTCATACAATGCCAGTGCTTGGCTGGCTGACATTCAACGGGAATTTAACCTGCTCACCAAACGCCTCATTTGTGACATGCCCAACAGGTGGAACACCACATTGGCAATGCTGCAGCAGTTGCACACACAGTAGAGGGCCATCAATGAGTACCTGTGTGAGTATGGCATCAGGACAGGCTCAGGGGAGCTTGGCTTCTTTTCCCGATGCCAGTGGCTACTGATCAATGATGCATGCACTGTCCTGTCACCATCTGAGGAGGCCACAAGTATGGTGAGCAGTGACAATGCATGCATCAGTGACACTGTCCCTCTAGTCTTCCTGCTGGAACACACGCTTACTGAAATCATGGACAGGGTACTTGAGGCAGAACAGCGGGAGGAAGAAGAGGACTTCCTTTCCTCTCAAGGCCCCCTTTATGCAGATAGCATTCCTGCGGGGCCGCCAAACACACAGGGAGAAGAGGAGGAGGGGGAGGATTGTGTCAGCATGGATGTAGAGGATAACACGCAGCAGTCTTCAAGGGATGGTTTCCAGTCCCCAGAAAGCCAAGGAGTTGTACATGGCTGGGAGGAGGTAGTGCTTGACCATGTCATCCTCGGTGACCCAAAGGACTCAGAATCTCATGCCACTGCAGACTTACACTGCATGAGTTCCCTGATTCTGCAAAGCCTGGGAAAGGACCCTCGGATTTGTGGTATCAATGAGAGTGATCATTACTGGCTGGCAGCCCTTTTTGATCCACGTTACAAAGATAAAATTGCAGAACTAATCCTGCTTTCGCAGAGGGAGCAGAGGATTAAACATCTTCAGGAAGCCTTGAAGAAAAGTTTGTATAACGCCTTTCCAGACCCTGGGTGGTTACCATTTCCTGGTGCTGGACAACGTGTTTCTGGGGCTTCGTTCGGTCAGAGGTAGGCGGTGGACAAGGTGGCCCTCTGACAGTAGCCTTTAAAAAAATTTTTAGTCCTCAGCACTCAGGGCTGATAGGTTCAAGCAACTATCAGCAGCGTCTGCATTATATGGTGCAAGAGCAGACTTGGAGACCTTTCCAACAGAGCATCCACTGGGTTACTGGGTCTTGAGGATGGACCACTGGACTGGCATGAACTTGCTCAATATGCAATCGAGCTACTGGCCTGTTCTGCATCCAGCGTGCTTTCTGAATGGACATTCAGTGCTGCTGGAGGGTTTGTAACGGATCAAAGAGTGTGCCTGTCTAAAGATTCCGTTTATAGGCTCACATTTATAAAAATGAATCAGTCCTGGATCAGGAGGTATCAAGCCCCTGATGCTGATGTAACTGATTGCATTTGCTAGGGATCTGGGATCCCTTGAAGACTGCCTATGCTGCCTATCTTTCTCCTCCTGAACCTTGATGATGCTAGCTTCCAACAATATTTTTGGTTTAGGGCACTACCAACAAGAGTAACTATGAGGAGGAGTTAGTGTTCAGCCACCATCAACACCCAAGGCCAAATTTTTATGCACCTGTTTGAATGGGGCATGTAATGTCAATTTTTTAAATAATACTTAACAGCAGAGTCTGTTAGTGTGCCCAACAAGAGTAATTGTGAGGAAGAGTTACAGTGTTCAGGCACCACCAACACCCAAGACCCTATTTTTCTGCACCTATTTGACTGGGACATGTAATTACAATTTTTGAAATTATATTCTGGCACCACCAATACCTAAGGCCCAATTTTTCTGCAGAGTATATAGTGCAGTCTGTATAGTATATATACTGCAGTTCAGAGTACACAGTGGCCTCAGTGTAGTATATATAATACAGTGCAGGGTATATACTGCAGTGCAGAGTATATAATATAGTGTGGGATGAGAGTAATCCAGAAGATGATAATGAGATGCTGAATACTTTATCCGCCAATACTACTCAATCAAAAGACTGACAGCTGACCCCTCCTTTTCTCTTACTCAGTCTCCCCTCTGATGTCATCATGGGTGCACCTAGGGTATATAAACCAAAGTCAAGATCTTTCCCTGGACTGCAGGGTAACTCAAACATGTGGGCCTTTGTGATCCAGGTCACCAAAGCAATTGAATCTACTAATTGGCAGACTGGACCTCCGTCCAACCTGTCAAATAGCCTTAAGAAGGCATTGCGCCATTTAAAATCTAATAAAAATATCATAATTAAACCGTCAGACAAAGGTGGTAACCTGGTCATAATGAATATGTGCTTAAATATAATACGTAACACCAGTTGGTATAGACAGATCCCAAGGGCGCATATTGACTACTATGCCAGGCAGTATAGGGACATCTTGACTAAGGCATACCACAGAGGCATCATAGACGCTAGCACCTACAAATTTCTCGACATTCCCAACTGCACCACTCCAACCTTTTATGCACTGCCCAAGGTACATAAAAGTCTGGTGAATCCCCCTGGCCGTCCCATCATCTCGGCTGTGGTTCATTAACTGAAAAGGCTAGCCAATTGGTTGATGAATACCTATACCCACACATGAAGGGGCTGTTCTCCTATGTCAAGGACACCATTGAACTATTGAAGACTTTGGATGGGGTACATCTACCCAAGGGAGCCTGGCTGGTGGCGATTGACATAGAGGCCCTGTACAACTCAATCCCAAATACCAGAGGGGTTGGGGTTGTGCGGGACTTTCTGTGCGAACGCGACCTTGACTCATGGAGATATAATGAGTTTGTCATTGAGCTGTTGGAATTTATCTTGACGCACAATGCTTTCATCTTTAAGGTTTCCCACTACCACCAGATGCAGGGTGTTGCTATGGGGGCCAAATGTGCCCCCTCTTACGCAAACCTGTACCTGGGGGGGTGGGAACGTGACCTTTTCTCATGATGAGTCAAGGTCGATGGATATTGGCCAGATTCTTTCATGGCATAGATACATCGATGATGTATTCATGGTATGGGCAGGATCAAAAGAGAACCTTGAAAGATTTTTGGAGAGTTTACAAGTGAATACATACAATCTAAAATTCACATATACATTTGACCAATCCAGAATAACTTTCCTGGATGTGGAGATATTCATAGATGACACGGGGATGATCTGCTCTACCCTGTTCAGGAAACCCTCAGCGGGCAACAGTTTATTACATGCTGGTAGTTCACATCCTGAAAAGCTGATTAGAAGTATACCATATAGCCAATTTTTAAGGCTTAGACGTAACTGTACACATGATGTGGATTTCCAAAGGGAAGCCAATTCACTACGTGATCGTCTTCTAATTAGAGGATACAGTAACACATGTCTAAGGAAAGCATTTAATTGCGTTAAAAATTTGAACAGACACAACTTACTGTTTAAACCTAGGCAAGATAAATCTTCCACATCCACGTGGATTATTACTAAATACAACCGACAACATGCTAAGCTACGCAGTATCTATAATAAGTATTGGTATCTTTTAGCTGCTGATCAGAAGGTCTGTAAGTTTATTGGTTCCTATCCAGAGATAACCTATAGGATGTCTCGTTCATTTGGGGACACTCTGGTCACAAGCCACCACAATAGTGTGAATTCAACTAAAAACAAGTCGCCCGGTACATATCCGTGTGGTAAATGTAATTTCTGTCGATTTATCATTTCAGGTAGAAGTGTTGAGCTCCCCATTGGCAGTACTTGGATTCCCAAACACAGAACTAACTGCCAGTCAGTTGGCTCCATGTATTTAATGAAATGTTGCTGTGGAGCGTTTTACGTGGGTAAAACAAAGCGTCCTTTTTTTTGCAGAATCCGGGACCATGTGTCCCTGATATCCAAGCACAAAATGGAGACACCACGTGGGTTTGTACCACAACTACAACCTTAAATGCATTGGCATTTTCAGTCTTGAACACCTACCTCCACAATAACATGGGGGGGACATTGATAACAAGCTTCTCCAGTTGGAGACCAGGTGGATTTTTATGTTACAGGCCACCTGGTCACCAGGGTTGAATGAGGGGATCAGCTACAAGCCCTTTCTGTGAATGGCTTCCTACCTTTTGGAGAGGCGATAGGTGCCTGTTGACAACTAGTCCCCTTTATATCTCAGGCCTTGCTGACCGCAGTTTCTCTAGTCTATTCTCTCTGATGTTTCTCATGTTATTATCCAGGGTTGGTGGAACCCCGGGGTGTGGGCTTTGTTATGGGCCCGACCACCACCGGCATGCTGGTATCACTAGTTGCCCATTGGTTGGGCATTTAATTAAATTGAAGTTAATTGATACATTATATTCATGTATATTTGTATTGATATATTGTTTAAACAAAGTAATTACGGAGCAGTTGTGTATACATGCATGGTAGGTGTGTGTGGTTGGCGGGTTTTTTTTTTTTCTCCTCTTTTTTGGGTACATTGCATGCCCCGTCCGGGCCTGTCCTGCTCCTGTCAATTGACTCCCGTATGGATGCCCAAGGGTGTGTCTTGGGTCTAGCGACACGCCTTCTGGTGTGCTGCAGCCCTGAGCCATGCCCGCTTTGAGGGGCGTTGTTTTCTGCGGCATCCCGGTCACATTTGTGTGTCAGCCCTCGCTGTACCGCACTGTCTGTAGGGTCTGTACTACTCTGACAGGCACCGGATATGACATCAATTCCGGAATTCGGATGTCAGTCCGCAGTGCCCGCCCCTCGCATTCGCGGGGCATCCATGCGGCGTGACGTCACACGCCGGTTTTGGTGCCACGGGGGGGAATATTTAAACTGGACATTGCAAAGATGAATTTGGCTACAGCTCGAGAGCTTACGATGTGGCACGGCGGGGACTGTATAAGGTAATTATTTCAACTTAGGGTTAGAACCCTTGACTGGCTCAATAGGTGGTCCGTGAGACCAGATACTGATTTAGATATACCTGTTATGTTGCAGAGCTTTCCTGTAACCTCCTCTGTGCTGGTGATAATGGGATTGGACGCTTTTTTGCCATTCCCCATGCAATATACCATCCTATGTGTTTACCAGAGAAGGGATTGATCAAGGCATTATTTACTTGAAGGTGAGGTAGCTCTTTTCTTTGTGGATTCTGTAACAATGAGATATGGGGGCTGGACACCCTTTATTTAGGACATTACCTGATGGTTGCTTATATGTTTTACTGGCTGTGTAGATCATATGAAGCTTACCATATGGAGTGAATTTACAGACCTTGCTTATGACTGTCCTGCCGGCATCGCTCTTGGGCATGTATACTAACTTATGTGCTCATAGAATTGTGAGTGTAGTAAGTACGGTCAGTGTTGGACTGGTGTCTTTCTACCCTCAAGTCACTTCTTGTATATATATTTACTTCCCTCATTCTAATCTGGATTCATTATCCATTGCAGACACTGCAACTTTGCTTTTCTTGCTTGATGCGTTTGGAAACTACATCCCCCTCTACGGGAAGTCTGACACTATAGGAGTTGGCTTGGGGTCCGGGCGCTTGGGGCATGCCTTTGTTCCTTTCTCTTTTCTCCTTCCCTCCTCCCCCGAGTGTGCATCCGTGGGATCCATCAAGGTACGGGGGGGATTCTTGGGTGGTTGTGTATGTCTATCAAACCATGCATTTATAACACCAATATTGTATTCATCACTACGAAGTTTTGTGTCTATTTTACTGTTTTTTTTATCATAACTCTGTTTTTCTTACACCTAAGGCTCCATACAAAATTATTGGTTTTAACACGCTGTGTTTGAATATCCTCGTCCTATTCCTGATGAAGCCAATTCGGCGAAACATGTCGATATTGTAGGACGTAGAACTCTTTGTACTTGCAGCTCCAGTTTCTTTCATTTGGTCAGTGTCTAGTCAGGTGTGCACTCCCAGGACCAGGACTGTAACTGTAGCTGCACTCTTTTTATGCTATTTAATGTACTTGTTTGTATTTGAATAAATGATTTACATTTTTATTACCACTCTTTTGATTATTCTTTAGTACCTTTAAAGTCCCATTCACATTAGACTCCTTTTTCACTATTTTTGAGGGATGTTGGTACATTTTTTATCGTGTATCTTTTGCTTGCTGCCGTTCTCCTCCCATACATACCTAGACTATTACTTCGGGTGGATAATACACCCATGAACCACTTCTCTATATGGTCAGAGTTCAGCAGTTAAAAATGAAAAAAAAAAAATATATATATATATATATATATATATATATATTGTATTTGTTAATAAAATTTAGCCTTGAGGTTTTTTAACCTCAGGCATTTAAATATGCTGCATTATTTACTTTAATTGTGATTCACAGTTCCTGTTTTTGTTTTTTGCTTTTTGTTTTCTTTTCCCCTTGCGGGTTGCAACCAGTGACTCCACGGTGGTGTTGGTTGGGCATGGTTGGGGTTCACACGTTGGTGGTTCCCTTCCCCCGATTTCTTTCTCCATCTGAACCAACCTTGGTGAGTACTTGAGAGACTGGCTGATTACTGTGGTCAGGCCTGGGAGAGATTTGTGTCTGAGGTGCAACAGGTGCACTCTAAGGGCGATATTATAGAGGCTGAAGTGGATAGTTATTTTTTAGGCTTACGGTGCCTAGTTGAAAAGAAAACCAGACTTTTTTGGCATAAGGAATTTTTTACAAAATATGTGACAAATCAGATTGTACCATGGGGTTTACGCATTCAAATCTTTCCTAATATAAAGAAAGTAGAACCCAATATTAAAAAGGCTTGGGAGTCCAACTTACAGGCATGTTCACTACAGATGATGAACGTCTTAAGTGACCAATATAAACTAGATATCACTGAAATCGATAAGGACATATTGCAATGGCAAAATGACCATAGTAATCTGGTCTCACATACGTCCTTTCAGATAAAAGATAAAACATTGAAGGAACATTTTACTAAGTATGCCATTAGCTTGATTAAAACCAAAGAAATCAAATACACAAGAGATAAGAAAGCTTATGATCAGGATCAGGCGTACAAATGGAATCAACAGGGGGATTCTTCCCGACGTAGGGGCTATTCTGGCCGTGCCCCTCCTGCAGGAAATCTGGACCTGATTGAATCAGACAGTTCATCTATGTCATCTGTATCATTTGTCCCCATTGCTACACAATTTCATGACTCTAATGGAGCTTCAAGAAAGAGGAAAAAAAATAGCGAAATTGGGCTGTAGGAACGTAAGAAAATGACACAAACACACAATAAAGATAACAGATCACGATCGCAAAGGTCACAAAACCGCACTACACAGAGCACTCCGGTCACAAATAATGTTCTCAATCACTCACTCATGACATTGACCATACCTCCAGCGCACATCAGTACCACTTCAACGCTTGCAGGACCCTTGTCCCAACAGACGTTGGAACAACGGTCGTTCACTTCGGGCTCTTCAGCGGATTCACGTATAGCACCGATATTTAACACTAATACCGGAGATTCAAAACGCCCCTCACTTGCTGCACCTACTCCCATGAAACCAACTGGCCAGCCTTTAAAATAGTCTGTCCTGGTTCCACTCTGTGTGAGAACCGGGAGAAATTTGATACCCTTAACTTGTCATCTTATTCCTTATCAAAGTTGATTTGTTACAACTTGGTCTGACATTTTGCCCTGATGAGGAGGCGGACAAATTCGAGCTGATCAAGGATATGCATCTCTTTGCCAGACGCCTCATGCTTAAAGTTTTATATGACAATGAACCAAGCAGCATCCAGGATTTGGGCCCCAACAACCCAAGTATGGATGGTGTAACCTCTGAAGATCTTAGGGCCCTGCAGGATCTAATGGATCTGTGGGACGAGAGTAATCCGGAAGATGATCATGGGATGTTGAATACTTTATCCGCCGATACTACTCAATCAAAAGACTGACAGCTGCCCCCTCCTTCTCTCTTACTCAGTCTCCCCTCTGATGTCATCATGGGTGCACCAAGGGTATATAAACTGAAGTCAAGATCTTTCCCTGTACTGCAGGGTAACTCAAACATTTGGGCCTTTGTGATCCAGGTCACCAAAGCAGTTGAATCTACTAATTGGCAGACTGGACCTCCATCCAACCTGTCAAATAGCCTTAAGAAGGCATTGCGCCATTTAAAATCTAATAAAAATATCATAATTAAACTGTCAGACAAAGGTGGTAACCTGGTCATAATGGACATAGAGCAATATGAGAATATGTGCTTCAATATAATACGTAACACCAGTTGGTATAGACCGATCCCAAGGGCGCATATTGACTACTATGCCAGGCAGTATAGGGACATCTTGACTAAGGCATACCACAGAGGCATCATAGACACTGACACCTACAAATTTCTCGACATTCCCAACTGCACCACTCCAACCTTTTATGCACTGCCCAAGGTACATAAAAGTCTGGTGAATCCCCCTGGCCGTCCCATCATTTCAGGCTGTGTTTCATTAACTGAAAAGGCTAGCCAATTGGTTGATGAATACCTATAACCACACGTGAAGGGGCTGTTCTCCTATGTCAAGGACACCATTGAACTATTAAAGACTTTGGATGGGGTACATCTACCCAAGGGAGCCTGGCTGGTCGCGATTGACATAGAGGCCCTGTACAACTCAATCCCACATACCAGAGGGGTTGGGGTTGTGTGGGACTTTCTGTGCGAACGCGACCTTGACTCATGGAGATATAATGAGTTTGTCATTGAGCTGCTGGAATTTATCTTGACGCACAATGCTTTCATCTTTAAGGGTTCCCAATACCTCCAGGTGCAGGGTGTTGCTATGGGGGCCAAATGTGCCCCCTCTTACGCAAACCTATACCTGGGGGGGGTGGGAAAGTGACCTTTTCTCTCATGAGTCAAGGTCGATGGATATTGGCCAGATTATTTCATGGCATAGATACATCGATGATGTATTCATGGTATGGGCAGGATCAAAAGAGAACCTTGAAAGATTTTTGGAGAGTTTACAAGTGAATACATACAATCTAAAATTCACATATACATTTGACCAATCCAGAATAACTTTCCTGGATGTGGAGATATTCATAGATGACACGGGGATGATCTGCTCTACCCTGTTCAGGAAACCCTCGGCGGGCAACAGTTTATTACATGCTGGTAGTTCACATCCTGAAAAGCTGATTAGAAGTATACCATATAGCCAATTTTTAAGGCTTAGACGTAACTGTACACATGATGTGGATTTCCAAAGGGAAGCCAATTCACTACATGATCGTCTTCTAATTAGAGGATACAGTAACACATGTCTAAGGAAAGTGTTAAATCGCGTTAAAAATTTGAACAGACACAACTTACTGTTTAAACCTAGGCAAGATAAATCTTCCACATCCACGTGGATTATTACTAAATACAACCGACAACATGCTAAGCTACGCAGTATCTATAATAAGTATTGGTATCTGTTAGCTGCTGATCAGAAGGTCTGTAAGTTTATTGGTTCCTATCCAGAGATAACCTATAGGAGGTCTCGTTCACTTGGGGACACTCTGGTCACAAGCCACCACAATAGTGCGAATTCAACTAAAAACAAGTCGCCCGGTACATATCCGTGTGGTAAATGTAATTTCTGTCGATTTATCATTTCAGGTAGAAGTGTTGAGCTCCCCAATGGCAGTACTTGGATTCCCAAACACAGAACTAACTGCCAGTCAGTTGGCTCCGTGTATTTAATGAAATGTTGCTGTGGAGCGTTTTATGTGGGTAAAACAAAGCATCATTTTTTTTGCAGAATCCGGGACCATGTGTCCCTGATATCCAAGCACAAAATGGAGACACCCATAAGCCGTCACGTGGGTTTGTACCACAACTACAACCTTAAATGCATTGGCTTTTTCAGTCTTGAACACCTTCCTCCACATGAACGCGGGGGGGACATTGATAACAAGCTTCTCCAGTTGGAGACCAGGTGGATTTTTACGTTACAGGCCACACGGTCACCAAGGTTGAATGAGGGGATCAGCTACAAGCCCTTTCTGTGAATGGCTTCCCCCCTTTTGGAGAGGCGATAGGTGTCTGTTGACAACTAGTCCCCTTTATATCTCAGGCCTTGCTGACCGCAGTTTCTCTAGTCTATTCTCTCTGATGTTTCTCATGTTATTATCCAGGGTTGGTGGAACCCCGTGGTGTGGGCTTTGTTATGGGCCCGGCCACCACCGGCATGCTGGTATCACTGGTTGCACATTGGTTGGGCATTAAATTAAATTGAAGTTAATTGATACATTATATTCATGTATAGTTTGTGTTGATATATTGTTTAAACAAAGTAATTACGGAGCAGTTGTGTATACATGCATGGTAGGTGTGTGTGGTTGGTGGGTTTTTTTTTTTTCTCTTTTTTGGGTACATTGCATGCCCCGTCCGGGCCTGTCCTGCTCCTGTCAATTGACTCCCGTACGGACGCCCAAGGGTGTGTCTTGGGTCTAGTAACACGCCTTCTGGTGTTCTGCAGCCCTGAGCCATGCGTTGTTTTCTGCGGCATCCCGGTCACATCTGCATGTCAGCCCTCGCTGTACCGCACTGTCTGCAGGGTCTGTACTTTGTCCCTACTCTGACAGGCACCAGATATGACATCAATTCCGGAATCCGGATGTCAGTCCACAGTGCCCACCCCTTGCATTCGCGTCCGCGGGGCATCCATGCGGCGTGACGTCACACGCCGGTTTTGGCGCCACGGGGGGATATTTAAACTGGACATTGCAAAGATGAATTTGGCTACAGCTCGAGAGCTTACCATGTGGCAGGGTGGGACTGTATGAGGTAATTATTTCAACATAGGTTTAGAACCCTTGACTGGCTCAATTGGTGGTCCGTGAGACCAGATACTGATTTAGATATACCTGTTATGTTGCAGAGCTTGCCTGTAACCTCCTCTGTGCTGGTGATAATGGGGTTGGACGCTTTTTTGCCATTCCCCATGCAATATACCATCCTATGTGTTTACCAGAGAAGGGATTGATCAAGGCATTATTTACTTGAAGGTGAGGTAGCTCTTTTCTTTGTGGATTCTGTAACAATGAGATGTGGGGGCTGGACACCCTTTATTTAGGACATTACCTGATGGTTGCTTATATGTTTTACTGGCTGTGTAGATCATATGGAGTGAATTTACAGACCTTGCTTATGACTGTCCTGCCGGCATCGCTCTTGGGCATGTATACTAACTTATGTGCTCATAGAATTGTGAGTGTGGTGAGTACAGTCAGTGTTGGACTGGTGTCTTTCTACCCTCAAGTCACTTCTTGTATATATATTTACTTCCCTCATTCTAATCTGGATTCATTATCCATTGCAGACACTGCAACTTTGCTTTTCTTGCTTGATGCGTTTGGAAACTACATCCCCTTCTACGGGAAGTCTGACACTATAGGAGTTGGCTTGGGGTCCGGGTGCTTGGGGCATGCCTTTGTTCCTTTCTCTTTTCTCCTTCCCTCCTCCCCCGAGTGTGCATCCGTGGGATCCATCAAGGTACGGGGGGGGTTCTTGGGTGGTTGTGTATGTCTATCAAACCATGCATTTATAACACCAATATTGTATTCATCACTACGAAGTTTTGTGTCTATTTTACTGTTTTTTTTATCATAACTCTGTTTTTCTTACACCTAAGGCTCCATACAAAATTATTGATTTTAACACGCTGTGTTTGAATATCCTCGTCCTATTCCTGATGAAGCCAATAAGGCGAAACATGTCAATATTGTAGGACGTAGAACTCTTTGTACATGCAGCTCCAGTTTCTTTTATTTGGTCAGTGTCTAGTCAGGTGTGCACTCCCAGGACCAGGACTGTAACTGTAGCTGCACTCTTTTTATGCTATTTAATGTACTTGTTTGTATTTGAATAAATGATTTACATTTTTATTACCACTCTTTTAATTATTCTTGTAGTATCTTTACCCATTCACATTAGACTCCTTTTTCACTAGTGTATTGAAGTGGTTAAGAAGAACCCTATGACAGAATTATGAAAAAACAGCATGGATCCCCCCAGTTCATACCAGGCCCTTAGGGTCTGGTATAGATTTTAAGGGGAACCCAGTGCCCAAATATTTTTAAAAAATTGGTGTGTGGTCCCCCCAAAATCCATACCAGACCCTTATGCGAGCAAGCAGGAAAGGGGGGGGATGAGCAAATGGCCCTGAACCATACTAGGTCACATGCCCTCAACATGGGGAGGGTGCCTTTGGGGTCCCCCCAAAGCACCTTGTTCCCATGTTGATGGGGACAAGGGCCTCATCCCTGCAGCCCTGGCCCGGTGGTTGTGGGGGTCTGCGGTGGGGGGCTTATGGGAATCTGGAAGCCCCCTTTAACAAGGGGGTTCCCAGATCCTGCTCCTCCATGTGAATGGGGCTGGGTCATGGGGGGCCACCATGTGCCATCAGATGGGGCTGGGTCATCTGATTACTTCAGCTGGTGGCCCCGCCCTTACCTATATAACAGCTGTCACAGCCAAGAGACAGCAGTCGGCGGGAGCCCTCCCATGGAGGTGGAGTATTTTTGTTTGTTTTTTTCTATTTTTTGGGTCCGTCGGGCAGCTTGATTGACAATGGATGTACATCGCGGGACACTTTTTTTCCTTTTTAATAAAGGAATTGTCAAAAACTGTCTTTTGTGGTTTTTACTTTTTGACACTTTTTTTTTTGGTGATCGGGTATTGGTACAATGTACCCCTACCCATTCACATGGGGGGGGGCGGGATCTGGGGGCCCCCTTGTTAAAGGAGGCTTCCAGATTCTGATTAGCCCCCCGCCTGCAGACCCCCACAACCAATGGCCAGGGTTGTGGGGACAAGGCCCTTGTCCCCATCAACATGGGGACAAGGTGCTTTGGGGGGGACCCCAAAGCACCCTCCCCATGTTGAGGGCATGTGGCCTGGTATGGTTCAGGAGGGGGGCGGGGCACTCGCCCCCCATCCTGTCCTCCAGGCTGCATTCTCGGATAAGTGCCTGATATGGATTTTGGGGGGCCCACGCCAATTTTTTAAAATTTTGGCGTGGAGTTCCCCTTAAAATCCATACCGGACCTGAAGGGCCTGGTATGGACTGGGGGTGGGGGGGACCCATGCCAATTTTTTCCTTGATTTTTATCTACACATTACATTAATACATTCATTTTTTTCCTTTAGAAATGTAATTTTGCACTGTAAAACACATCACACCGATGCACTACTTTACAAGCAGACTAAAGGGACCCCCCAGGCATGATAATTAAAGGAATATTTAATTATTATTGTTTCACTTTAAAGGGTTTGTAAACTTTTGTGGTTTTTCACCTCAATACATTCTATGCATTGAGGTTAAAAACCTCTTGCAGTGCAGCAGCCCCCCAGTGCCCCCGTTTTACTTACCTGAACCCTCTTTTTCTCGCACCGGGGATGAGCACACCAGCTCTAGCCGGTGTCTCATGTCCTGATTGGCTAGATTGATAGCAGCGCAGCCTTTGGCTCCCACTGCTGTCAATTAAATCCAATGACGCGGGCGCCTGGGGGCAGGGCCAAGTCCGGCATTTGTGTCTATGAACGCAAATGCTGGACTCGGGAGCGCGCCCGCAAGGTAACCCCCTCGGGGAAGCACTTCTCCGAGGTGGTTATCTGATGTGGGAAGGAGCCCCGAAAGCCGCCGGGAGACCCCAGAAGAGCAGGTTTGAGGCCACTCTGTGCAAAGCGAGCTGCACAGTGGAGGTAAGTATGATATGTTTGTTATTTTAAACAAATAAAACAAACCATTACAATCTCTTTAAGGATTATTAAAATCACTGCTCCTGAAAAAATGGTAGTTTAAACACTTTTTTTGCATTGATACATGTTATCTTTTCCAATGATTTTTATTGAAATTAGCAGATAGAAAAAATACAGTATACATTCCATAAGTATTAAGAAATAGAGACATATTTCGGGCAACATGGCCTGCGGGAGTTACACAAATAGAATATATCATCTCTACTATCTCTGCATGAAGTGGACACGGCTGTCCGGTTGCTCTCATCCGATTCTGCCCACTTTCACTCTCATGCAGATTTACGCAAAATATAGAGTGTCATAGATTTGGAATTATATCTGTCTATCTGTATATATTTGTTGCCCCTAGAATAATTTCCATATCACTTATGTATTTGTTGGAAAGAAGGTAAAAGGCCAGGGTCCCAACCAGCCACCCCATTTGGGATCTCACTGTGGATGGGAGGGCCCCAGCCCCACCCCTCTCCATCTTATAACTAATAAAACTTTTACCACACCTTGATCTTTCACATAAAGTACTAGGATAACAACAGGAAACAGGAAAACCTGCAAATAAAAGGAAAGGATAAAAGAGAAGAAAACAGTGAGGGAGAGGAGAGAGGGTGGGGGAGGGATTGAGTGCACCCCTGGAGATCTCCGTTAAGAGCTTTTAACTATTTATAAACCCATAGACATATAGGACAAGCACGGTTCCCAAATCTTATCGAAAGCTGGCTGCTTATCCAATAGAATCGCTGAGAGGCATTCATTAATCATGATCCACGTCAGCTTCGCTTTCACCAAGTCAAAGGGGATCAGGGGCTTTCTCCAAGACCTAGCAACTGCGATCCTAGATGCTGTGAAAATAAAAGATATGAGTTTTTTTGTGTGCCCAGGCACTCCTTCCACTTGGCCCCCCAATAGCGCCTGTTGTGGAGATTTGGTTAGATTCACTTGAGTAAGTGAGTAGATAAAATTATAAATGCGTATCAAAAATCGTCTGACTTTAGAGCATGTCCACCATGTATGATATATTGTGCCTTCTTTACCACAGCCCCTGAAGCATAGTGGTGAGGCGTCAGGGATGTATGTCGCAATTCTCGCCGGAACCATATACCACCGTAATATGACTTTCTAATTCGCATCTATTAGGGAGGTATTTATATAAGCTTTTGAGGCAGATTGTGCCATTTTAAACCATGTATCCATTTCCATCGTTACTTCTATATCCTGTTCCCACTTTTGCATATAAAATAATTTTTCCGTCTTAGAGGTCAAGATACTATATATTTTTGATATGTGGCCTGTATGTTTATCGAAGGACCTGCACAGATATTCCATTGGGGTGGAGGTCGTGATATCAGTCTTGCGTTGTAAAGTCTTCAAATAGTGCACTATCTGGAGGTAATGATAAAATTCTGTATTGGGTAATTGATGTTTCTCTATGAGAGATTGTTTCGATAAGATACCTCTATGGTCACACATATCAGCAATACTTATCAGACCCTTGTTAGTCCACCATGAAAACCTGTGAGGATTAAGACCCGGGGTGAAATCTGGGTTACCTGTTAACGGGGCTAAGGGAGAATAAGTGGAACAAAAAGCAAAAGGCTTTTGTAATCTTTCCCATAAACTCAATGAAAAAGATAGTGTAGGGCACATTATAGTAGGTCTGTCTTTCATACGAAGCCACAACAAGTAACTAATTGGTTTTGTAGGATAGGGGGATGATTCCATTTTCATCCAGGATGGTTGAGTTTGCAAAGAATGAGAGCGAATTAATTGGGCCAACTGAGCTGCCTCAAAATATTTGACCAGGTCTGGGACCCCCAGACCTCCTCTCGTTTTGGGGGTATAAAGGGTTCGCTTATTCACCCTAGGTCTTGTATCCCCCAAATAAACTTCATCATCTTATTCTGAAGAACCTTAAGATCGGGTTTGTTGATAGCTATCGGAAGAGTTCTAAACAAATACAACAGTCTCGGCAAGAGGTTCATTTTTATGGAATACAGTCTGACGAACCACGACGGAGGGCTGTTGGCCCATCTCAAGAGATCTGCTGTCAGTTTCCTATAGAGGGGGGGATAATTGGCCTGGTATAGAGTCTGTAGAGTGATGGCCCGAGAAAGCTTTGAAGTGAGTAGGACTTGATAAAGATTGGGAAGAGACGTAACCAGGGATGAAAGGAACATTAAAATATCATCAGCGAAAAGGGAACATTTCTGTTCCCCATCACCACAATATATACCTTTTATGTCCTGGTGATTTCTTAGCTTAATTGCTAGAGGTTCTAGTGCCAAGATAAATAAAATAGGAGACAAAGGGCATCCTTGCTGCGTCCCCCTATGTATATCTATGGTGTGTGATTTGTAGCCTTTTATCTGGAGTCTAGCCATAGGTGCGTTATATAATGCCTGTAGTATAGTCAAAAAAATGAGGCCCAAATCTGTATCTCCTCAATGTGTAGTGTATATAGTCCCACGTCACCGAATCAAACGCTTTACAAAGATCTAATGATAGTAGCATTCCCTTACGTGAGCCTTGATTATCCCAGTTTGAATTAAGCGCTGCTATAATGTCTATCACCCGTCGGGTTTGATCAGGGGCCTGCCGATTGGGCACAAATCCCACTTGGTCTGGATGAATATAATTGGATAGAGAGGTGTTCATTCTGGTCGCTAACACTTTGGTCATCAATTTAAGATCCACATTAATGAGCGATATTGGGCGATAGCGGGATCTCCATGGTCCTTTCCTGGTTTAGGAATTACTTGTATAAAAGCCTCATTTTCGTGTGTATGTTTTGTGTTTCATGTTCGGGGGTCCCTCTTCGTAGCGAATTGAAAAAGGAGCACAGATGTGGTGTCAATATAGCTGCATATTTTCTATAGTAATGGCCTGTGAATCCGTCTGGGCCGGTTGCTTTTGTGGGGTTCAAGCTTTTAATGGCTGCCAAAATTTCCCCCTCTGTAAAATCTTCCTCCATTAGTTCTATGTGTTCTTGTGCTAATTGCGGTAGGGGAATATCTTGGAAAAAATTGTCTGCCTGGGTCGTAGGGAATGAGTTTGTTTTTTTATAAAGTTTAGTGAAAAACTTTGAAAGTTCTTCAAGTATCACTCAAGTATATTGGGTAAATTTCCCATCCTGCATCCGTAATCTCGGCATTGCAGAGTTGAACGGTCGCGGAGTGAGATTTCTAGCTAGGAGCGTGGAAGGTTTATCCCCCTGGTAAGGAAGCGATGTCTAGACCATCGTAGATATTTCTCTGCTTTGGTTGTGAGACTAAGGTTCAATGCTGTTCATGCTGTGTCTATTTTATGTCTCAGATCTAGATGATGGTTAGATTTTTGTTCCTGAACTATCTGTTGTAACTCTTCTTCCTGCTGTTGTATCTTCTGTGTGTTATTACGTTTATTTCTAGAAGCTATTTGGATCAATTTGCCGCAAATGGTGGCCTTGTGCGCTGCCCAATTAATACTAGGGGACATATCACTGACGCGATTATCCGTAAAATACTGTCGTAGGGCTTTCTCTATCTCAGTAAATATGATTGGATCGTTAAGTAGTGAGGCATTGAGTCAACACGTTGAGGGTTTTGGTCTCGTCCATAGGTCGGTTAGTGTTATTTGTTATTTGATTCAATAGAGGGGAGGAGTGATGATTGTGTAAATAAATGGTCTATACGGGAGTACGTTTTATGGACCTGGGAGTAGTGGGTAAAATCCCTGGTCGTAGGATGAAGGTCCCTCCAAATATCTATGAGGTTGTAGGAATGTAAAATCTGGGCTAATTTAATACCCTGTTTGGGGATGTGTTTCACTATAGGTTTATGCGCGTTGGTACTATCTAGGGCTTGATCAAGGGAGACATTGCTATCACCTCCTATTATAACTTGACATGTGGCATCAGTATTTTTAGCATAGCTTCAAAAAATGCAACTTGACCCGTGTTGGGGGCATAGTATGAGATGAGTGTGATAGCATTTTCATTTACTTTCCCCGCCACCATGATATACCTCCCCACCATCCATCCCCTCCCCCTGATAAGTATGGGAGGGGGAGAGATAGAACCGTGGAGACTCACCCTTCTGTGATTGTGCTATGTCTTCCTGCGATTGAGAGGAGAAAGGGTCTTGCTCTCTATCTGTTCGGACGGCTGCTGTATTATGGGGAAAGACTCTTTGTGCAGGGAGGGCCTGGTCTCGCTGGGTCCCGCTCACCTGCTTTGCTGTATCTGTCTTCGTCCTCCGGCCCGACGCCATCT
Organism: Aquarana catesbeiana; assembly: GCF_042186555.1. Classification (NCBI taxonomy): domain Eukaryota; kingdom Metazoa; phylum Chordata; class Amphibia; order Anura; family Ranidae; genus Aquarana; species Aquarana catesbeiana. The sequence continues at coordinate 172,133,683 of NC_133334.1, read as the reverse complement.
TGGAAGGGGGAGTCCCTCCTGCTGTGTTCCCCGGACGGAACGAATAACTGGATGTCGGGGGTTTCTTTTTAGCTGTCCCCCCTCCTCGTCGCTGCATAGTGCGATCCCCGTGGAAGCTATGGGCTTTTCAGCTCCCCGCTGGCTAGTAATAGCTTGGAAAGCCCAGCGGCATGCGGAGCAGGTCAGAACATGTCCGCTCCCGTGCCCGCGCGCATGCGCACCCCCCATACAGTTTTTATGGCAATAACTTGCATATAAGCCTTTGAAATGAGCACTTTTGATTTTTCATGTTCGTGTCCCATAGACTTCAATAGGGTTTGCATGTTCGCACAAATTTCTTGCCTGTTCGCATGTTCTGGTGTGAACTGAACCGGGGGGTGTTCGGCGTATCCCTACTCAGTATATAGGCATAGTTTACTGTCATTATTATACATATGCATTAATAGTGGGGATAGTTATTATTATCATTGTGTCCATTTACTGCAGGTGGTGCCTTGGTTGGGATTTGAACCAGTGGTCCTGGTTTTGCGGGTGTGGAGGTGCTAACCACATGGCCACTGTGCTTTTCAGTTTTTTTTTACATTTCACATCTTAAAGATTTTTATTTAAAGCTTTGTGACAACATATACTAATGACATATTCTTATGTTTTTTATGATGTTTAGTTATTTGGAATTATAATTTGTAGTCTAAATATACAAAATGTGGATACCTAGAAGAGGTTTTTAAAGCTTTGAACCTTCACCAATTCAGTGGATCTGCTCGGTAATGTAGTCTGCCGGTCACTGCTCAGTACACTGAGTGTGCTGGACAATTTATTTTAATATTCCATTGCTACTCTATTTCATGTGTATCTTTTCAACATTTTTTGTTTCTGATAGTTGTTTTTATACGGTCCAGCTGGTCTATGTACAGTGCCTTGAAAAAGTATTAAAACCCTTGAAATTTTCCACATTTTGTCATGTTACAACCAAAAACGTAAATGTATTTTATTGGGATTTTATGTGATAGACCAATACAAAGTGGCACATAATTGTGAGGTGAAAGGAAAATGATAAATGTTTTTCAAAATGTTTTACAAATAAATATGTGAAAAGTGTGGTGTGCATTTGTATTCAGCCCCCCCAGAGTCAATACTTTGTAGAACCACCTTTTGCTGAAATTACAGCTGCAAGTCTTTTTGGGGATGTCTCTACCAGCTTTACACATCTAGAGAGTGACATTTTTGCCCATTCTTCTTTGCAAAATAGCTCAAACTCTGTCAGATTGGGTAGAGAGTGTCTGTGAACAGCAATTTTCAAGTCTTGCCACAGATTCTCAATTGGATTGTGGTCTGGACTTTGGCTGGGCCATTCTAAAACATAATTATGCTTTATTCTAAACAATTATATTGTAGCTCTAGTTGTATGTTTAGGGTAGTTGTCCTCCTAGAAGGTGAAACTCCACCCCAATCTCAAGTCTTTTGCTAACAGGTTTTCTTCTAATGCCCTGTACACACGACCAGATTTCCCGTCGGAATAAACTCTGAAGGTTTTTACCGACGGAATTCCGCTCAAGCTGTCTTGTATACACACGTTCACACCAAATTCTGAGAGTCCAGAATGTGGTGAGGTACAACACGTACAATGGCACTAGAAAAAGGAAGTTCAATAGCCAGTGCGCCACTCTTTGGGCTCCTTCTGCTAATCTCGTGTTTATCTCATGTTGGTAGAAGTTTGGTGAGAGACAATTCGCGCTTTTCCGACTCGTGCTTTTCCGACTCGTGCTTTTCCGACTCGTGCTTTTCAGACTCATGCTTTTCAGATTGTTTTACTGATGTTCAGTTTGTGCTTGTGGGGTTGTATCTGTTCTTCAGTGCGTGTAGTCAGTTTGTATCTGTTTTTCAGTGCGTTCTTGTCCGCTCGTTTTGATTTTCAGCTCGCTCTTCACAGGCCTTGATGTTCTTCAGTGCGTTCTGTTAGTTTATTCTGAGCAGCCGACCTTTTTGAAGCCATGTTGTGGGTACGTACTCGTCATAGAGTTCATGCTGCGTGGGGGCTTGGTGTTGGGGTTCTTACTTGGACCCAAGCCCAGTCCATGAACAGGGTGGGGAGGAGTTCATGGACCAAGAATTGGTTACTCCAGCGTGACCAATTCTCTCATATGCCTTTGCTGCGGGAGATCCAGGAGAATAACCCTGATGATTTCAGGAACTTTCTCAGGATGACGGACCCCGTTTTTCACCATCTGTTGGCTTTGCTGTCCCCTTATATTATGAAGCAGGACACCTGCATGCGGCAAGCCATCACTCCGGAGCAGAGGCGTTGCGGTACTTGGCAAAAGAGTGAAGTCTACAGGACCTCAAGTTCTCTACAGGCATCTCCCCCCAGGCTCTGGGGATCATTATCCCAGAGACCTGTTCTGCCATTATTCAGGTCCTGCAGAAGGACTATATTAGGGTAAGTTTTCTCCTTTAATACACATTCTATGTATTTAATGTATGCTAATATATTGTATTTCTTTCATCATTCCATAATTACCCTGATTGTAATATGCTGTGAATGTCCCCTTTGTGCCCATGCATGCTTCAAGCTTTTAATGCTCCTTTTTTGTCCTTCATGCATATTTGTCTTCACTAACCTCCCCAGCATGCTATCCTGGGCCCATATACACCTATACACTAGTCACTTAACAATGTATTTTGTCAGCTCCATTGTAGTGCTTTACCCTAAACGCCCCCTAAAATGTGTCCAAATGTTATTGTCCTTAAATTCAGGCAGAGTGCCAGAGGCTTTTTTTTGGGTCCCAAACTAAGCTTGAACCCTGCCCCCCCCCCTAAAATTTTTACAATGGGCCATCAGAGGGTGTGAGGAATCTGATACGTGGAACTTATATTTTTGTCTTTAACCACTTCAGCCCCGGAAGTATTTACACCCTTCCTGACCAGAGCACTTTTTACAATTTGACACTGTGTAGCTTTAACTGCTAATTGCGCGGTCATGCAATACTTTACCCAAACAAAATCTGTGTCCTTTTTTTTCCCCACAAATAGAGCTTTCTTTTGTTGGTATTTGATCACCTCTGCGGTTTTTATTTTTTGCCCTATAAATGAAAAAGACCGAACATTTTGAAAAAAAATTATATTTTCTACTTTTTGTTATAAAAAAAATCCAATAAACTGAATTTTAGTCATACATTTAGGCCAAAATGTGCTTGGCCACATGTCTTTGGTAAAAAAAATGTCAATAAGCGTATATTTATTGGTTTGCGCAAAAGTTATAGCGTCTACAAACTAGGGTGCATTTTCTGGAATTTACACAGCTTTTAGTTTATGACTTTTTAGTTCATTTCTTGAGGTGCTAAAATGGCAGGACAGTACAACCCCCTCCCCACCCCCAAATGACCCCATTTTGGAAAATAGACACCCCAAGGAAATTGCTGAGAGGCATGTTGAGCCCATTGAATAATACATTTTTTTGTCCCAAGTGATTGAATAATTGATAAATTGATAAAAAAAAAATTACAAAAAGTTGTCACTAAATGATATATTACTCAAACATGCCATGGGCATATGTGGAATTACACCCCAAAATACATTCTGCTGCTTCTCCTGAGTACGGGGATACCACATGTGTGGGACTTTTTGGGAGCTTAGCCGTGTACGGGGCCCCGAAACCAAGCACTGCCTTCAGGATTTCTAAGGGCGTAAATGTTTTCACTTCCCACTACCTATCACAGTTTTGAAGCCCATAAAATGCCCAGATGGCACAACCCCCCCCCCAAATTACCCCATTTTGGAAAGTAGACACCCCAAGCTATTTGCTGAGAGGCATGTTGAGTCCAGGGAATATTTTATATTTTGCCACAAGTTGCGGGAAGGTGACAAACTAAATGATATATTGCTCAAATATGCCATGGGCATATGTGGAATTACACCCCAAAATACATTCTGCTGCTTCTCCTGAGTACAGGGATACCACGTGTGTGGGACTTTTTGGGGCCCTGAAAACCAATCAACGTCTTCAGGATTTCTAAGGGCGTAAATTTTTTATTTCACTCCTCACTACCTATCACAGTTTCGAAGGCCATAAAATGCAAAGATAGCACAACCCCCCCCCCCCAAATGAACCCATTTTGGAAAGTAGACACCCCAAGCTATTTGCTGAGAGGCATGGTGAGTATTTTTCAGCTCTCATTTGTTTTTGAAAATGAAGAAAGACAAGAAAATGTATTCTTTTTTCAATTTTCAAAACTTTGTGACAAAAAGTAAGGTCTGCAAAATACTCACCATACCTCTCAGCAAATAGCTTGGGGTGTCTACTTTCCAAAATGGGGTCATTTGGGGGGGGGGGGGGTTGTGCCATCTGGGCATTCCATGGCCTCCGAAACTATGATAGGCAGTGAAGAGTGAAATCAAAAATTTACACCCTTAGAAAGCCTGAAGGCGGTGCTTGGTTTTCGGGGTCCTGTACGCGGCTAGGCTCCCAAAAAGTCTCACACATGTGGTATCCCTTTACTCATGAGAAGCAACAGAATGTATTTTGGGGTGTAATTTCACATATGCCCATGGCATGTTTGGGTAATATATCATTTAGTGACAACTTTGTGCAAAAAAAAAAAAGAAAAAGTTTGTAATTTTCCCGCAACTTGTGGCAAAATATAAAATATTCCATGGACTCGACATGCCTCTCAGCAAATAGCTTGGGGTGTCTACTTTCCAAAATGGGGTCATTTGGGGGGGTTTGAGCTGTCCTGGCATCCTATGCACAACATTTAGAAGCTTATGTCACACATCACCCACTCTTCTAACCACTTGAAGACAAAGCCCTTTCCGACACTTTTTGTTTACATGAAAAAATTATTTTTTTTGCAAGAAAATTTCTTTGAACCCCCAAACATTATATGTTTTTTTAAAGCAAAGGCCCTACAGATTAAAATGGTGGGTGTTTCATTTTTTTTTCACGCAGTATTTGCGCAGCGATTTTTCAAACGCATTTTTTTTGGAGGAAAAACACACTTTTTAAAATTTGAATGCACTAAAACACACTATATTGCCCAAATGTTTGATGAAATAAAAAAGATGATCTTAGGCCGAGTACATGGATACCAAACACGACATGCTTTAAAATTGCGCACAAACGTGCAGTGGTGACAAACTAAATACATTTTTAAAAGCCTTTAAAAGCCTTTACAGGTTACCACTTTAGATTTGCAGAGAAGGTCTACTGCTAAAATTACTGCCCTCGATCTGACCTTCGCGGTGATACCTCACATGCATGGTGCAATTGCTGTTTACATTTGACGCCAGACCGACGCTTGCGTTCACCTTTGCGCGAGAGCAGGGGGGGACAGGGGTGCTTTTTTTTTGCTTTTTTTTTGCTTTTTTATCTTATTTTTAAACTGTTCCTTTCATTTTCTTTTTTTTAATCATTTTTATGGTTATCTCAGGGAATGTAAATATCCCCTATGATAGCAATAGGTAGTGACAGGTACACTTTTTGAAAAAAATGGGGTCTATTAGACCCTAGATCTCTCCTCTGCTCTCAAAGCATCTGAACACACCGAGATTGGTGTGATAAAATGCTTTCCCAATTTCCCAATGGCGCTGTTTACTTCCGGTGAAATCCAAGTCATAAAATGCTCATACTTCCAGTTTCTTAGGCCATAGAGATGATTGGAGCCATTCTGGTCTCTGATTAGCTCTATGGTCAACTGGCAGAATCACCGGCCGCATTCTCAGGTTCCCTGTTGGGACAGGAAAGCCAGAGAAAAACATGGAAGATGGTGGGGGGGCATTTCCTCCCACTGCTTGTAAAAGCAGTCTAGAGGCTAATTAGCCACTAGGATTGCTTTTACATGAAAGCCAACCCCTGGCTGAAAAGAATGATACCAAGATTATACCTAAACCTGCAGGCATAATTCTGGTATAACCACAAATCGCTCCTCCGCCCCTGTTGCCCCCATGCTTCGGCATATATGCTCTTTTTTTTTTAACTGTGGTGGTGAAATCACCTCCGACAGCACTGGAGTCACGGCTTTATGTATCGTGGGAGCAAATGCTGTTGCTGTCAAGATAAATAAATCAGCTCTGCAGCTGAATGGCGTAAATAAAAACATAAAAATGGTTAACAATAAAACACAGTAAACAGTAAAGTATAAAAAAAATTGCATACCTGAAAAGCAAACATGATAAAACATAATAACAATAAAAGATTGCAGAATAGAATACAGTAAAAAAGAACAGAACAACAGAGAGAGAATAGAGAGAGAACAATAAAACGACAACTATTTTTGTTTTTTTTATGTTATATTTTTTTTGTGTTTTTTTTTTTTTTTTACTTTTTTTTTTACACTTTTTTTTGTAACTGTAACTTTTGTAACTGTAACCGGTTCCAGGTTCGGGTCTCTCAAAATGCGACGGCATCTTGGGAAACCCTGTGAAAGTGTGCCTAGTCTGTGTAGTGCTGTACCCTACACTAATACTCAACTAGTGTATGGTAGCGTTCAAAACATTCACCAATGCAAAGACCAGGATTGTCAGGACAGGAGGGACAATAATAGCAGGTGTCACGCCTATATCCGCGCTTGCTGCAGACACAACATCTTTTTTGGGGGGTTCGTTGGGTAGGGGTTCTCGGGAGGACATAAAGAAAATGCCTCTCATGCAGCCGGCTTACTGCATTTGGTTGGGGAAGGTGAGGTGGAGCACCGTCTGGAAACAGAAGGGCTCTGACAATCTCTTCTTGGAATTTAAGGAAGGATCCAGTCCATCCTGAAACTCTGTATAGCACATGAGCGTTCAGCAAAGACAATTGAAATAAGTATACAGACACTTTTTTTATACCAGCATCTGGTCTTATGGGCAACTAGGTACGGCGCCAACAACTGGTTGTTGAGGTCCACCCCTCCCATATTTTGGTTATATTCGTGGACACATAGGGGTTTCTCCACAACACCAGTCGCCGTAGTAATTTGGACCGCCGTGTCTGCATGAAGGGAGATAAGAATGAAAACATTCTTATTATCCCTCCACTTCATAGTGAGCAAGTTATTACACTTCAAGCAGGCTCTCTGCTCCAGCCTAAGACAGGAATCTACAAGCCGCTGGGGAAAGACCCAGCGATTAGGTCGCACGGTGCCACATGCTCCAATCTGCTGATCAAACAAGTGACTAAAAAGTGGCATGCTTGTGTAATAATTGACCACGTACAAGTGCTACCCCTTTCTGAATAAGGGTGACACCAAGTCCCACACAATCTTGCCAGCGCTTCCTATGTAGTCAGGGCAGTTTGACAGCTCTACGTGGCTATCTTTTCCCTCGTAAACCATAAAACTACATGCATAGCCTGTGGCCCTGTCACAGAGCTTATACATCTTGACCCTGTACCTGGCACGCTTGCTGGGAAGGTACTGTTTGAATGACAAGCGACCAGAAAACTTAATCAGGGACTCAACGCAGACAACTTGATGGGGAGTAAACAAGTCTGCAAAACATTGGTTGAAGTGGTTTACGAGGGGCCGAATATTGTAGAGCCGATTGTATCCAGGGTCTTCACGAGGATGACAGAGTTCATTGTCATTGAAGTGCATGAACCACAAGATCTGCTCCTATCGTGCCCTGGTCATGGAGGCAGAGAACAAGGGCATATGGTGAATTGGGTCAGTGGACCAATATGACCGCAACTCACTCATGCCCATGTTGAGGGAAAGGCCCAGAAAGAGCTTAAATTCGGAAACCGCAATTGGTCTCCAATCTCTGGCAAGGGAGGACTGGGGAATAGTGGCAATGTGTTGACCAGTGTACAAATTGCTTTGGTCCACAATAGATCTATAGAGATCTTCGGTGAAAAACAGCGAATAAAAATCAAGTGATGTAAAATCAACTGTTTCCACCTGAATGCCGGGTTGGCCAGTGAATGGGGGAAGTATGGGTGCTGCAGAAGTGGTGGGTTCCCAATTAGAATTGGTGAATGCAGCAGGAAGGGCACTATGGGCACGACGGGCTTGTGTTCGTCTTCTTGGTGGCAGCGGGACACTACTTGTGCTTGCCACCTCACCAACTTGAACTGCACTCTTGGGACTCGCCACGTCACCACGTGATACTGCAGTGCTGGATTGACTACGACCAGGGTGTACTAGGCTGCTGGTGGTTGCCAGTTCACCAGAAGGAATAGCGGCGCTAGTACTGCTCTGCTCCATACAAGGGACCTGCAGTTCTTGCACATCAACGACAGAAGAAGAAGTTCGGGGTCTGGTACTCCTGACCTTGGCAGGGACCACAACTCCGTCTTCTGAGCTATCTGTCATGGAGCCGCTGTCCTCTACAGGATCGTATTCTAAGCCTGAATCTGACAGATGAATGACTTTCTCTTCACTATCTGTCATGCTCAGAAACGTGTAGGCCTCTTCACTGGTTTGCCATTTTGGGGTCTAAATTTAGTGGTACACTAGTGAGACTCACAGGAAAAAAGCTCCTGACTGTTAGCGGCTGTATCAAAATGCTACCAAAAAAACTGTTAGCGATTGCAGGGATCAGGCCTGACTCTGCAAACGCTGCAGTTATGTGTGCTTAGTGTGTTGTAAGTGACAGTGATCGATCGATACTGCACTTGGGTGGGCTGGGCTGGTCTGGGCAGAGGGGCAAAACGCAGGTGCTAGCAGGTATCTGGGCTGATCCCGCTAACACTGCGTTTTTGGGAACCCTAAACTGCTGGGGATGCTATTAGAGATCTGATCGGATCAGATATTGATCTGTTCAGATACTATACCACTAAGGGAGGTGTATGATGCGTGCGTGGGTGTTAGCAGTACTGGCACTAACCTGATGCTGCCTGGGGCGACGCAGACTCTATCTGACCCTAAAACCTAACTTGTATCACCCGCCTGCTTAGTGACACTGGCGATGGGGGGTGATCACGGGGTTAAACATTTATTAGGGGGGTTAGGGGGTACCCTAGACCTAAAGGGGCCTACCACTAACTGCCCTACCACTTACAACTGTCACAAATGACACCAATGCAGTAATCAGTAAAAAAAAAAAAAACTGCTATTGGTGTCGCTGTGACAGGGGGTGCAGGGGGGGTGATCGGGGGGAGATTGGAGGGTGAAAAGTGTGTCTAGAGTGTTCTACTGTTCTTGTGGTGTTTGGTGCACTTACTTGGATGTCTTCTCTCCTCGAAAAGACCGACATGAGGAGAGATGACATCGCTTCCTCTGCCGCTGTTTACATTACAGCAGCAGAGGAAGATTCTCATTCGTTGGGAGCGATCAAATGAGTGGCCTCCCCCTCAGCACGGATTGCTCCCCTAACGGTGCCGACCGCCTCGGGATACATGATTTTGTCTGCCCGTGCCATTCTGCCGCAGTATATCTGTGTTAGTCGGGCGGCAAGTGGTTAAATACTCCTTAAAATAAATGTTATACTGATGTTGGCTAAGAATGTTTTTGTGTAATCTGCTTGCAATGTTTTGTGCAAAAAACTAATATTTTTTTTTGGTTTGACTCCACAGTTTCCTTCAGCTCCACAGGAATGGCAGACTGTGGCCTCTGATTTTGTCGACCGTTGGGACTTTTCCAACTGTGGAGGGGCTATAGATGGGAAGCACGTCCACATCGTGCCACCACCCCATTCGGGTCTTACTATTACAATTATAAGGGTTTTAATAGTATAGTGTTGATGGCGGTGGTGTCGGCACAATATGAGTTCCTCTATGTGGACGTGGGGAAGAATGGCCGGATGTCGGATGGAGGAGTCTTCGCCCAGACGGAGTTTTCGCGACGTCTCCAGACTGGTGGCCTGGCATTGCCACAACGTTGATTGACTCCCATTCGTCTTTATTGCTGATGAAGCATTCAGTCTTGGCGAGCACCTGATGAGCTATTCCCCCAGAGGACTCTCACCCCGGAGAGGAGGGTTTTTAACTACCAGCTGGCCAGAGCCCGAAGAGTCATTGAGAATGCCTTCGGGATAATGGCCAGCCGGTTCCGCCTGTTTCTGACAGCAATACATACGGCGGACTACAAAATTAACCACATCATATTATCCTGCTGCATATTGCACAATTTTTTACAGAAAAATGCCCAAAATTATCTGGCCTCAGTTAGGCCGGAGGCCGGACTGCCTGCTAATCACCTGATGGGCCTGTATACTGGTTGTCCTGGCTTGGCACTCCAAAGCGCCCGTGAAGTTCGCCAGAAACTTACAGGTAGGGGGGCCATTGCTATGCCAGACAATGTCTAAATAATTTTTTAATAACAAGAAAAAATTATCAGATAAAATCTTGAATTTTCTTTATTGCTTGTATTTCTTTTTAGCTGTCCCCTTTGTCACTGTAAACACAAAATTACTTAAAAAACTGGTATTGAGCATTGAAAGAAGGAGCCACACATTGCTGATTAGCAAACTTTTTACTCTGTGCACATTCACATGTGCGTTATAAAAATTTTTTGTAAAATAAAACATGTTTTTTTCTCACGTTTTTTACAATATTTTCTTTTTTTTGGTATAAACAGGCATGTTTCAAAACATAATATACACAACTCTGGAACTTACAAAGTTCAACGTAGAAAAACTGCAGGCAATATCAGACATTATAGTATGTCCAAAATGTGTTGATATTGCCTTCATCAGATGGGGTGATGTCACCCCTGTAAAAGCCAAATTTTGAAGATGCACACAATTTGGGAGCCAAAATAGGTATTTCCCTCCTGATCCCATGTGCTATCTCCCATCATGGGGGATCAATGGACGTGCTTTGGGGGTGCAACCCCTTCCTCTCACCTACTAGAGTTACGAGGAAGGAGTTGAACCCACAAAACGCATACATTGATATCCCCTGATGGCAGATAGCACATGTTGACACACCGTGTGCATCTTCAAAATTTGGCTTTTAAAATGTACAAAAATTTTTTTCGTTTAGTCCGAAAAAAGTTAAAATGGTGACATTTTGAAGATATTTAGATTCTCCCCAAACATCAATCATGTTTGTTGTTCAAGAACATTGAGTTTATAACTTATGATGTCTATTTCACAATTCGACACCATGATGTCCTGGATTAGGATTTGGGCACTTGCACTTGTGAAATGTTGAGCTTGCTCTTCCACAACCAGCACATCACCTAAAAATTTTAGTAAAAACATGTATTTTAAATAGGCAGGCATACATATAATACCTGAAGCTGGGGTGTCAGACACTCACCTGTTGTGGTGACAATTTCTCCCACTTCCTCCACCTTTCCTTCCTCCAGATCCTCGGGGTGTGGTGTTGTGCTGAGTGCCCCTTCTTTCTGAGGTGTGGGGTTCCTGGTGTCCTCTGAGTGGTGTCCTCCGAGTCTTTGCTCCCCTATAAGATTGAAACAAAAGGTATACTTAATACACATATATTAGAGTCCAGAAATAGGAATATGAAACATTGCTGGGAAGTGGGGTACAATTGTCTGTTTTGGCAGAGTTCGAAGCTGAAGACATGATTTTTTACCTTATCAAAGCTGGAATATTTACCTTTTTGTGACAATTTTCACACATGGAGACACCCCAAGTATCCACTGGAGTACCTGTGTGGGACACTCTAAAATGTTTGTTCTTGTGTCCCACACTAGTGCTCCTGAGTCCAGATGTGTAAACAGTTCCTGAGTGTCCTCTCCTTACACTACATGTAATCAAGCTTGCTTTTCATTCTAGTTACAAACACATCTAGACAGCAATGTACAAATCTTATTTTTATACAAATAGGCATGGTCAAACGTATTTAACCTGTATCTGCCCAAAACATCGTATGTAATGAGCAAACGATGTTTACTATGACCGATTACTGTGCCCATGAACATGAAAGTCGACATTTTGAACTGTACAACAGTAAAGAAAAGCACATGGAGTAGCATGCAAGTAATAATAATAATAATAGGAACACAGGACAACTACTTTCTTTTTAGAAGCACTTTCTTGATCCTTCTATACTGATCATGCTCCCTCAGTTTCAGGTCTGACCAGCGTTTCCTCAATTACTCCTTGGATCGTCGTACCTCAAAATTCCTGTGCAGACTCTTCACAACTTTAGTCATGATCTTGGCCATTCTTACATTAGGATTGGTGTACGGTCCATACTTCCCATCTTAGTCGGCCCTCTTCAAGATGTCCACCATCTCCACCATCTCTACAAAGGCCAAATTTGAGGCCTTAAATCTTCTCCTCCGGGATCATGACGTTTCAGGCTCCGGGTTTGCCTCCTCGTTACTGGAATTAATATACACCTGCTGTGTCTCCGCCATGTCACTCCTACTGCATGTCAAAAGAGAAGGGGTGGGGAATAGACTAGAAAGAACATCAGGGGCGGGCGACGCGGGCAGAGTTTCACGCATGCGCAGTGTATTAGTTTAAATGGACATATAGAGGAGAGGGATTTTTACGGTGCAAGTAAGTTAAACATACGGAAAAGCTGTATATCTTTTCTCTTTTTTATTTAAAAAGACAGTTTATTGTTTACATTTAAAAACACATATATCATATAGAATAGCAGACATATTCCTTTTGAAATTAAAGTTAAAACAAGGTGGTCAAAGTAGGGAATAACAAAGAAAAGTGTACACTACAGATTCACAGATGGTAGTTATTGCATACTAGCCCGTCATGTTTCGCATTGTCGCTTTTTCAAGGGATATGCAACTGTTTAGTGAGTCATCCAATACTTTTAGTAATTCTACGGAAAATAAAAAGAAAAGAAAGTTTTTTTTTTTTTTTTTGTATACACACATAGATAATTTACAGTATTGGTACAACATTAAATTTCATAAAAATGTACATGTTGTCACTCCGAAGTGTCCATGAAGGCTTACCCCTAAGGTTGACCCTACAAAGTCTCGTCAGAACCGGTATAAACAGACACAACCAAGCATGACAGCAGAGGGGCTTTTTGCAGCCACAGGGAGCAGTAAGGAGAAGCTGTTGTATAAATGATAAATATTGAGTATAAGGGAAAATTATATAAGCGGAGTTAATTAAATTTAAGAAGGAAAAGACAAAAACAATCAGTTGACACTTACACCGAAGATTAATTAAAGCTGCAACCAAAGATACAGATGGTCAGCGATAATAGTGAGGTGATGATTGCAAGGAATATTTGAATGGTGAATGTGTTAAAGCTAGGGAATGAAATAAAAAAGCAAAAAATATTATCACTACACAGGAAGATACTGAACTAGGTAATTTGGATTGTAAGAATGTTTGTGGGCAGATATGGGGAATCTACACACATAGCATGAAGATATAATTAAGCTCAAATCTCAAAGATTTGCTGGATAAGCAGCAAGGGATATATATATACACAGTTAGGACTCTGCAAGAGCTCATTAAGTAAATAAAAAACAGAAAATATATAAATGTGTAAATATAAGTATAGAGCAGGGTATGGTGTACAACACCAGTCACTTACCCTGCTAAAATTTTAGCTTGCATCCTCCAGCGCTGGCAGACATAGCTGTCAGCTGTGCCGGTTTAAATACTGCTCCCCATCGAGCCGGTGTGTGACACGCCGGCTCGATGCGGACGTGATGGCGCCTGTGCGCATGCCCGAGGGACCAGGACGCCGTCCAGACTTCAAGTCCCATAAGGCATAGCGCCGGTGGAGGGAGCCGACATGCGCACAACCGCGCGCGGCGGCTCCTCCCGCACAGGAGCCGCGTCATGGGGAGAAGGGGGCGGGGGGAGGACTCTAATTCGTTTGTAGAATGGTCGTTTCGTTTTGCCGACATAAAAGCCACCACAAATGCATTGAGCTAGATAGATTATACCTGGAGTTTGACAGGTGGCATTGAATTTGATTGAGTACCACTGTCCATTAGGAAGTAAAAATTGTGATGTATTTTCTACGTAGCGGCAAATATCACATTTGCCGCATGGAGAAATGCCTGTATAAGGGGATTTTTTATTTTTGGAGGCATCTTGGAAGTGACTGTGGACTAAACGGTCCTTCAATGAGGGAACCCGTCTAAAGGTTATTTCGGGGAATGAGTTGATGTGTTTGCTGACTGCTGAGTCAGCAGATAGAAGAGGCCAGAATTTGGTTATGATATTTCTGATTTCTCTATGTTGACTGGAGTAGCGCGTGATCAGTCTTACAGTGTCAGATTTAGTAGAGAATTTGGTTGAAAAAAGTAGCGAATCTCTGTTTTGTATTTTAACCCTATTGTATGCCCTTTTGAGGCATGAATGGCTATATCCACGGGATAGTAATCTTTTATACAGGTCTTTCGCTGCTGTCTGGAAATCTGCATCCTTGCTACAGTTACGTTTTAACCGCAAGTACTGGCTATAAGGAATGCTCTTTAGCAAGGGGCCTGGGTGTGAACTATCCGCGTGGAGAATAGTATTCCCAGCCGAAGGTTTTCTAAAGAGTGACGAGTCCAACTTTCCATTGGCATCAATGGAGATAGTAAGATCAAAGAAATTGATCGCGGTTGTGCTATATTCCATGGTGAAACAAAGGTTAAAGTTGTTAATAGAGATCAATCTGAGGAATTCTTTCAATTCTGTTTCTGAACCAGACCAGAATAGCAACACGTCATCTATGTAACGATACCAGGAAACGACCTTTTCCAATAAATGGGTCAGGTCGTCCCTGGAAAAAAGATCTTTTTCCCACCCCCCCAGGTACAGGTTGGCATACGATGGGGCACATCTGGTCCCCATCGCAACCCCCTGCACCTGGAGGTAGTGGGAAGAATTAAACATGAAGACGTTGTGTCTCAGTATGTAATTGAGAAGTTCTAGAACAAATTCGTTATATTGCTCAAATGGGGGACCTCTCTCGTATAGATGGTTACTCACAATTTCAATGCCCTTACTATGAGGAATGGTGTTATATAGACTTTCGATGTCCAGTGCAACTAAATAGGTGCCTGGTGGAAGTGAGATACCTTCGATAGTTCTTAATAAATCTATGGTATCTTTGATATAGGAAAAGAGAGAGGTAACGTGAGGCTGTAAATAGCTGTCTACCAGACTGCTGGCGTTTTCCGTTAAACATAGACAGCCAGATATTATGGGACGTCCTGGAGGATCCAGGATGGATTTGTGTACCTTTGGTAAGGCATAGAAAGTAGGGCTTCGTTGGTCCCTTACATTAAGGTAATCCCACGTGTTTTTATCTATGATACCTTTATGGTATGCCTTATAGATGATGTTATAGTATTCAGTATTGAAGTTTTGTATTAAACTTTTGGAAATAGGGCGGTACCAGTCTCGATTAGATAAAATCTTGTTACACATATTGATATATTGGGATTTTTCCATGATAACTAGATTTCCGCCTTTGTCAGCAGGTTTAATTATTATCTTTTGGTTAGATTCAAGGGATTTAATGGCAGCTTTTTGATTTGCATTTAAATTAGAAGATGCGGAAGGACGGAAGTTAGACTCTTCAATTGCTTGAGAGGTTTGTGTGACAAATGCCCAGATGTTAGGGTTAGTACTTAACAGGGGAAAGTTCCTCGACTGTGGAGGGGGAACGACACACCCGCGACTGACAACTCCGGCAGGTGCAAACAACCAGAGATGTCGTCGCTCGTGTGTCCCTCCTCCCAAAGTGCCACCAAGTCCTCAAAAGCTTGTTGTTCTTCCATATCAATCCGGAGGTTGGATGTTTTATCATTTGAACATATGTCTAGTTTAGGTTTATCAAAAATAACTTTATATAGGAGTCTACGGGCAAAGAGGTGAAGGTCCTTGATAAGGTGAAATTTGTCAACCTGGGAATCAGGGCAAAAGGTGAGACCCAGTTTAAGGACCTGTTCTTTATATTCGGTTAAGGTATACGAGGAGAGATTGATAATAGATAATTCTGATTGATTGGATGTTGGATCAGGGGTACATGAGATTAAGTCAAACTCTGGGTTTATGCTAGCTCTTGGTCCTTCCCTAAAAAAATAGGTGCTAACTTCATGTCAGCTGTTACAGGTGTGCCTATGGGAGAAATAACAGTGTTAGCATTGCTTACCTTGGTGACCGTGTTGAGGTGAAGAGGAGGGGCAGTGACCGCCGTAGAAGGTGCTGTAGACATAATGGTGTGAGTGGCCATCGTCTGTGGGCCGCGTGACGTTTGTGACAAAGAATGGGGTATACTGGAAGTGCGAGGTGGTGCCGCTTTGGGGTGATTGGGCTGTGATCGACGAGGTACAGGGGTACCTGCTTGATTTTTAAGGGACTCCAAGGAGGCCGTGTCTGAGTTACTTTTCCGTCTTTTTGGCAATCTATCTCCGGACAAATCTCGGTATACCGTCGATTGGCTAGATGATAGGGAAGAAGAGGGTGATAAATTATTCATATCATTGCCATTTCTAGTATTACGTTGGCTAGTGGATCTATATGATCTCGTATTTGTGTTTTGTGTCCATTTGTAGGCTGACCTTGGGCATGCGCACAGGCGCCATCACGTCCGCATCGAGCCGGCGTGTCACACGCCGGCTCGATGGGGAGCAGTATTTAAACCGGCACAGCTGACAGCTATGTCTGCCAGCGCCGGAGGATGCAAGCTAAAATTTTAGCAGGGTAAGTGACTGGTGTTGTACACCATACCCTGCTCTATACCTATATTTACACATTTATATATTTTCTGTTTTTTATTTACTTAATGAGCTCTTGCAGAGTCCTAACTGTGTATATATATATCCCTTGCTGCTTATCCAGCAAATCTTTGAGATGTGAGCTTAATTATATCTTCATGCTATGTGTGTAGACTTCCCATATCTGCCCACAAACATTCTTACAATCCAAATTACCTAGTTCAGTATCTTCCTGTGTAGTGATAATATTTTTTGCTTTTTTATTTCATTCCCTAGCTTTAACACATTCACCATTCAAATATTCCTTGCAATCATCACCTCACTATTATCGCTGACCATCTGTATCTTTGGTTGCAGCTTTAATTAATCTTCGGTGTAAGTGTCAACTGATTGTTTTTGTCTTTTCCTTCTTAAATTTAATTAACTCCGCTTATATAATTTTCCCTTATACTCAATATTTATCATTTATACAACAGCTTCTCCTTACTGCTCCCTGTGGCTGCAAAAAGCCCCCCTGCTGTCATGCTTGGTTGTGTCTGTTTATACCGGTTCTGACGAGACTTTGTAGGGTCAACCTTAGGGGTAAGCCTTCATGGACACTTCAGAGTGACAACATGTACATTTTTATGAAATTTAATGTTGTACCAATACTGTAAATTATCTATGTGTGTATAAAAAAAAAAAAAAAAAAACTTTCTTTTCTTTTTATTTTCCGTAGAATTACTAAAAGTATTGGATGACTCACTAAACAGTTGCATATCCCTTGAAAAAGCGACAATGCGAAACATGTCGGGCTAGTATGCAATAACTACCATCTGTGAATCTGTAGTGTACACTTTTCTTTGTTATTCCCTACTTTGACCACCTTGTTTTAACTTTAATTTCAAAAGGAATATGTCTGCTATTCTATATGATATATGTGTTTTTAAATGTAAACAATAAACTGTCTTTTTAAATAAAAAAGAGAAAAGATATACAGCTTTTCCGTATGTTTAACTTACTTGCACCGTAAAAATCCCTCTCCTCTATATGTCCATTTAAACTAAAAAACTTTTGTTTAGGGATGTGGTGCCTATCTATGAGGGTGTCTTTCCCATACTCGGAACCAAAACCTCAAACAATGCGCAGTGTATATCAAGCTAACACACATGTGTCGTACCTACGTCTGTGTGCGGAGGAAAGAAGAACGGAAGTGGCGAGCGTCCTAAACAAAGTTAAAATTTTAACTTGGGCCATCAGTGGCCTATACTGCTTCAAGATTGAGGCCTATATTGGGATAAGATTATGAGAGTTTAGGCTGACATTAGTGTTTTTGTCTTGTGTATTGTCTTACAGCAAATATGAATCACTTTAAGGACCCAGTATTCATGGCCAGTTTCATAGACAGGTACAGGGAGATGAGGAATTTGTGGGAGGTTAAACACAGCTTATATTATAATAAACAAGCTAGGAGGTCAACGTTGGAGAAACTTCTGGAATTTGTGAAGACTCAGGTCCCTGATGCAACCATCGTGTTCTTGGAAAAGAAAATTAGGATCTTGAGGAACATGTATAAGAAGGAGCATAATAAGATCCAGAAATCACTCAGATCCAGAGCAGCAGCAGCCCAAGTGTATGTACCCAGGCTGTGGTACTTCAACAAACTGCGGTTTCTGGACGACCAGCTTGAAGCCAGGGAATCACTTTCTACCCTTCCCTGCAGCCTTCCCTCCACCCTTCCCTCAACCCCAGCAGAGGCTGACGAGGACCAACTTGGGCCTTCCATTCTGGAAAAAGTGGATGCGCCCAGCTGGAGTCAGGTATATTATTTTTATACATATTTATTGTCCTAATATTAATGATGTTAACTAGATGTTATAATTGATAACAAATTCATGATTAAAAAAAAAAGTGATTTACATATCAATAGACAGTAGTGGCCAAAAATGTTTGGGACAAGAATGAAAAATGCTGGGGTCAGAATGATAGTCTTTTCTATTTAACATTCAATTTGCAAGTCATGAGCTGAAAATTGTGTGTGATTGGTGAACCAAAAACTAAAACTATGTCCCTTTTTTATACACAGGATGAGCTCAGCCAGGAGGAGGGTCTGGAAAGTGGCACACAGGAGGAGGCCGTGCCCAGTGTCAGCCAGGAGGTGGGTGGGCCCAGTGTCAGCCAGGAGATGGGTGGGCCCAGTGTCAGCCAGGAGATGGGCAGGCCCAGTGTCAGCCAGGAGATGGGCGGGCCCAGTGGCCTTACCCAATCACAGGTGGCTCCCCCCGCCTTACAACAAAAAGGCCCAGGAAGGGGACGATCATGGAGGAGGCAGCACTGGGCCTCATTAGGGAAGCAAGTGATGTCCTCAGAAGCCCCCCCGATGCTGAAGAGGCCTATGGCTGCTATCTAGCCACTGTATTGCAGAAATTGGAGGAGGGCCAACGCCTCCTCTGTGAGGGAATTTTTGCTCAGGCCCCTTAGATGGGGTTGAGGGGCCAGCTGACTGAGAACAGCCATGTATGTGAGCTTGCCCATCCTCCTCCTCTTCCCCCTCCTCCTCCTGCCACAAGTCTACCACTAGAGCCACAGCCTCCAAGGAAGGCTGCAGGGAAGGCTGCAGGGAAGGGTGCAGGGAAGCGTGGATGGAAGGCCGCAGTGAAGAGAAGAAAATGATGGCCTGGGTTCAGTCTGGTCTGACAGAAGACGCAGGCTGGTGTAGTACCAGAGCCTGGGGACATAGATATCATCTGTTGCTGGTCCTGATCTCTGAGAGTCCTGGACCAGATTGGGCTCCAAATTATGTGGACTCCTCAAGCTAACAATTTTATTTTCCACATGTCTGCCCTGGGGGCCAAAAGGCTTAGCAAATTCAAAAAGTTTCTCCAGCGTTGCCTTCCTCTTTATTTTGTTACCCAGAATAAATTGATATTTTATTTTCTGAAGATACTTGCCTATATGTTTTTTTCTACAAAAAGGACAGTTTGTTTGTGAGTAGGCAGGTACATTTCAAAAAGACAATATCAAATTAACAAGGGACAACAGCACAAACCAACCTCCTTGAGGTTAATAAAAAATACAAGATAATAATGTTATTGAGGTAACTTAGTAAAGTATAAAATAAATACTGCGCTACCAAAAATTGAAACCTATGTGAGCTGCGACTAAAAAGTAGTAAACCATACAATCTAATAAAAATTAAAAAAGTCACGCTGAAAAAATTGTGAGAGTGGCAACAAACAAGTGCCTTAAAAACCTCATAGAGGAATATGAAAATAAGTGGTAATCACTGTGCAAATAGTTCAATATTAATCAGTATATCAGTATATCACAATAAATTTATGAAACACAGATATTAATTCTATGTCCGTAGAAAAGAACAATAATGTGACTTAATAAAGGCAACAAATAAATGCCTCAAAACGCCATAACAAAATATAACAATGTGACAAGTGAATACCTCAGAAAACCGTAACAGAACACAAATGAAATTAATTAAAATAATATTCAATATAAATTATAAACAAATCCTATGAGGCCCAGAGATTGTCCTTGGCTATACGCACAAAAACAATAGTGGTTAAAGTCCATACATTCTGTATAGCACAAATAAAAATTAAGTGATGAATATCCCCAAGTGCTGAGTGAATACTGAAAAACTTGCTGTAGTGAATAGGGTGCGTGGATAGACCTCCACCTTCAAAAACTGCTGCCTCTTACCAAAAAACGTCGGTCTCTTAGTTATAGGAGACCTTAATAGGCGGATGGCTGCAACCCCAGCCCGGAATCTGTGAGACAGGCACTAGATGTCATCTGGTTCGCAGGAACCCTCTCCGCCAGTCATACCAAGATGGATTGGATGTGTCACCATAAAAGAGATAAACAGCTCCACATAGCAAAAAATCTAACGTTTATTGAATAAAAAGCCAGAAATTGCACTTACAGACATCAGTTGTATAAAAGCATAAACAGAAAGCCGGTCGGCTCCAGAACAACCCGTAACTTCCGGGTACTCGGATAGTGGTGTAGTCGGGACGTAGCTCCTCCTCCCTACGTCGTTTCGTCACAACAGGACGTGGTCACGGGATACGAGCAGCGTCCCGACCCACCGCTTAAGTAGACGCAGTTGCAATCATCTCATTGCTGTAGAGGAAATTGACGCGCCATCTTGTCTCAGGGAAACAGTGAGGGCAAATACATAGACATTCAAGGCATGATGACAGTGTATCGTTAGACACTATCAAAACTGTCATACCAACGCCAAAAACTTACAGATCAAAAGGTTGCTAATGTGAGGGGTTCACTGTAGATAAAAGCAAACTCCGTGCAGTGCGATGAAAAATTAATTGTAACTGGAAAAAATATATATATTTCACACATAATTCTGCAACAACATCATGCGTGCATACCGTGGCTAATCTTTATGGGGCTTGATTCCAAGGGCCCAAATAATCTAACCCAAGGATGATTTTAAAAGTCATATGGGGATAGAAATCAAAAGTTGGTTATGAAATATATTGAGTTAAATAAATGGTTAAAAAAAATGAAAAAATATATATATAAATAAATAAATAAAAATGATGACCGGAATAACAAGGGTCACCAAACCAAATTTGGCGAACCCCTATTCTTCAGCCTCCAAAAAACTAAACTGTGAGTATATAAAAAATTCATCTAAGGGACAATTAATACCCAAAAGACAAATAGAAGTTGATATAAAAAATTAATATACCATTTCCCTGAGATGAAAAGGCACTCCAAGTACAGAGGTTCATATAGCGCCTATATACACCATTAAATCAAAAATAACACTCACAGATATACAATATAATTTTAAAAAACTGAAAAAAAAAATTAATATAAATGAATAAAAAGAGAACTGATGATGACCATATTAACCCACAGCTTAATTATGAAGCCAGTCCGGAACAGATCAATTTTTTAGACCTCACTATCTCCATATGTAATAATCAATTTATTACCTCCACATACTTTAAACCGACCGATAGAAACTCTTTTATCCCCCATGATAGCTGTCACCACGCCTCATGGCTCAAGTCTGTGCCTAAGAGCCAGTTTCTCAGATTAAAACGGAACTGTACAGATGTTGTCACCTTTCAGATCCAGGCACAGATTTTGACCCAGAGGTTTGTCACAAAGGGCTACTCCCCAGATTTTATTGCCAGTACGTTGGACCAGGTTGAGAAAGTGGACCGCAATGATCTGCTCATTGAGCGAGCTAAGGATCCGATTGACGCTTCGTTCCGCTGTCCCTTTGTCACCGATTTTACTTGTCAACACTCCAAAGTTAAACGCATTATAAACAAGTATTAGCACATCCTTAAAAGTGATAGGGTGTTGGCACCTATCCTGCCAGACAAACCGAAAGTAGTGTTTAGGGGGGCACCGTCACATAAGGATAAAGTGGCACCCAACATTTTTGACCCCCCCCCATTACAAGACCCAGCTTCTTTTCGGAACTGACCGGATACTACCAATGTAGGAGGTGTCAGGTCTGTTCGCTAAACGGTTGCAGGAGTAAAAGATCGGTGAATTTTACTTCTACTTGCACACGCAAATCCTTTACCATCGAGCCCTTTATCACATGCTCCACCTCGGGGGTCGTCTACTTGCTGCAGTGCCCGTGTGGCCTGCAGTATGTGGGCCGGACAAAAAGACCCCTGCAGGTGCGTTTAAACGAGCATATTAATAATATCAGGAGAGGATTTACAAAGCACTCTGTATCAAAACATTACCTGACTGCTCATAGCAGAGATCCCACAGGCACCATTTTTCTGGGGATAGATAAATTCAAGCCCCATTGGAGGGGTAGTGTCCTGGTTCGGAGTATTTCTAGATTAGAGATGGCCTGGGTTCATAAATTGAAGACTTATACCCCTTTGGCCTTAACATCGATGTTGATGTTAATTCTTTTATAGATAACTCCTAGGTAGTGTGGGTTAATATGGTCATCATCAGTTCTCTTTTTATTCATTTATATTAATTTTTTTTTTTTTTTTCAGTTTTTTAAAATTATATTGTATATCTGTGAGTGTTATTTTTGATCTAATGGAGTATATAGGCGCTATATGAACCTCTGTACTTGGAGTGCCTTTTCATCTCAGGGAAATGGTATATTCATTTTTTATATCAACTTCTATTTGTCTTTTGGGTATTAATTGTCCCTTAGATTAATTTTTTTATATACTCATAGTTTAGTTTTTTGGAGGCTGAAGAATAGGGGTTCGCCAAATTTGGTTTGGTGACCCTTGTTATTCCGGTCATCATTTTTATTTATTTATTTATATATATATTTTTTCATTTTTTTATCCATTTATTTAACTCAATATATTTTATAACCAACTTTTGATTTCTATCCCCATATGACTTTAAAATCATCCTTGGGTTAGATTATTTGGGCCCTTGGAATCAAGCCCCATAAAGATTAGCCACGGTATGCACGCATGATGTTGTTGCAGAATTATGTGTGAAATATATATATTTTTTCCAGTTACAATTAATTTTTCATCGCACTGCATGGAGTTTGCTTTTATCTAGAGTGAACCCCTTACATTAGCAGCCTTTTGATCTGTAAGTTTTTGGCGTTGGTATGACAGTTTTGATAGTGTCTAACGATACACTGTCATCATGCCTTGAACGTCTATGTATTTGCCCACACTGTTTCCCTGAGACAAGATGGCACGTCAATTTCCTCTACAGCAATGAGATGATTGCAACTGTGTCTACTTAAGCGGTGGGTCGGGACGCTGCTCGTATCCCGTGACCACGTCCTGTTGTGACGAAACGACATAGGGAGGAGGAGCTACGTCCCGACGACACCGCTATCCGAGTACCCGGAAGTTACGGGTTGTCCTGGAGTCGGCCGGCTTTCTGTTTACGCTTTTATACAACTGATGTCTGTAAGTGCAATTTCTGGCTTTTTATTCAATAAACGTTAGATATTATGCTATGTGGAGCTGTTTATCTCTTTTATGGTGACACATCCAATCCATCTTGGTATGACTGGCGGAAAGGGTTCCTGCGAACCGGATGACATCTAGTGCCTGTCTCACAGATCCCGGGCTGGGGTTGCAGCCATCCACCTATTAAGGTCTCCTATAACTAAGAGACCAATGTTTTTTGGTAAAAGGCAGCAGTTTTTGAAGGTGGAGGTCTATCCACGCACCCTATTCACTACAGCAAGTTTTTCAATATTCACTCAGCACTTGGGGATATTCATCACTTAATTTTTATTTGTGCTATACAGAATGTATGGACTTTAACCACTATTGTTTTTGTGCGTATAGCCAAGGACAATCTCTGGGCCTCATAGGATTTGTTTATAATTTATATTGAATATTATTTTAATTAATTTCATTTGTGTTCTGTTACGGTTTTCTGAAGTATTCACTTGTCACATTGTTATATTTTGTTATGGCGTTTTGAGGCATTCATTTGTTGCCTTTATTAAGTCACATTATTGTTCTTTTCTACGGACATAGAATTAATATCTGTGTTTCATAAATTTATTGTGATATACTGATATACTGATTAATATTGAACTATTTGCACAGTGATTACCACTTATTTTCATATTCTTCTATTGTGGTAACTTGACACACAAAAAAAAAAAAATATGGAGATCACTAGAATAATCCAAAAAAAGGAGATCTTGATAAAAAAAAAAGATGACTATAAAAATTAATTCTAAACATTATTATGGAGATCTGGCTTTAAAAAAATAAAAGATTATTCATGAGATCACGAGAAATAATAAAGAAATACGTTTGTCAGAACTCTGTATGAATATCAGCAGCAAAACAACTTCATTATTCTAGCATTATAAAGCACAAAAGAATGTGCTGCATTAAAAGATCACAGAATTTGCAGCGTGAGGAATGTGCTATCTCCATTACGAATGCTAGTTTTACCAGACTGAGCGCTTCCGTCTCGTACTTGCTTCAGAGCATGCATAGTTTTTGGTGCGTCGGAACAGCATACAGATGAGCGGTTTTTCCGATAGTAATTTTTTCTGTTGGAAAAATATAGAACATGTTCTTTATCTAAGTCTGTCTGAATTTTCGACAGAAAAAGTCTGATGGGGCATACACACAGTCGGAATATACGATGAAAAGCTCCCATCGGACTTTTTCTGGCTGAAATTCTGACCGTGTGTATGCGGTATTAGATTGCCCTGTATTTGGCTCCATCCATCTTCCCATCAACTCTGATCAGCTTCCCTGTTCCTGCTGAAGAAAAGCATCCCCACAACATGATGCTGCCACCACCATGTTTCACGGTGGGGATGGTGTGCTCAGGGTGATGTGCAGTGTTCGTTTTCCACCACACATAGCGTTTTGCTTTTAGGCCAAAAAGTTGAAATTTGGTCTCTTCTGACCAGAGCACCTTCTTCCACATGTTTGCTGTGTCCCCCACATGGTTTCTTGTAAACTGCATACAGGACTTATGACCTTATGACTTTCTTTCAACAATGGCTTTCTTCTTGCCACTTTTCCACAAGGGCCAGATTTGTGGAGTGCACCACTAATAGTTGTCCTGTGAACGGATTCTCTCACCTGAGCTGTGGATCTCTGCAGATTCTCCAGTTATGATGGGCCTTTTGGCTGCTCTCCTTGCCCAGCCTGTCAATTTAGGTGGACAGCCATGTCTTGGTTGGTTTGCAGTTGTGCCATACTCTTTCCACTTTCGGATAATGGATTGAACATCCCATGCTAGTTCTGAGGCCAATGTTTGAAACTGAACTGCTGTCAGGGCTGGGCTCAGCCCTTCCTTCTCTGAGCTGGCCGCTCAGCTGTCGGTTAATTGCCAGCTCCTATCTCTCCACAGTGACTCACCTGTTGATATCCTGCTCATCAGTCCTGCTTACTTAAGCTGTCCAGCCCAGATGATCTCTGCCTTCGCCTGGTCAACACAGAGATTTTCTCCTGCGTGCCTGTTAAAGACTTGCTTGGCTGACGTTCCTTCTGGCTCCAGATCCTGCTTGCTGTTCCACTACGCTGATTCCTGGCTTCCAGACTTTTTGGCTTATCTGACGATCTGTTCCAGTTACCGAACTTTGGCTATGTTGTCTGAGGCTAAACGCCTCTCTCCCAGAAGGGCGCGATGGGTTCTTTTCTTGTCACATTTCAATTACATTGTCTCATTCGTACCCGGTACTAAGAATGTAGGGGCTGACGCTTTCTCGTGACAATTTTCCTCCACCTCCAAGAGTCGGTTCCAGTTCCTGTGATTCCTACTGATCGTATTTTGGCTACAGTTCGCACCAGTCTCACTTCCCCTTTGGGTGAGAAAATTCTTGCCGCTCAGGTCCATGCTCCTCCTGAGAAACCTTGTGACTGCTGCTTTGTCCCTGAGAGTCTCTGCACTGCCGTGCTCCAGACCTACCATTCTCCCAAGGCTGCTGGCCACCCCGGGAAGAATGAACTTTTTGGCAATTTCACAACAATTACGGTGGCCTAGTCTACGTGCTGATGTAGCCACCTTTGTATCTGCTTGTTCCGTGTGTGCTCAGAGTAAGACTCCATGACACCTTCCAGTGGGTCTCCTACAACCCATACCCAATGGAGAGAGGCCTTGGACCCATCTGTTTATGGATTTCTTTGTGGAGTTACCCAACTCCCAGAGCAAAGCATAGTTATCCTTATGGTGGTTGACCAGTTCTCGAAAATGTCTCATTGTAGTCCACTTAAGAAGTTGCCCACATCTAAGGAACTGGCTTCCATTTTTGCTCGGGATATCTTTCGCTTACATGGGCTACCCAAAGTGATCATCTTGCACAGGGGTAAGCAGTTTGTGTCTCGGTTCTGGCGAGCCTTTTCTGCACAGTTGGGAATTCAGCTTGCTTTCTCTTCTGCGTATCACCCGCAGTCTAATGGGGCCACAGAACAAGCCAACCAGTCCTTGGAGCAGTTCCTACATTGCTATATTTCTGACCATTATAACAACTGGTCAGACCTCTTACCTTGGTTGGAGTTTGCTCACAATAGTGCCTTGAATTCTGCTTCCCGATTGTCCCCATTTATGGCAAATTATGTTTTCCAACCTTCCATGTTGCCTGACTCATTTGTTCCGCAGAGCATTCCTGCGTAGAGGAACATCTCCGTGGTCTTCGTTCCACTTGGGTACAAGTCCAGGAGGCTTTGTGACATGTCAATGATAGGTACAGACTCAATGCTGACCGCAGATGCCTGCGCCTTCCCACCAGGTTGGGGACAGGGTCTGGCTGTCATCTCGCAACCTCCGACTCCGTGTTCCCTCTCTGAAGTTGGCACCTCGGTTTATTGGGCCTTTCCGTATTCTCGGCAGGATTAACCCAGCTTTAGACCTTCCTTCTAATATGCATATCTCAAATTTATTCCATGTCTCCTTATTAAAACCTTTGGACTGCAACCGCTTTACCACCTCGGTGCCACATCCTCACCCTGTACAGGTTGAGAACCATTAGGCATATGAAGTACAGTCCATTGTTGACTCCCGTAGGTGCATACAGTACCTGGTGCATTGGAAAGGGTACGATCCGAAGGAACGCTCTTGGGTCTCATCCTCGGACGTACATGCCCATGTCCTCCTCTGTGATTTCCATAGATGTTTTCCTCTCAAGCCTGGTGGTCCTCCGAGGGGTCGTTGAGGAGGGGGTACTGTCAGGGTTGGCCTCAGCCCTTCCTTCTTTGAGATGGCCACCCAGCTGTCGGTTAATTGCCAGCTCCTATCTCTCCACAGTGACTCACCTGTGATGGTATCCTGCTCGTCATTCCTGCTTACTTAAGCTGTCCAGCCCAGATGATCTTTGCCTTCGCCTGGTCAACATCACAGACATTGTCTCTTGCATGCCTGTTAAAGACTTGCATGGCTGACGTTCCTACTGGCTCCAGATCCTGCTTGCTGTTCCACTACGCTGATTCCTGGCTTCCTGACTTTCTGGCTTGTCTGACTATCCTTTCCGGTTACCGAACTTTGGCTATGTTTTGACTACGTTTGTTCTATTTACTTTTATTATTAAACAAGTGTGATTTAACTGTACTTCTGTCTCGGTCTGATTCATGGTTTCTGACAACTGCATATTGACACACAGTCATGCTTTCTTGACAAGGCCAAAGAAGGGCCCGAGCAGATAAGGCCCTGCCTGGCACATCAAAGGTCTTACGGAAAGGCTCTTAAGAAGGTGTTAAGACTGGAAATTATAGGATCTTGTCACTCTGCTCCCACAGTGGTCAGGGCCAGGCCAGCACATCACATGATCCACTCTTGATTGGCCTGCTGGATGTAAACTCTCTACGCCAAACACTGAAGTTGCTCATCTAGAGACTGCAGTGTCCCTGAGGAGCTCATGGTCTGAGCAAACTGTCAGGTTTATGTGGTAGTGAGCCCTTGTAGAGTACAGATGGCAAGAGACAGAAGAGGATGCGGGAAACAAGCCAAGGTCAGGGCGGGTGGCAGACAAGCAACTTGCCTGAGCAACTTCCTAGCCATGAGCAAACAGGAGCTTTGGGAACTAGGAAGATGCTCAGACAACGCGGGCTGCACCGAGCATATCTTATATAGGAAAGCAAACTAGGAGGCAGGCCAGAAAGTGATAGATGGGAAGGAAGTAAAAACCCATAGTATAGCAGGTGACACCCATAGCACAGAGCACAGAATCGAACAACACATGTGAAATGAATCACAGGTCTAGCAGACCCAATGCAGCAGGAAAGAAAGAAATACACAGGGAGGAAACTGCAGGCTAAACAGTGACTGTACCATGCTGCTTAATCATGTGGCAAGTGATCTCAATGTTTCCTGTGAGGGTGCTTCCCAATACAGGTTTGTGTGGAAGATGCTCAGGTGAACATGAACATAGACATTAGAGGTCTCTCTACCTGATGCGGTGACAAAGAACATTTCTGCTAGTGTGGTTCAAGGTGCAGCTGAGCAGTGGTTAGTAAATGGTGCAGACCTTATAAGCAGCAAGTGCCCAGAATAGACACGGAAATAGCAAAGGTTCTGTTAAGGTAAGGTACATGGAAACACTGTGGGAAAAAGTACTGATTGTACTGGTAGCTATTACAATGAAATGTATAGACAAGTGTGGATTATCACATTAAGAAATGGTTTGTTACCAAATTTAATAGTAAATTTGAAAGTGGCCTCTTGGTACGCCGTTGGGTTACTTCCAGAAAATACTGCATGATAAGTGGAAAAAGCCTTGGGAAAATGAAAGACAAGTCAAAAGTGTCAGAGGTCTGTTCTCATAACAGCCAAAAGGAAAGAATTTCTCAAGCTACTGTGGACCGAAGTGGTGCTGGTCAGTTGTCAGTACCTTGGGAGGGAAGAAGTCTCCAACCCAGTGTCTAGATCTTGTTAAAGATAAGCAGGGTGTGTGTCCAGGTACACACAGCCCTTATAATGAAGGACTAGGAACAGTTCAAGGCTCCAGCCAGAAGAGAGGTGCTCTCCTATCTAAAGACAGGCGTGTGATCCTGTCTGGAGATAAAGGTGATCTATTCAGAAGACTGCAATCCATGTCGGAGAGATTCCATGTGCATCAGACTTAGAGAGTCTGGGAGATTGAAAGCATCTGGTAGATGAAGAGCTGAGCCACCTAAGAGAGATTCCAGGGAACTGAAGGAATCTGTAATGCTGCGTATACATGATCGGAAATTCGGCCAGCAAAAGACCTATGAGAGCTTTTGGTCGTAAAATGAGACCGCGTGTATGCTCCATCGGACTTTTGCTGGCGCAGAATTCCCGCCAGCAAAATATTGAGAGCAGGTTCTCAATTTTCCTATCCGAAAATGCGTTTGTGTGTATGCAATTCCGACGCGCAAAAACTCACGCATGCTCAGATTCAAGTACGAGACGGAAGCGCTCGGTCTGGTAAAACTACCGTTCGTAATGGAGATGGCACATTCGACATGCTGAAATTTTTTCAATAGTTTAATGCAGCGCATTCTCTTCTTCTTTATAATGCTAGAAGAATGAAGTTGTTTTGCTGCTCATATTCACACAGAGTTCTCACAAACTTCTTTCTTTATTATTTCTCTTGATCTCATGAATAATCTTTTTTGTTTTTAAAGCCAGATATCCATAATAATGTTTGGAATTATTTTTTATTGTCATTTTATTTTTTTTAATCAAGAACCTTTTTTTGGAATATTTTGAAATTATTTTCTAGTTATCTCCATAGTATTTTTTTTTTGTGTGTGTCAAGTTTACACAACAACATTATTATCTTGTATTTTTAAAGCTCAAGGAGGATGGGGTCCCTTGTTAATTAGACATTGTATTTTTGAAATGTACCTGCCTACACACAAACTGTCCTATTTGAAGAAAAACATAGGCAAGTATTTTCAGAAAAAAAAAATCTCCATTTATTCTGGCTGATAACAAAATAAAGAGGATGGCAACACTGGAGAAACTGCTGGAATTAGCAAAGCCTTTCTACCCCAGGGCACACATCAACAATTTTGAAAATAAAATTGGTAGCTTGAGAAGTCCATATAATGGGGAGAACAATCTGGTCCTGGACTCCATGAGATCATGAACAGCAGCAGATGACATATATGTCCCCAGGCTGTGGTACTACCACAGCCTGCGTCTTCTGTCAGACCAGACTGAACCCAGGCCATTACTTTCTTGTCTTCCCTGCAGCCTTCCCTCCACGTTTCCCTGCAGCCTTCCCTGCAGCCTTCCCTGCAGGCTTTCCTGCAGCCTTCCTTGGAGGCTTTGGCTCTGGAGGTGGACTTGTGGCAGGAGGAGGAGGCGGAGGATGGGCGAGCACACATAAGTGCATGTTATCACTTATTTGGCCACTCAGCCCCTTTAGAATGGCCTCAAAAATAAACTTCTCACACCTGAAGCGTTCGCTCTCCTCCATTTGCTGCAATTTAGCAGCTACATAGCAGCCATAGGCATCTTCAGCATTAGTATCCTTATTGAGGCCCAGTGCTGCCTCCTCCACGTTACTACCTTTCCTGGCCCTTTTTGTTGTAAGGCGGAGGGGAGGCACCTGGGATTGGGTGAGGCTACTGGGCCTGGCCACCTCCTGGCTGACACTTACCCCCGCCTCCTCCTTGCTGCCACATTCCAGAGCCTCGCCCTGGCTGAGGTCTTCCTGTGTATGAAAAAGGGACATAGTTTTAGTTTTTGGTTCATCAATCACACACAATTTTCAGCTCATGACTGTTGCATATTGAATGTTAATAAATAGAAAAGACTATCATTCTGACCCCAGCATTTTTCATTCTTGTCACACTCATTTTTGGCCCCTACTGTCTATTGATATGTCAAACACTTTTTGTTAAATCATTAATTTGTTAGCAATAAGGGGCAGTACAGTGGTGTAGTGGGTAGCACTCTCGCCTAGCAGTAAGAAGGGTCGCTGGTTCAAATCCCAACCACGACACTACCTGCCTGGAGTTAGGGACCTTGGATTGTGGGCTCCTTAAGGGTAGGGACCAATGTAAGTGTCCGATATATGTGTGGAGCGCTGCATAAATTGACAGCGCTATATGGGTACCATAAATAAATAGGGATAATTGTAGACACGCACCCACACTCACTCAGGCTGAACTGGATGGACTGGTGTCTTTATTCAACCTTACTAACTATGTAACTATGTAATAATAACATCTAGTTAACAACAATCATTTTTGGACAATACATATTTTAAAAAATACTATACCTGGCTCCAGCTGGGCTCCTCCAGGAGTGGAAGGACTTCTTCCAGGATGGAAGGCCCAGGTTGGTCCTCGGAAGCCTCAGCTGGGGTTGAGGGAAGGGTTGATGGAAGTGTAGAAAGTTATTCCCTGGCTTCCATCTGGTCTTCCAGAAATCGCATCCTGTTGTAGTGCCACAGACTGGGTACATACACATCCTCTGCTGCAGCTCCTGATCTCATGGAAGCCTGGACCTTATTAAGCTCCTTCCTATATGTGCTTCTCAAGCTACCAATTTTCTTCTCCACAAACTCGATGTCTGCGTCGGGGAACTGCGTCTTCACAAATTGCAGCAGTTTCCCCAGCGATGCCCTCCTAGTTGGTTTATTGTGATATAAGGAGTTTTTAACCTCCCACAAATTTCTCATATCTCTGTATCTGTCTATGAACTGGCCCATGAATTCAGGGTCTTTGAATTGTTTCATATTTGCTGAAAGACAAAACACAAGACCAAAACACTAATCAGGCTAAACTCTCCTAATCTTATCTTGGCCTCAATCTAGAATGAGTATAGGCCACTGATCTCCCAAGTTAAAATGTTACCTTCGTTATAACGTTCGGCGCTTCCTCCACTCACAGATCGTACGTACGACACACGCGTGTTAGTTTTATATAAACTGCGCATGCGTGAAACTCCACCCACGTCGCCCCCCCTGACATTCTTTCTAGAATATTCCCCACCCCTTCTCTTTTGGCACAGTGGGAGACGACATGGCAGAGACACAGCAGGTGCATAATAGCAGTAAAGAGGAGGAGGAAAGCCCAGAGCAAGAAACGTCCCGATCCCGGAGGAGAAGATTTAAGGCCTCCAATATGTCCTTTGGTGAGATGGTGGAGATGGTGGACATATTGAAGAGGGCTGACTATGATGGGAAGTATGGACCGTACCTAAACCCAAATGTGAGAAAGGCCAAGATCATGACTAAAGTTGTGAAGAGTCTGCGCCGGAATTTTGGGGTACGACGATCCAAAGAGCAATTGAGAAAACGCTGGTCAGACCTTAAATTGAGGGAGCAAGATCAGTACAGAAGGATCAAGAAAGTGCTTCTAAAAAGTAAGTAGTTGTTGTGTGTTCCTATTATTATTATTACTTGCATGCTGCTCCGTGTGCTTTTCTTTACTGTTGTACAGTTTAAAATGGCTACTTTCATGTTCATGGGCACAGTAATCGGTCGTAAGAAACATTGTTCATTTGCCAACTAAATACGATATTTTGGGCAGATACAGGGTTAACTACATTTGGTCATGCTAATTTGTATTAAAAGAAGTTTAGGACATTGTTGTCTAGATGTGTTTGTAACTAGAAGGAATTGAAAAGGACACTCAGCAGCTGTTTACACATCTGTACTCAGGAGCACTAGTGTGGGACACAAGAACAAACTTTTTAAGGTGTCCCACACAGGTACTCCAGTGGATACTTGGGGTGCCTACATGTGTGAAACTTGTCCAAAAAAGGAAAATATTCAAGCTTGGTTAAGGGAATTAATCATGTCTTCAACTTGGAACTCTGCCCAAACAGACAATTGTACCCTACTTCCAAGCAATGTTTCACATTTATATTTCTCGCCACAAATATCTGTGTGCTAAGTATACCTTTTGTTTCATTCTCATAGGGGAGAAAAGACTCGGGACATCAGAGGACAACAGGAGGCCCCCACCTCCGAAAGAAGGGAGACAGAGGACACCACAATCTAAGGATGTGGAGGAAGCAGAGGTGGAAGAAGAGATTGAAATCACGTCACCACAACAGGTCAGTGTCTGACACTACAGATTCAGGTAATAGATGTATGCCTGAGTATTTATAATGCATGATGTGTATTTTTATTTTAGGTGATGTGCAGGTTGTGGAAGAACAATCTACTCATTTCAACAGTGACAGTTCACAATAGCTTATCCAGGACATAATGTGGTGTAGTTGGGATTTAGACCATATCAATGAAAAAAACAAGGAGATTGAACAAAGACTGAAGAACATGATTGATGTACTAGGGAGAATCTAAATCCAAAAAAGATTACACCTTTTTGTTTTGAAAAATTTCTCTAAAGTGTTAATACAGTTTAAAAGCCAAATTTGGAAGATGCACACAGTGTGTCAACATGTGCTATCTGCCATCAGGGGATTTCAATGTACGCATTTTGTGGGTGCAACCCCTTCCTCCCAACTCTAGTAGGTGAGAGGAAGTGGTTGCACCCCCAAAACAGGTCCATTGATCCCCCATGATGGGAGATAGCACATGTTGACATTAGGTATGGGATCAGAAAGGAAATCCCCATTTTGACTCACAATTTGTTTGCTTCTTCTAAATTTGGCTTTTACAGGGGTGACTTCACCCCATCTGATGAAGGCAAGATCAAGACATTTTTCACACTATAATGTCTGATATTGCCTTCATTTTTGCAATGTTGAACTTTGTAAGTTCCAGAGTTGCGTATGTTATATTTGGAAACATGCCTGTTTCTGTACTTTTTCAAAAATTTCAAGGTAAAACTTTTTAAAAAAAAGATTTTTTTTTTTTACCACAAAATGTTTTAGAACGCACATGTGAATGTGCACGGAGTAAAAGGCTTTCTACTCAACAACGTGT
This sequence comes from Aquarana catesbeiana, assembly GCF_042186555.1. Classification (NCBI taxonomy): domain Eukaryota; kingdom Metazoa; phylum Chordata; class Amphibia; order Anura; family Ranidae; genus Aquarana; species Aquarana catesbeiana. The sequence continues at coordinate 172,099,873 of NC_133334.1, read as the reverse complement.
GGCTTCTTCTTTCAATGCTCAATAACACTTTTTGTATTAAGTTGGTGTTTACAGTGACAATGGGTGTTATTTAAATAATGTTAAAACCACTTGGCACTACAAGTGCACTAGGAGAACCTAGGAGACAGATAAAAGAAACACAAGCAGTAAATCCAAATCAAGATTTTATCATATCAATTTTTTGCTATTTTGAAAATATTTAAATATTAGCTGGCATAGCAATGGCCCCCCTACATGTAAAATATTCCACATATTTTTCACACACTTCACGGGCGCTTTGGGGGGGCAAGCCAGGATGGCCAGCTTCCAGGGCCGTCATTGGATTCTCATGAAGTCCGGCCTCAGGCCCAACTGTGGCAACATAACCAGGTGCATTTCACTTTAAAAAATTGTGCAGTATGCAGCAGGATAAAACAATGTGGTTATGTTTGTACTCCGCCATGTTAATTGATGTTAGAAATAAGTGGAACCGGCTGGCCATTATCCCGAAGGTATTCTCCACGACTCTTCTGGCTCTGGCCAGCCGGTAATTAAAAACCCTCTTCTCTGGGGTGAGGGTCCTCTGGGGTAATGGCCTCATCATGTGATCACCCAGACCAAATGCTTCATCAGCTATAAAAACAAATGGGAGTCCTTCCACGTTCTCTTCAGCAGGTGGCAATCCCAAGCCACCACTCTGGAGACATCCGTAGGGGCAAAGACTCCACCATCCGACATCCGGCCATTCTTCCCCATGTCCACATAGAGAAACTCATATGTCGCCGACACCACCGCCATCAACACGATACTATGAAACCCCTCATAGTTAAAATAGTATAACTCCGAATGGGGTGGTGGGATGATGTGGACGTGTTTCCCATCGATTGCCCCTCTGCAGTTGGGAAAGTCCCAATGATGAGCAAAATGGGAGGCCACAGTCTGCCATTCCTGTGGTGTTAAAGGAAACTGAGGAGTCAAACCAAAAAAAAAAAAATTAGTAATTTTGCACATAAACATTGCAAGCAGATTAGACACAAACATTCTTGGCCAACATCAGTATAACATTTATTTTAAGGAGTATTTAAAGACAAAAATATAAGGTCCACTTATCAGATTCCTCACCCCCTCTGATGGCCCATTGTAAAAATTTTAGGGGGGGTTCTAAATGAGTTTGGGAGCCAACAAAAAGCCTCTGGCACTCTGCCTTAATTTAAGGACAACAATAGCATTTGGACACATTTTAGGGGGTGTTTAAGGTAAAGTACTACAATGGAGCTAACAAAAAACATTGTTAAGTGACTAGGCTAGGTGTATATGGGCCCAGGATAGCATGCTGGGGAGGTTAGTGAAGGCAAATATGCATGAAGGACAAAAAAGGAACATTAAAAGATTACAGCATGCGTAAGGATAAAGAGGACATTCGCAGCATATTACAGTCAAGGTAATTATGGAATGAAGAAAGAAATACAATACATTAGCAAACATTAAATACATATAATGTGATGTTAAAGGAGAAGAGTTACCCTAATATAGTCCTTCTGCAGGACCTGAATGATGGCAGAACAGGTCTCTGGAATAATGATCCCCAGAGCCTGGGGGGAGTTGCCTGTAGAGAACTTGAGGTCCTGTAGACTTCTCCCCGTCGCCGAGTACCGCAACGTGGCGACAAGCCTCTGTTTGGGAGTGATGGCTTGCCGCATGCAGGTGTCCTGCTTCGTAATATAAGGGGTGAGCAAAGCCAACAAACGGTGAAAAATGGGGTCTGTCATCCGGAGAAAATTCCTGAAATCATTAGGGTTATGCTCCTGGATCTCCCGCAGCAAAGGCATATGAAAGAATTGGTCACGCTGGAGTAAACAATTCTTGGTCCATGAACTCCTCCCCACCCTATTCATGGACTGGGCTTGGGTCAAAGTAAGAACCCCAACACCAAGCCCCTGCACAGCACGAACTCTACGACAAGTACGTATTCGCAACAAGGCTTCAAAACAGTCGACTGGTCAGAACGAATTAAACTGAACGCACTGAAGAACAGCAAGGCCTGTGAAGAGCGAGCTGAAAATCAGTAACAAGTAGACAAGAACACACTGAAAAACAGATACAAACTGACTACACACACTGGAAAAACAGATACAAACCCACAAGCACAAACTAAACAGCAGTAAAACGATCTGAAAAAGCACGAGTCTGAAAAGCATGAATCGTCTTTCACCAAACTTCTACTAACACGAGATAAACATGAGATCAGCAGAAGGAGCCCAAAGGGTGGCGCACTGGGTATTGAACTTTTTTCTAGTCCCATTGTACTTGTTGTACGTCACCGCGTTCTTGACAGTCGGAATTTGGTGTGACCGTGTGTACGCAAGACAAGCTTGAGCGGAATCCCGTCGGAAAAACCATCATAGCTTTTTCTGACCAAAATTCCGATCGTGTGTTAACGGCAGTCTAAGTCTAAGAGGCGTGAGCAAGCCTGGGGTGTCAGGAGAACCCCTACCTAGAGGCAAGGAATGGGTCCATGCAGCAAGGTGCTGTTGCCAAGGCAGAGTGAGATGATCATGTAAAGAGCAGTGGTATTGCTGAAGTGAGGACTAGGTGATTTGGTATTTGTTTTTGTTGCCTGTTGTGCTGTGTGAAACTGAAACCCCTTGCATGGGCAACTTTGTGGAGTTTATTTTTATCTGTTTTATTAAAAATGGGCTGACAAGTCTTTAAAACACATTTCAGACTGACAGGGATATCACTAAAAAATGCATCTATTACTGTGCTAACCAACCCCCATTTCAAAAAGGAAAGAATATTATCAACACTAAACATACATTTGGCATAATACCAAAATAGTGCATACAAAAAATGCAACTTAGTATAATATACTGTAAGCTATTTCAAGATATGGAATTATATTGCAGACAAAACGTATTTTGAATGAACCTAAAAGAAGGATATACAAAAAATTAAAAGTCTGATAATGTTATACTGAAGGGAAGGAATGATGTTTGGAATTGTGGTGCCTATATGTGTTAGAGGATTTAGTGCAATGAAAGCATAGTATTTTACCTAAATTAATATTCGTAAGCAGTCATCTGGTTCAGCTCATCAATTGCTTATCCTTTACAATCCTCCTTTTCAGCAAGCAGAGTTGGAATGAAGACTCACACTACACCTTGGCCTTAGCCATACCCACCACTGTGCGCACTACTGTTTCATCAAGCCTTAGAAACTGTCTCTCTGAATATATTTAGACTGTTGCCAAATTCTATACATGCAAAATGTATTATACATGCAAATAAAGTTATATCCAGATTGTGGGCTTTCGACCACAAAGTAAAGGGAAGACCAAAATATGGATGGATCTGCAGCAAGCCAAAGCATCAGGGGTCTATTTAGACCAATTTTGCCTCCATAAAGCCGATCTGTCACTAAAAAGCCATATACTGTCACACAAAGCTCTTTTCAGCCACTTTGTGATAGTAAAAAAATAAATAAAAAAATAAAATAAAAACATAACAAATATGTCAGCATCAGTTACTGGGGGGATTAGAACTTAGAATGTTAACAGCAGTAGTATAACTACCATTACAGAAGCCCACATGGCTGCTTCAGGTTCTGGGGGCAGGGTAGGATGATTAAGACAAGGTAGAATTTAACTGGAGACTTTATTACAGTGCCTATAGGAAAGCCTCACTCCCTATGTGTTTTATTTTAGTGTAGCTATGTCAGGGGCACAATCATTTTATATGGTTTTGTTGGGGGCATTGCCATCGGCCACCAATGTAATGGGGAAAGTGACACTGGTACTAATCTAAGCCTACAGTAAAGTTCTTAGTTTAGGCCCTGGGTCAAATGGCTACTTGTATGGTCATTATGGTGTTGTAGAGTTGCTGTATTTTCTGCCTGGGGGTGAGCAGCATTACAATTTTGCTATGGTGCCCTGCATTTTCAATATGTGCTCCTGATCAGAAGCTCATCAAGCTTGTGTAAAGGATGTATTAAACTTTCTAGTGATAGAATTGGTGCAGAAGCTTACCATGGCTGCAGTTACTTCACCTGTAAAAGATATGAAACATATTTAACATGCATATTGTTATTGTTCCATACTTGATACATGTACATGTTTGTGTAGTCTTCCAGACAAAAATACAGTACTTATCTGTTCTGCAACGCACTTATCTGATTGTTCCTTTACACAATACTCTGTTCTGCATACTTAGTGTATTACCTATATGATACTAAAACACCTACTGATCTTTTCTTTTGATATTTGCACTTCAGTTACAGAGCAGCTATAGAGTAAATTAATTTTTTCTTAAAGGCTGTATACACGCTTTAGATTTAAATTTGGATTACTGTATAAATGTTATATGAAGATAACTTACGCTGTCCTTCAGAGGAATCAAGCTCAGATATCTTTTGAGGTGGATGTAGTTCCAATATGTTTGGAGGTGGGACCACATCAAGAGGTCTTGGAGGAAGGGCCTGTTGGTCACCCAAATCTGGCTGCAAATGAAGAGTAATATCACTCTGTCCTTGAATCATAAATGTGTGATGAGTACTGAATATATGGTAACCTTTCCCAGCTGGGCAAATCTCTGTAAAATAGGCTGCACCGTAATGAAAAATGATTAACAGGGCTGAGAGAAAACACAATTTTAAAAACTGCATTAAAGTATTTATAATGTATTTTTAAAGCAATATAAAATCAGTGATAAAGATGTTCATTTTTCATAAATGTATCTTTAAATTACAACAACCTTTAAGTGCATAATCCCTACCTGTCCCCTCTGCAGGACAAACTTCACAATGAGGTCCCCATGCTTTTCCCACACTACAGCAACACAGCTGTTGGGTCATTCGGATAGAAATAGGATGCTGGCACTGTCCATCCGTTCCAACAAGCCTGTAGCAGAGACTTTTCACATCAGACTTCTCCTCTGTGAGAAAGAGTAAGTGTTCAGTCTAACTTTCAACAAAGTAGTGTCACTTTCTTTTTATTGCTTTTCTTGCTAAAGAGAATCAAACTGAACATTTCATTCATGTATATAATGCCTAAAACATTAGCAAAATCTTGTTTAGAGTTAGAAACAGTGGTGACTTATGGTGCCTGGAAATATCTGTTTGAAACTTTAAGTCAATAATGAAGTCCTAGTGCTTGAATCCTATGCCAAGGATGTATAAGGGGGGGGGGGGTCCTGAATATGTTCTGCCCAAGGTGAGATTCAGCCCTGCCTCCTCTTAGCATTAAACCCAAGAGCAGAATTTAAATGTAAGAGTCTCTGTTGTCCACTGATGTTTTGACATTTGGCAGCTTGATGACAGGGAACAGAACTTAAAGTGATTGTAAACCCTTTTTTTAATTGAAATAAATTGGTTTATACCTGAAAGAGAAGTTATAGTGAGTTGTGGCATGAGTGGAAGAACATTCCATCTATCTTAATGAGGTATTCTGTATGTTTTTGCTATATGTGAGAGAGATGTGCCACCCGTGTTACTATATCATGAACCAGGGCCGGATTAAGAGCATCATGGGCCTGGTGCTAAGAATTTTGGTGGGCCTTTTTATGAAAATAAATAAAATGCAAACGCAAACAATTTTTTGTTAAAACAAATTAAATTAAAGAGAGAGAGGGGTGTGAGAGAGTGGTTGAGAGAGAGGGGGGGCGGGGTAGGGAGATAGGGGGCTGAAAGAGAGGGGATGAGAGGGAGGAGGAAAGAGAGAGAAAGGGGGTGAATGAGAGAGTGAGGGTGAGAGAGAGGGGACAAGAGAGAGGGGGGGGGGTGAGAAAAAGGGGAATAGAGAGAGGGTGAAAGAGAGAGAGGGTGGTAGGAAAGAGGGGGTTGAAGGGGGTGAGAGAGAGAACGGGGTGAAAGAGAGGGGATGAGAGAGAGGGGGGGTGAGGGGTGAAAAAGAGAGAGAGGGGGAGTGAGAGTGAGGGGGTGGGTCTGTGGGGGCAGAGTAGAGTACAGCAGAGTACATTACACGGGGGGAAATAGTACAGTACATTACATGGTTGGCACAACACATTACATGGTGGATACATGAATACAGCACATTTAATGGTGGGCAAAGCACAGCACATTACATGGTGGACTCAACACAAGATAGTGGGCACTGCACAGCACATTCAGTAGTGAGCATGGCACAGCATATTACACGGTGGGCACAGCCCTATACAGCACATTACATGGTAGGCATGTACGACACAGCACAGCACATTACTTTGTGAGCACAGCACATTAAATGGTGGACACCGCACATGACATGGTGAGCCCTGCACAGCACATTCCATTGTGGGTACTGCACGGCACATGCCATGGTGGACAATGTACAGCACATTACATGGTGGGTACAGCATATTACATGGTAGGCACTGCATGGCACAGCACATAACATGGTGGGCACAGCACATGACATGGTGGGCACTGCACATGACATGGTGGGCACTGCATGGCACAGCACATTACATGGTGGGTACAGCACATTACATGGTGGGCACTGCATGGCACAGCACATGACGTGGTGGGCACAGTGCATTACATGGTGGGCACTGCATGGCACAGCACATAACATGATGGGCACAGCACATTTCATGGTGGGCAATGCATGTGACAAGATGGGCACTGCACATTACATGTAAGAAACTGCAGATGACATGGTGGTTCTGAATGGCACAGCACATTACATGGTGGGCACTGCAAATTACATAGCGGGCATTGCAAGGCACAACACATGACATGGTGGGCATTGCACATGACATGGTGGGCACTGCATGACACATGACATGGTGGGCACTGCACATTACATGGTGTGCACAGCACATGACATGGTGGGCACTGCAAAGCACAGCACGACATGGTGGGCACTGCACATTACATGGTGGGCACTGCAAGGCACAGCACGACATAGTGGGCACTGCACATCACATGAAGAGCAATGCAATGCACATTACATGGTGGGCACTACAATGTAAAGCACATGACATGGTGGGCACTGCAATGTAAAGCACATGACATGGTGGGCACTGCACATAACATAGTGAGCACTGCAATGCACAGCACATGACATAGTGGGCACATCACATTACATGGGGGCACTGCAATGCACAGCAAATGACATAGTGGGCACATCACATTACATGGAGGCACTGCAATGCCCATGGCATGACATGGTGGGCACAGCACATGACATGGTGGGCACTGCAAGGCACAGCACAACATGGTGGGCACTGCACATTACATGGTGGGCACTGAAATGCACAGTACATGACATGGTGGGCACACCACAGTGCATGGTGGGCACTGCAATGCACAGCACATGACATGGTGGGCACTGCACATTACATGGTGGACATTGCAATGCACTGCACATTACATGGTGGGCACTGGGCCCAAGAGAGCACATTGCATGGGGGGGAGCAGCAGTCTGTCCCCTAGAACAATAATTATACAACACTTCCCCTAACGAGTTTACTAACCTTCTCTCAATAGCATGGGAGATGCCCTTCCTCCCGGGCTCCTGCTGGTTAGGATGACATCAGTGCCCCTCCCCCAGACAGCTCCAAGACACTGAGGATCTGTGTAAGTGTAACAGATCTTGTGATAGGAGTCAGGCATCGGCAGAGACAGGACTCGGCTGCACTGATTAACTCTTGTTATGTGTGCACAGAGGGCTCCTCTTCCTTCAGAAAGGCACACAGATATTGACAAGCCACTGGCATGGGCCTATATTGAGGGAAGGGCCTGGAGCTGCAGCTCCACTAGTCCCTAGGTTAATCCGGCCCTGTCATGAACAATTGAATTAGTGGGTGCAATGTCAGGCTCCTGCAGACTGTCAGTGTAGCTGTGCTGTAATTATCAAGACCTGTTTGTGCCTGTTCTCCATCTTATAGGCTTAATTAAGGGCACTTAAGAAGTATTGCAAGACGGCGATTATATCCTGCACACACTCAAGCGTTGTTTTTCTCTTATATATGGTAATAGTCTAAGATTGTAAGGTTTGACACAGACAATAAAGTTAAGTCCAATGAGCTGCCAGCCTACACCTAGAGACTTATGACTCCTGTAAATTCATCTTTTTACTACTATTAAAGGCTGAGCCCATGGTCACGGGGTATGACTCCTCGCTTGAATTGATACCTATGAAAAAAGCTTCTTCCTTGCTACAGACTGGGAGTCTTGATTGACCTAAGGAGATTTTCTTGACATCGTGGAGGCTCGTCTGGGATCTGACCATCGGGTGCCATTGTCCATGGACCTCCAGAATGACCTAAAGAGGGGCCAATCGGAGACCGGATATTTGGTCTGAGGTCCAGATCCGTTACCCGTAGATATTGTTCTCCTGCTCCAAGTAAGGTAAGAATCTTTCTTTTGGCTTATAATTGTAGGTGAAATAGCAGCATTTTGTGGTCTTTGTGTAGCGGTGATTTTTCCTATATATGATAGTGATAGTATTAGTCACGTTGTTTTTCTTTGTGCTCTTTCTTGGTTTAATTACATTAATTGAGAGAGAATAAGAGTACCGGTGACCCCAGTAGGATTCTCTAGAAGGAATCTCTGGGGTGCTGAAGACAGGGCCATTTGGACCGGGGCCAAGGTAACTAGAATGGAGTCCTCTGCCTAGGTAGAAAAAGACAGTTTTGTCAGAAGAGAAGAAATATTGTAAGTCAGAGCTGTATTGTTAGAGTTGTCCGGACATCTAAAAATGTACTTCCTCTTTTGTGTGAGTGCACGCGCAATGTATGTGTGAGTGATTTCTGATCAGATGACTAATCTTACTGTTTCTATTTCAACTAAATGCACTCTCTGTGGTGAAAAAGGTTAAGGTATAAATTGTTTTTTTATATTTCCTGTTGTTTGGGGAGTTTTGACTTTCTGTTTGTTATATATATATATATATATATATATATATATATATTTATATATATATATATATATATATATTTTGGCAGGGTCCGAGAGAGGAATTACCAGTCTTGTATTCTAAACTCAAAATGGAAGCAAAAGAAACAGAGACATGGGGAACAACATCTGTAAAGGGGGATGTGCCTGTCTCTGCTGCTGCTGCATCCCCGGAACTCCCTTAGAGGGAGAGAAAAAAAGTTTATGCATAAAAAGGACCCAGCAACTGCTAAATTCGCTGTATTCACTGCTGCATCCTAAGTGGGAAAAGAAGTTTTGGTTTAATACCAAGCTTAATGTTAAAGGGAGTAAAGAACTAGTTGAAAAAATTAGCAAGATTGCACCTAAGCAACAAAAAAAGTATGATTTGGGTGCGGCTCAAAACTGGTTAGAACAAGCTAGAATTTGTGCTCAGGGAGTGTCTAAGAGGAAGTTGTAAGGGTGCCTCCCCCTCTTAGACAAGGAAGATGAGAACACCATATTTTTCCAAAGGTCCCCCCCTCAAGCCCCACTGCAGCAGCCCCTATATGTAGCCCCAGAAGTGGTCCCTCTTACTCCACATACATCCACCCCCTTAGACGGGACACTCCCCCTGAACAAAACCGAGCTCCGCTTCCACCCATCTCTCACTGGCCTGTCGCTCCAGAGTCTGGAGCCTAGTGCTCATGGTCTTACTAGGAGCCCATTCTTAGATCTGACTAAGATGAGTAGATCGTAGCGATGGGGCGTGACCGGATGGTGAGGTGAGAGAGGATGCCGTGACTGAACCCAGCCCTCCCCCCTCGCTCCTTCACTGACATCCGCCGCAGTGTGATCCAGGAGACCTGCCGCTGAATGCTCGGAGCGTTGAGCGAAGCCGCCGCGGAAGTGACTAGCCGCCGCACCGAGCCGGACCAGCTGCACGGCGCTCTCCCGGGGGAAACATCGGTGGCGCCTGTCCCAGTGAGAGTGGGAGGCGCCGTTACCTGGGATTGAGCAGGCGGCGCTGGAAACCCCCTGGAGGGCTCAAGCAGCAGAGGATCCCGCACCGAGCACCAGAGGGGTGAGTCAGTGGCTGTGTGCACATTTACATCCAGCACATCAAGAAGCAGAGGATCCCACCTGGAGCACCAGAGGGGTGAGTCAGTGGCTGTGTGCACACTCACATCTAGCACATCTTTAATATAAAGGCTCACCAGGAAAAAGACATCATTGCTGTTATTAACAGAACACTATTGGAAATGTCAAGAAAGAAGGGGATGGAGGACGGGCCAGCCCAACAAGGTACAGGGGCCCTTGGAACCCACAGTGCTAAGGAGAAGGGGAACCAAGTAGCCACTAAGCTAGAGCACTTCGCGCATACCCCAAATCAAACCCCTAATAAACCCAGCAGCATAGGGGGGGGCAACAACAAGCGGGCCATCCTGGGAGGAGAAGTCAGACGAAGGAAAATGGGACTTTGGCAGCTACACCATCAGTTATACCATCGGCAGGTCCAGCAGCAAGAGGGATCCTGGATAAGCAACAGGTTCTGGGCCTGGAGGGGGCGGTAGGGGGAGGCCAGGATAGCCCGGTAAATGAGAGAGAGCCATCCCTGCATGACATTCCTGTAGCCGTCAACACTTGCAAGCAATCAATCAACGCGCTGTCTGAGCAACTTAAAGGCATTAAAGATGAGTTGCTCTCGGTTAAGGGGGAAGTGCGTATAGTCTGTACCCGGACAACAGCGCTCGAGGAGAGGTTTAGCCAAATGGAGGACGATGTGTATCCATTAAAACAAGAGGTAGCACTTATGAAAATTCAATTAAAGGACTGTTTGCAGAAAATGGACAGTATGGAGAACAGGCTACGCAGAGAGAACCTGAGGGTAATCGGGCTCCCAGAGGGATGTGAGGGGAATAACCCCATTCAATTTATGGAGGACTGGCTGAGGGAGAAACTCGGCAGGGACTCATTCTCTAAAACTTTTGCTATTGAGCGCGCACACAGAATAGGCCCTAAAGCTTTGGCTCCAGGAGGTCACCCTAGGCCCTTCATTTTTAAGCTTCTATGTTTTCGGGATAAAGTCACTATCTTACAGAAAGCAAGAGAGTTGAGGAATATTCAGCATAATGGAGCCAGGATCTCAATCTACCCAGATTTTTCCCCCGAGCTACAGAGACAAAGAGCTAAATTTGGAGAATGTAAACGGAAGCTTCAACAACTCAGAATCAATTATGTGCTCTTGTTCCCAGCAAGATTGCGTGTCTCAGCTCTGGGGGAGGTTAGGTTTTTCTCTACCCCCAATGAAGTGTCAACCTGGCTAGAGAACAATGAAGAGAGAATCAGGCGAGATGAAGGAAGTTAGGCGTCTTTTGGGACTTCTGCCTGTTTTGTTTCCCTTTTCTATGGTGTCCTACTCTTCCCCGGCTTTTTTTTGGTTTATTGGATTTTTGCTTTTTTTGATGATGTAAATTGGGAATGGAGTGGGGGAGGGGGGGAGGGGGGGATTAAAATAAATGAAATTATAATACACTAATAGAGATAAATACACAAATTACACACATAGTAATAAGCACAAATATTCTTAAGGGGAATGTCCCTCCCTACTGGGTTTGGTTCACGGTTTTTTTCTTTTTCTCACGCCTCAAAAGGGTTTTTGAAGGTCACAATAGAAGCTCTAGGGATAGGCCCAAAAGTGGGCACGGGGGAGGGGTGTGGGTGGGGGGGTGAGGGGGGGTGGAGGGGGGAGAAAGGGAGGGAGGCCGGGTGGGAGAGGGGGTATGGGGGGTGGGGGGTGGGGGGGAAGATGCATGAACACAATCAGAGAGGGAAGATAGGGAATGTTGTTGTGAGAGGATGTGAGTGGATCCAGGTTGCCAGTTTAAAGGGACGGGAAAAAGATAGGGTGGTATATGGTATATTCCCCTACTGTATGTACAACGAGGGAGGGTCTGATAAGAGACCAGAGCATTGCAAAGACACTAGACCTAACGGCCCATGAGCATCGAAAGAAGGGGTGGTAGAATCCCGGATACGGGAAAGCGGATTAATATATGCTCATGGAACGTTAGGGGGATAAAGGATAAACTCAAAAAGCAGGTAATTTTTTCAATAGCTAAAAAGGAGAACATCAAGATACTCTGCCTCCAGGAGACCCATTTGGTAAAAGACACAACTGAAACTTTAAGTAACAAGCAGTTTCGCATACAGTTTCATTCCACTCACTCATCATATTCAAGAGGGGTGAGTGTACTGATAAGCACAGATCTGGTTTTCTCCTGTGGGCAGAGCAGATTGGATGAAAATGGAAGGTACATCTTTCTCTCTTGCTTAATAGAAAATAAAAGATACATATTGGCCAATGTGTATATCCCCCCCCCCCATTTAGCACGCAAGTAATGGAAGACTTAGCCAAGTTCATAGCAGATTTCCCTGGGACCCCGGTAATAGCATTGGGAGACTTCAATATGACGATGAACAGGAGCATAGATAGGTTTCCGCCAAGGCAGGGAGCTGGAGTGGTCAACAGGAGCCCCCTTTCGCAATACTGTGACGAAATAGGGCTGGTGGATATCTGGAGGAGGAGGCATCCTGGAGAGAGGCAGTATTCATGCCACTCCAGGACCCATGCCACCTTATCCAGAATTGACCTTGTACTGGGCAACGAGGAGGCGCTAAACGTAGTGGAGGAAATAACTTATGAGCCGAGAGGTGTCTCGGACCATACGCCAGTTATTATCTCCGTGAAGGTAGGGGGGCAATACAACAGTGGGAGCTGGAAGATTAACCCTTTTTGGCTTGAACTTATAGGAGAGGAAAAAAAAATGATGGAGGGGCTGCTAGAGTTCATTAATATAAATATAGGTTCGGCCCCACTGAGGGTGGTTTGGGACTCCCTGAAGGCATACCTTCGAGGAGTTTTAATTCAGAGAATCGCCTATGTTAAAAAACAGTCACAAGCCGAGGAACAGGGAGCCAAAGAAAATGCAAGGCGGGCGGAGGCGCACTTTGTGACAATACCAACCCAAGCTAATTATGACTGTTGGGTGAGGAGACAGGAAGAGTATAGCAGGGTACTCCGAGAGAAGATGGAGAAGATTAGATCTTTTCAGAGGCGGAGCTTTTTCAGAGAAGGAGAACGAATTGGGAAAGCCCTGTCTCTGATAATTAAGGCAAACGGCCCCCCGAGTGCGGTGCCAGCAATTGAGGGGAGGGAAGGAGTAATAAGGAAAAATACCCCAGAAATAATTGAAGAGTTCAGGACATACTTTGAAAAGCTATATAGCTCCTCCAGGGAGAACGTAGAGGGGGAAATGCAGGGCTTCTTTGAAGGGTTGGGGATAATTCCGATATCAAATGAGGACCAGGAAATGTTGGATGCCCCACTGACTCTCAAAGAACTACAAAGGGCTGTTGGAGACATGGCGGCTCCGGATGGCCTGCCCATAGAATTATTTAAAAAATACGGGGAGGTATTGCTACCCTTATTACTGGAGGTATTCAACGGAGCTAGGGAGGAAGGGGCCCTGCCCCCATCTATGTCAGAAGCCATAGTAATAATCCTGCTAAAAGAAGGGAAGAACCCAACAGATATGTCTTCATATAGGCCCATCTCGCTCTTGTGCTCGAACGTGAAGATCTTGGCCAAAGTACTAGCCGCTAGGCTGAATAAGATAATCCCCAAACTAATACACACAGACCAGACCGGGTTCATCCCGAACAGATCTACAAGCACGAACATAAGACGGGTATACCTCAATATGCAGATCCCGATAGAAAACAGCGGTAGGAGAGCAATTCTTTCATTAGACGCAGCCAAGGCCTTCGATTCTCTGGAATGGCATTATCTATGGAAGGTGTTGGCAGAATATCAGTTTGGCCCCGGTTTTGCTCAGTGGTTAAGACTGTTATATAATAACCCGAGGGCCAAGGTGAAAATCAACGGGCAGTGTTCAGAGTGGTTCCAGTTGAGCAGGGGTACGAGACAGGGGTGTCCCTTGTCCCCCCTGCTCTTTGCCCTTGCAATTGAGCCTTTAGCGGTTGCTCTGAGGATGGCACAGGGTGTACAAGGGTTTAGGAGGAAAAGAGGGGTGGACAAAGTGGCCCTGTATGCCGATGACATTCTGCTGTTTTTGGCGGATACGCAGGATTCACTGGAAACAGCTATGGGGATAGTAAAAGAGTTTGGCGCCTTCTCTGGGCTACTGGTTAACTGGGAGAAATCAGTGATCCTGCCCGTAGACGCCCTGAGCGGGCCTCTTCCCCACCAGGCATCCCAAGTTCAAGTGGTCAGGCAAATGAAATACTTGGGGATTAATATAACTAGAGATCCAGGACAGTACATATCCGGAAATTTAGTCCCATTGATGAAAAAGCTGAAGCAGAAGTGTCAAGTGTGGAAACGCCTGCCCCTCTCGGTCGCCGGGCGCTGCAACCTGATTAAAATGGTTTGGTTACCCCAAATCTTATACGTCCTGCAGAACTCTCCCGTTTGGATTCCCAAGCATTGGTTCAAAAAAATGGACAGTGTGTTTAGGGAGCTCATTTGGAAAAATGGGGTGGCCAGGATCGGGTTGCGGGCGCTGCGGTGACCAGAGGGGAAGGGTGGCCTGGCAGTACCTGACCCGTGGGGCTACTTCTTGGCAGCCCAATTGCAACAAATGGGAGGCAGCAGTAGGTTAGGAGAAGATGGAGCGGGGGATAGCATTTTGTTGAATGACACCAGACACGATACAATCGTAGAGGGATTAGAGGCAGATTCATTCTGTACTAATTGCCCCACCACCCAGATGATGGTTAAAGTCTGGGTACAAGCCAAGAGAACCTTGGGATACATTGGTTTTGCAGAATTTTCGCCACTCTGGGATAACAACAGCCTCAATGAGCTTAAAAAAATGGGGCGTTTTGAGGAATGGGTATTCATTACCTGGCACAGGCATACAGGGCGGGGAGGTTGAAGTCCTTCCAGGAGCTTGTAGAGGAATATGCGATCTCTAACAGGTCATTTTACAGATATCTGCAAATTAGGCATGCCCTGGAGGCACAATTTGGGAGGGAGGCGCCAGTGTGGTGCGAAATGGCCTCTTTGAGAAAGCTGATCGATGCAGGCTCCACGAAGGGGTTGATCTCGGATATGTATGGATGCTTGAAGGCAGTAGCCCAGGAAGGACCGGTGGAAAATAAAAACAGAATCAAATGGGAAAAAGATGTGGGAGTACTGTCGGATGACCAATGGGAGTATGTCCTGGCATCTGGGCCCAGGGTCACTCTCTCTCCCTCACAAGTGATGTCTCACCTGTATTTATCTTATAGGGCATACTATACACCCCTGAAATTATTCAAGTGGGGTAAGAGACCCGACCCGAAGTGTCAAAGATGTGGAGGGGGGAACGGGGATTTGATCCACATGTTCTGGCGATGCCCCAAACTGCATAGATACTGGGAAGGAGTGGTGGGAAAAATAAACCTGGTGTTTGGGACATCGCAAAGGTTGGAGGCGAGAGAGTGCCTGCTGGGACTGATGGGGGACGGAGGGACCTCAAGGGATACTCAGACGGCAAGAGTTAGATGCCTGTTTCAGGGGAAAAAGCTCATTGCACAATACTGGCAGAGGAAGGAGGCTCCGACGGTGACGGAATGGGAGAATGCAGTAAGGGAGGTGATTTGCAGGAAAAAGTACATTTATAAGAAGAGGGGCAACTACAAGAAATTTGTGAAGATCTGGAAAGCATGGCTGGAGTGGGAGGGGGTAGGGCCGGAGGAGGAGGTGAGGTGAGGATGGTACGAGTTGAGACTGGCGTAAGGTGTATGTGAGGGTGAACGGCGGGTGAGTGACAACGGGGGGGGGGAGGGGGGGAAGGGGAGGAGGAGTGGGGGGGTAAAATGAGGGGAAAAGCGAAGAAACCTTTTTATTTCTCCTTTTTGAAAGAAAAAAAAAAAAAGATGAGTAGATCATTACAGGATACCCTAGCCGAAGGACTCAAAAAGCTAGGGAAAAGATTTCTGGACTGAGAAGATAAGGATAGACATCCACCCTGCAGATAAGGAGATGGAGATGGTAGCTTTATAGCATCAATGATAGAAGTCCCCAACTCTAGGACTGGACACCCCATACCAGGTGGAGTTGGCGACTATCCCGCCACTATGATGGTTTATCAGCCGTGGACTAAAAGTGATGTACAAAAGGCCACGGAACATATAAGACACCCAAAACTTGGTCCAGGAGAATTTGCGGAAAATATCAGAAGTTTGAGAGACAGTTATAGATTAAATGGAATAGAAGTAGAGAGAGCATTGAGAATTTTGGGATCAGATTGGGCTACTGTGAAGGGAGACTGGGACCCTCTACAGGCTGCCCCTGCAGTCAGCCAGTGGAGGGAGCCACTTGGGCCAGACCATGCAGATCTTACTCTCCGGTTAGATGCCCTACTTCAAAGATGCACAGCTAGATGGGTACAGAGGACAGATTGGCAAAAAATGAACATGGCTACACAGGAATCAAATGAGACTGTGGAACAATACCTAATTAGACTTAGGGAAATTTTCAAAGTGTATTCAGGATTGCCAGAAGATGATAATGCAAACAGTGCCTATCAACAGCAACTTAAGATCACTTTTGTTAATGGACTAAAGAAGGAACTGGGTGGTTATATTACTAAGTACATGGTGACATATAGGACAGCCGGGGTACTAGATGTACTGCCATTGGCTAAGCATTTTGAGAAGTATCTTAGAGAAAAGGCAAAAAAAGAATGTTAAGGTTAAAAAGTTTTTGCAAGGTGAAAATGGGGTAAGAGAAGAGGAAGAATATACCCTAAAGGGTAGACCCCCAGGCCCGAGAAGAGGAAGAGGTAGAGGGAGGCTCAGAGATAGAGGGCATAAGGGTAAAGGGAAGAGCAGGTAGACAGGATGGTTTTAAGCCATTGACATGCTGGACATGTGGTGGACAGGGACACATTGCTAGAGATTGCCCTGAAAACCCAGGACCAGCATGGAAACAAGACTGACTAGAGAATGTGTGTTTGGGATATTTGGCTGAGATGAGTTATGTCAGATCATTGTCCCAGATAGATTTGTTGGTAAAAGGAAGACTAGTGAAATTTTTGGTGGATTCTAGAGCATCTAGAACCCTGATACATCCAGCTGATATACCCTGTGTTACTATATCTGAAAAGTCCATCACAGTCCAGGGCGTGGCAAGACTGGGTGAGAGCCACTGTCAAGTTATGTCACCAATGAGGACCCTGGCACAGGGGTCAAAATAACTACACGTGTCATAATGTCAACAGTATGTCCTGTTAACTTATTGGGAAGAGATCTAATGTCAGCCATGCACATATTCATCTGTGCAAAGGATAGAAAGTTCCAAGTGAAAATAGGAAGTGAGGCGAAAACAAAGGACGAGGCTCATTACTATTATTCACTTGATGTAAATTTAGCAAATCCAGGTTCAAAACTCTATGTTTCCCTAATGTGTGAAGAGACTAAAGAGATGTCTCAGGGTTTCAGTTCCAGGTAGAAGAGGCAGTTCATGGCACCATGCACTTTAGAATAGAAAAGGCACCAGACAAGCCCTATGCTAGATCCTTCTTCACACCAAAAGAGTCAAGTTTACAGCTCACCAATCTGTACTGGAATGAACAGGGTTACTGTGCTATGGCTTGTAGCCTACCTCCTGAAAGAAAACCACAATTCAGAGAAGTGACTTTCCCTGGCAAAGCCTAAAGCAGCCCAATGAAAAGACCTAGCCCTTTTGTTAAGGGGTGCCAGGAAATTAAGGACCGGGAGCCCTATGGGCCATTTCATGATGTCTTCTGGAGTCCCCGTGCTAAAGCATTCTGTAAAAAAACAAATGGTAGCTCGATAATCACTGTACCCAGAGCCCACATATGGGAGTCAGTTACACCCTGATTCCTATTCATGACTATGGAACCAAGTCCATACCCTGAACTTGATTCCTTGCCAAATACTCTGTGGTCAATGGGGCCAGCAGATGTGGGTTTAATGAAAGGAGTACAGCCAGTCACAATCACTCCTAAATCCCACCATAGACCTCAACAAGCACAGTATCCCTTAAAAAAGTAAGCAGAGGAAGGGATAGAACGTGTAATATCCTCCCTGTTTGCTGCAGGTATTATTAGGCCTTGCCCTGACAACCCTTGCAATACTCCTCTGTTCCCCGTAAAAAAGACCCCTCCCTCAGTAGGCTGGAGACTAGTACAAGACCTACAAAAGGTAAACCAGGCTGTGGTTCCATGAGCACCAGTGGTACCTGACCCACATACCCTCCTGAATGAGTTAAGCCGCGTACACACGGGCGGACTTTTCGACTGGACTGGTCCAACGGACTTTCCGACGGACTTTTGACGGACTTCCAATGGACTTTTTAACGAACGGACTTGCCTACACACGATCACACCAAAGTCCGACAGATTTGTACATGATGACGTACAACGGACTAAAATAAGGAAGTTGATAGCCAGTAGCCAATAGCTGCCCTAGCGTCGATTTTTGTCCGTCGGACCAGCATACAGACGAGCATATTTCTTGGTCTGGTGGAGTTACGTCGTAAAGATTTGAAGCATGTTCCAAATCTAAAGTCAGTCCGACTTTCGACAGAAAAAATCTGCTGAAGGTCCAATGAAGCCCACACACGATCGGATTGTCTGCCGGACTCGGTCCGTCGGACCAGTCCGGTCAAAAAGTCCGCTCGTGTGTACGCTGCATTAGACCTGAAAAGTATGTTCTTCTCAGTAATTGACACAAGCAATGCTTTCTTTAGCATTCCTATACATCGGGACCACCAGTTTTGGTTTGCCTTCACCTATAAAGGAAAAAGGTACACCTTTACATGAATGCCCTTAGGGATACTGTGAGTCACCTACCATTTTCTCACAAGAGATGGTCTCAAACCTAGCCAAATTCCAACCTCCGGAAGGGAGCCAGCTGCTGCTGTATGTCGAAGACACACTTTTGGCATAAAAAAATTTGAAAAAGTGCAGAATAGATACTCTGGTTCTACTCACATTCCTCCATGACCAAGGACATAAAGTAAACAGAGCAAAACTTCAATTATGGTCGGAAACAGTAAAATACTTGGGATACAATGTATCTCATGTAGGCAGGAGCTTGGATGAAGCCCGAATCCAAGCCATATTACAGGTTCCCAAACCTCTGACAAAGAAACAAATGATGTCCTTTCTGGGGTTGGACAATTTCTGCAGGGCCTGGGTCTCTAACAATTCCACACTGACAGCACCTTTGGTAGAGTTGATCCATGGAACCCCTATGGCACCTCAGGACAACATAACATGGACTGAACAGACTGTAAATAAATTTTCTGAATTAAAAAGGGTCCTTGCAGGCTCCTCAGTGTTAGGTTTACCTATCTATGACAAACCATTTGTGCAAACATTAGAATCAAGAGAAGGACATATGACTTCAGTGTTGACCCAGGATCATGGTGGATGACAGAGACTGATAGCTAACTATTCTACCAAACTAGACAGTATTGAAAGAGCGCTGCCACCCTGTGTACAAGCCATAGTGGCAGCAGTGGAGGCAATCAATGCCTCTGCTTCTATAGTATTATACCACCCTCTCAAGGTACCACATGCACTATCTGTGATCCTATTACAGCAAAACATCTCCCATCTCAGCCCATCCAGACAGTAAATTGTAGTTAGGGCTGTATCTGGCTTGAGGTAAGATGTGTGATTGTATGTAGCCTCTCGGGTATATTCGGGGTCTTTTAAACTGAAAGGGTTATCATGTGGTTTACTCAGTCCGCGTTTGTAGTGGATTAACAGTTTAGGATATTGATTATATGGGGTGTTGCGTCATTGTTATCCTGTTCAGGTCATTGATGGTGGGTTTATCAGGGGGGTGTAGGCGGGGAAGAAAGGAGGGAAACTATAATGGGTATATTTCTAAATAGGTTGTTTCAGGAATGGGAAAGGGGTCGATGACATGGGTGTCTCTGAATGAGAAGTGTAGGTAGGGGGGCATAGAAGGAGGGTGGAGGTTGAGGTTGGGAAAATTTGGATATGAGGGGTGTTTTGTGGGTTTGCATTAGTGGTAGTCTCCTTGCTTCCCCACTCCAAAGGGGCTTCTTACAAGGTCCGCTTCTGCGTTATGGGTATCAGGTGGTTCTATGAGCTTAGTATCTTTGGAAGTAGTGTCAAAAGATAGTTAGATGATGTAGGTGTGCACCGTTGTGTAGTTTGGTTTGTCCTGAGTCAGATCTTTAGTGGTTCTGGGAGTAAAGTAGTGAAAATTCTGATGTCGTTTGGTAATGTTTCCAACACGCCCATTTATTATTAAATTTGTTGGGTGAGTCTCTCGCTATGTGAATTAGTTCTTCCATGTCAGCAGTCCTATTGATTCTCTTGAACCAATCTTTAATTGAAGGGGAAGTTTGGGATTTCCAATGTACCGGTACACATTGTTTTGCTGCATTTACCATGTGCATCGCTAACAATTTGTGGTAAGTTCAGTGTGATAGCTTCGAGTGGTGCAGGAGAAATTGTGAGGGTGTTTTGTCTAGGTCAAAGGTAGTGACTTGAGTGGTTATCCTATGGACTTCTGTCCAGAGCTCTTGAATATGAGAGCAGTCCCACTAGATGTGGAGTAAGGTTCCCGTTTGCTCTGAACATCTCCAGCAGTCCTCTGGGATTGCTAGGTTAAATTTATGTAGCAAGGCCGGTGTACGGTACCAGCAAGTTTGGATTTTAAATCCATTTTCTTGAGTAGATAGATCCCTTATGGATATTAAGATAAATTTTTTTCACATTCTCTTTCCCATGCAGCACACATTGTTGAGTCATTTGGTTTATGGCCTCTGAAGAGAAGGGAGTGTG
Organism: Aquarana catesbeiana; assembly: GCF_042186555.1. Taxonomy (NCBI): domain Eukaryota; kingdom Metazoa; phylum Chordata; class Amphibia; order Anura; family Ranidae; genus Aquarana; species Aquarana catesbeiana. Next base: position 172,079,183 of record NC_133334.1, on the reverse strand, counting down.
TAGTCAAGATCAAATGTGTCTGGGGTGACTTTTGAGAGCAGAGGTGTTCAAAAGGAGCCAGTTGTCTGGAACAGGTAGATTTTCTGTCAAGTTTTCGTAAGTGTGTGATCATGAAATACATCCATTCTGGTATCTGAGGTTTGTCATGTCTCAAAGAGAGGTGGGATGTTGAGCAAAGTTTCTCTTGGTCTTGAAAGTTGTGGGCTAAAACTCAGCTCTGCACTAAGAAATTGGCATCCATGCCTGGGGGGAAGTCCGGGTTCAGTCTAATTGGGGTCAATTGCAGGTCTTGTGAAAGCTTTGTATGGTATGGTTAGAGGGTGGAGTTTTGATTCTTAAGGAATATGTCGTTCCAGTATCCAGGGCATCGAGGATTAGTAAAAGATTCCAGCCTAACCCAATCTTTTGTGGATCCATGAAGGTTCCAGTCCAGATATCTGGTCACGTGCACTGCTTTATAGTAATTGATGAGATCTGGCAGGCCTATTTTGTCCTAGATGTTTAGGCAAGGCTAGTTGTGAGTATTTTATCCTAGATTTGTTGCCTCCCCAATGAAGTTGGAGCTTACGTTTCTGTAATTTTTGAAAAAGGCCGGTGGTATTTGGATCGGTATAGTTTGCAGTATATATAGGATTCTTGGTAACGCATTAATTTTCAGAATTGCTGCTCTTCCGAACCAGGAAAACACCGGCTTGTTCCAGTTTTTTAGGTCTTCTGTTTGTTTAGCATTGGTAGGTAATTTTTCATGTACAAGTTTGATCATTTTGCAGGGAGTTGTATGCCTAGGTAGGTGATCTCCTCTGATTGCCACTGGAAGGGGAAATTTTCCTTGCAGTGTGTGACCAAGGACGAAGGCAAGGAAATGTTAAGAGCAAAAGATTTAGTGAAGTTTATTTTAAGATTGGAGATTAGGCCAAATTTTCGAAATTCCTCGAGTAGTACTGGTATAGTGAAGTGCGGATTTGAGAGAAATAGAAGAATGTTGTCCGCATATGCGGCTAGTTTGTATTCCCGTTGCCTGGTAGAAATACCTCTTATGTCGGGGTTTTGTCTTATTGAGCATAGTAGGGGTTCAAGAGTGAGGACAAATAGAATGGGGGAAAATGGACATCCCTGCCTTGTTCCATTGTGGATGGGGAAGGCATTTGACAGGGTGCCGTTAACCCTAATTCTGGCTGAAGGTTTGGCATATAAAGAGAATATGATATTGAGCATGTGAGGACCAAGACCTAAGGTTTTCAGGACTGCAGCCATATAATCCCCGACACTGTCAAATGCCTTCTCCGCATCTAAAGATAGAAAAAAACTTGCCTGTTTGGAAGTTGTCATAAGGTGATGTATGTTGATTGCTTTGATAGTGTTGTCCCTGGCTTCTCTTCCAGGGACAAAGCCGACTTGTTCTCAGGAGATGATTGTAGGGAGTAGTGGTAGGAGTCTATTGGCCAAAATTTTGGAGAAAATCTTTATGTCCACATTGAGTAATGAGATCAGTCTCTAGTTTGCCGGTTGCGAAGGGTCTTTATTATCTTTGGGTATGACTGTAATGTGGGCTTGGAGCATTCCTGGCGTAAGTGGGTTGGAATCAGATAAGAAATTCAATGCTTTTAAGAAGGGTGTGCTTAGTATGTCTAAAAATGTTTTAAAGTAGACAGCGGATAAACCGTCAGGATCAGGGCTTTTGTATCAATAATTCTGCGCTACCCAAAAAATAAAATGAAATGAAATAAAATCAGCAGCTAACACGACCAGTAGGATATAGGCAAGTAACGATAGAACAAAAATATGTGTAGCACTAAAGGTTCAATATGGGGACACTGAAGTCCAACAAAAATATAAAACATCAAAGAAGAGAGAAAAAGTCCTCAATGTGTATATAGAGCATAGTCCACATAGATGTGATGATTTCGTGAGAAAGGCGATTCAAATACGTGACATCCAAGGTGAAAGAATAGAAGAGGCACGCCACCACAGAAAATGGAGAGGCTTACCAGATCTCATGGACCCTAGAGGGCATACGCCCAAATGGGTCAAATCAGGCTTGGGTGATGGGTGATGATGTATATTCCACAGGTATGATGGGGATGGACATCCAGAAATATACCATAGCCTCGTGTGTCCCTCAGGATAAGGTTGAGAAGTAGATGGTAGTATTATAAAATAAGGAGGAAAAAGGCCACATAGCGTAATTCCGTAAACAAAATATCCAAGTTTATTAAAATAAGAAATACACTCACATGTATGTCTTGATAAAAATAGCGCTGTACAGAAAATGGCGGCAGTGGGGTCCTACCCGACGCATTTCGTCCTATTAGACATCGTCTGGGGGGTTGTCTGTATTTCTTATTTTATTTTAATAAATTTGGATATTTTGTTTACGGAATTACGCTATTTGGCCTTTTTCCTCCATGAGATCTGGTAAGCCTCTCCATTTTCGGTGGTGGCGTGCCTCTTCTATTCTTTCACCTTGGATGTCACGTATTTGAATCGCCTTTCTCACAAAATCATCACATCTATGTGGACTATGCTCTATATACACATTGAGGACTTTTTCTCTCTTCTCTGATGTTTTATATTTTTGTTGGACTTCAGTGTCCCCATATTGAACATTTAGCGCTACACATATTTTTGTTCTAGGATCAGGGCCCTTTGTCTGGCTTTAGGTTTTTAACAGCTTCCTTAAATTCCTGTTGGGTGATCCCATCTTCCAGAGTCTTAGAAGACTCTGAAGAGATTTCCTTGGGACAGTGCTTGTCCAAGAACCGTTTAATTTTCTTTTGGCAGTCCTCTACGGAGTGAGCAAGTACATTTGGTTTGTCTATGTTATAGAGTTTTGTATAGAATCTTTCAAATTCCTGGGCTATGGCAGTGTTACTAGTGTGTGTATGTCCTTCTGGGGAGTGTAACTTATGTACTGTCGTTTTGGCTTTCCTTGATTGCAATGCTTGAGCCAGCAAGTGTCCGCTCTTGTTTCCTGATTCGTAAAACAGTTTTTGCGATAGCATGAATTTTTTCTTTACATTGCGACCTAATTCTTCCTGCAGTAGTTTGCATGTTTTAATGAGATCTTGGTAGGATTTTTGTGCTAGAGTCTGTTTCTGGAGGGCTTCTAATGTTTTGAGTTTGTGAAACAGGTCTGCGAGAGTTCTTTTTCTTACTCTTTTGATTGCTGCTGCCATTGAAATAAGCCTGCCTCTTATCACACATTTGTGTGCTTCCCACTGGGTCAGACTGGAAGTCTCCGGCGTGTCATTATACCTAAAGTAGTCGTTTAGGCATTTCGAGAGTGTCGATACTCTGGACTAGGGATGAGCCGAACACCCCCCTGTTCGGTTCGCACCAGAACATGCGAACAGGAAAAAAGTTTGCTCGAACACGCGAACACCGTTAAAGTCTATGGGACACGAACATGAATAATCAAAAGTGCTAATTTTAAAGGCTTATATGCAAGTTATTGTCATAAAAAGTGTTTGGGGTACCCGGGTCCTGCCCCAGGGGACATGGATCAATGCAAAAAAAACTGTTTAAAAATGGCCGTTTTTTCAGGAGCAGTGATTTTAATAATGCTTGAAGTCAAACAATAAAAGTGTAATATCCCTTTAAATTTCGTACCTGGGGGGTGTCTATAGTATGCCTGTAAAGGGGCGCATGTTTCCCATGTTTAGAACAGTCTGACAGCAAAATGACATTTGGAAGGAAAAACCCATTTAAAACTACCCGCGGCTATTGCATTGCCGACAATACACATAGAAGTTCATTGATAAAAACGGCATGGGAATTCCCCACAGGGAAACCCGAACCAAAATTAAAAAAAAAAAATGACGTGGGGTTCCCCCTAAATTCCATACCAGACCCTTCAGGTCTGGTATGGATTTTAAGGGGAACCCCGCGCCAAAAAAAAAATGGCGTGGGGTCCCCCCAAAAATCCATACCAGACCCCTATCTGAGCACGCAACCTGGCAGGCCGCAGGAAAAGAGGGGGGGACGGGAGTGCGCCCCCCCCTCCTGAACCATACCAGGCCACATGCCCTCAACATTGGGAGGGTGCTTTGGGGTAGCCCCCCAAAACACCTTGTCCCCATGTTGATGAGCCAGGGTTGTGGGGGTCTGCGGGGGGGGGCTTATCGGAATCTGGAAGCCCCCTTTAACAAGGGAACCCCCAGATCCCCCCCCCCTGTGTGAAATGGTAAGGGGGTACTTACCCCTACCATTTCACTAAAAAACTGTCAAAAATGTTAAAAATGACAAGAGACAGACAGCCGCGGGTAGTTTTAAATGGGTTTTTTCCTTCCAAATGCCATTTTGCTGTCAGACTGTTCTAAACACGGGAAACATGCGCCCCTTTACAGGCATACTATAGACACCCCCCAGGTACGAAATTTAAAGGGATATTACACTTTTATTGTTTGACTTTAAGCATTATTAAAATCACTGCTCCTGAAAAAACGGCCGTTTTTAAAACTTTTTTTTTGCATTGATCCATGTCCCCTGGGGCAGGACCCGGGTCCCCAAACACTTTTTATGACAATAACTTGCATATAAGCCTTTAAAATTAGCACTTTTGATTTCTCCCATAGACTTTTAAAGGGTGTTCTGCGGCATTCGAATTTGCCGCGAACACCCCAAATTGTTCGCTGTTCGGCGAACTTGCGAACAGCTAATGTTCGAGTCGAACATGAGTTCGACTTGAACTCGAAGCTCATCCCTACTCTGGACTAGGGATGAGTCGAACACTCCCCTGTTTGGTTCGCACCAGAACATGCGAACAGGCAAAAAATTAGTTTGAACACGCGAACACCGTTAAAGTCTATGGGACTTAAATGTGAAAAATTAAAAGTGCTAATTTTAAAGGCTAATATGCAAGCTATTGTCATAAAAAGTGTTTGGGGACCTGGGTCCTGCTCCAGGGGACATGGATCAATGCAAAAAATGTTTTAAAAGCAGCCGTTTTTTCGGGAGCAGTGATTTCTTTATCGTACATCACGGGACACAGAGCACCATAATAATGACTATGTGGGTTATACGCTTACCTTTAGGTGATTGGACACTGGCAACCAATAGTAAGACGGTTCCTCCCATATAACCCCTCCTATACTGGAAGTACCTCTGTTTTTTCGTCAGTGTCTTGAAGGTGATGATCATGGCTGTTGAAGCTCTTCAAATTTCTTCAAACATGTCCCACTGAGCACGTTATTATCGGATCCATTCGGATGGCTTAACGAAGCTAAAGTGGATGGTACCTGAACCTCGGTTCAAGAACGAGGTATTGCTTGTAATGTGTCCTATATAGGCGCTGAAACCTTGTTAAGTTGGTATTCCTGGTCAATCTTGCCCAAGGTAAACCAGAAAGGGTGCTTTACAGGTCCAGGGGTGTGGACCCCAATACATGGGGGACCCGGTCCCTGAAGGTCCTTAGAGGCGCTACCCGCCGTGATGGGGGAAGATTGGGCCTGGTAAGACAGGCCCTGCTGCTTGGGATGGTGAGTACTCCCTTTGGGATATAGATATATATATATATATATATATATATATATATATTCCTTTGAAACTGCTGGTAACCTTGAGCCTGTGTCTGGGATTACAGATGGCCGGTTTGGCGCGCATTTTTTTTTTTAATACTGGCGTGCTCGAGTGTGCGCATGCACGCCGCTGGCGTGTATGTGCGCCCCTGGCATGCGCCGTGCGGTGGGCGTGTCGCCGGTCGCTGATGCGCGTGCTCACTCTCAAGCTAAGGCTTTATAGACATGGAGCTCCTGGTGTGCTCGTGGACAACACAGAGTGAGAGTTGGGCACGTGAGTCTGGTGGTCTTGGACACAGTGGTGACAGGTTAAAGGCTGGTTATAGTTTGTGGGGAGTACTCCTTTTCTTCCTCGTGTGTAAGCAATCTCTTCCAGAAAACGAGGTATAGGGAACAAGGCAAGCACAGGGGTAAGAGTACCTCCTTTAAAAACAGGAGACCAACCCCATGCTGATGCAGCCTCAGTTTCTCCTGAAAGACCTGTGGCATCTGGCCTTGGTGAGCCATTGCATTTGTCAGGCATAGTGGCCACTACCAATATACCTGCCTCGGCTTATGTTACAAAGGAGGATTTGGCATCTGCGTTAGCAGGCCTTGAGGGCAAAATAGCTGGCATGATTGCCTCTGTAACACAGGGGGGGAGAAGGCGTAATAGATCTCCCTCCCCTGAGCCTGGGGAGAGTGGAAAGTCACTAGAGCACCAGGACTCTTATAGCCAGATGGGTCCAGGTGATCTGGAACCAGAATGGGCAGAGGAATTGGAAGAGGTGGTCATGAAGGACCGAGAGGAAGGAGAGGCTGAAGGATCCTCGGCTGAGGACTCTGACTCTGAAGAGCCAATTTCAGCCTCCCATTCCCAAAAATTGTTTATCCAATCTCTAATTGAGATGGTACAAATTGGGTTTAATTTACCCCTGGTTCAGGAGTCTGCACTCTCCTGTTCTACTTTGGGATCTTTGCGACCTCAGCAAATTTCCCAAGCGTTCCCTTTGCATCCGTTACTGGAGCAAGTGGTTTACGCTGACTGGGAGCACCCTGACAGGATATACTTACCTCCAAAAAGGTTTTCTATCTTATATCCTATGGAGGAGAAGTTCAGGAAGAAATGGAGCACACCGTTGGTGGACGCTGCCATATCTTCTGTAAACAAAAGTTTGACCTGTCCAGTGGATAATGCCCAGCTATTCAAGGATCTGGCCGATAAAAAGCTAGAGTCCTTATTAAAGGCCTCCTTTTCAGTGACTGGTGCAGCAGTTCAGCCAGCAGTTGCAGCTATTGGGATTTGCCAATCCCTAAAGGATCACTTTAAAAGGTTGGTAAGGAACATTCCTTGCCAGGAGGAATCTGCCGAGGAGTTATTGGAGATTCCTCATGCCTTATGTTTTGCAGTATACACATTGAAAGACTCAATCCAACAGATGTCTCGTTTTGCGTTACTGTCGATTCATATGCACAGAGTCTTGTGGCTAAAGAACTGGTCTGCTGAAACGCCATGTAAAAGGCTACTCGCAGCTTTTCCATTCCATGGAGAGCGCTTGTTTGGCGAGGATCTGGATAAATATATCCAAAAGATCTCTGGAGGAATGAGTGCCCCACTCCCTATTAAAAAGAAAGGGAAGCAACCCTCTTATAAAATTCCTAATGCTCCAGGACTTGGTGCTTCTTCCCCTAAGTGGTATCGACGGCCTCAGCCGTCTGGGTTTAAAAGACCCCAGGGTCAGAAGAAACCCTGGACCCAAAAGACACCCAAGCCCAACTCCAAGTCTACCTTGTGAAGGAGCGCCCCCGCTCTCACGGGTAGGGGGCAGGCTTCGGCTGTTTGGGGAGGCCTGGGAAGAACTGGTTCAAGACAGATGGGTCATTTCCACTGTAAAATACGGTTACAGAATAGAGTTCCGGGAGATCCCTCCGAATCGGTTTCTATACTCAAAGGTTCCGTCGGATCCAGAGAAGAGAAGATGCCTATTCCTAGCTTTACACCATCTGCTGATACAGGGAGTAATTGTAAGGGTTCCGCACGAGGAAAGATTCAAGAGGTTTTACTCAAGCCTATTTACCGTGCCGAAACCAAATTGGGAAGTAAGGCCCATTTTGGACCTCAAGGCTCTCAACTTCTTTGTAGATGTCCGATCCTTCCGCATGGAGTCGGTTCATTCAATAATCCCTATAGGGGGATAAATCCCAATAAATCCCTGAGAAAGGGAGACTATTTAGCGTCAATAGATATCAAGGACACGTACCTTCATGTGCCGATATTCGGTCCACATCAAAGGTTCTTATGCTTCGCTATAGAGGGCAGTCATTTCCAATTTGTGGCACTACCTTTCGGTCTGGCCACAGCCCCCATGGTTTTCACAAAGATTCTGGCCCCAGTATTGGCGTCCCTAAGGTCTCAGAAAGTCTCTGTAGTAGGATATCTGGACGATCTTCTTCTAAGGGAATGCTCTCGCCCTATACTGGTTCAAAATGTGTCAAGAACAGTACAGGTTTTACAACACCTAGGTTGGATGCTAAATATGGACAAGTCAGCTCTTTGTCTGACCCAAGCCTTGGTGTATCTGAGTCTGGTCTTGGACACCGCCCAAGAAAGGATGTTTCTTCCTCCCTTAAAGGTTGCTTCCATAGTGGAACTTGTACAGAAGGTGAAAAAAGGAACTAACACCTTCTATTCGGCTGTGCATGAGGAGGGTACTAGGCAAGATGGTGTCATCCTTCAGCGCAGTGCCATACGCACAGTTCCACTCCAGAGTGTTCCAGAACAGTATTCTAAAGGCCTGGGACAAGTCAGCTTGAACCCTGGATCAGCCTATGGTTCTATCTCCATAGGTTCTATGGAACCTCTCTTGGTGGTTAAAAACCAGCAACTTGAAAAGAGGGAAATCTTTCCCACCGGTAGCCTGGAAGGTCGTAACCATGGACGCCAGTCTTCTCGGTTGGGGAGCAGTCCTAGAGGAAGCCTCTGTTCAGGGAATATGGTCACAGACAGAAAGGACCCTGCCCATCAATCTATAGGAGATTCGGGCAGCTCGTCTGGCTCTGCGGTCCTGGACATCCAGATTGCGGGGTCTTCCTGTCAGAGTCCAGTCCGACAACTCCACGGTAGTGGCATATATCAACCACGAGGGAGGTACCAGGAGTCGGGCAGCCCAAAGAGAAGTAGATTATATATTGACTTGGGCAGAAAGACATGTGCCTTTTCTGTCGGCAGTGTTTATTCCAGGGGTGGACAATTGGCAGGCAGATTTCCTAAGTCGTCAGAAATTGTTACCAGGGGAATGGTCCCTGCATCCCGAGGTTTTTCTACAGATCTGCCAATACTGGGGGACTCCAGATGTGGATCTGCTGGCATCCAGATTCAATGCCAAGCTGGACAGGTTTGTATCCAGGACCAAGGATTCGCTGGCTGTCGGGATAGACGCATTAGTAGTTCCTTGGAATCAGTATTCTCTGATATATGCCTTCCCTCCGATCCAAATTCTGCTGCATTTACTACGCAGAATACAGGAGGGATGGAAGCCGGTGATCTTAGTGGCTCCAGCGTGGCCCCGGAGATCCTGGTACTCGGAGATTGTGAAGTTGGCAGTAGGGGACCCATTGTCCTTCCTTGCCGTTCAGACCTGTTGTCTCAAGGGCCCATATTCCATCCTTCTTTACGGTTGCTGAATTTGATGGCCTGGCTATTGAGACCAGACTATTGAAAGACCGTGGTATTATGGGTTCAGTCTTGTCTACTTTGATAAACGCTAGAAAGTCAGTTTCTAGAGCTATCTATTATAGAGTCCGGAAGTCATACATTTCTTGGTGTGAGGAAAGAAAATGGAACCATCGTAGGTATACGATTGGAAGAGTTCTCGCCTTTCTTCAAGCAGGAGTAGACTTACAGCTTGCTTTAGGGACAATTAAAGGACAGATTTCGGCCTTATCGTTTTTTTTCCAAAGACCAATTGCATCCCATTCTTTAGTGCGAACCTTTGTCAAGGGAGTAGCACACCTGAGGCCACTGCTTAAACCACCTTTATGTCCCTGGGACCTAAATTTGGTACTGTCAGCCTTACAGAGTCAACCCTTTGAACCTATTAGGCATATTCCTTTTGTCCTATTGACCAGAAAATTAGTTTTTTTTGGTGGCTATAACATCGGCTAGAAGGGTGTCAGAATTGGCTGCCCTTTCTTGCAAGGAACCTTTTATGATTCTTCATCAGGACAGAGTGGTCATGCACCCTCGTCCGGATTTTCTACCGAAGGTGGTTTCCAAATTTCATTTGAATCAGGATATAATTTTACCTTCCTTTTTTCCAAAACCTAAGACTAGGGAGGAAAGGTCGCTTCACTCACTGGATGTGGTGAGGGCGATAAAAGTTTACTTGGAAATGTCAGCTCCTTTTCGGAAGACTGACTGTTTTTTTGTCTTGCCTGAAGGTCCTAAAAAAGGACAGCCGGCAACAAGTTCAACTATATCCAGGTGAATTCATCAGACTATTATCCAGGCGTATGAATTAAAGCGCAGGGTTCCACCCCGGGATTTAAAAGCACACTCCACTAGAGGGATTAGTGCATCATGGGCAGTACGCCAACAGGTGTCTATGGCTCAGGTTTGGTCTTCAGTTCATACGTTCACTAGGTTTTACCAGGTGGATGTGAGATCTCAAAAAGAGGCTGTGTTTGGCCACAGGGTGTTGCAGGCACCTTTATAATCTCAGGCCCAATGAGCTTAGGGATAATGTGTCCCCCCCCTCAGGTGCATTGCTTTAGGACATCCCACATAGTCATTATTATGGTGCTCTGTGTCCTGTGAGGTACGATAAAGAAAAACGGATTTATAAAACAGCTTACCTGTAAAATCCTTTTCTTGGAGTACATCGCGGGACAGAGAGGTGCCTCCCCTCTGAGGTACTTCTGGCATAGGAAGGGTTATATGGGAGGAACCATCTTACTATTGGTTGCCAGTGTCCAATCACCTAAAGGTACGCGTATAACCCACATAGTCATTATTATGGTGCTCTGTGTCCCGTGATGTACTCCAAGAAAAGGATTTTACAAGTAAGCCGTTTTAAAAATCCGTTTTTTATTAATGCTTAAAGTGAAAAAATAAAAGTGTAGTATTCCTTTAAATTTTGTACCTGGGGGTGTCTATAGTATGCCTGTAAACTGGCACATGTTTCCCGTGTTTAGAACAGTCTGACAGTAAATGATATTTCAAAGGAAAAAAAGTCATTTAAAACTACTTGCGGCTATTAATGAATCGTCGGTTCGACAATACACATAAAAGTTCATTGATAAAAACGGCAACGGATTTCCCCACGGAACCCCGAACCAAAATTAAAAAAAAAAAAAAATGGTGTGGGGATCCCCCTAAATTCCATACCAGGCCCTTCAGGTCTGGTATGGATATTAAGGGGAAACCCGCGCCAAAATTTTTTTTAAAAATTGTGTGGGGGTCCCCCTCAAAATCCATACCAGACCTGAAGGGTCTGGTATGGATTTTAAGGGGAATCCCACGCCAAAATTTAAAAAAAAATGGCGTGGGGTCCCCCCAAAAATCCATACCAGACCCTTGCCTTGCCCGGTGGTTGTGGGGGTCTGCGGGCAGGGGGCTTATCGGATTCTGGACGCCCCCTTTAACAAGGGGACCCCCCAGTGTGAAATGGTAAGGGGGTACCAAAGTACCCCTACCATTTCACAAAAAAAGTGTCAAAAATTTTAAAAATGACAAGAGACAGTTTTTGACAATTCCTTTATTTCAAATCTTCTTCATTCCATCTTCTTTCTTCTATCTTCTTTCTTCTATCTTCCTCTGGTTATTCCTCCGATCCTCTGCTTCTTGCTCCGGTGTTCTCGTCCGGCATCTTCCTCCGCGGCGTCTTCTTCCCTTCTTCGTTCTTGGGCCGCTCCACATCCATGATGGGAGGCTCCCACTGTGTGACGCTTCTTGTCTTCTGACACTTCTTAAATAATGGAGGGCGGGGCCATCCGGTGACCCCACCCCCCTCTGACGCACGGGGACTTGACGGGGACTTCCCTGTGGCATTTCCCAGTCTGCGGGCGGGGGGCTTATCGGAATCTGGAAGGGTCTGGTATGGATTTTGAAAGGGATCCCATGCCATTTTTTTTTTTTTATTGGCGCGGGGTTCCCCTTAATATCCATACCAGACCTGAAGGGCCTGGTATGGAATTTAGGGGGACCCCCACGCCATTTTTTAAAAAATTTTGGTTCGTGGTTTCCCTGTGGGGAAATCCCATGCCATTTTTATCAATGAACTTTTACGTGTATTGTCGAACTGACAATTCATTAATAGCCGCGAGTAGTTTTAAATGACTTTTTTTCCTTTGAAATGTCATTTTGCTGTCAGACTGTTCTAAACACGGGAAACATGCGCCCCTTTACAGGCATACTATAGACACCCACCAGGTACGAAATTTAAAGGAATATTACACTTTTATTGTTTCACTTTAAGCATTGACGGCCAAAACGGCCATTTTTAAAAAAAAATTTTGCATTGACCCATGTCCCCTGGGGCAGGACCCAGGTCCCCAAACACTTTTTATGACAATACCGTGCATCTAAGCCTTTAAAATTAGCACTTTTGATTTCTCCCATAGACTTTTAAAGGGTGTTCCGCGGCTTTCGAATTTGCTGCGAACACCCCAAATTGTTTGCTGTCCTCGAACAGCCGATGTTCGAGTCGAACATGAGTTCGACTCCAACTCGAAGCTCATCCCTACTGGACTCATCTGTCAGTAACAAGGGGTCTAACCTCCAGATGTTAGTGTATATAGTCTTGTCAGGGAGGGTCAGAGTCATAGTAATCGGGGTGATGGTCCGAGATGGTCATGGGTTCTATCGTCATCTTGGACAGAAGGGGAAGATCTCTTTGAGTAAGAAATAAGTAGTCCAATCTGGAGTATTTGTTATGTGGGGCCGAGAAAAAGGTGAAGTTTTTTTCTTTTGGTCTAAGGGTGCGCCATGTGTCATGAAGGAGAAGTAATTGGATGCTTAGCTTTATTTGGAGTAATGCTCTGTATGGCAAACTGGACGTCCCTGTAGATGTGCCGAGGAGAGGCTCGAGAGGGACATTAAGATCTCCCGCTAGTATGAGCATGCCACTTTGGAACGAGATTAGGGATTGTATGACTTTGCGGAGAAATGGGACTTGGGATACATTGGGGCAATAGATGTTTGCTAATGTAATTGGTCTATTATGGATATCCCATTTTAGGAACACCTATCTCCCTTGGTCATCAATTAACGTGTCTGTTGTATTGATAGATGTCTTTTTAGATAGGAGAATTGTGACTCCTTTAGTTTTGGAATGTGGTGTTAAGGCATGGTAGCTAATTGGGAAATCTCTATTGGAGAGCTTAGGGACTGCTTCTGTGAAGAAATGAGTCTCTTGTAAGAACACAACATCTGCCTTTATACTCCTCATGTATGTTAAAACTTGAGAATGTTTTTCAGGTATATTTAGGCCTTTGGCATTGAGTGAGGCTATTTTGAGTGAGACGTCTTTTGTTATGGTTTTGGTGGTGGCCATGATGGTTCGAGGTATCACTGTACCAGGTGCAGGTTATTCAGAGGAGGGAAGCAAGAGAAGACGCCACATGTAGAGGGTAAAAAAAAAGGGGGGGGGGCGTAAAGAAGTGGGAGGGAGGGTAAGGGGAAACATGTGGGGTAAAGAGAGTGGGGGAAGGGGGGTGTTCTAATGGTGTTTAGAAGGGATGCGGTTGGGGATTAAGTATAGTAGTGTGGTCTTAGTTCAACTGGCGGTGATTAGGAGCTTTTCTCTAATCACTAATTGTGAATCCAGTAACGGTCAGCCAGTACTCTCAGAGTTCGCTGTGTGTGCGTGCGGTTGGGTAAGGTTCCCAGATGGAGTGGTGCACTTGTTCCTGTGAGGTCTGGGTGGTTATTGTGAATAGGTTACGGTAACGGAAGGCAAATAAGCCTGCTTATGTAAGGATCTTAATGACATTAGGTTTGTGTGTGTGTGAGTGGGTATGAGCAGTAGAGGTGAGGTTATGGCATTAAAGCCTCAGTCACTGTGATTTGAGGGTATGTGTACGCGCGTTAGGTTGTGTTGTTGTTAATTCTCATGCTATGTACAACAGTGCTAAACATTCTATATACTAAAAACATGAAGTATTGGAGAGGGTAAAACTGTCAGCCATATGGTAGTTTCTTAGAACGAACAAAACTCATTTAACTGAACATAAATGCAATAACAATGAAATAAGAATGGTATTCCTGCTGTGTGCAGTGTCAGGTAGTGTTCCTGGAAGGGAGGGGAAAGGTGGAATCCAAGCATTAGAGCCAGGTAGTGAGTCTGGGGCTTAAGTACCTGCAATGAGCAGAGTGGGGGTCCCTGAGGGCCTAGGAGCTCAGAAAGGAAAGTATGGTTTACTTTATTTGTGGATAGCAGTCTAGGGATTTGTGTCTTTAGGTTCCACCATAGTCAACAGTGACATCCTTGCTCGCAGTTATCAGGCTAATAGTTGTGTCCATTCTAGTCAGGGTGTAAATGGGAAATAGGGTCAGCCGATGGTGGCAGCAAACTAGTGTTGTTAGTGAGGGGGACTAGTTTAAATATCCTAATCCTTTTACAATTCACGTTTTGTCTCTTTTAGTCATTCCTCAAAGAGTGCGATAAAATGTATGTTCGAGCTCTCACGTCTCCTCTACAGAAGATTCTGTAGCGGCATAGGGTAGTATTCTATGTGCCACCATCGGTTGAGTCCCTATATAGCATGCATTATTAACATATACAGTTATAACAATACCTTTGCGTTATATTCCATTGTGTTTTGTTATTCCCCAGGTAGAGAAAGGTAACAAAGGTAAATTATAGCGGGAGGTTAGAGGCGTCAAAATATATATATATATATATATATTTTCTTATCTAATCTAAGGGTGTAAAACTGTTGTTACTCTTTACTTTATCTAACTATGTAACTATGTAACTTTATTTGAGAGTTTACCTTTCTTCTACTTATTAGAGTGAGGATAGGTCTGGGCTTCAAGTGGCCAAGTATAATGTCAATTCAGTTGGCTTCTAAAAGGGATCCAGCAGTTCTAGTTCTGAGGACATGACATAGAAAAGGTAGGCTCAAGGACGGTCTCTTCCCTGTTGTTATGGCTGACTTAGTCGCGTTTTGTAGGGGTGTACAAATCCAAGTAGTGTAGTATACGGGTTGGTATGGATTGCATTAGATCTGCTGGTGGCGGGTTGATATAGATCGTTGTACAGTTAATTCCTATTTAGCAGCGAACAGGTGTCCAAGTGAGCGGGTTGCTCTGTCACAGGCAGCGTTGCAGAATGCTTGGTGATAGCCTAGCAAAGCTATATAGTTGAATATGTTGCCAGATATTCATTATCTGAAAGTCTGCGCAAGTATTGGGATAAGGAGGGCGGGATGAGGGCTTCCAGGTGTGCAGCTGCGGGCAGCGTGAGAGGGGGGTAATGGCAGGGTCTGTCAATTGTCAGTTTCTTTCATTCTGAAAAGGTGGATCTGTACCTTGTTATGAATGTCTAGCTCTGCAGTGATCCAGAGAAGCAGATGGATTTCCATTTTTCGGTATCCCTGGTGCTTTAGCAGGTGATAGTGGAGGATGAGTGCGGCAGCGTCTTATGCTGAAGTGTTCATTTCCTGCTTCAGTGATGCCATCCATGGATGTAGCCCTTCTCAGAGGTGGTAGACGAAAGTCGCTGTACCAATCTGGCAATTCTATCAGGGGGATGCTGAGGGTTGTGCAGAAGTGTTCTAGATCCTCTGGCACCCTGAGATTCGCTGTGTGGTTGTTGTGGCTTGCTGAAAGGCAGAAAGGGAACCTCCAGAGATAAGCAATTTCTCTGGATCTCAGGACATCTAATAGTGATCTCACTTCCCTCCTCCACTGAAGAGTGATATTAGGTCCTGAAAGATCTTAATTTCAGTGCCCTTGAACGTGAGGTGTCCCCTGTGCCTAGCTTTGCGTAATATTTCCTCTTTCAATAAGTAATTATTCAGGCAGCATACAATATCTCTAGGCGGCTCTGTGTCCTTACCTCTCGGGCGCAGTGCTCTATGTATGCGCTCCATAGCTATTGGGACTTCAGGCGATCTTTCTAGGAGGTCGTTGAAAATGGCGCCAACTGCTCATGTGATCTCAGCAGTTTCAACGGATTCGGGGAGGCCTCGCACTCGTAGGTTTGCGGCACCTGCCACGGTTGTCAATGTCTTCCATATGTCGGTTTATTTCCCTCAGGTGGATGGAGTGGGATTCCGTGACTTGTTGGACATGGCACAGTGAGGCATCATGTCGGGCTTGTTGTTCCTCTACCTCTTCCACTCGTAGTGCAATGGCCTGTATGTCGGAGCGGAGGTTAGAGATAGTCGCTGACAGTGTGTTTTTTATATCAGTAGCTACCAAGCGGAGGTCCGCCAGGCTCAGTGCAGAGGTTGGAGGTATGTCCAGTGAGGGAGGACTGCGGCTCCTTTCCCCAGGCGTGTCTCTGCTGGATGAACGCGTCTCATGTGAGGAGGCCTGAGATGCCATCATGGCTCCCTGGGTTCTTGTCCGGAATATCTCCGGTATTTGCCGGCTGAGCTGAGTGTCTTGGTCCCTGGGGGAGTGGGAGCGTGTTGCTGAGGCACTCCGGTGTGTGCTGCTCATTCTGGATCCGCTTTGGGGCTATTTCAGTTAGATATCTGGACCTCGGGGAATAGGAGCTCTGAAATTACGCGTCCATCTTAGAATGGCACCAAGCCACGCCCCCATGCAACATTTTTTGTTACAGGACCCCATGCTAAATTCCAAACAAGCAGCCTTCATTCTAAAATGTAACTTTTTTTGCCTTACGCAAAATTATTTCCATTTTGAGGGAGATTTCTACTTACAAACTCACAGAACTGTGATAGGGGGCCAATTTTGGGCCCTGATACTCTAATTTGACTATGGAATATTGGGAAAATGTGTTCATTTGGAAAAATAACCCATTTGCCCAACACCTGATTTTCTTTGCTAGATATATTGATGACACACTGATAGATGCGTTTGTCACACACTGTAATAATAACCATTTGGGCCTCTCTTTCACTTCAGTCTGGAACCAAGACAGTCCAGCCTTCCTAGATCTTGAACTTTGCCATGAAGATTTTTCATCACAATTATACCAAACCCACTGCAGGCAATTCGTACCTGCATTTTAAAAGTTGCCATCACCCACAGTGGGTTCAAAATATACCAAAGGGTGATTTTTGTCGACTTAGGCAAAACTGTACCAGAGATTGTGACTACATTACTCAGAGCACCCATCTTAGGCACAAATTCTTTGAAAAAGGATATCCAGAAATTCTGGTTGATCAAGCCAACAACACTTTTCTCCCTGGTAAACTGCCCAAAGCCGAAAACCCCCCAGAAAACCCACCGGTCAGATTAATTTATAGGTACCATGGTCACCACAGGAAAATGGAGAACATCTTAAATAAACATTGAAATATTCTAAAGCAAGATCCGCAAGTCCTAGTTGCAATCTCGAAACACCCAATACGAGGACAATATGCGACCGCTCTAAACTATGTGGCATGTTCACCAATGCTAGGAGCATGGCGGACAAGATGGGTGAACTAGAGATACTGTTGTACGAGGATGATTTGGATTTTGTGGGAATTTCAGAGACCTGGTGCAACAGCTCTCATGATTGGCTGGCAAACATTCAAGGGTATACCCTTTACCGCAAAGATAGAGAGGGTAAAAGGGGGAGGGGTATGCCTATATATCAAGAATAATGTACAAGTGAATGTGAGAGATGACATCACTGAGGGAGCTATGGAGGAGGTGGAATCCTTATGGGTAGAGCTCCAAAGGGATGAAGCTAAGGGGAAAATAATACTGGGAGTATGCTATAGGCCCCATAACCTGAGGGAGGAAGTGGAGACAGATCTCCTATCACAATTTGGATTAGCAGAAAGGATGGGAAGTGTTATCATAATGGGGGATTTTAATTATCCAGACATAGACTGGGTGGAGGGAACCACGCATTCATTTAAGGCTCGCCAGTTCCTTAATATCTTGCAGGACAATTTTATGGGTCAGATGGTAGACGCACCAACTAGAAATAAAGCATTACTGGATCTACAGATTACCAACAATACAGACCTGATCATGGATGTGGAAATACGGGGCAATTTAGGTAACAGCGATCACAGGTCAATTAGTTTCAGTATAAATCACACAAATAGGAAACATAAAGGGAATACAAAGACACTGAATTTCAAAAGAGCCAACTTCCCTAAACTACAAACCTTGCTAAAAGGCAAAAGTTGGGATAAAATATTAGGAACAAAGAACACGGAGGAGAGATGGGTTTGCTTTAAGAGCATATGCCAATGCATCCCATTGGGTAATACATTTAAAAGAGCGAACAAAAGTCCTGGATGGCTTAACGCCAATGTAAAAATGCATATAAAAGCAAAGGAGAAGGCCTTCAAAAAATATTAGGTTGAGGGATCATCCTCAGCATTCAGACTTTATAAAGAATGCAACAAGAAATGTAAGGGTGCAATTGGGACGGCTAAGATAGAACATGAAAGACACATAGCAGGGGAGAGCAAAAAAAAATCCCAAGAAATTCTTTAAGTATGTAAACAGTAAAAAGGAGGACAGACCATATTGGCCCCATAAAGAATGAGGAAGGACAGCTGGTTACAAAGGATGGGGAGATGGCAAAGGTATTGAATTTATTCTTCTCCTCAGTTTTCACAAGTGAATCGGGGGGCTTCAGTAACCAAAACTGCAGTGTTTATCCTCATGACACAACACAGGAAGCACCTCCATTTTTAACAGACAGAATTAAAATTAGATTTGAGAAACTTAACATTAATAAATCACCAGGACCAGATGGCTTGCATCCGAGGGTACTTAGGGAACTCAGTCAAGTGATTACCAGACCATTGTTCCTAATTTTTACAGACAGTCTACTGACTGGAATGGTACCAGCTGATTGGAGAAAATCCAATGTAGCACCAATATTTAAAAAGGCCCCAAAATACATCCCTGGGAATTACAGACCAGTTAGCCTAACATCAATAGTATGTAAAGTCTTGGAGGGAATGATAAGGGACTATATACAAGATTTTAATAAAGAGAACAGTATCTTTAGCAGTAATCAGCATGGATTCATGAAGAATCGTTCTTGCCAAACCAATCTACTAACCTTCTATGAGGAGGTGAGTTGCCATCTAGATAAAGGAAGGCCCGTAGACGTGGTGTATCTGAATTTTGCAAAAGCATTTGACACAGTTCCCCATCACAGTTGATCTCTGGTGTGTTCCGGTTTATGTAGCTGAGATAAGGAGCAGAGAACATGTTCTCAGCTTCTCATCACAGTACACAACTGTTTTGTCACAAACGGCCAGTTGATGAAGTGGTACTTACACTGAAATATCTCCTTTCCAGATTCACCAGCTCAGAGCTAGAGAATCTGGGAGAGAACACAAACAAAGGAAAACGCCTCTAAGTGCAGAAGTAGACACATTTTATATCCCCAACGGAATAAAAACACTTACAAGATGAGAAGGCAAAAACGGCCCATCAGCAGCATGAAGGTTCATGCTGCTGAATAACAAGCAGTTAGATCTGTCGTCATTCCTTTTAAACAAAATATCTGTTCCACTGGTGTTCCAGCGTCTTGGACACTCTGCTGCTGACTGTGACTGGGTTTGCTGATCCGGATTTCTTCAGTTGTGACCCCTTCCAATGCTGCAGAACGCGTCTTCCCACGTATTTTCATGATGTGCCGTTTTTGCCTTCTCATCTTGTAAGTGTTTTTATTCCGTTGGGGATATTAAAATGTGTCTACTTCTGCACTTAGAGGCGCCTTTTCTTTGTTTGTGTTTTTATAGAAACTGCTTCATTCTGTAAGCTGCAGCCATAAGTACTGAAGAAACCTCCATATTATTGCCATCACCATCATTATTGGACTTTTGCATAGAGAGATTGTTTTATTTTGAAGCCCTGAGC
The DNA here is from genome assembly GCF_042186555.1 of Aquarana catesbeiana. Classification (NCBI taxonomy): domain Eukaryota; kingdom Metazoa; phylum Chordata; class Amphibia; order Anura; family Ranidae; genus Aquarana; species Aquarana catesbeiana. The sequence goes on along the minus strand of NC_133334.1, from coordinate 172,059,671 downwards.
ACCCTAACCATCCCCCTTTTTTACTGAATCTGGGAAAGAAGCTGGTGCTATTAGAGGAAGAAGGCTTATTTCTTCCTAATATCAGCACCAGTTGCTATATATATATATATATATATATATATATATATATATATATATATATATATATATATATATATACAGAGAGAGAGAGAGAGAAGAGAGAGAGAGATGCTACAATGTAGAGAGTGTACAGCTTGTATAACAGTATACATTTGCTGTCCCCTCAAAATAACTCAACACACAGCCATTAATGCCTAAACCGCTGGCAACAAAGGTGAGTAGACCCCTAAGTGAAAATGCCCAAATTGGACCCAATTGGCCATTTTCCCTGTCATGTGACTCATTCGTGTTACAAGGTCTCAGGTGTGAATGGGGAGCAGGTGTGTTAAATTTGGTGTTATCGCTCTCACTCTCTCATACTGGTCACTGGAAATTCAACATGGCACCTCATGGCAGAGAACTCTCTGAGGACCTGAAAAAAAGAATTGTTGCTCTACATAAAGATGGCCTAGGCTATAAGAAGATTGCCAAGACCCTGAAACTGAGTTGCAGCATGGTGGCCAAGACCATACAGCGGTTTAACAGGACAGGTTTCACTCAGAACAGGCCTCGCCATGGTCAACCAAAGAAGATATAACTGGGTACTAACATTTATAGGTAAAGTTGATCCAGGGAAAATCCGATTGCCTCTTGGGGATCAGGAAGGAATTTTTTCCCCTGCTGCAGCAAATTGGAGCATGCTCTGCTGGGGTTTTTTGCCTTCCTCTGGATCAACTGAGGGTATAAAATTGGGTATATTGGATTGTACGATATTTTTTATTTTATTTATTTATTGTTTTTAAGGTTGAACTGGATGGACTTGTGTCTTTTTTCAACCTAACTATGTAACTATGTAACTATGTAAGTTGAGTGCACATGCTCACCATCATATCCAGCGGTTGTCTTCGGGAAATAGATGTATGAGTCCTGCCAGCACTGATGAGTTTTCAGACCATACGCCGCATGCTGCTTCAAATTGGTCTGCATGGCTGTTGGCCCAGAAGGAAGCCTCTTCTAAGGATGATGCACAAGAAAGCCCGCAAACAGTTTGCTAAAGACAAGCAAACTAAGGGCATGGATAACTGGAACCATTTCCTGTGGTCTGATGAGACCAAGATAAACTTATTTGGTTCAGATTGTGTCAACCAGGTGGGGAGTACAAAGACAAGTGTGTCTTACCTACAGTCAAGCATGGTGGTTTGAGTGTCTCTGGGGCTGCATGAGTGTTGCCGGCACTGGGGAGCTACAGTTCATTGAGGGAACCATGAATACCAACTTGTACTGTGACATACTGAAGCAGAGCATGATCCCATCCCTTTGGAGACTGGGCCACAGGGCAATATTCCGACATGATAACGACCCCAAACACACCTCCAAGATGACCACTGCCTTACTAAAGAAGGTAAAGGTGATGGACTGTCCAAGCATGTCTCCAGACCTAAACCCTATTGAGCATCTGTGGGGCATCCTCAAATGGAAGGTGGAGGAGCGCAAGGTCTCTAACATTTACCAGCTCTGTAATGTCGTCATGGAGGAGTGGAAGAGGACTCCAGTGGCAACCTGTGAAGCTCTGGTAAACTGCATGACCAAGAAGGTTAAGGCAGTGCTGGAAAATAATGGTGGCCACACAAAATATTGACACTTTGGGCCCAATTTGGACATTTTCACTTGGGGGTGTACTCACTTTTGTTGCCAGCGGTTTAGACAATAATGGCTGTGTGTTGAGTTATTTTGAGGGGACAGCAAATTTACATTGTTATACAAGCTGTACACTGTACACTCACTACTTTACATTGTAGTAAAGTGTGATTTCTTCAGTGTTGTCTGCCAGCCCAGAGGCCCACAGTCGCTAGTCAGCCAGCCTAGCATTGCAATCTGCATAAACCTAAGTGGAGTATAGCCTCCACTATAGGCCCTGATCCCCCCGCTACAGGCCCTGACCCACCCAATACATCCTCTGACCCCCTACTACATCCCCTGACCCTCTAAAATACAGTTACAGTACATATTTTAGAAACTTCTACAGTACTGTACAGTATTTGTTCTTTTGATTGTTACAGGTACACATTAAATAATGGCAGATAGTACCAAAAAAAAAGCTGTAAATCTATTACCTTGGATATGAAGGCTAAAATGATTAAATTGTATGATGAAGGTGTTACTCAACTAGAAACAGGCCAAAGGCTAGGCTTCACTCGGACTACAGTTAAAACCGTCATGAAAAACAGAGAAACAATTCTTGCAGAAATTAAAAGTGCTACACCTGTTACACAACAACAATTCGAAAAAGGGATAGCATTGTTGCAGACAAGGAGAGACTCGTAATACTTTGGATAGAAAATCATACTACACGTCATGTTCCTGTCAACCAAATTTACACTGTTATACAAGCTGTACACTCACTACTTTACATTGTAGCAAAGTGTAATTTCTTCATGTTGTCACATGAAAAGATAAAATAAAATATTTACAAAAATGTGAGGGGTGTACTCACTTTTGTGAGATACTGCGTATATATATATATATATATATATATATATATATATATATACACACATACACACACATATATATATATGTATATTGTAGGATTGGGGTGATCAGACTCAAGCAGTAGGTACGTTTCCAGTGAATACGCCAGTCCAAAACTGTATTTTAAGGGCTTGGTAGCCCACTTTTATTTAAAAGAACAAAAAAAAAAAAAGGTTTACAAAGACATCAGTAGCCCATGCAGGGGGTTCCACCATTACTGTATCTTAGAGACTCCAAATGCTTCAGCCTCCTGGCTTACGTCATTGCCACACAGCTGCTTCAGGCCTGTAGCCTAGGCCTTAGGTCTGCTCCTTAGAACAAAAGAGTTTTCCTAGAGTTAAGCTCTCTCCTTGCTTACACCTGATCAGCGCCTTGCTGCTCTGTCACAAAGTACATCTGCCTCCTGCAGACATGCATGCTCTGGCTGCACCCATTCAGCCTCTGACTCCTGCAGAGGAATGGGAGTCCACCTGACTCCCATGCACAGACTTCCTGTCTGTTGGGTGGGGCCCTGAGCCATAGCCAGATCTCAAATAAATAGCCCACAATACAGCTGTCCAATCAGCGTGCCTTTCTCTCCAAAATCTGGCGTAAACCAGCAATCTTCCAGGTAGCACAGGGTCCCACTGCCACAATATGTATATATCTATAGATATAGATATATCTATATCTATAGATATATACCGTATTTATCGGCGTATAACATGCACTTTTTTCCCCTTAAAATCAGGGGAAAACCGTGGGTGCATGTTATACGCCGATCCCTGACTTACTGTGAGTGGAGGAGCGATCGCCGCCGACATTCTTACATAGCTGAGTGTACTCGGCTAGGTTCGGCTAGGTCCACTCACAGTCACGCCCAGTCCCGCCCTAAGATGGACATAACACAGGGACTGGGCGTGACTGTGAGCGGAGCTAGCCGAACCTAGCCGAGTACACTCGGCTATGTATGAATGTCGGCGGCGCTCGGCTCCGCCCACAGGGCTATGAGAGGAGCCGAAAGCAGCCGAGAGCCACCGAGAGACACAGGACCGGCTCTGTGTCTCTCGGCGGCGCCATATTTAAAAACGGCAGTGACACTACAAGGCTGCAGTGTCACTGGGCAAGGCTGCAGATGACACAAGGCTGCAGATGACACAAGGCTACAGATGACACAAGGCATAGTTGCGAACATTGCAAAAAAAATATGTGGGCCACTTTTTTGGCTGTGGGCGGAGCCGTACAATAATTAGGGGGTGGGGCATTCGTTTGTAGGCGTGGCCTAGCAAAAATTACAAGTGCAGCACGCCGCGGCAAAATGGGCGTGGCTTGAGTGAAAAGTGGGCGTGGCTTAAATGGGCGTGGCTCAAGAGGGTGTGGTTAGAGTCTGAGATGAATGAGGGATGGAGAGGGAAGGGGGGAGAAGGAAAGGGGGAGAGGGGAATGACGGGACAGCAGCCCCAGATCCTACACAATAGAAATATGTGTATTTTAGAAAGTTTAACAATCAGCAGATAAAGATACTCCAAACACCTGGTGTTAACGCTTCAAATCATCCCGGAACCATGGTTGTTATGGTGTCAGGATGATTGAAGCGCATTATTTCTATTATTACATTGTAATATAAAATTAAGTCATTCAACTCACCATAATGACGAATCAGTGGGATCCCTGAGCGTGTCACTAGCCACGTCGCCTGCCACCAGCAGAGTCTGTCCTTGCATCAGGTGCCCCCGGCAGAGTCTGTCCTTGCATCAGGTGCCCCCGGCAGAGTCTGTCCTTGCATCAGGTGCCCCCGGAAGAGTCTGTATAGACCACCTCAGTGCAGACCCCCTCCATCAGTGCAGATCCCCTCCATCAGTGCAGATCCCCTCCATCAGTGCAGACCCCCTCCATCAGTGCAGACCCCCTCAGTGCAGATCCCCTCCATCAGTGCAGACCCCCTACCTCAGTGCAGACCCCCCCCTATATCAGTGCAGACCCCCTCAGTGCAGCCCCCCTCTATTAGTGCAGCCCCCCCTCAGTGCAGCCCCCCCTCTATTAGTGCAGGCCCCCCTCAGTGCAGCCCCCCTCTATTAGTGCAGCCCCCTCAATGCAGCCCCCCCTCTATTAGTGCAGCCCCCCTCAGTGCAGCCCCCCCTCTATTAGTGCAGATCCCCCTAGGTGCAGCCCCCCTCAATTAGTGCAGCTCCCTCAGTGCAGCCCCCCCTCAGTGCAGGCCCCCCCTGCTCAGTGCAGGAGCGGTCGGTGTTCTGCCTGCCAAGAAAGTTCCCCTCGGCAAGTATGGACCCCCTGTACTGCGCAGGCTTGTGCAGTACGGGGCTGGGGAACTTTCGGCAAGACACGGCGGCGACGTTGTCTTCTGCTTCAGTGGAGAGGGGAGGGGCCGTGCAGCTAAAGAAGCCACTTCATTGGCTGCGCGGATCGAGCCCCCTTCCTCTCTCCACTACTTAACACTGTCACTAGGTGGAAGATCGAGCGGCGGCGCCGGCCGCCCTTTTGCTGGAGCCAGCTGCTCCAAAAACAAAAAAAAAAAACATTCCCAATTTTCCTTATGGAAAATCCCGATTCGGGACAGCCTCCAATCGGGACGAGGGTCCCAAATTCGGGATTGTCCCGGGAAAATCGGGACTGTTGGCAACTATGACAAGGCTGCAGATGACACAAGGCTGCAGATGACACAACAAGGCCTGAGCCATAGCCAGGTCTCAACTAAATAGCCCAGCATACAGCTGTACAATCAGCATGCCTTTCTCTCCAAAATCTGGTGTAAACCAGCAATCTCCCACTGTCACATTATATTATATATATATATATACACACACACACACGTATATATATATATATATATATATATATATATATATATATATATATATATATATATATATATATATATGTGTAGCGGGCACCTACTTTTAGGTACCTTTCTTGTTAGTTTACTATATTAGGTAAATTTAGACAGGCTGATGCTATTTGCAGCAGGCCTGTATTTCTGATTTCTCTATTTGAGTGACAGGTGTTTATGTGTTGGTCTCGGCCAATCATTAATTTGTTTGGTAATCCCGGGACTCTCATATAAAAAGGGGGGGTCACGTGGTGCCCGGGGGGGCAGAGTGCGAGTGCTGGTGCCAGTACAGCCCAGCTCTGAGGAGCGGGAGAGCCAGCCTGGCTCCTGGAGGGGGAGTTGGAGGTTTCCCCTCCGGGGGCCAACGGAGCTTCGCCCTAGCGAGAAGGGTGGAGATCCGGTCCTCATAGAGGAACAGATGACATCTTGCCGCGTGCAGTCGTGGATGTCGTAGGCCACCCCTGCGGGGAGGGGAATGGGCCACAAAGAGATAAAGGGAACTGAGAAACATTGCGGATGAAGTAGCAACAAAGCGGAAGGAAACTGGGCGATTGATCGTTTATGAGTGGCACATGGACTATCAATCACGTGAGTGAAAGCCCAAGGGAAAGGTACTGCCAGAGACTGAGGGTTGTTGGTGCACAAGGCAATGAGATGGGCAGTGATGGCCTATGACTGAGTTCAGCATTGCCCTGGGATTCCAATCAGTCAAGCGGGAGGAGTTATCCAGATTTGCTCTCCTTTAGCTAAACCTGGAAGTTCCATGTCGGCGGGTAGTGGTAAAAGGGTAGCGGTGAAGCTGCCAGCACACATGTAGAGATATGGATCGTTCTTTAAAAGTTATCCTGATGAAGAAGTTATTCAGAGTGACTCTTTATCAACTCATTCTCTATTAAATCTACTTCCATCGTCCCTGATTGAAGAAATCATTAAGAAATGATTTCTTGATTGTCTGCAATTATGCACAGTTTCTCTTGTATGACTCATGGAAAAGTGTCAACGTAATAGAAGAGCATCTCAAAGAAAATCCTTCTCCCATCCCAGTTTATGTTTGATGAATAAAGCATTGAGAAAAAGCACTAAGGACTGTGACTTTTAAATCTATGGGCTGCGAAGGTTGAGCGGTAAATGTGAAATTCAGATATAACAATATTCAGCCACTCCTTCGGGCATAAGCGCTACATATACATATATATATATATATTTATAAATATATATATATATATATATATATATATATATACATATATATCCCCGCCGATCCCCTGCTGACTGTGAGCAGAGGACCGACATTCATACATAGCCGAGTGTACTCGGCTAGGTTCGGCTAGGTCCGCTCACAGTCACACCCAGTACACTCAGCTATGTATGAATGTCAGCGGCGCTCGGCTCCGCCCACAGGGCTACGAGAGGAGCCGAAAGCAGCCGAGAGCCGCCGAGAGACACAGGACCAGCTCTGTGTCTCTCGGCCGTGCCACATTTAAAAAACGGCAGTGACACTACAAGGCTGCAGTCTCACTGGGCAAGGCTGCAGATGACACAAGGCTGCAGATGACACAAGGCTGCAGATGACACAACAAGGCTGCAGATGACACAAGGCTGCAAATGACACTGAAAGGCTGAAAATTACACTGAAGGGCTGCAAATGACACTGGACAAGGATGCAGATGGACACTGGACAAGGATGCAGATGGACACTGATAAGGCTGCATTGATGGGCATTTAAGTGTAAGTTTTTTCCTGCGGCCTGCCCGGTTGCATGCTTGGATAAGGGTCTGGTATGGATTTTTGGGGGGACCATTTTTTTTTTAAATTTTGGTGCGGGGTTCCCCTTAATATCCATACCAGACCTGAAGGGCCTGATATGGAATTTAGGGGGACCCCACGCCATTTTTTTTTTAAATGTTGGTTTGGGGTTCCCCTGTGGGGAAATCCCATGCCGTTTTTTTCAATGAACTTTTATTTGTATTGTCGGATCGACAATTCATTAATAGCCGCGAGTGGTTTTAAATTACTTTTTTTCCTTTGAAATATCATTTTGCTGTCAGACTGTTCTAAACACGGGAAACATGTGCCCCTTTATAGGCATACTATAGACACCCCCCAGGTACGAAATTTAAAGGAATATTACACTTTTATTTTTTCACTTTAAGCATTATTAAAATCATTGCTCCCGAAAAAACATCCGTTTTTAAAACTTTTTTTTGCATTGATCCATGTCCCTTGGGGCAGGACCCAGGTCCCCAAACACTTTTTATGACAAAACCATGCATATAAGCCTTTAAAATTAGCACTTTTGATTTCTCCCATAGACTTTTAAAGGGTGTTCCGCGGCTTTCGAATTTGCCGCGAACACCCCAAATTGTTCGCTGTTCGGCGAACTTGCGAACAGCCGATGTTCGAGTCGAACATGAGTTCCACTCAAACTCGAAGCTCATCCTTAGTGGCGAACTAACTGAGTTACATATTTCTATATCTTAAGCATAGTTGCCAACATTTCAAGAAAATTCCAGGGACACTTTTTTTGCTGTGCTTCCAGCAAGCCATTGTAGATGGAGAATGTACTTTAATTAGGGGTAGGGTATTTATTTAATGTGGGCATGGTTCTACAAGAGGGATATCTTTAACCTAATGGCATACTTTAATCAACCACTATAAATAGGAGAGCTATAGTTGTCATGGTTAAAGAAAAACAAAAGTAAACAAAAACAACAAAAAACACAGATATTAATGGTGTAGCACCCTCTAGTGTGTGCTACTAGTATTAATAGAGTAGGCAAAGTATACTCTGGCCAGGAAGAACCTGAGTCACTAAGTTGGTTCAGCGTTATTAGAGGCCAGGGCTGGATGACTCATCTTGGCAGCTCTCTCGAGTGCCTCCCCCTGGTCTTGAATGTGGAAGAACTTTCTAGAACTAGAGAGTGGGGGTTGGAAGATGCTGCCATGAATATTTGTGGGGCCTCAGCCAATCCCCAGAAGTGGGCTAGCAGGGGGCAGAGACTACCCCATAAATAGACATGGGCCATGCCAGCAGGGCAGTCGGGTGGAAGTGTTGAGGAGGCTGTCAGTGGCTCTTAGGGATACCTCCTAGTCTGGGGGGGGTGCCCTGCCTTGGGCTGGTGCTCAGGTGCTAGAAGGATCCTGCCAAAGACACAAGGGAGGAAGCTTTCCTGGAGGCTACGGAGCAAAGAGAGGACAAAGTGAGTAATTCAACACTGGTGGGGATCAAGGGGGAGACTGTCACATGTAGCCAATCTCCCTTGAAGACAGCAGTGGGCTTAAAGCATTTGTTACCACAACACTTCATATTCGTGATATGTGCCTGCTGTACCATGTACTTGTATGAAAATGTCTGCTGTTCTCTTTGCATTTTTTTTAGTCTGAACACATGAGGAGAAGATCCTAAAAGTTTGGAAGGATCTAAAACTAAAAGGGGAGGGGCCAGGACGGAGTGTTAGGCAGCGGCAGCTGTCGGTGTTGGGACGGACGCTATATCCTCACTGCTTTATCCAACTATATGCTTGTCCAAAGTGGTGCACTGACGCACCCTTAAAATGTGAGTACCCCCTTTGGGGGAGAGTTTTTTGTCTGACCTTGGAATAAATATTTTAAACGATATTACACTATATGGTCCCCTTTTTTCCTATTTTTTTGTATTCCCGTGCTGGAGCCTGTGATCCTGTGATCCACATAGAGCCCTGGGTGGCTCAAAAGCGTTTCCTGACTTTGTCTAGCAATTTAGTCACATTCTCTTAGGTGAGCGCATTACCTTGGGGGGGTCACTTATGTTGCACCATCACATGACCTGTGGCATGTGAAATTTTCAGCACGTTTGAATATATCACCATTGAAGATCACGTGTCAATACTTTCTTGAAGGACTTTTTATATATTTAGTTCAAGATGGACTAGTATGCATATTTAGTGTAGAGCACTTAGCACTTTTGTTTGGCACATGTCACTTCTCGGCATTTATTTGCACTTATGAATTATATTTGAAGCAACAGTGTTTATTGATAATATTATTATTATTATTGTTATTATAATTTATATGCAAATTGTATTGTTCACTTGTGCATATTATGCTTATTAGTTTTATGCAATATATTATGTAGTGTGGTATACACCTCTGTACTTATTCGTATATGTACCATATCTCTCTGTGCCGTGTTAAGGGCACGTTTAGCACACTTTAGCGCATCATTATTTATTTATTTGTTATTTACACGCAGTACAAGACGTGGTTCATGCATGCGGCTGTGTAGTGCTTATTTTTAGCACTAGGTTCATTGTGGCTTGTAGGATTTCTTTTCTTTTGTTCTCTTTGTATTGCTTCCTTTTTGTGAAATCCCTGGTGTGCCTGCCAGTCCCTCTGCTCTCCTATTAAAAACTGACCACACTAAGCAGCAGAGCACACTGTGGTCAGTTCTCTAGCTATACTGAGAATTCAGTGTACTCTCCTCCAATGACCAGACTTATCCTGACACACCCCCACTGCACAGCCATTCACTGGCAAGCTCAGTGTGCTGCTGCTTCTCCTCCCCCAGCTCTTATGCAGCTGAGAATAGAGGGAATGTGATCACTAAAAAGGGAAAAGATCTATATCTATAATGTTTTTAATATCTATACAAAAATGTTTTGCCTTTCATTTCTATTTTAAACTGAATGGGTTATTTTACAAGGTGATCATTTACAATCACATTAAGTCTTCTACCTTTCCCCTGGGAGATCTCCAGAGAGTCAGCTGGGTGGGCTGGTGAAGAATCAGTCATGCGGACTAGTGTTGAGAGAGAAAGCCAGGTGGGCTGGTATTGCCTGAGGAAGTGGTGCTGGGATCAGTGACCACAAACTAAATAGAAGGGAATGTTACATGCTGTGTCACTCCACGTGTGCTACTGTTAATGGACTGAACTAACAAGAAGTCTGCCAAGTCTGCCCCCCCAGGAGTGAACCATAAGAGGCTGAGCAGAGAGAAGCAAAGTGTGTGTAGGAGGAAGGCTGAAGGGGAGTCTGTGTATACCTAGGAAGTTGTCCCTGAAGTTTGCTGAAGTCAAGTGGGCATCCCATAACCCCCTAACCCCATCCAAGTTGTTAACCCCCTAATAAACCAGAGAAACTAAGTTATGGACTGTTTTTGTTTACTAGTAATGTTGGCAATCGGCGACTTATAGTGCGACTGCAATATTGCGGCGGACAAATCGGACACTGACTGACATTTTTGAAACCTTTTTGGGAACCAGTGACACTAATACAGTGATCAGTGCAAAAATATGCACTGTCACTATGCTAATGACACCGGCTGGGAAGGGGTTAATGTCAGGGGTGATCAAAGGATTAACTGTTTGCCTAGCCAGTGTATGTGTACTGTGTGGGAGGTGCTTTTACTAGGGGAAGGCATGGATCTATGTCCCTGCTTTGCAGGAAAATAGGATCCATGCCTTCCCCACTGACAGAATGGCAATCTGCCTTGTTTACATAGGCAGACTGCCGTTCTGCCTGTCTACTGAATGATCGCCAGGTGCTGGCGGACATCGAGTCCGTGGTACCGGCTAATCGGCTCCCACTGTGCATAATCACAGCGGGAGCAAGCCATCGCCCCCTACCCGGAACTGCTGGATCACGTATGTACAGTATCTCATAAAAGTGAGTACACCCCTCACATTTTTGTAAATATTTTATTATATCTTTTCATGTGACAACACTGAAGAAATTACACTTTGCTAGAATGTAAAGTAGTGAGTGTACAGCTTGTATAACAGTGTAAATTTGCTGTCCCCTCAAAATAACTAAACACACAGCCATTAATATCTAAACCACTGGCAACAAAAATGAGTACACCCCTAAGTGAAAATGTCCAAATTGAGCCCAATTAGCCCTTTTCCCTCACCCGTGTCATGTGACTTGTTAATGTTGCAAGGTCTCAGGTGTGAATGGAGTGCAGGTGTGTTAAATTTGGTGTTATCGCTCTCACTCTCTCATACTGGTCACTGGGAGTTCAACATGGCACCTCATGGCAAAGAACTCTCTAAAAGATCTGAAAGAAAGAATTGTTGCTCTACATAAAGATGGCCTAGGCTATAAAAGAATTGCCAAGACCCTGAAACTGAGCTGCAGCATGATGGCCAAGACCATACAGCGGTTTAACAGGCCAGGTTCCACTCAGAACAGGCCTCGCCATGGTTGACCCAAGAAGTTGAGTGCACGTGCTCAGCGTCATATCCAGAGGTTGTCTTTGGGAAATAGACGTATTAGTGCTGCCAGCATTGCTGCAGAGGTTGAAGTGGTGCTCAGACCATACGCCACACACTGCATCAAATTAGTCTGCATGGCTGTCGTCCCGGAAGGAAGCCTTTTCTAAAGATGATGCACAAGTAAGCCCGCAAAAGTCTGCTTGTTTTCAGCAAACTAAAGGACATGGATTACTGGAACCATGTCCTTTGGTCTGATGAGACCAAGATTTGGTATTTGGTTCAGATGGTGTCAAACGTGTGTGGCGGCAACCTGGTGGGAAGTACAAAGACAAATGTGTCTTGGCTATAGTCAAGCATGGTGGTGAGAGTGTCATGGTCTGGGGCTGCATGAGTGCTGCCGGCACTGGGGAGCTACAGTCCATTAAGGGAACCATGAATGCCAACATGTACTGTGAAATACTGAAGCAGAGCATGATCCCCTCGCTTCGGATACTGGGTCGCAGTGCAGTATTCCAACATAATAACGACCCCAAACGCACCTCCAAGACGACCACTGCCTTGCTAAAGAAGCTGAGGATAAAACTGATGGACTGGCCAAGCATGTCTCCAGACCTAAACCCTATTGAGCATCTGTGGGGCATCTTCAATTGGAATGTGGAGGAGCGCAAGGTCTCTAACATCCACTAGCTCTGTGATGTCGTCATGGAGGAGTAGAAGAGGACTCCAGTGGCAACCTGTGAAGCTCTGGTGAACTCCATGCCCAAGTGAGTTAAGGCAGTGCTGGAAAATAATGGTGGCCAGACAGTAGTAGTAGTAGCAGCACCCCATGTGTGCTCCTGCGGTCTGGCTTGTAATGTGTTACCACACACCTTAGAGTATTTATACACAACCGCAGAAGTGTATGCTATTAAGGGACACTCCTATATAGCACCGAAGAGCGATCCACTGTGTATGGTCGACTTATCTGTGATGTTATCTTTGCGGCACTGCAGTGCTTCTCAGATGCTACCTAGAGGTTTTTTCACGCCTTTACTGACTATCCATTTAAGAATATTTTGAAGACTGTGGGAGAGCTAAGCTGACTTGGTTTTATCCTACATAACATTGTCAGAGAAATTGTATATAAACTCCCGAAGAAGCGGTTCCCCGTGAAACATGTCGAGTTTCCTGTAATTCATACTTTGTATTAGACGTCACAATATTAGTTGGGGTTGTCACCAGTACACCCCTAACGTAGACTGCTGTCTTGGAGACATATATTTGACTACTGTGTGTTTTCTCAATTACTGTCTTTTAAATTCTGTTTTTATATTCATGTGGTGTGCATAATAAAATGTATTACTTTTTTATCAGTGGTGCCTAAAGTCCATTTTTCCAGTCATATTTTTCCTCAATTTCTCAATATGTTAGGACGTGGTGCTTTGATATTTTTGTAAACCTGCAGTGCCATCCTGCATTGGTGTGCTTAGCTTTTTTTCTCCCTATTTCTTCAGTGTTGTCACATGAAATGTGAGGAGTTTACTCACTTTTGTAAGATACTGTATACGTGATCCTGCGCACCGCCACCACCTTGTAGCAGTAAAAATGCTATAGGGCGGTCGACAAGTTAAAGGAGGACTGCAGACAATTAGAAAAATGATGGTGCAGCGCCAATAACAATTTGAAATTTAAATGGGTGATCTAAAGTGCATAGATAACCTGATACACATCTAAATATATCAAAGTTAGAATAATTGTGAAGATATCAAACTAACAGTATACATGTGCAGTATTGAAATGATATCAGGTGATTAAACCAATGTATACCATACATATAAATGCAGTGATGTCAGATGATTAAACCAATGTATACCATTTATTTAAAATGCAGTGATATCAGGTGATTAAACCAATGTATACCATACACATAAAACACAGTGAACAATTTATTATAAACTTAAAAGCAATAATAGAAACAATGAATAAAGGAAAAAATCCACTGAGTGAGAAAGAGTGTTTGATGAAATGGAAATGATCAAAACACATGTATCTTGACACCCCAAATGGTAATTTTTAAGCCACTGCTGAACGTATATGAAAAGGGGAGATGGAGCACCGCCACCAATAACACTTATGCTTACCGGAAAGTGTGGATTCAGTAGGAGATAAGCCCTATGAATCAAACAGACTTGTCGGTGGTTCTTCACTAAAAATAGTAGTAAAGCCCGGATGGATACAGGCGTTGATACTATTACCCTATTTATCGGCATATAACACGCACAGGCGTATAACACGCACCTTCATTTTAGGAGGGAGGTTTCAGGAAAAAACCTCAAATTTTAAATAAAGACCTTTGAAGCAAAATAAGGGTCAGTGCCCATCAATGCAGCCTCACCATTGCCCATCTGCAGCCTGATCAATGCCCATCTGCAGCCTCACCTCCCGCCTCATGGACCAGCTTCTATGATAGCCAGAACACTGGTCCAATGCCGGCCCAGGAGAAGGGACTTCCTATTAAATAGGCTGCTGAGTAAAGAGGAGATTCTCACTGTATGTAATCTGACGGCGCTCGTCCCGCCCCCCTCCCCGTCCCCTCCTAGGCAGCCCAAATTGCAGTATCGGCGTATAACACGCACACACTATTTACACCCGATTTTCAAGGTGAAAAGGTGCGTGTTATACGCCAATAAATACAGTAGATAAAATAATCTTCTCACAAGGACCACCAGTCAACAAGAAAGGAAGCTCCAAGATATATAAAACGTCATGTGGATTTAAACATATAGGGCCAAAAAGGAATAAAAAAACGCACCCAGCGGTGGCTTGAGAATTACCATTTGGGGTGTCAGGATACATATGTTTTGGACATTTCCATTTCATCAAACACTCTTCTCACTAAGTGGACTTTTTCCTTTATTCATTTTTTCTATTATTGCTTTTGAGTTTATAATAAGTTGTTCACTGTATTTTATGTGTATGGTATACATTGGTATAATCACCTGATATCACTGCATTTTATATGAATGGTATACATTGGTTTAATCACCTGGCATCACTGCATTTATATGTATGGTATACATTGGTTTAATCTCTTGATATCATTATTTCAATACTGCACATGTATACTGCTTTGCCGCGTACACGCGATCAGAATTTCTTTCAGAAAAAACTTGGATGGTTTTTCCAACGGAATTCCGCTCAAGCTTGCCTTGCATACACACGGTCACACAAAAGTTCTCTGAACTTTCGACCATCAAGAACGCGGTGACGTACAACACTATGACGAGAAAATGAAGTTCAATGCTTCTGAGCATGCGTTAAATTGTTTCCGAGCATGCGTGATGTTTTGCGCGTACGAATTGCATACAGACGAACGCATTTTCGGATAGGAACTTTTCCCGACCGAAAAATAGAGAACATGCTCTCAATCTTTTGCTGGCTGGAATTCCACCAGCAAAAGACCGATGGAGCATACACACGGTCGCATTTTCCGACAAAAAGCTCTCATCGGAGTTTTGCTGGTGGCATTTCCGATCATGTGTACGCAGCATTAGCTTGATGTCTTCACAATTATTCTAACTTTGATATATTTAGATGTGTATCAGGTTATCTATGCACTTTAGATCACCCATTTAAATTTCAAATTGTTATAACATAGTTGCCAACATTGTAAAAAAAAATTTCGAGACACTGCTTGGCTGTAGGCGGAGTTGTATTATAATTAGGGGGCAGAGCATGCATTTGTAGGCGTGGTATAGGGAACAATAAAAATGTGGCGAAAAATGGGCTTGGTTTACGTGAAATAGTGGGCGTGGCTTGAATTGGCGTGGCTCAAAGGGGGTGTGGTTAGAGTCTGAGATGAATGAGGCATGGTTGAGGCATGAGGGAAAGGGGGAGAGAGGGATGGAGGGACAGCAGCCCCAGATCCTACACAACAATAGAAATATGTGTAGTCTAGAAAGTTTAACAATCAGCAGATAAAGATACTCCAAACACCTGGTGTTAGCACTTCAATCATCCCGGCACCATGGTTGTTATGGTGTCAGGATGATTGAAGTGCATTATTTCTATTATTATATTGTAATATAAAATGAAATAATTCAACTCAGCATAATTCTGAATCAGTGGGATCCCTGAGCGTGTCACCTGCCACGTCGCCTGCCACCAGCAGAGTCCGTCCTTGCATCAGGTGCCACCAGCAGAGTCCGTCCTTGCATCAGGTTTCCCCAGCAGAGTCTGTCCTTGCATCAGGTGACCCCAGCAGAGTCCGTCCTTGCATCAGGTGCCTCCAGTAGAGTCCGTCCTTGCATCAGGTGCCCCCAGCAGAGTCCGTCCTTGCATCAGGTGCCCCCAGCAGAGTCCATCCTTGCATCAGGTGCCCCCAGCAGAGTCTGTCCTTGCATCAAGTGCCCCCAGCAGAGTCCGTCCTTGCATCAGGTGCCTCCAGTAGAGTCCGTCCTTGCATCAGGTGCCCCCAGCAGAGTCCGTTCTTGCATCAGGTGCCCCCAGCAGAGTCCATCCTTGCATCAGGTGCCCCCAGCAGAGTCTGTCCTTGCATCAAGTGCCCCCAGCAGAGTCCGTCCTTGCATCAGGTGTCCCCAGCAGAGTCCTTCCTTGCATCAGGTGTCCCCAGCAGAGTCCTTCCTTGCATCAGGTGTCCCCAGCAGAGTCCGTCCTTGCATCAGGTGCCCCCAGCAGAGTCCGTCCTTGCATCAGGTGCCCCCAGCAGAGTCCCTCCTTGCATCAGGTGCCCCAGCAGAGTCCCTCCTTGCATCAGGTGTCCCCAGCAGAGTCCGTCCTTGTATCAGGTGTCCCCAGAAGAGTCCGTCCTTGCATCAGCTGCCCCCAGCAGAGTCCATCCTTGCATCAGGTGCCCCCAGCAGAGTCTGTCCTTGCATCAGGTGCCACCAGCAGAGTCTGTCCTTGCATCAGGTGCCACCAGCAGAGTCTGTCCTTACATCAGGTGCCCCCAGCAGAGTCCGTCCTTGCATCAGGTGCCCCCAGCAGAGTCTGTCCTTACATC
Source organism: Aquarana catesbeiana (assembly GCF_042186555.1). NCBI lineage: Eukaryota > Metazoa > Chordata > Amphibia > Anura > Ranidae > Aquarana > Aquarana catesbeiana. The sequence continues at coordinate 172,043,060 of NC_133334.1, read as the reverse complement.
AGGTGTCCCCAGCAGAGTCCGTCCTTGCATCAGGTGTCCCCAGCAGAGTCTGTCCTTGTATCAGGTGTCCCCAGCAGAGTCCGTCCTTGCATCAGGTGCCCCCAGCAATGTCCCTCCTTGCATCAGGTGCCCCCAGCAGAGTCAGTCCTTACACCAGTGTTCCCAGCCTCAGTCCTTACATCAGTGTCCCAGGCAGAGCCATAGTTACCCCCCGTACATAGTTACCCCCTGTACATAGTTACCCATTTCCCCCTAGTTACCCTCCTGTACATAGTTACCCCCCTGTACATAGTAACCCCCCCATCCATAGTATCCCCCAGTGCATAGTTACCCCCCCGTGCATAGTAACTCCACCTGTACATAGTTAACCCCCCTTCTGTACATAGTTAAACCCCCTCCTGTATATAGTTAACCCCCCTCCTGTATATAGTTAACCCCCTCCTGTACATAGTTAACCCCCTCCTGTATATAGTTAACCCCCTCCTGTATATAGTTAAACCCCCCTCCTGTATATAGTTAACCCCCTCCTGTATATAGTTAATCCCCTCCTTTACATAGTTAACCCCCTCCTGTATATAGTTAGCCCCCTCCTGTATATAGTTAACCCCCTCCTGTATATAGCTAAACCCCCCTCCTGCATATAGTTACCCCCCTCCTATATATAGTTCACCCCCCTCCTGTATATAGTTAAACCCCCCTCCTGTATATAGTTAACCCCCCTGTATATAGTTAAACCCCCCTCCTGTATATAGTTAACCCCCCTCCTGTATATAGTTAAACCCCCCTCCTGTATATAGTTAACCCCCCTGTATATAGTTAAACCCCCCTCCTGTGTATAGTTAACCCCCCTACTGTATATAGTTAACCCCCCTCCTGTATATAGTTAATTACATTACAGTTACATCGCTGCTTGGGCTTTACACTGAGAGAGAGGGACAAGAGCAGAAGGAACTCCACTTGAGCGGCCAGCGCCGTGTGTTCAGTGGAGAGGGGAGAGGCCGATCTGTGCAGCTAACCCTGTCTTCAGTATTGTGAAGAGAGAAGCCGATTCATTGGCTGCACAGATCGAGCCCCCTTCCTCTCTCCACTGAACACAAGGGGAATGATCTAACAGCGTCGCCGGCGGCCATTTTGTGAAGCCAGCTGCTGCAAAAGTGCAAAAGCAAACATTCCCCATTTCCCTGGGCAAAAAAGGCAAAATCCCGAATCGGGACGGCCTCTGATCGGGACGAGGGTCCCAAAATCGAGATTGTCCCGGGAAAATCTGGACTGTTGGCAACTATGTTATTAGCGCTGCACCATAATTTTTCCACTTTTTCTCTTTGCAATTGTCATTTGCGGTGCTGGCAGCTTCCCCCCTTCTTTGGACAGCGCGGTATTTAGCACATTTTTTTCATGGACTGCAGACAATTATTACACTCATAATCCTGCTTTGCGTAGGACATAAGATTCATGCCTTCCCTACTGACAGATTGGCAATCTGCCATGTTTACATAGGCAGACTGGCGTTCTGCCTGTGTACTGAATAATCGACGGGTGCCGGCAAACATCAAGGCCACGGTACCCGCTAATCGGCTCCTGCTGTGCATAATCACAGGGGGAGTGAACCGCTGCCGGTGTGCATTCACTACCGCTACCCAGAAGTGCAGGATCACGTACATATACGTGATCCTGCACACAGCCATGGCCCTGTGCAGAAAAACTGCTATAGGGTTGACAAGTTAAAGGAGGACTGCAGACAATTATTCTGCACTGTTATGCCGCGCGCACACGATCGAACATTGATCGGACATTCCGTCCACAAAATCCATCGGATTTTTTCCGACAGATTTTGGGCCAAACTTTTCTTGCATACACATGGCCACACAAAGTTGTCAGAAAATCCAATCATTCTGAATGCGGTGACGTAAAACACGTACGTCGGGACTATAAATGGGGCAGTAGCCAATAGCTTTTGTCTCTTAATTTTTTCTGAGCATGCATGGCACTTTGTGCGTCGGATTTGTGTACACACGATCGGATTTTGTTGTCGGAAAATTTTATATCCTGCTCTCAAACTTTGTATGTCGGAAATTCCGGCGGAAAAAGTCAGATGGAGCCCACACACGATCGGAATTTCCGACAACACAATCCGATTGCACTTTTTCCATCAGAAAATCCGACCGTGTGTACAGGGCATAAAGGAACAGTGGAACAACACTACATACATAAAAATGAAGCAAATAAACTGTCCAATGCAGTATGTACAGGACAGGAGTGTGGAGGGTATGACGGTGGGCAGTATGTGCAGGACAGGAGTATGAAGGGTATGACAGCAGGCAATATGTTCAGGAGAGGAGTGTTGAGGGTATAACAGTAGGCAGTATATGCAGGAGAAAAGTTTGATGGGTATAAAGGTAATCAATATATGCAGAAGTGAAGTGGTGAGGGTATTACGGTGAGTAGTATGTGCAGGGAAGGAGTGTGGAGGGTATGAAAATGAGGAGTATGTACAGCAGAGGACTGTGGAGAGTATGATGTTTAACAGTATGTGCAGGAGAGGAGAGTGGAGGGTATGAAAGCGAGCAGTATATGCAGGAGAGCAGTGTAGAGGGTATGAAAGCAAGCAATATGTGTAGGAAAGCAGTGCGGAGGATATAATGTTGTAAGTGAAGGAGCAATGTGGAGGGGGCACAAAAGTGGTCAAATAGTGATGTGTATATCCAAAAAACTATTGTGCTACCATAAAAAAGACATTACCTCTGCTCAAAGAAAACAACCTTCTGTTATATGATATACTGTATATAATCAACCCCCAAGAGCTCTGTATGCATCTGTTCACAGTTTAAGTGTTTAGTTCACGTGGTAAGTTTATACTTTTGTTTGTACAGAGTGTGCCAGCAAACAAATCCCTCCTGACATGAAATGCTGCCAGCTTATCTCCCTACATCAACACAGCTCACATCCCCTCCTGCAGGATCTCCAAGGCTGGACAATTTACTTCCATCTCACCTGTACATAGTGTCAGCAGCAGCTGGCAGTTGCTATGTTCTGCCTCTGGGTTATAAAAGAGATTGCACTGGAGATCAAGGTGAGGATCTTATTGAATGAGGATTAGATACATAAGAGGGCACAGAGCTAGAATGCTAGAGACTGCTGAAGGGATGGAAAGGAGAATACAGACACTGGACACAATGACATTGCTGCTGTCCCCACAGCCCTGATCCCGGGACAAAGCCTAGGACTGAGCTGTGACTCCAAAATGCGTGACTGTTCCGGAAAATCTGGGACAGTTGGCAAGTATTCTTAAATATTGGCCCAGCAATTCTATAGAATAATATAATTAGCACTGGCAATTTTGTTGCTAGAAAATTATTGTTGCTGACAGACCAATCTGACATGGGCCTTGAGATGAATGCAGACAGGAAAATTATAACATTACTATGTATAATGTCAATCCTCTTACAGTCTATACAGAGAAGAAATGTGAAAACGTACGTGTACAGCGCATCTGAGAGGAGATAAAAACATATCCATGTTTACATGCACATCTGAAGCTACCTTGTGTGTTCAGACATTCACCATTTTGACAAACTCCTTGCATACTGCACTCATTTATATCTGTTAATGATAAAAAACAGAGAAAAATACTATGTAATTAGGTAGACACGATCTTAGAACAGGTATTCATACAGAGAATTTTCACAATACTATTCATTATGAGTAAATGCTCAAACATCATTGACAGGTCTAGAAAATGCAAGTGTAGTGTTGTGCCAATTACAATATTTGGATCTCTAGCAAAGCATCCACAAAGGGACTATTGCAGGTCTATAGACTGTCTCCTCCTAATCTACAAAGTGGTTCCTTCAGTTATAAATCCAGTACGTATAAATAGAAGTACACCAACAAAACAGAGACATGCCAATTAAGCCACAGCTGCCAATAAAAATGGTTACAGCTATACAGCTATGGTCGCTTTCCAACATGATGCAAAGCGTATTTTGCGTTATGCAGTTTGTTTTTCAAATTGCATACATTTAACAGTTTCTTGTTATATAACACGTGCACACTTTCTACTATTGTGTTATGTACATAAGCAAGATAATACATTTTAAAACATATCCAAAGACAAAAATTTGCAGTTTTAATAGAGCATGGAATAGAATAAGGAATACCGGTACTTATAAATCTGCTCAAGTTTTTTTTTCCTACTGTTTCTTTCCTATTGAAGAGATTTTTTTTCACTTTCTGTCTCGAGAGACACAACATGAAGTGAGAGGAGAAAACGCTCTTAAGTAGGAAAAATCCTTTCTTAGATAGTTGTTACCAGAACAAGGGTCCTCAAATTTCCCATCTATTCCTGTTCAAGTGTCATTTTTTTTCTTTACAAATGTCAGTTTTGCTGCAGCAGGTTCTATACACGGTACAGATGCGCCACTTTACAGGCAGGCTAAGGGGACCCCCAGGCACTGTATTTAAAGTTTTTATTTTTATTGTTTCACTTTAAGCATCATTAAAATCACTGCTCCTGTAAAATCAATCTTTTTTAAAAACATGTTTTGCATTGATACATGTCCCCCAGGGCAGTACCCGGGCCCCCATACACTTTTTATGGCCAATAACTTGCATAGAAGCCTTCAAAATGAGGACTTTTGATTTTTCAAGTTTGGGTCCCATAGACTTTAATAGAGTTTGCGGCTCAGGTCTGAAATTTTTACATATTTGGGAGTTCTAGTGCAAACCGAACTGAGGGGTGTTTGGCCCATCACTACAGATGATTTGTACAATTTGTTGTTGAAGAAATCAGTTATTTACTAATGCATGTTTTGAGTGATTTAGAGCTAGTTAATACTAAACTCTGTTCATTAACCACTTAAGGACCAGAAGGATTTACCCCCTTAATGACCAGGCCATTTTTTGCGATACGGCAGTGCATCAATTTAACTGACAATTGCGCAGCCGTGCGACGTTGAACCCAAACAAAATTGATGTCATTTTTTTTCCCACAAATAGAGCTTTCTTTTGGTGGTATTTGATCACCTCTGCGGTTTTCATTTTTTGCACTATAATCAAAAAAAGGCAGATCATTTAGAAAAAAAACTATATTTTTTACTTTTTGCTATAATAAATATCCAAAGAAAATGTAAAAAAACGAATTTCTTAATCAGTTTAGGCCACAATGTATTCTTCTACATATTTTTGGTAAAAATAAAAAATAAAAATCGCAATAAGGGTATATTGATTGATTTGCGCAAAAGTTATAGCGTCTACAATATAGGGGAAAGATTAATGGCATTTTTATTATTATTATTATTTTTTTTTTTTACTAGTAATAGCGGTGATCAGCAATTTTTAGCTGGACTGACATTGAGCAGACAGATTGGACACTTTTGACACTTTTTTGGGACCAGTGACAATAATATAGTGATCAGAGCTAAAACTAGTCACTGATCACTGTATAAATGACACTGGCAGGGAAGGGGTTAACACTAGGGGCGATCAAGGGGTTAAGTGTGTTCTAGGGAGGTCTTTCTAACTGTGTGGTGGGGTGGCAGGCAATGGCAGATCCCTGTTCTGCTTCTCTGAGGACCGATCGCGGGTGGCCAGCAGACATCGCAGCCGCCGAACCCAAGCATCAGCTCCCCCACTGTGCAGCAGGTGCAAACAGTGACTAGTGTACAAAAAACCTGCGGGTACGTCGTTTTGCGCAATAGAGCCACCCTGCCGCAGTATATATGGGCGGCCCTTAAAGGATAATTTCATCTTTGCTCCCCTATGTACCAATAGAGCATTTATGTGCTTTTTTGCAAAAATATCAACGCTTTTCATTAATTCTACATACACTTACTTTACTTGTCCTCATCCATGTTTCCAGACATGTCCATTTGTAATGTCTTACTTTCTGGTCAGACTATAGGTTGTGACACAGGAAGGAGTTGACCAGCTGACCTCATTAGCACACTGCCTGCATCATCCACCCACCCATTTCCTGATGCATGTTTTGTAAATGAAATGCAATCAACAGTAATCACCCTTCTCACCAAATACACAATATACAATCAGATTGCATAGTGTATGGCCATCTTTATACAGGTACATAGAAAGGAGTGGACAAAAACACTCAGCTGCCAAGCCCCGTTCACAACTCTGCATAGCGGGAACTCTCATTCCCACATGCGTCTTTTTTCTATTTTTTTTTTTTAAGCGAGGTGGGGAGGCATTTGGAAGCATTTTCACTCATCAAACATACGGCAGCCCATCCACCTGAATGGGCAGCCCATCCACCTGAATGGGCAGCCCATCTACCTGAATGGGCTGCCCTATACACAGCAATCGCCCCAAAGAAGCTTCAGAACTCTTTTTTAGAGCGGAGCTTGGTGCGTTTTTTACTGTGATTTTTGGTGCAGCGCATTTCTGAAATGCAAGGAAATGCACAGATGTGAACGGAGCCTCAATGTTCTTGTGTTAACGCACCAATTTCACTTTCAGGCCCCATTCACATCTAGCATAGTGGGAACGCACATTTTGTGGCTCGTTTTTCCTGTGAGACGCATGGGGCAGCCTGTTGATTTCAATTGGCTGTACTACATGGGGTTAAAGGGACATTTTGGCGTTTTGTGGGTTGTGTGTTTTTTACTGTGCTGTGCAGCATTTACCCCTCATTTTTATACATGGCAAAATGTGTGTTTGCTTCTGTGTTTGGTGTTCCATTAACAATTAATGGCACTGAAAGTGCAACTAATAATTTTAGGTGTATAACGGCTGCCCTGTGCATGTCATAGGAAAAACGCTAAAAAAAAGACGCATGTCATACTGGGAGTATGCTATAGGTTCCCTAACTTGAGGGAGGAGGGGGAGGCGGACCTCCTATCACAATTTGGATTAGCAGAAGGATGGGAAGTGTTATCATAATGGGGGATTTTAATTATCCAGACATAGACTGGGCGGAGGGCACCACGCATTCGTCTAAGGCTCGCCAATTCCTAAATGTCTTGCAGGACAATTTTATGGGTCAGATGGTAGACGCACCAACTAGAAACAAAGCGTTACTAGATCTACTGATTACCAACAATACAGACCTGATCACGGATGTGGAAATACGGGGCAATTTAGGTAACAGCGATCACAGGTCAATTAATTTCAGTATAAATCACACAAATAGGAAACATAAAGGGAATACAAAGACTCTGAATTTTAAAAGAGCCAACTTCCCTAAACTACGAACCTTGCTAGAAGATATAAATTGGTATAAAATCTTAGGAACAAAGAACACGGAGGAGAGATGGGTTTGCTTTAAGAGCATATTAAATAAGGGCATTAGCCAGTGCATCCCATTGGGAAATAAATTTAAAAGAGCGAACAAAAGTCCTGGATAGCTTAACGCCAATGTAAAAATGCATATATAGTTACATAATAGGTGAGGTTGAAAAAAGATACAAGTTCATCAAGTCCAACCTATGTGTGTGATTATATGTCAGTATTACATTGTATATCCCTGTATGTTACAGTTGTTCAGGTGCTTAGCTTATAGATTTTTTAAACTATAGATGCTCCCTGCTGAGACCACCACCTGTGGAAAGGAATTCCACATCCTTGCCGCTCTTACAGTAAAGAACCCTCAAAGTAGTTTAAGGTTAAATCTCTCTTCTTCTAATTTTAATGAGTGGCCACATGTCTTGTTAAACTCCCTTACGCGAAAAAGTTTTATCCCTATTGTGGGGTCACCAGTACGGTATTTATTAGTTGAAATCATATCCCCTCTCAAGCGTCTCTTCTCCAGTGAGAATAAGTTCAGTGCTCACAACCTTTCCTCATAACTAATATCCTCCAGACCCTTTATTAGCTTTGTTGCCCTTCTTTGTACTCACTCCATTTCCAGTACATCCTTCCTGAGGACTGGTGCCCAGAAATGGACAGCATACTCTAGGTGCAGCCAGACCAGAGTCTTGTAGAGCAGGAGAATTATCGTTTTATCTCTGGAGTTGATCCCATTTTTGTATGCCAATATTCTGTTTGCTTCGTTAGCAGCAGCAGCAGCTTGGCATTGCATGCCATTGCTGAGCCTATCATCTACTAGGACCCACAGGTCCTTTTCAATCCTAGATTCTCCCACAGGTTCTCCCCCAGTGTATAGATTGCATTCATATTTTTTCCACCCAAATGCACTATTTTACATTTTTCTAAATTAAACCTCATTTGCCATGTAGTTGCCCACCCCATTAATTTGTTCAGATCTTCTTGCAAGGTTTCCACATCTTGCGGAGAAGTTATTGCCCTGCTAGCTTAGTATCGTCCGCAAATACAGAGAACTGTTTACCCTATCCTCCAGGTTATTTATGAACAAAATAAACAGGATTGGTCTCAGCACAGAACCCTGAGGGACCCCACTACCCACCTCTGACCATCAATAGTTTCAAAAAACTATTAGATAAGCACCTGAACGACCACAACATATGGGATATACAATGTAATACTGACATATAATCACGCACATAGGTTGGACTTGATGGACTTGTGTCTTTTTTCAACCTCACCTACTATGTAACTATGTGGGAATGCGAGTTCCCGCTATGCAGAGATGTGAACAGGGCTTGAGAGCTGAGTATTTCTATCCACTCCTTTCTATGTACTTGTATAAAGATGTCCATATACTATGCAATCTGATTGTATATTGTGCATTTAGTGAGAAGGGTGATCATTGATTGATTGCATTTCATTTAAAAAACGTGCAGCTGGGATTGGGTGGATGGATGATACAGGAAGTGTGCTAATAAGGTCAGCTGGTCAACTCCTTCCTGTGTCATAACCTAAAGTCTGACCCGGAAGTAAGACAATACAAATATGTATGTCTGGAAACATGGATGAGGACAAGTAAAGTAAGTGTATGTAAAATTAAAGCAATGATATTTTTTTTAAAAAAGTACATGAATGCTGTATTGGTACATAGGGGGGCTGGAATTTATTTAAAAAAAAGTGAACAAAGGTGAACTTATCCTTTAAGTTGGTAAGTTGTTAATTACTGGGCTCTTCATCAGGAACTTTATTCTGTCTTTGGGGACCAAAGATTTTCAGTGGGGGAATGATGCCAGGTGCACGCTACCATAGTATGAATACAGTGGACATTACCTTGATTGCTGCAGTCTGCTCCTGTTTCCCCTCTGGTGCTGCACTCAGACTGTTTGCATCACATTTCTGAGCCAAAAAGCAAAGGACTGTGGGATCTTTAGTCCTGTGTTCAGCCATAACTGAACTCCTGAGTCTCTCTCAGACTGTGTCTCCCAGCAAGCTGCTAATTAGGAAGAGGGATTATGGGAGAGGCTATTTAAAAAAGTGTTTCCAGCAGGCCCACTCTCTTCTTCCCAGGGTCCATCAGTGAGCATCAGAGATGCCGTCCAGCTGCTAGGACTGCAGCCTTCCAGGGCCCTGTTAGTCATCCCTGGCCCCTAAGTGCTCCTTATACTATCCCCCTAATGCATTGTCTTGACGTTTTTGTCTAGCTTTGCCCTCTATCTTTTTCCTCGACAACATGGCGGCTATTGTTTACTATTAGACGTCAACCCTGTGCGCTAATGGGCGCACGGGAAGTGACGTCATGACCGCACCTCCACCCAGTGGATCGCAACCAGGAAGTGATGGCGCGGCGTGCGTTCCACTCACCGAGACAGCGCATCGGGACAAGAGATGCAAGCTGTCGGCTATGGACGCCGGAGCAGCTGCAGTCATCACAGAAGGGTCCACAGAAGGTGAGAGCTATGGCTTTCCTTTTTACATTATTCAATTCATAATATTCAATATATATATTCTTTATGATACTTGGTAATCCCCAATTGCTATACCCAGGACTATTAGATGTACGTTACTTACCAACAGATCCAGGTTAGCTCATTGCTGGATACATGCGCTCTCAGTGTGCATGCGCATGTGAAATGAAATGGAGTTGAATGAATTGAATGAAATAAAATGAAATGAATTGAAATTTAATAAAATACAATAACCTAATAAATTATCACTATATAACAATGTGGCTCAGGTCCACCCCCCCCTTTTGGAACCTCCCACCAATTAGGGGAGGGGTTCCAGTACCAATCTAAGATGAGATTCCCAGATAGACACATGTATAAATGGTTGCAAGAGACCAGCACAGCTAAGGCTCTGATGAAGAAGGGACACCTTCGAAACGCGTTAGCCAGCAGCGGTTTTTACGTCCTCTTCCTAGGACCTGGAAACTGCTACCAGTGGACCAATCGCCTTGTGACTGTCTACAGTGCAATTTTTTCTTCCTACCTTTGTGAGTAGATTTTAATCTTGTTTTTAATAAATTTATCTTAAGGATAATGCAGAGGCTGGTGCACTCTCTCTCTTTTTCTTATAATTTACTACTAGGATAATCCCATCCTGGAGAGCAGCAAGGCCGAAATTCACTGTCCTCTCTGAACCCTTGGGATCATCTAGCTTACACACCTGTGCGCAAGAGTATTTGTTTCTGTTGTACTGTGCATCCCTGGCCCCTGCCTGGGTGGGCCAGCATTGCCGTGTGACATCAGAGGATCCTTTGTTCTTCCTGCTGGCAATCGGCGGACCGCGCTGTGGGAGCCAACCGGGACCGCTGAGTACACATCCATGCCGCATCCATCCTTGCACTAACTGGGGAACAGATCCTGAATCACTTCCTGTGTGAGACAACTACCTTCAGGATCTAGTGCGTGGGCTTATGCCCAAATGCCTCTTCTTTCAGTAACAGCTAGCACATGAGCACATGGGCACTGCATGCAGACATCATAACCTGGATTACAAAGGAACTTGTCACTCCTGCTATACCCATTATTTGCTTGCTGACTGCTTGAATATTCTCTCCTCTGAAGATTTTCCCTTCACCATCTCCAACGTGCTGGCGAAGAGTGTGCTCAGGCCTGACACTTGGACTACCCTTATCCCATCATCTGCAGGGTGTAAGCTGTATTGTCTTGGTCAATAAAGAAGTCTGTTGAACTCAGTTTACATTGTGTCTGTGGTTCATTTAAAGGGGTATACATCATGTCAGAATCTAGAGTGTCAGAAGAGCTGAGAAGTTCCGAGGGTCATACGGAAGAAGCGCTACATTTGCAACTTTTACATGATGATAGTGTTTCTTTATTTTTCTTTTCTTTTCTTTTCCTAATATTTACAGCTTTTTTATGTATAGAAAAACAAAGGGTGTATAAAATATTTTTATCCCTGGTGATAAATATCCTAGTTGTGGCACTGCTGCAAATATGCCTGTTAATCTTCCTATAGCACCTTGCATTATTGTGGAGCTTATTGAAACTTGAACCAGCCATACATGGATTACAATTTGGCTGGTTCAGCAGGGACTGTCTGAATTTGTATCCATGTATGGGCATCCTGGTTTTAAAGAAGCCGATCTATGAATTAAATTCTGTACCACTACCCTGTCGGGATTTTTTTGAATGATCAGTGCCACTGACTATAGCCAGCAACAGTGATCATCGTGAAGACTCTCCGTCATGAGCACACAATACCACAATGGGAGTGATTCCCCCATCCACCTCGAATGTGTGGATGGGGCAATTTTGTCATGTACCTTATCCGTGTCCAAGATGCTGTGAGAGGCTCCCCTTGCAGCTGAGAGCAATATACCCCTTAATGTGGTACAGAGGGTATAATGCTCAAAGAAGAACGGGTTGCCAGCAGGGAGTGTAGGACTTGAGCAGATGATCACTTGTAGTCTACTTGAGGATGTAGCTGCAGTGCTGGAGTTGGTCCTTAAAAGCGGTGACAGGATATGGTGCGTAGGGTAACCGGATAACTCATTAAAGACCTGGCTGCGGTTCCAACACTGGTGATCAGCTGAAGCTGCTCTAAGAGAAGTTGTTGTGGCAAGCTGGGGTGATTCACAGGTAAACAGGTGGGTTCAGGCAGAAGCAATTCCATAGGGTAAGCCAGGGTCATACACAGGTAAATAGGTGGTTTCAGGAACCAAAGTCCTTGAGACAAGCCAGGGTCATACACAGGCAAGCAGGCAGGTTTAGGCAGAAGAGTAGTCTTTGGGATAAGCCGGGGTCAGAGCCAGGAGAAGATCAGAGTAGGTCAAGAAACAATCCGGGTCACAGCAAGATAACAGGAAAAAGATGCAGGTTCAGGAACTCAGGGAAAGCTGAAGACAATGGGAGAGAATCCTGGGCAGCCTTTTATCTGTCATGCTATGCGCGCGCCCGTGCAGTCCCACCACGCACCCGCATGCGCCTAACCGCAATTCTACCGCGCATGCGCGTGGGAATCTGTCTGTACCGTCTTCGATGGACATCATTGTTATTTCCCTGACAGTGCCCCCCCTCCAAGGGGCAACCTCTGGATACCCAATCTTGCGGAATGTCTGCTGTGGAAGGTCTGTATTAGTTGTGGGGCGTGTATATTATTTGAGCACTCCCAGGAATTGTCCTCAGGAGGGTACCCCTTCCACTTGATGAGGTATTGCACTTGTCTCTCTCTTTTTCTGTAATCCAAAATGGTCTCCACTTCAAAATCAGTTTCACCCTCTATTAAGATTGGAGGTGGTGGCGATTCTTTTCTTCCAGAAAAAGGACTGGGGACTGTTGGTTTCAACAGTGAAGCATGGTGAATCTTGTAGAAACTAGGCAATGACAATTTAAAGGCTACTGGATTTACCACTTTCTTGATCTTGAAAGGACAAATGAAGTTTGGTCCCAGTTTCCATGATGGACATGAGAGTTTAAGGTTTATAACAGATAGCCAGACTTCATCTCCCACCTTGAAAGCAGGGTTGTCTCTTCTTCCTCTGTCTTGATACTTCTTGTAACTATCCTGCGCTTCTTGCATGGCTTCCCAGAGTTGTTGATAATTGGACTGGATATAGTTTACTCGGTCCTGGACCGCGGGAACAGATGCTTCTAGTATGGAATTGGGCAAGGATGATGGATGAAAGCCATAATTGGCGCAAAAGGGAGTTTGATTAGTTATGGTATGTAAAGAGTAATTGTATGCGATTTCTGCACAAGGAAGAAGAGAGGACCCGTCGTCTTGAGAGCAAGTACAGAAACAACGTAGATATTGCTCCAGGGTTTGATTTGTCCTTTCAGTCTAGCCGTTGCTTTGTGGTTGATAGGCTAATAAAAGGCATATTTCAATTGCCAAAGATTTGCAGAGGTCCCTCCAGAACCTAGAAGTAAAATTGTACTCTCCTATCGGATACAATGTTATCCGGTAATCCATGCAGCCTGACAATTTCTTTAAAGAAAATATTTGCTGTGTCAGCAGCAAATGGGGGAGCAACCATGGGTAAGAAATGTGCCATTTTTGAAAGACGATCAACTACTATCAAGATGGTGGTGAATCCTTCAGATGGGGGTAAGTCCACGATGAAGTCCATTGAAATTTTTCTCCAGGGCTGTTCTGGAATGGGTTGTGGTCTCAACAGACCCCTGGACTTGGTATTGGTCCCTTTATTATGTTGGCAACTGATACATGAACTAACATAGTCTTTACAATCTTGTCTCCACCCGGCCACCAGGAGGACCGTTGTATAAGCTCAGAGGTTTTCTGAACCCCAAATTGTCCAGCAAATTTGTGGTCATGGAAGGTCCTTAAGACTCGAAGTCTCACTTGTTGAGGGATGAAGATTTTGCCCTGAAACCAAAGTAATCCTTCTTGATTTGTCAAAGAAGGTACCTCAGGTTCAGTAAACTGCTTGGAAGCTTGCTTAATTGCTGTCTTTAGATCAGGAGGTTGTATGAGCAAAACATTTTGCACAGATAGGATAGTACCTAGTTCAGCTGTTTCAGGAACATTCGAGACAGAGCATCAGCTTTCCCGTTCTTAGAGCCAGGACAATAAGAAATGTGGGTTGAACCTGGAAAAGAACAATGCCCATCGATCTTGACGAGGTCTTAAACATTTTGCTGTTCTGAGATACTCCACTCCAGGTTCTTGTGTCTATTAAGCAATATAGTAAAGGTTTGGTTAATATTTTTTTTTTTTATTGAATATGGCTAGGTAGTATATTCGTTTTTTTCTTGCAATGTTCATTGCATGAATTCCTCTTTAAAGAGAAATGCTGTTTTTGATTATATAACCCTATTCCGTCAATCAGTTGTCTGTTTGCAGGAGACTCATGCTACCCGTAATAACATTAGATGATTTCAGCGAAGGGGGGTTAGGGAGGGATATCATTCTGTTCTGTCATCTTACTCTCGGGGGGTTTCTATATTAATTTATAATGATATATCATTCTCCTGCACCAGGACACTAGTGGACGTGAATAGTAGGTTTATTTTTCTTCAGTGTCACATATGTAATTTTGAATTGATTATTGCTGTCATTTATATTCCTTCTCCATATAACCCTGAGGTCCTTCTTCAGCTTATGTCATTTGTAAAGGCCTCTCCTTCACTTCCAATATTGGTGACTGGCAATTTTAATAATGTAATCAACCCAAAACAGGATAGATTTCCATCTCCTCGCTCTTTACTTATAGATGGCCTCTCTTCTTTAGGGAGGCTCTGTAGGGAATTGGGGTTACATGATATGTGGCGGATGTTACATCCTACTGAAAACTTCCATACTTGTCATTCTAAAACATTTGATTCACTCTCAAGAATCAATCTGGTGTTGTGCTCCGCAGACCTTGTCATGGCTTTAATAGAGCCAAGAGTTATCTCTGACCATTCCCCGTAATATTTACTATGGCCTTCGGGCGTTCAAGGTCCAATATCCTTTGGCGTCTAAATTCATTCTGGTTGGATTTATTTCTTGAGGATGGAGTCCTGTTGGACTACCTAGGGATGTTTATCACTCAGAATACAGGAATAGCACCTCCAAGAATAGTATGGGATGCTCTTAAGGCCTATTTGAGAGGACTTTTGATTAAACAAGTTAGTAGCATTAAAAAATCCTCGCGTAGAGAGCTTAAACAGGTAAAGCGAGAAGTGCTAGCGGCCGAGGCCAGATTTATTTTAGATCCCAGCTCAATCAGTAAAATGGCCTGGGAAACCTTGCAGACTAAATTAAGCTTGCTGTTGGTAGATAGGGTCAGAAATAAACAATTCTTCCAAAAATGGCTTACCTGGGCTGAAGGGGAAGCGGCAGGCAAAATATTGGCTCAGGTCGTACTTGCACAATCAGGCATAACATCTGTAACGGCACTTAGGGATCAGGGTGGGCAGGTGTACACTAGCACAGGAGATATTTTGTCTATCCTCTCTTTTTTTTATCAAGATTTATATACATCACGGGTTAACTACACCTCTGTGGAGTTGACTGGTTATCATGAAAGGATTTCTCTTTCAAGACTATCACAGGAAGATCACGAGATGCTTAACGCCCCCTTGACCCTATTGGAACTGGAAGCTGCAGTGGCTAGTTTTGCGAATAATAAAGCACCAGGGGTGGATGGTAGTGTTGTTACCTACCCTACTTAAAACATTTAATTCAGTTTTAGCGGAAGGAAGCCTCCCAGAATCAATGTCCGAGCCGCGATTATGGTTATCTCGAAAAAAGATAAAGATCCACTTTTTCCTGAATCATATCAGCCTATTTCCTTATTGTCAACAGATGTGAAGATACTAGCTAAGGTCTTAGCCAATAGATTGAAAAGGATGATAACACATATTATTCATCCTGATCAAGCTACCTTTATCCCCAATATGTTAACAGCTGTTAATATTAGGTGAGCTTATCTTAATATGCAAATTCTGGCAGTTAACAATACGGATCGGGCCTTTTTGGCACTGGATGCCACCAAGGCATTCGACAGTGTTGAATGGCCCTATCTATGGGCTGTTCTGGAAAAATTTGGTATGGGGGTATATTCTGTCAATGGGTCCACTTATTATACTCTAGCCCTAGGGCTTCAATTAGGGTTAATGGTGTCTAATCCTCCACTTTTATGTTATTTCATGGCACAAGGTAGGGGTGCTCTTTTTCACCCCTCCTTTTTTCCATTGCCATTGAACCATTGGCATCCCTTCTTCGGAGGACTTTGGACGTAAGGGGTCTGGTAAGAGGAAATATGGAGGAAAAGGTAGCATTATATGCTGACAATGTTATTTTATTTTTATCAAATCTTCAGTTCTCTGTGCCAGCAGTTATAAGCTATATGGATGAGTTTGCGAGATTCTCAGGGCTTGGTATTGATTGGGAAAGTCTGTGCTTCTGCCGCTGGATCCATTCCCCGAAGGATTTCCCATGAATGTGCCAACAACTTCTAATTGTAAATATATGGTAGTTACTGTGACCACATCCCCTCTGTCATATGTAGCGGATAATATTGCTCCAATATTGACAAAATTTAAACTTCAAAGTAGGGTTTGGTGTAAACTTCCACTTTCAGTAATAGGCCGCATAAATGTAATTTAGATGGTCTGGATGCCGCAACTTTTATATTTTTTACATAATTCCCTAGTTTGGATCCTTCTGAAGAACTTTATTAAGATTAATAGGATATTTAGAAATTTGATTTGGGGAAAAAAGACCCCCCCCCCCGTATCAAACTAGATATCCTACAATATCCAAAGGAGGCTGGGGAGTTAGCGGCCCCAAACCCAAGGATTTATTTTCTTGCTGCTCAGTTGCAGCATCTAGTACAGTGGGAATTGGAGGCCTCAACTGCTCCTTCATTTCGCTTAGTCTCTTTTGGTTTCCAAGGACACCTGCTGCTATTAGCCCTGGAGGGGGTATTGGGGTGCTCTTCCTTTTCTAATATACCCACCCTGGTACTTATATACAAGGTGTGGGAATCTGTTAAAAGGATATTGGGGGTTTCCTCCCTAACTATATATACCCCTATTTGGGGCAATAAAGGGCTCTCTGAGATATTGACTCCCCAGGGCTTTCAGCGATGGGAACGAGCAGGTATTCTTACCCTCTCTCAACTTTATGAGAGGGGCGTACTTAAATCTTTTGATCACTTGGTAAGGGAATTTTGTTTAACCACTTCCCTACCCGCCTATAGTCAAATGACGTCCACAGATGGGATCTCCCATCCTGGGTGGACGTCATATGACAGCCTCGGGTTCCACAGCCTCGGGACCCGGTACGTGTGCCCGGCGGCCGCGATGTCCGCCGGGCACCCGCGATTGCCCATTAACCGGGCCGGACCGTGGATCTGTGTGTGTAAACACACAGATCCACGTCCTGTCAGGTGAGAGGAGAGCGATCTGTGTTCCCAGTACAGCGGAACACTGATCGGTCTCCTCCCCTTGTACGTCCCCACCCCCTACAGTTAGAAGCATTCCCTAGGAAACACATTTAACCCCTTGTGTCCCCCTAGTGGTTAACCCCTTCACTGCCTGTCACATTTACACAGTAATCAATGCAATTTTGTAGCATTGATCGCTGTATAAATGTGAATGGTCCCAAAAATGTGTCAAAAGTGTCCCATGTGTCCGCCATAATGTCGCAGTCACGAAAAAAAATCGCGATCGCCGCTATTATTAGTAAAAAAAAAAAAAATAAATAATTTTTTTTTAAAAATGCCATAAATCTATCCTGTATTTTTTAGACGCTATAACTTTTGCGCAAACCAATCAATATACGCTTATTGCGATTTATTTTACCAAAAATATGTAGAAGAATACGTATCGGCTGAAACTGAGAACATTTTTTTTTTTTTTTTTTTTTAAATTGGGATATTTATTATAGCAAAAAGTAAAAAATATTGTGTTTTTTTTCAAAATTGTCGCTCTTCTTTTGTTTATAGCGCAAAAAATAAAAACCGCAGAGGTGATCAAATACCACCAAAAGAAAGCTCTATTTGTGGGGAAAAAAGGACGTCAATTTTGTTTGGGTACAACGTCGAACGACCGCGCAATTGTCGTTTAAATTGCAACAGTGCTGAAAACTAAAAATTGGTCTGGGAAGGAAGGGGGTGAAAAGGCCCGGTATTGAACCGGTTAAACCCTAGATGGTTCTACCAATTTTTGCAGCTGCCACATGGGTTATATGCCACGTTTTCTTCTTCTCCTGTTTTGTTTCCCGCAGTCCCAGTTTTGGAAAGAGTAGTTCAGGCAACCGCTACTAAAGGTCTAATAACAGCTACATATAAGTCTCTATTACAGTATACATCTAATAAATTTCATTGTCCATCTAGAGAGAAATGGGAGCGCGATATTGACGCTGACTATGTCTGGGATAAGATTCTTCGGGCTCTTCCCCTTGTATCTCTTTCACCCTCATTTAGACTAACACAATTTTATATATTGCACAGGGCGTATAGGACCCCATAATTTTTGTTTAATATTGGCTTAACAACCGACTCAGCTTGCTCCAGATGTGGCAATCTGGGGTCATTGATACATTTACTATAGCGATGCCCGAAACTTCAGAAGTATTGGGCAGAGGTTGTGGGTACACTTAATGGGCTTTGAGATTTGAATCTTTCAGTGGATTATTTAATATGTCTACTGGGCTATCTTTACCTTTGCCAGAATATAGATGTATGGAAAAGAAAAACAGTTTTTATTTATAGGCTAAAAGGATCGTGTATTGACTTGTGTGAGTGGAAGGAGTGGGAAGAGGGGTAGGTTAAAATTGCCCCCCCCCCTTTTTTTTTTGCTTTGTGTATTTTTTTTGTATTTTGATTTCAATGTTATGTTTGTGTATATGTTATTGTGGTATAAAAAAATTAAAAAATAAAGAGAAAATCTGATTTGAAAAAAGATCATAATGGGATGAGCAGCCCCCTCAAGCAGGTACCTCCATTCTCCTAAGGCAAATTTGATGGCCAATAGTTCTTGGTCGCCCACGTCATAGTTTTTCTCTGGTGGACTCATCTTCTATGAGGCAAAGGCTACAGGGTGAAGGAGTGCCTTAGGCACTTGATGTTGGGACAAGACTGCCCCTGTGAAAAGAAAAAGAAATGTATCTGCGCAAAGGAATAAGTACCAGCACAAGGGTTGGAATTGATTAATGGAACTGCTGCCTCTACCAAATTACTACCACTAGGTGGAGTAAATGAGAAATGGAAGAAGAAACTAAAGTAGATATGGCACTGTTCTTATTATTTGGAGGGCTAATTAGTACCACTGACAGTACCAATTAGTGGAATGAGTTGGGTTAATGATAGGGAGAGAAAGGTAGATTACAGTTAGTGCTACTCTACTAAGTGCCTGCTAATATGTACTGCTAGTTAAACCCCTCTTTAGGGTAAGCAAAGGTGCCTGCTTAAACAACTTAATCTCCCAATTTGAATAAATAATAAATAGTAAAAATAAAAGTAAAAATAAAAATAACTTAAACCGGTATGGTGATACTAATAAATTAATTAGGCATCAAAGTGTATATAATACAAATCCAAAATAGTGGTAGCTATACATATTTAGATACTATGTGTACTGTGAACACAGTCTACCATGCCCTATTTATCAACATAAATAAAATGGAAATATTTAATATATATGAAAAATAAAAATAAAATGAAACCAATCTGAAACAAATGATAAAAATTCACGTGTATGTAAACTTTCAGATTGCAAATATGGCTATCCTAACATAATAGTGCAATTTATATAAATTCAATAAAGTGCTATGTGCCACTAAAAAACCAACTATACCGACATTAATGAAACCAATAATCCAAAATCATTTGAAATCAATAAAGTGCTCTTGTGCCAGTGAAAAGTCCACATTTGATTTGATTTACTTCCCCCTGAGTGATCACACCGTGCGTGCCTTATAGGTGCTCCTATTATGGCTGCACTCACCAGATACTTCACCCCTTCCTGGGGTCTGAGGCATCCACAGTATATGCCACTGTGTAGCAATTTAGGGTATATCTCATCCTTCTTGTTGGTTACGAAACGATCCCATCATATACCAATCATCATAAAAAGAGAGAGGGAGCCCAATAGCGTAATACTGTAGCAAACCGTTTATTGCACAAATAGTGGAAAGGTACTCACATTCCCTTGGAATAAAACAAGCATATATTGCTGACACCAGCGCCTGTAAATGATGCAAGGATGTATGCTGACTCCGCTCTAGGCGTTTTGTCACTCGGACGTCATCTGGAGCGTGCATAGTGCCTGCCTCATTCCCTATTTATAATGCTCTGTAATTTGCATGTCTCTATGATAATTACAGCAGCCATTTTGGGAGTGATATTGCAAACCAAAGATCGCGGTTACAGCGGCCATTTTGGGTATGATTTTGAAGACCGTAGACCGCTGAGGCTATGTTTATGTGTAGATCGCGGCCATTTTTGATGTGATTTATTAGACCGGAGTCCGCATCTCAATAGAATTGGCTTATATCATTCGTTTTAACTAAATTTGCTAAATATTACTGTATCCATAGTATGTATACTGGTAAACTAAATGTCCAATGCATTATGATAAAGCTTCCTGCAATATCACCCTGCTTTGCTACTATAAGATACCAGATAATTAAAATTACATATAAAATACATATAAAATACATTTTTAATGTTTAATGGTTTGAAAAATATTAGAAAAAAATAAAAATAATAACAATTAGAAATTAGAAATGGATATAAACCAAATCCCCAGACTCCAAACCAGTTATATATCCATATGAAAAAATATATATTGGTGAAATTACAATGAAAATTGAAAAAATAAAAATAAAATAATGAAAAATTAAAATTAAAAATTGAAAATTAAAATAAAAAAATTAATTAAATAATAAAAATTAAAAATTAAAGAAGGGGGAATATTTATATATAAAATATTAAATATGGGGAAAAGGCCACAAATACTGATAAGAGGTATATATGTATAAAGCTTCAGATATTTAAGAGAATATAATATAGTATGTCTGGTAAGATGAATTTCCAAAAAAAGTCTATATTAAAAACAAAATCAATTGAGATCTATATCTATATTCATTCCAGTCAGTTGGAGGGCATCTAATTGGAAGATCCATTTTGTTTCATTTTGGGAGATCTTGATTTTCTTATTTTCACCCCTCCAATGTCCCTTGATTTTGTCTATGCCATAGAATACCATACATGTTGGGTCTTTGTTGTGGTAATCTCTAAAGTGCCTAGAGACACTATGTTTGTTAAAACCATTTTTAGTATTATTAATGTGTTCTCGGATTATCACATGTAATTCTCTTGTTCTACCCACAAATTGTTTACGGCATGATAAAGAAATAGAACAGAAAAAACAGAAAAAATTCAAGAGAGATGTGCTGGACTACAAAAACCATCAGGTTTACAAATGGAAGATGGGTGACACCTATAATGAAAATGAAAACAATATCTCTATGGTGGAGGAATCAAGAGAAAACACCCCAGAATTAGAAGAACCTGTATGGCAAATTGAAAGAATAGGAGAAAATAGAACACCTAGAAGAGTACAAGTAGAACAACCTACACCAATCCAAAGAAGAGAGGAAAAAAGCCCAATACATCGTACTCATAGACGGGAAGATAATTACAGAACACAACAACCTAACACTACTTTTATTACACCAAGAATACCCAGACATCGGAACAGATTCTCTCCATTAAGATATGACCCAGATTATACCCTTTATAGGGAACCTCAATTCAGGAGGGATTTTTTTCCAAGGGAATTCAGAGGGAGACCACCAGTAAAAAGAGGGAATTTCGCCCCGTATTGACCACAAGGAGGATGGAGACCCTTCAGATATCCAATAAGGAATCAACATCAGGGAGACCCCAGGCTTCAAGGGGGACAGCAAGGGTGGAATCCAAGAATAACCACAAAAATGGAAAGGAGGGGAAATGATTGGGAAACAGAGGAATACAGACAAGAAGAAAGGAGAAATGCAACATACAGGCCCCAGAGATGGGTAAGAAGAAACGGACCAGAGGAAAACGTGGGGGGATCAAGAAAAAGAAGAGTACTAGGGGAAGGTATTTTTAACCTAAGTGAGGTAGTTTTCAATGAAGAGGAATTAAAAACTTTGAACCTTGGCCTAAAATATGCTCCAGACAAGGAATTAGACAAATTTGAAGCCTACATTGATTTGCAAAAATTTGTGAGAAAAATGAACATTAAGAAATTCTATGCCTTAAGAGAAAAGAAACAAATAGAAAAAGGAACTACTACCTACAAACATTCCAGTCTAAGGAACAATTCCACTTTTAACCCGAAGATACAACAAAATGAGAGCCTAACAGTCTTTAAAAAAATGGTGGCAGAAGATATCAAGAAATTAAATGTAACAAAATCAAAGAGAAACAATATTTGGAAAACCATAAAGGAAATAGAAAAGAAAAAAAAATAATCATACGTCCGGCTGATAAAGGGGGGGCTTGTAATCCTTAATAAAAAGGACTATGAACTTGAGATGACAAAATTATTGAATGAACCAATTACATACATAAAGTTGAAAGGCAATCCAAGAATGGAATATGAGAAGGAACTCAAAAAGTTTGTCAAGAAAGGAGAAGATAAAGGAATTCTTACCAAGAAAGAGGCAATTTTCTTATTACCAGAGGCAGCCAAAACACCCGTGATTTATTATGTCCCTAAAATCCACAAGAGTCAAACAAACCCACCAGGTAGGCCAATAATCAGTGGGATAGACTCACTTTTTTCTCGGTTGGGATCATATTTAGATGGCTATCTACAACCATTGGTAAAAGAAGGTAAATCCTATCTTAAAGATAGTAGACAGCTGATAGATGAACTAAGACATCTTGAAATTGAAGAAAATTATATATATTGATAGTTACAATCGATGTGAATTCATTGTACACTAATATAATACAAAATGATGGAATCAATAGTGTTGATTGGGCATTACATAAACAAACAGATATGAAAGAGGAACAAATCCAATACATCCTGGAAGGCCTAAAATTAGCCATGAATAATAACTATTTTTGGCACAGGGGAGATTACTTCATTGGGGCGAAATATGCCCAGTGTAGCTAATTTATTCCTCAGCCATTGGGAAGAAGAACAGATATTTAGTGTACAGAGAAATAATTTAAAAATGTATTGAAGATACATCGATGATATCATGATCATTTGGAAGGGAACAGAAATGGAATTACAATCCTTCTTTGAAGAAATTAATCAGAACATCTATGGGATCACCTTCTGGGGTACTTGGAATAAACAAACCATCGATTATTTAGACCTACAGCTGTATAAGAACAATGGACGTATTGGGACAAGAACCTTCTTATATCCCAACCAACAGTTGCCATCATCGCCAATGGATTAGGAACTAATGAGGATGTTTAGAAATTGTAGCAACATAGAAGACTACAATTCTCAAGCAGACACTATCATAAAAAGATTTGTGGAAAAAGGATATAAGAAGAATGAACTAGTATTATTGAAGGAGAAAATCAAATCCATGGATAGAAATCAAATGATAGAAGGCAAGAGTAATGACAATAAGAATAAATAAGAAACAAAAAACAGATGTGGCCTTTATTACGGGATACAACACAAGGCATTAGAGAAAATTGTAAAAAAACATTGGCTAATTCTCCAATCTGACAAAATCTTGAAAACTGCCATATCATCAAGACCTACCTTCATTTACAGGAAAGCACTAAACCTTAGGAATAGATTGGTTCATAATGCTTTGGACCCCCCAAAACAAATTAGAATCTCAAACCACCTCAAATGTTTTTTCAAATGTGGAAAATGCCTTCCATGCAAGAAAAGTAAAAGAACCAGTAAGAAAAAAAAATGGATTTTATTTCTACGGCAAATGGAACTAAACATACTATAAAGGAACTGATAACATGTAACAGCACTCATGTAACATATGTGTTAGAGTGCCCATGCCGTAAACAATATGCTGGCAGAACAACATGAGAATTGTGAGAATCTGAGAATACATTAATAATATTAAGAATGGTTTTAACAAACACTGGGACTGGAGAGTGCGACATCCGTTGCAGCTCTGCATAGAAACCAATCAGCTTCCAGGTTTTTTGTCAAGGCCTAATTGAACAAGCTGAAGTTAGAATCTGATTGGCTACCGTGCACTGCTGCAGCAGATTTTGCACTCTCTAGTTTTAGTAAATCAACCCCATAGTGTCTCTAGGCACTTTAGAGATTACCACAACAAAGACTCAACATGTATGGTATTCTATGGCATAGACAAAATCAAGGGACATTAGAGGTGTGAAAATAAAAAAATCAAGATCTCCCAAAATGAAACAAAATGGATCTTCCAATTAGATACCCTCCAACCAACTGGAATGAATATAGATATAGATCTCAATTGTTTAACAAATTTTTAATATATACATTTTTTGGAAATCCATCTTACCAGACATACTATATTATATTCTCTTAAATATCTGAGGCTTCATACATATATACCTCTTATTAGTATCTGTGGCCTTTTCCCCACATTTTATATTTTATATATAAATATTCCCCCTTCTTTAATTTTTAATTTTTATTTTTTATTATTTAATTAATTAATTTTTTTAATTTTAATTTTCAATTTTTAATTTTAATTTTTCATTATTTTATTTTTATTTTTCAATTTTCACTGTAATTTCACCAATATATATTTTTTCATATGGATATATAACTGGTTTGGAGTCTGGTTATTCGGTTTATATCCATTTCTAATTTCTAATTGTTATTATTTTTATTTTTTTCTAATATTTTTCAAACCATTAAACATTAAAAATGTATTTGATATGTATTTTATATGTAATTTTAATTATCCGATATCTTATAGTAGCAAAGGTATCTGTAATGCAGGGTGATATTGCAGGAGGCTTCATCATAATGAATTGCACATATAGTTTACCAGTATACATACTATGGATACAGTAATATTTAGCAATTTTAGTTAAAACGAATGATATAAACCTATTCTATTGAGATGCGGACTCCGGTCTAATAAATCACATAAAAAATGGCCGCGATCTACACATAAACATAGCCTCAGTGGTCTACGGTGTTCAAAAATCATACCAAAAATGGCCGCCGTAACCGCGATCTTCGGTCTGCAATATCACTCCCAAAATGGCCGCCGTAATTATCATGGAGACATGCAAATTACAGAGCATTATTAATAGGGAATGAAGCAGGCACTATGCATGCTCCAGATGAAGTCAGAGTGATGAAACACGTAGGGCGGAGTCAGCATACATCCTTGCATCATTTCCGGTTACAGGCGCTGGTGTCAGCAATATATGCTTGTTTTATTCCAATTGAATGTGAGTACCTTTCCACTATTTGTGCAATAAACGGTTTGCTACAGTATTACGCTATTGGGCTCCCTCTCTCTTTTTATGATGATTGGTATATGATGGGATCGTTTCGTAACCAACAAGAAGGACGAGATATACCCTAAATTGCTACACAGTGGCATATACTGTGGATGCCTCAGACCCCAGGAGGGGGTGAAGTATCTGGTGAGTGCAGCCATAATAGGAGCATGAATAAGGCACGCACGGTGTGATGACTCAGGGGGAAGTGAATCAAATCAAATGTGGACTTTTCACTGGCACAAGAGCACTTTATTGATTTCAAATGATTTTGGATTATTGGTTTCATTAATATCAGTATCGTCGTTTTTTTAGTGGCACATAGCACTTTACTGAATTTATATAAATTGCACTATTATGTTGGGATAGCCATATTGGCAATCTGAAAGTTTACATACAGGTGATTTTTTATCATTTGTTTCAGACTGGTTTCATTTTATTTTTATTTTTCATATATATTAAATATTTCCATTTTATTTATGTTGATAAATAGGGCATGGTAGATTGTGTTCACAGTACACATAGTATCCAAATACGTATAGATACAACTATTTTGGATTTGTATTATATACACTTTGATGTCTAATTAATTTATTAGTATCACCATACCGGTTTAAGTTATTTTTATTTTTATTTTTATTTTTAATATTTATTATTTATTTTTTATTCAAATTGGGAGAATAAGTTGTTTAAGCAGGCACCTTTGCTTACCCTAAAGAGGGGTTTAATGAGCAGTACATATTAACAGGCACTTAGAGTAGCACTAACTGTAATCTACCCTTCTCTCCCTATCATTAACCCAACTCATTCCACTAATTGGTAATGTCAATGGTTCTAATTAGCCCCCCAAACAATAAGAACAGCGCCATATCTACTTTAGTTTCTTCTTCCAAGACTGTCCTTGTGGCTATTTCTGAGGTGTCCACCTCCAGCACATAGGGTGGGGCTGGATCAGGATGTTGTAAAACTGGAGTGGAACTGAACAGCTTCTTCAATTTATCAAAGGTGACTTCGGCTTCTTGGGGCCACTGGAATCGAACCTGAGGACGAGTCAACTGGGTAATGGGTACAATGATTGCAGAGAACCCCTTCATGAACCATCGATAGAAACTGGCAAAGTCTATAAATCGTTGGACTCCTTTTTTGTCCATAGGGGCTGGCCATTCAAGAATTGCCTTGACCTTCTATGGATCCATTGCGATTCTCTTGGTGAAGATGACAAATCCTAGGAACTGAACAATTGATCTTTCAAAATCGCACTTTTCTGCTTTTACATAAAGTCCACGTTCTGAGAGTTGTGAGTACCTTTTTTTACATGGTTTTGATGAAGTTCAAATGTGGCAGAGAAGATAAGGATGTCATTGAGATAGACAATCACAAAGTTGTCAAGATATTCCTGGCTGGTGCATTGCATAGTCCAAATGGCATGACAAGATACTCAAAATGACCAAACCGTGATCTGAAAACCGTCTTCCACTCGTCTCCCTCCCGGATTCGTACAAGATTATAGGTTCCTCGTAGGACCAGCTTAGTAAAGATATGGGCTGTTCGGAACCTCTTGAACAATTCAGGGATGAGGGGGAGCGGGTAGCGTTTCCTTGTAGTAATCTTACTGAGATCTCTGTAATCCACACAGGGTCTGAAGGTGCCATTCTTCTTCTCGACGAAGAATATTCCAGCTTCAGCAGGGGATGAGGAAGGGCAGATGAAACCCTTTTCAAGGTTTTCGTTGATATAAATCCGTAATGCCTCCAACTAGATCTCTGATAAGGGGAATATTCAGCCAAATGGAATTTCAGCTCCGGGTAGTAATTCAATTGGAAAATCATAAGGCCGATGTGGTGGGAGTTTGTCGGCTTTTTTCTTATCAAAAATGTCCATGAACTCTTGGTACACTAGAGGGATATCCTGGTGTATATTGGAAGCGTGTTGAATAGTCAGGCAGTTGGCCAAATTAGGAATACTTGGAATATGACAGTGCTGTGAACAATAAGCAGAAGAAAAGGATATCTCTTTCTTGCTCCAATCTATGTGTGGATTATGGGCCTGTAGCCAAGTAAGTCCTAGAATAATAGGAAACATAGGTGAGCAGATGATATAAAAGCAGAAAAATTCTTGGTGGCCGGAGTCTGTAATGGTGAGAATGGGCATGGTTTTCTGGGTAACAGGTCCAGAGCAGGGTAGAGAGCCATCGGCTAGATGTATTTTAAGGCTCTGTCTCTTATCGTGTAGCGAAATACAAAGTCTCTTTGCCAGGGAATAGTCCAAGCAGCAGCTGCAAGCCCCGGAATCAACGATGGCTTGGAACCTCATTTCTTCTTCGGCCACCTGTAGGGAGACAGGGAGGACAAGATGGGATAGGACTAGCCATATGAAAATTCACTGTATGCTGTTGACGTGACTTACTGGGCCTCACAGGGCAATCCTGTAGGAATTGGCTGGCTCCTCTGCAGTACAGGCAAAGATTGGCCTAATGGCAACATTGCTTCTCATCAACCGTCAGAGAACGGACCAAACCAAGTTGCATGGGTTCACATTTGGAAGCAGTAGAAGAGGAGGGAGCAGGTAGAGTGGGATGAACTGGTGGAACTTTAGGTAGCATCCAGGTAGGCCGGAAAGTCTGAAAGCATTCAGGCCGCCACTCCCACAGGCACCCGCCAAGCGCGATGGCCAGTTGGATTAGGCCCTCCAGTGTAGCAGAGGTTTCAACTCAGGCTAGTTCATCTTTAACAGTCTCTGAGAAGCCATGGCGATATTGATATTCGAGGGCGGCCTCGTTCCACCCGGTGTCAGCAAACCATTTTTGAAAGTCCGCAGTATAGTCCTCAAGCAGGCGTTTCCCTTGGAACAGCATGTGCAGATTGGTTTCAGCAGTGGCTGTAGGCTGTGGGTCATCAAAAAGCTGAGCCATAGATTTAAAGAAGGTATCCCCAGAGTTTAATACAGGGCTTTTCTGTTTGAGCAGGTTATGGACCCATGCCTTGGGTTCTTCCGAAAGCGAAGAGATAATAAAACCCCCTTTTACAGACTCTGCAGAAAAAGTTCTTGGCTGGAGAGCAAGGTACAGTAGGCAAGCATTTTTGAAAGCTCTGAACTTCTTTCGATTACCCCAGAATCGTTCAGGCATGGGAACTCTTGGTTCGGAGGGGAGTCATCACAACGGTAGGATTTGAGCTGGCCAGCTCTTGAGGAGAAGATGCTGAGGCCCCACTGGCAGATGATGAGCCTGGGTCTGCAGGAGCAGGGGATATAGTCAGATGCTTCAGTCATAGGGATGAGCCCGATGTTCGAGTCGAACCTAAGTTCATCAGGTGTTCGCCGAATAGCGAACAATTTGGGGTGTTTGCGGCAAATTCGAAAGCCGCGGAACACCCTTTAAAAGTCTATGGGAGAAATCAAAAGGCTTTAAAGACTTATATGCATGGTATTGTCATAAAATGTGTTTGGGGACCTGGGTCCTGCCCCTGGGGGTATCAATGCAAAAGAAAGTTTTAAAAACTGACGTTTTTTCGGGAGCAGTGATTTTAATAGTGAAAGAATAAAAGTGAAATATTCCTTTAAATTTCGTACTTGGGGGGAGTCTATAGTATGCCTGTAAAGTGGCGCATTTTTCCAGTGTTTAGAACAGTCCCTGCACAAAATGACATTTCTAAAGGAAAAAAGTCATTTAAAACTACTCGCGACTATAATGAATTATCGGGTCCCAGCAATACAGATAAAAGTCATTGAAATAAATGGCATGGGATCCCCCCCAGTCCATTACCAGGCCCTTTGGGTCTGATATGAATATTAAGGGGAACCCTGCTCCAATAAAAAAAAAAATGGCGTAGGGGTCCCTCTCAAAATCTATACCATGCCCTTTAGGTCTGGAATTGATTTTAAGGGGAACCCCACGCCAAAATAAAAAAAATGGCCTGGGGGTCCCCCTAAAAATCCATACCAGACCCTTATCCGAGCACGCAACCTGGCAGGCCACAGGAAAAGAGGGGCTGATAAGAGAGCGCCCCCTGCCCTCATGAACCGTACCAGGCCACATGCCCTCATGCCACATGCCCAAAGCACCTTGTCCCCATGTTGGGGACAAGGGCCTCATCCCCACAACCCTTGCCCGGTGGTTGTGGGGGTCTGTGGGCAGGGGGCTTATCAGAATCTGGAAGCCCCCTTTAACAAGGGGAGATCCCAGTCCCCCCTGTTTGAAATGGTAACGGGTACATTGTACCCGTACCATTTCACAAAAAAAGTGTCAAAATGTTAAAAAACCACAAGGCACACCTTGGGACAAGTCCTTTATTAAAAAATAAAAATTTAAAATGTCCCACGAAGTCCATTCATCTTCTTCTATGGCTCCGCCGACAGACCGAAAAATAAAATAAAAGAGATCCACCTCCATGGGAGGCACCCGCCTGATGACAGTTCTTTTATAACTGAGGGCGGGGCCACACAGTGATGTACCCGGGTGACCCCGCCCCCTCTAATGCACGGGGACTTCTCAATGGCTTCCCGTGGCGTCAGAGGGGGCGGGGCCACCCGGATACATAACTAAAGTTCTGTTTATTACTCCTTTAGTTTTCTTCACTCAGCTGTGTCTGACTTTAAACTGCAAATAGTAACTCAAAAGCGGATCAGAATCACCTCATAATCTAAGTTATGAGGAATGACTACAAACATTAGCTTATTCTCCCTGTAGAAGAGATGCCAGACAATGAAGTTGGATGAGAAGCGATGTAATCTTAAACTGTGTAAGGGGTTCTTTACTGTTAGGGCAATAAGGATGTAGAAGGTGATGTGTAGGCAGGTGCATTTTATTTTCTCCACTGAAGGTGGTGCTAAACCGCATTGGCTCTGTATCTGTATTGGTTCCTCTATGATTTCCTGGGTCACTGAGGAAGTGATCCGATTGTATGCCGTTGCCCCATGTGACTCTGGCAGCCATCTTTGGTCAGCCAGAGCCTATTTAAGGCCCTGGCCCCTGTGGTTTGTCATGCTTTATGTGAGTGGGTGTGCATGGAAAGGTACCCTGTCTGTTAGGGACTGTCCTAGAGGTAGGGAAAGGTTCCTGAAGAGGAGGAAAACTTAGGGTCGCATCTCCTCTGGACATCTGGCCAGCTGCATTCTGCCCTTCTCTCGCTCTATTCACGTTGACATAACCGTGAGTGTACCTGGTTGGGCAGTCTTTCTACCTGTACTAAGTATAAAATTGATGCGCTTTAAATAAATAGTGCACAATATGTTGCTGCGACTAAGCTTAAATCCAGGAATAAAAAATGCATACATGTGAATAAAATAGATAAATAATTATGGTGTTAATAAATGTGTTAAAATTGACAAAATAAATCTTCAAATTGGTGATGTGACGGTGAATATAAATAAAATAATAATGACGCTCTGAGTACAATGTCCAGGCAGAGATAAATAGTGGGGGAAAGTAAAAATAATTAAACAGTTCCTTCCCTTAATCCAGATTGATTGACTCACTGGGTTAGATCGTTTGTATCAGGATATTTAGTTTTTCTTGCATCCCACTTTAGCCATAATACTGCTGGTGATTCAGCTCTCAGGATAAAGGTTTAATGCAAAGCAAGCAAAGAAAAAATAGATCATTGTGCAGTGAACTTACTAGATAGTACACAAGCAAAATAGGGACAAAAGATACACTCACAAACTCCCGGTCTATTAGAAGCATTCAAATATGCAGATTGCAGTCAGCCGCTGTGGACGAGGTTTCCCATAGAGAAACAGCTGCTGTTAACCTTCAGGTGTATTGCAGCACTGAACGTCCTAAGCTCCTCCCACACGTTGCATCACTGACACGTGACTTTTTTGATCCTTGAAAAGGATCAGTGATGCAATGCGTGGGAGGAGCTTAGGACGTTCAGTGCTGCAATACACCTGAAGGTTAACAGCAGCTGTTTCTCTATGGGAAACCTCGTCCACAGTGGCTGACTGCAATCTGCATATTTGAATGCTTCTAATAGACCGGGAGTTTGTGAATGTATCTCTTGTCCCTGTTTTGCTTGTGTACTATCTAGTAAGTTCACTGCACAATGATCTATTTTTTCTTTGCTTGCTTTGCATAAAACCTTTATCCTGAGAGCCGAATCACCAGCAGTATTATGGCTAAAGTGGGATGCAAGAAAATATAAATATCCTGATACAAACGATCTAACCCAGTGAGTCAATCAATCTGGATTAAGGGAAGGAACTGTTTAATTATTTTTACTTTCCCCCACTATTTATCTCTGCCTGGACATTGTACTCAGAGTGTCATTATTATTTTATTTATATTCACCGTCACATCACCAATTTGAAGATTTATCTTGGCAATTTTAACACATGTATTAGCACCATAATTATTTATCTATTTTATTCACATGTATGCATTTTTTATTCCTGGATTTAAGCTTAGTCGCAGCAGCATATTGTGCACTATTTATTTAAAGCGCATCAATTTTATACTTAGTACTATTTGTTTGGTTATCTGATCACCCTTTATTGATAGCAGCTTTAATTTACTGATTTTATCATAGCACTAACTATATTGGTATATATATATATTTTTAAGCACAATTTATTTATATCACACATATCTATCCACATCAGCGCTTGGTTTTTATTCATTTTTTTAGTCTTTCTACCTGGATTGTGAACTGTGCTGCATTGCTTCAATACAAGTTTATCATTGCACCTGCCTGAGTGAGTTATTGCCGCAGCACCACGCTGCACCCCAAATACAGGTGTAACGGAGAGTGTAGATAAATTCAAAAAACTTTTAGATGTGTTTCTTAGCAGATGGAAAACGGTAGACACACAGACACACTTGATTGTGTAAGTCTAAGGTACATGTACATTCGTGCCTCCATTTCAGAACCACTGGCTAATAAATATCTATTATGTTATCCATGTGCATGTTTTTTTTCTTCCAAATTATAAAGTGATGTTTAATATTTTGGCACAATATAGAAAAAGACAATAAAATGATAATAACATATCACTGGTAAATACATTCACTTTACTAGTTAAGCACACCAAAAAGTATACTTACCCTGGCAATGAGTGCTGTTAAGTCTTTTATACCCCAGAGGACAGTCTGAGCCCACTTCACCTCGGAATGGTGCAGATTTCTGTGTGCCAACATCTGTAAAGCAGAAAAACCATCACAGAAATGACACTAGAATAGTTAATATATCTTACTTACCCCCCCCCCCCCCCCACTTTTATATGCTGTAGTTTAATTCCAATGGCTCTGGAAAATTGCAATCCAAGTCTGAGAGAAGGAAAAAAAGGGAAGGGAGTGAGGAGAGATGATACAGTATATAAAGAACACCATTCATGACTGTATTTGGTTCCCTCCTTTTTTATATTCACAAGCTTTGAGAGAATTTAATTATAATGCAAATTTCCAGCTGTTTATTTCAACTGTTAGGAGAGATTCAAGTTACAGTTGAAGATCTGCAGAAAAACTAACTGTACCAAAACATTGGTTCAGACTCAAACTGCATCTCAAATTTACCTCAGGGGTATGATGTAGTATCAGACCTTCCTAGGCCAAGATATACAGTAAGTCTAGATGTACTGCAGCTTATGGAGAAAGTATATTTGCAAGAGCATATTACACTGCTGTACATCACAACAAGCGTTTTCTTAAAAACAACAACAACAAAAAAGAAATTGTAAAAATAAAAAGTGATATAATTTAACTTGTTAACCCTAAGGGCAAAATAGAATTTTTTTTAGTAATTACCTGCAAAACATGCACATTTTCACACTTTCGTGTCAATTCACTAACGTTTACCGCATACAATAACTTGGTCACATGATCCATTTGCATAAATTATTGCATGCGGTAAAAAAGTCCAATTCACAAAAAAAGTAACGATTATGCGGTATTTACTGCAAAATGAAAAATGTGACGGTAAATATTGCCAAAAAACAATGAGGTAAGCTCTTAAGTCCAATTCACAAATGGAACAGAGACAAAAAAAAGTGATATTTATCACCAGGATTTTGTTGGCGGTATCACATGTGGTATTTGCCAGAAACAGTTTGGGCCCTCCCATAGTTGATTGCTAAGGAGCGGGCCGGGAAGGATGACTCATCAGCTGTCAGCAGGTTCCTCGCTAACAGCTGAATGTAAAGAAAACATGAAATATAAAAACACTTAACTTTAAGAGAGCAGATTTTCCAAGGATGTGGGCATCTCTCCAAGACTTAGACTGGGAGGGAATATTTGCATCGATGAACACAGAACAGAGATGGGTACTCTTCAAAGTGACTGTATGTGCATACACTGCATAGTATATTTCCATGGGCAATAAGTTTAAAAGGCTAAAAATAAAGCCTATGTGGCTCACATCCAAACTTAAAAAAGCTATAAATAATAAGAAAAGTGCTTTTAAAAATATAAAAATTAAGGAACACTATCATGTTTAAATGTCACAAAGAATATAACAGAACATGTAAAAAGGAAATAAAGGACACAAAAATTCAAAATGAACAACAGATTGCAAAATAATCTGCAGGGGGTGACTGGGGACAAAGAGAAGGCATATATGTATTAAATACCTTCTTGAACTCTGTACAAAATAATTTGGAGGGAGTGACTGGGAACAAAAGGAAGGCATATATTTCTTAAATACTTTCTTGAGCTCTGTGCATACAAAGGAGCATGGGGGGGCTCATGTCCATAATGGGGATGGTATTGACAAAGCCCCAAATGAACCACTATGGCTCAAAATTGATATGGTCCAGAAATATTTAGACAGAATAAAGGTGAATAAAGCACCTGGACCGGATGGCATAGACCCACAGATCCTAGAAGAATTGAGCTCTGTCATTTCAAAGCCATTGTTTCTAATTTTTAGGGACTCTTTAATGACTGGAATAGTACCACTGGCTTGGCGTAAGGCCAATGTGGTGCCTATATTTAAAAAGGGGTCAAAGTCTTTACCAAGTAATTATAGACCTCATACTTTAACTTTTATAGATGGGAAGATGCTGGAGAGTTTATTAAAAGACCACATAGATGAGTTCATGTTGGAAAAAAATATTCTAAGTAACAGACAGCATGGATTCATGAAAGACAGAAGTTTTCAGACAAACCTGATTTCTTTTTATAAGGTGGTAAGTAAAACCTTGGACAGAGGGGTGGCTGCGGATGTGGTATACTTGGATTTTGCAAAAGCGTTTGACACAGTTCCCCACACATGGCTAATAAGGTAGGGTTAAGGCTGGCTGGGTTCTGTTGAAACCAAACAGTGAGGTAGACCAACTAAGATTTTTGCCACAACTGCCAGGAAAATTGTTCGGGATGCAAAGAAAAACCTACAAATAACTTCAGGTGAAATACAGGTCTCTCTGAAAACATGTGGTATGGCTGTTTCAAGATGCACAATAAGGAGGCACTTGAAGAAAGATGGGCTGCATGGTCGAGTCACCAGAGGAAAGCCATTACTACAGAAATGCCACAAAGTATCCCACTTACAATACACCAAACAGAAGAAAGACAAGCCTCAAACCTCCTGGTCATTTGGAGTGATGAGACCAAAATTGAGCTTTTTGGCCACAACCATAAACGCTTCATTTGGAGAGGAGTCAACAAGGCCTATGATGAAAGGTACACCATTCCTAATGTGAAACACAGAGGTGGATCGCTGATGTTTTGGGGATGTGTGAGCTACAAAGCCACAGGAAATTTGGTCAAAATTAATGGTAAGATGAATGCAATATGTTATCAAAAAATACTGGAGGAGGATTTGGATTTTACGGGAATTTCAGAGACCTGGTTCAACAGCTCTAATGATTGGCTGGCAACCATTCAAGGGTATACCCTTCATCGCAAGGATAGAGAGGGTAAAAAGGGGGGAGGGGTATGCCAATATATCAAGAATAATGTACTAGTGAATGTGAGAGATGACATCACTAAGGGAGCTAGGGAGGAGGTGGAATCCTTATGGGTAGAGCTCTAAAGGGATAAAGATAAGGAGAAAATAATACTTGGAGTATGCTATAGGCCCCCTAACCTGAGGGAGGAAGGGGAGACAGATCTCCTATCACAAATTAGATTAGCAGCAAGGATGGGAAGTGTTATCATAATGGGGGATTTTAATTATCCAGACATAGACTGGGCGGAGGGAACCACGCATTCATCTAAGGCTCGCCAGTTCCTAAATGTCTTGCAGGACAATTTTATGGGTCAGATGGTAGACGTACCAACTAGAAATAAAGCGTTACTGGATCTACTGATTACCAACAATACAGACCTGATGATGGATGTGGAAATACGGGGCAATTTAGGTAACAGCGATCACAGGTCAATTGGCTTCAGTATAAAACACACATATAGGAAACATAAGGGGAATACAAAGACACTGAATTTCAAAAGAGCCAACTTCCGTAAACTACTAACCTTGCTAGAAGGCATTAATTGGGATAAAATCTTAGGAACAAAGAACACGGAGGAGAGATGGGTTTGCTTTAAGAGCATATTAAATAAGGGCATTAGCCAATGCATCCCATTGGGTAATAAATTTAAAAATCCTGGGTGGATTAACTCCAATGTAAAAATGCATATAAAAGCAAAGGAGAAGGCCTTCAAAAAATACAAGGTTGAGGGATCATCCTCAGCATTCAGACTTTATAAAGAATGCAACAAGAAATGTAAGGGTGCAATAAGGATGGCTAAGATAGAACATGAAAGACACATAGCGGAGGAGAGCAAAAGAAAATCCCCAAAAATTCTTTAAGTATGTAAACAGTAAAAAAGGGAGGACAGACCATATTGGCCCCATAAAGAAGGAGGAAGGACATCTTTTTACAAAGGATGGGGAGATGGCGAAGGTATTGAATTTATTCTTCTCCTCAGTCTTCACAAGGGAATCGGGGGGCTTCAGTAACCAAAACTGTAGTGTTTATCCTCATGACACATCACAGCAAGCATCTCCATGGTTAACAGAGGACAGAATTAAAATTAGACTTCGGAAAATTAACATTAATAAATCACCAGGACCAGATGGCTTGCACCCAAGAGTACTTAGGGAACCCAGTCAAGTAATTGCCAGACCATTGTTCCTAATTTTTATTGACAGTCTACTGACTGGAATGGTACTAGCTGATTGGAGAAAAGCCAATGTAGCACCAATATTTAAAAAGGGCCCAAAATACATCCCTGGGAATTACAGAACAGTTAGCCTAACATCAATAGTATGTAAACTCTTGGAGGGGATGATAAGGGACTATATACAAGATTTTAATAAAGAGAACGGTATCATTAGCAGTAATCAGCATGGATTCATGAAGAATCGTTCTTGCCAAACCAATCTATTAACCTTCTATGAGGAGGTGAGTTGCCATCCAGATAAAGGAAGGCCCGTAGACGTAGTGTATCTGGATTTTGCAAAATCATTTGACACAATTCCCCATAAACTTTTACTGTACAAAATAAGGTCAGTTGGCATGGACCATAGGGTGACTACATGGATTTAAAACTGGCTACAAGGGCGAGTTCAGCGGGTGGTGATAAATGGGGAGTACTCAGAATGGTTAGGGGTGGGTAGTGAGGTCCCCCAGGGTTCTGTGCTGGGACCAATCCTGATTAATTTGTTCATAAACGACCTGCAGGATGGGGTAAACCATTCAATCTCTGTATTTGCGGAAGATACTAAGCTAAGCAGGGCAATAACTTCTCCGCAGGATGTGGAAACCTTGCAAAAAGTTCTGAACAAATTGATGGGATGGGCAACTACGTGGAAATGAGATTCAATGTAGAAAAATGTAAAATAATGCATTTGAATGCAATCTATACACTGGTGGGAGAACCTCTGGGGGAACCTAGGATGGAAAAGGACCTGGGGATCCTAGTAGATGATAGGCTCAGCGATCGCATGCAATGCCAAGCTGCTGCTAACAAACAAGCAAACAGAATATTGGCATGCATTAAAAAGGGGATTAATTCCAGAGATAAAACCATAATTCTCCCAATCTAAAAGACTCTGGTCTGGCTGCACCTAAAGTATGCTGTTCAGTTCTGAGCGCCAGTCCTCAGGAAGGATGTACTGGAAATGGAGTGAGTACAAAGAAAGGCAACAAAGCTAATAAAGGGTCTGGAGGATATTAGTTATGAAGAAAGGTTACGAGCACTGAACTTATTCTCTCTGGAGAACAGACGCTTGAGAGGGGATATGATTTCAATTTACAAATACTGTACTGGTGACCCCACAATAGGGATACAACTTTTTCGGGGAAGGGAGTTTAACAAGACTCGTGCCACTCATTAAAATTAGAAGAAAAGAGCTTTAACCTTAAACTATGTAGAGGGTTCTTTACTGTAAGAGCGGCAAGGATGTGGAATTCCCTTCCACAGGCGGTGGTCTCAGTGGGGGGCATCGATAGTTTCAAGAAACTATTAGATAAGCACCTGAACGACCACAACATACAGGGATATACAAGGTAATGTGTTAAATAAAATCTCTCGTGCTAACAAGGAACAGTAAACAAAACTAATACAGAGCTACAGAGTGAAATCAAAATGCAGAAAAATCTCTAAGTGTATCACATGACACTAAAACAGTAAAAGTGAATAAGGTGATCTCACGCAAATTAATATTAGTAAATACACTAAATAAATAGTACATTAAATAAATAAACGTGTCTATAAACATCTAAGTAAAGTGACAGTGCACAATATGTGATATTGCTTAAATATACCATATATTGGGTAATAATGAATCATAAAGTGATAGCTTACAAGGTATCCTAATTGAAAAATAGTGTGAACAAATGCCAATGCAATGACACCGTATGTGAAAAATAGATCAAAAATTAAAAATTAAAAAAATATATAAAAATAAATGTTAATAATAAAAAATGTTCAAGTCCTCTTTATGTGAACAAATAAGTGAATACAATTCTGCTGCTATCAAAGTTGATAGATATGAGTGTCCATATGTTGTCCTAGCATGGTTTCTTCAATATTATAGTCTCCCAAAACTCTCACCTCAATAGTATAAATAAAAAGCAGTCAACATCCGAGATCTCTACTGTGTTCCTCCTATGGGCGCATAGATTCGCTCCAATATCCCAATATGTATAAGGGGGTACCTCAGTGTGAGATGGGGGACAAAATACAGAAGCCTCCAATAGTGCAATATGTCAGGGCTAAATAGTGTATTTACTGAAATAAAGCAGAGTGGACTCTTACATAAAAACATTACAAACAATTTAAAAACAACACAGGGAACAAATTTGGCATTGTTCCACACAATCTCACGTCACTTCCGGTGTGCGGCTATCCCGGCCAATCCCTACGCGTTATGTTGCACCTCGCAACTTCATCTGGGGAACCGGATTGGCTGCTGAGCCATGCCTTTAATACTGTATACCCGGAAATGCTTTGGCGGCCATTTTTTCGAAGTCCGCGGTTTATAAACATAACGGCCTTTTTTTGGAGCTTGCTATAGAGAAGTATTGCGGTCATTTTGCTTATTGACTCATGTGATTCTAGTCGGCCATTTTTTTTATAGTTTAGTGTCCGCAATGTAGGTATAATAGACCAAACTTAAATTACATTTCAAAATGGCCGCGATGTTTATACACCGCGGACTTAAAAAAAATGGCCGCCAAAGCATTTCCGGGTATACAGTATTACAGGCATGGCTCAGCAGCCAATCTGGTTCCCCAGATGAAGTTGCGAGGTGCAACGTAACGCGTAGGGATTGGCCGGGATAGCCACACACCGGAAGTGACGTGAGAAGGCGTGGAACAACACCAGATTTGTTCCCTGTGTTGATTTTAATGTTTTTATGTATCTATATGTATATGAGTCCACTCTGCTTTATTTCAATAAATACATTATTTAGCCCTGACATATTGCACTATTGGAGGCTTCTGTAATTTGTCCCCCATCTCACACTGAGGTACCCCCTTATACATATTGGGATATTGGAGCTAATCTATGCGCCCATAGGAGGAACACCGAAGGATCTGACCACCCATGGAGGACAGTAGAGATCTCGGATGTTGACTGCTTTTTATTTATACTATTGAGGTGAGAGTTTTGGGAGACTATAATATTGAAGAAACCATACTAGGACAACATATGGACACTCATATCTATCAACTTTGATAGCAGCAGAATTTTATTCACTTATTTGTTCACATCAAGGACTTGAACATTTTTTATTATTAACATTTATTTTTATATTTTATTTTTTATTTTTGATCTATTTTTCACATACAGTGTCATTGCATTGGCATTTGGTCACGCTATTTTTCGATTAGGATACCTTGTAAGCTATCACTTTATGATTCATTATTACCCAATATATTGTATATTTATGCAATATCACATATTGTGCACTGTCACTTTACTTAGATGTTTATAGACACGTTTATTTATTTATTTAATGTACTATTTATTCAGTGTATTTACTAATATTAATTTGCGCAGGATCACATATACAAGGTAATACTGACATATAATCACACACATAGGTTGGACTTGATGGACTTGTGTCTTTTTTCAACCTCACCTACTAAAAGAGTAGTAGTTAATGATTCATACTCTGAATGGTCTAAGGCAAGGGTCTCCAAACTATGGCCCTCCAGTTGTTCAGGAACTACAGTTCCCGTCATGCCTGCAAATATCAGACTTTTACAATGCCTCATGGGACGTGTAGTTCGGCAACAGCTGGAGGGCCGTAGTTTGGAGATCCCTGGTCTAAGGTTATCAGTGGTGTACCCCAAGGTTCAGTGTTGGGACCTTTACTTTTTAATATATTTATAAATGATATAAGTTCTGGGATTAAAAGTACCATTTCAGTGTTTGTTATGACATCAAGCTAAGCAGTGGAATAATATCCTTACAGGATGTCTCCAACTTACAAATCGACCTCAGTGCATTGGGCAACTGTGGGGCAAATGAGGTTTAATGTTAATAAATGTAAAGTTATGCACTTGAGGGTAAGAATGTGCATGCATCATACATACTAGGAGGAGAACAGCCGGGGGAGTCAATAGTGGAGAAGGATCTGGGGGTTCTGGTAGATCACAAGCTTAATAACGGCATGCAATGCCAAGCTGCGGTTTCCAAAGCAAGCAAAATCCTTTCTTGTATTAAAGGAGGCATGGACTGCAGAGAGAGAGATATAATTTTGCCCCTGTACAAATCATTAGTAAGACCTCATCTGGAATATGCAGTTCAGTTTTGGGCACCAGATCATAAAAAGGATATTGGGGAACTGGAGAAAGTGTAGAGAAGGGCAACCAAACAGATAAGAGGCATGGAGGAGCTCAGCTATGAGGAAAGATTAGAGAAACTGAATGTATTCTCTCTGGAGAAAAAGATATTAAGGATATGATCAACATGTATAAATACATACTGTAAGTGGTTCATATAGTGAACTCGGTGGTGAGTTATTCACTTTAAGGTCATCACAGAGGACAAGGGGGCACTCTTTATGTCTGGAAGAAAAGAGATAAAGAGATTTCATCTAAAAATATGGAAAGGCTTCTTCACAGTAAGAGCTGTGATTAAAGTGGTTGTTAACCCAAAGTTCACACTATCCTCTCTGTTTAATAATGTATTCTGCCCTGTGTCTGTGTTTTATAAAAAAAATGCAGCTTTATACTTCTTTTCAGAGTGTCACTCGGCACTCACATGACCCGCCGCCTCTCTCTTCTTCCCGTCTGACAGCTGCAGTGGGCGTGGCCGAGATCCCCCCCTGACATCAGTTGGGGGGGAGCAGGAGAGGAGGAGAGAGGTGGCGGGTCACGTGAGCACCGATCAGGGCTCCGAAATAAGGTATATAGCTGTATTTTTTTTAGAAAACACAGACACAGGGCAGATTACCATATTAAACAGAGAAAATAATGTGACTTGCGAATTGTAATTTTAGCAGCAGGAGGAAATGGGGCGGGCATGAACATGGAGCTGACAGGCAGGGGGGAGAGAGGACAGAGGAGGACAGGAGAGGCAGCAAATGACAGAGGCATGTAAACTGATAATGGTGTCAGGGCTCAGCAGCCAGGATAAACTGTGGTCAGTTTACAAAGGGGAGAGCAGAACCAGGCAGGATCAGCCAGGTATTTCTGGTTATACAGGGAGCCAAATGACACAGCACAAGTATTGTGCTGTATAACCTGCTTTACTACTTGCCGACCAGCCGCCGTCATTATACGGCAGCAGGTCGTCACTTTCCCGCAAATCGCCATAGGTGTACATCGGCTCCTTAAGGAGTAGTAGTAGGCGCACACCCACTGTATGGTGGGGGACCTGATGTGTGCGGCTGGTGGCCGCGATGTCCTCCGCCCACCCGCGATTGTGGGAACGAGAGCCAGAATAGGGATCTGTCAATGTAAACATTAAGGTTGAACTGGATGGACTTGTGTCTTTTTTCAACCTGACTAACTATGTAACTATGTAAGATCCCCATTCTGACAGGGGAGTTAGAGACAGATCTGCTGTTCCTAGTGATTAGGAACAGCGATCTCTCTCCTCCTCTAGTCAGCCCAGCCCCATACAGTTAGAAACACTCCCAGGGAACACACTTAACCCCTTGATCGCCCCCTTCCCTGCCAGTGACATTTATACAGTAATCAGTGGCTATTTTTAGCTCTGGTCCTTAAAAAGTGTCAAAAGTGTCCGATCTGTCCGCCGCAATGTCGCAGTCCCACTAAAAATCGCAGATCACCGCCATTACTAGTAAAACTTAAATAAATAATAAAAATGGCATAAATCTATCCCCTATTTTGTAGACCCTATAACTTTTGCACAAACCAATCAATATAAGCTTATTGTTATTTTTTTTTACCAAAAATATGTAGAAGAATACATATTGTCCTAAACTGATGAAGAAATTAGTTTTTTTACATTTTTTTGGGATATTTATTATAGCAAAAAGTAAAAAATATTGTGTTTTTTTTTCAAAATTGTCGCTCTTTTTTTTATTTATAGTACAGAAAATAAAAACCACAGAGGTGATTGTGACCAACGTCTTGCGTCATCTCCTAACAGATCGAGCATAGGTTTTTCTGATGGTTCAAACCCAGATCTTTCATGCTTAATTTACACTATTACAATGTGAGTACCATTCTATTTATTTGGGAATTAAAGTTTTTAAACATTTTTACGCTATGGGCACCCCTTCTTTTCTATGTTAATACAAACACGATCTGGAAAGCCAGGAACTGCTGCACAGTGGTATAAACTGTAACAGCGCAATACCCTTGCAGGGGTGACAGGATCCGGTAAGTGTTTGCACAGTAGGAGCACGTTTAAAGGCACAGTCAGTAAAGAATACTGGATTAAGATTATATTGTACAATATTGTTTTACCAAGAGGAACAAGCTTTCAAGCACAGTATCAACTGTGGTTTTTCAATTTGGACTATAAAAAACAATATTGTCTTTTTGGATATCACTTGCTAATCTTGAGCACAAGTCACTTTATTACTGTTTTGGTTCCCCCCCCCCCCCCCTTTCCCTATCCCCCCCACTTTGTCCTTCCTAAATATTTTAGTTTTTGACCAATACACGTTAAGAATGTGTGTTTGCACTTTGCTATAATAGCTTCACATGGTAAATGGTGAGCTGCAAACAGTCAGCCACTACTTGATAGAAATCGCATACATTATTTCCAATTTATTCACACTAATTTTGGTCTGAGAAACTCTCCTTGTTTGAAATAAAGGGTTCTAGGAATTCAAGCCACTTACTTATTAGAGGTGATCATCACAGTGGTATAACACTTCACCTGATACCAGAATAGCGCCACACCCACACTTAAACTTTCTTTCACATCCCAAAACTGTGATTGTGAGGATGTGCTCTCCTCAAATGATAGTATGAGGAGATAGAGTTTGATATTTCAGATGATGATCTGCTAGTGGGAAAGAAAAAATATGCCAGACCTCTCATTACTAAGCATAGGAAAAGGCAACATGATAGAGAGGATATGGCAGATGGGGAGGTGCCTTATTGCAACCCCAGAGATGGATGTTGAATTTAAGAAGTACAGGAGTTTACACAAACTGAACTCCACGAGCTGGCAAAACAATACACACAAAGGTCGAGGGAGCCCATATTGAGTTGGCTCCTACTCTTGTGGGATGAAAGGGTGGACCGTGTTGTTTTGTCAGGTAAAGAAGCAGTGGCTATGGGAGTGTTAACCCATGATCCACAATTGCATCAGGCAATGCAAAAAGCCCGAGAGTTTAGTGTGAACTTTTCACTGTTAGACCTTGTGAAAGATGGAATAGTCCGAGTATATGCTAGTCCTAGTGACCTGGAAAATACTTACTCCTGGAGAACAATAGGAGAGGGTATCTCTAGGTTATGTGAGATGGGTTGTATAACCGGATTAAATGCATTTCCAGAATGGATGGGTCCAGATATGGAACCCTTTACGTCTGCTCTATGCTCTAAGCTGTGAAGTCTGCGCCATTTAATCTCAGGGCTCCTTTATTGTCCTTGCGGGGAGGCCTGAGATTAAACAGCAAGATTTATGAAGTGACTACCCTTTAAAAGCCAGTTGGGGGAGCTAGAGGAGACTAAAACAAAACCTGTCAGGGCAGTACATAAGGTCAAGGCCAGACAGGAAGAATACAAGCAGAAAATAACTTTTACAGAGAAGAAAGGTAATGTGGGAGAGAAGACAGGAGGTGAAGAGATAACCAGGCTAGTTATTTCTAGGAAAGAAATGTGGGTGGACCTATTAAAGGCAGGAGTACCTAAAGATGAGATAGATGGGATTTCTACTGCAGAAATGCTAAAGAAGTGGAAACATTTAGTAGTGAAAACTGTCAGGGTTAGAAACACTACTCCTAGTGAAGATAACGTCAGCCTAGACTTAGAGAAAATAGAACAGACCCCTCCTGTTAGCCCCAAACCAATTCCCAAAACTGAACAAGAACCCAAACCCAAATCCCTTTATTCTGGGGAGGAGTTAAAGAGAATCAGAAAAGGGGATTGGGAGGTTCCTTATCCTTTATGAAGGGAAGATGAGTCTCCTGTAATAGCAGTGAGGGCAGTGATAGCAGGAGACCGACACCCATATGCCCCCGTCACTGTATGGTCGGGGAAGTCATCTTCTCCTACACATGTAATGGCTTTAATTGATACTGGAGCTAAAGTTACACTTTTGCAAGGAAATCCTTCCCATCACAAAGGAGAATTG
Source organism: Aquarana catesbeiana (assembly GCF_042186555.1). NCBI lineage: Eukaryota > Metazoa > Chordata > Amphibia > Anura > Ranidae > Aquarana > Aquarana catesbeiana. The sequence goes on along the minus strand of NC_133334.1, from coordinate 171,998,709 downwards.
ATTGATGTAGAAGGTTTGGGATGGCAAACCACACCAGCAGTTAGGATATGGGTGAAATTGGCTATTGGCAAGGGACCAGGACGTTGGACAAATGTTTTTGTATCAGAGTTACCCGAAAATATTCTTGGGATGGATCTTCAAGGTCAGTCAATTCAGACTGAAAGGGGTACATTCACATTCGGGTATCCTGATAAAGCGTATTTGGTTAGGGCGGTGAAGGCTGTGGTCAGAGGTCATGCGTAATGGACCCCTGGCTACATTCCTCCACCAGAGAAGCCAGTCTGTCTCAAGCAGTACAGACTTCTTGGAGGCCACAAAGAAATTGGGGAGACTATTCAAGAACTGTTGAGTGTAGGGATCCTTAGACCTGTGTAAGTCCTTTCTTGTCTCCGGTGTTCCCAGTAAAGAAACCTGATGGGACATATAGAATGACTATGGATTACAGAGGTCTAAACAAAGTAGCTTCTCCATTGAAGTCAGCAGTACCTGATGTGATCTCAATTGTTGAATAAATTGCTAAAGAGGCAGGAGAATATCATGCTGTGATAGATCTGGCTAATGCTTTCTTTTCAATTTTGATAGACTCAGAGTACCAAGACCAGTTTGCTATGGTGTGGGACGGCCGCCAGTACACGTTCACTGTCTTTCCGCAAGGTTATATTCATTCTCCAACGATTTGTCATGGACGTCGGCTGAAATTTGTCATGAAAGTCGCTGTGTTTCACTACATTGATGACATCATGATCTCTGGAACAAAAGAAGATGTAACTGAAGCACTGCACCTGCTGATACAGCACTTGGAGAACAGAGGGTGGGCTATCAGAGACAAAGTCTAAGAACCTTCCACAGAGGTGCAATTCCTAGGAATGATGTGGACTGGGCCACAGAGGAAAATTCCAGAGACAGCTGTGCAAACTATCCAGGTGCTGTTGCCCCCTACTACCAAAAAGGAGGCACAGAAGTTCATTGGAGTTGTGGGATTCTGGAGATCGTTCATCCCACATCTTGGACTGATTCTGGGGCCTATATACAATGTTACCAGGAAAAAGACTGAGTTCTCATGGGATTCAGAGCAGCGGACTGCTTTCCTTGCTGCTAAAGAAGCCATTTTGCAGCATCAGGGATTAAGACCCGTAAGACAAAGAATACCATTTCAGCTGGATGTAGTGGAACAGGATGGTACCATATCTTGGAGTCTGTGGCAGCCAAATGAAAATAAAGGACTGAGAGCAATACTCATTGGATTTTAGTCCCAACAACTGACAGGGGTGCAGAAGAGATACACGCCCCTAGAGAAGTACTAGAGAAGTACCTGTTTGGGGCCTACACAGCACTTCAACATGTACAGACCATTACGGGAAAGGACACAGTCGCCATCCATACTGCATTGCCAATAGCAGGATGAGTGAGAGATAATGGACTGACCACTAGGGCAGCTGTAGCCCAGAACCAGACACTGATGAAATGGAAGTGGTACCTTCAAGAAAGATGGGGTATTGCAGCTGGGGATGTTAGAGACATTTCAAAACAGTTGGCAAGGCTTGTTACTTTTATCAGCAACCAGCCAGAAGAAGAAATTCCTGTGCTGCAGTCATCCCCCATTCAAGAGGCTCCACCCTTTGAGTCTCTGTCAGATGACATGAAGGAGTCAGCATGGTTCACTGATGGTTCAGCCATAGTCGCCTCGTCTGGGCGTAAATGGACAGCAGCAGCCCACAACCCAAGTACAGACACACTCCTGCAGGAGACCAGAATTGGAGGGTTCAGTCAGTATGCAGAGTTGAAAGCTGTAGTGATGACTCTTCAGGAGGATCCTTCTTCCCATGTCACTATCTTCACTGACAGCTGGGCAGTTTTTAAAGGACTGACAAATTGGATACCCACGTGGAAGTCCAATGAATGGATGATTCATGGAAAGGGGCTTAACAGATACTGCTTCCCATAACATATAAACCAAGAGTGACGTATCTGAAGCTGAAGCCTATCTAGGAATGAAAGAGAATCTGGCAGGAAGGTTTGAAGTTATATTTGCATTGGCAGATGAGCTTCAAGACAGTGGCTGGGACTCTGACTGGTTAGTGGATACTTCTCAGCAAGAGTAGAAAGTGAGGCTACATAACAACAAACCTTCCAAAATAAACAGCAGTGATCTTTTGGGAAATATCAGTATATTTCCTCTCCTCCCTATTGATGTTCTTTCGGAAGGTCAGAAGTGGATACAGGCAGGTGGCAAAGTATTGGTCAGATATGCAGGCAAGAAGCCATTTAGAGGAGAGATTGCAGCTGAAGGGCCGGATCTACTGTTTATGTATTATTAGAAAACAAAAGAAAGAGTTTCCCCAGGGTGGGGTTTTTGGGCAGCACAATGACGAAGTGGAGTCAATGATATGTAAAAAGTATAACAAATTTATTAAGTATGTACCATGAAAGCTAAAACAATGAGCTCCAGTGGGGGGTACTTAAAATACAATTAAATTAGATAAGCTGAACATACATTGGCAGACATATATTCATAACAACGCTTGGTAACATGAATATTAGACCTGACGCATTTCGACCCCTATGCTTTGGGTCTTCTTCAGAGGGTCAGTCTGCTGGAAAAATATACATAGATAGAATTGGTATACATATATAGATTCCATTGATATAATAGTAATTACATCCACCGTATGGTGCATAAATCCAGTATAGTTACCCAATAACGTGTGTCCAGCAGAAAAAGAAAAAAAGGCCTCCCACATGGAGATCCCCTAAAAAGACTGTCCTCCCCTCTTTCCCAGAGGGAGAATCCCAGGCGTCTCTATCGCCAACGCGACTTAGACCAGGGCAGTGAGAACAGCGACGTGATTTACGAGAGGTCACACTCTTGAAGCACTGCCCGCCAGGCCAGACGACCAACCAGGGGACACAAAAACACACCTGCGATGAGAATCAGAGAAGGCGTCCATAATGTGTTTCATTGCCATACTATATCTATTATGTGGCCAGAACAGGCCACTAGGGGACAAAAGTCTCCAATATGTATCATGGGCATAAATATAAATATATATAGTATAATATAATTCATAAACCATATAGGGTATTGGCAACCATTCAGTCAGTGCTCTATATAAATATTCGTGTTAGGGATGACTCCGTGAAGGGGTGAAGACGTGGTAGGGAAATGACAAACGTGAACGGTGAAGAAACAACAATGTAATGTGAGGATGTGGTGAACAAAGAAAAATATGTGAATCAAGCAAGGTGAACAGTGGAAAGGGGAGAGAGGGGGAGGGAGGCAGGGCGGGAGCGGGGGGAGGGGAAAAGGGGGGGGAGGGGAAAGGAGGGGGAAAGGGGGAGGAGGGGTGGAGGTGAAAAGGGGGGGGAGGGGGGAGGGGGAGGGGTGGATGGAGAATACAAGAGTGATCAAAGGAGAAAATGGGTTCTCAGGTGTGAATATAAAATATTACCTCCAACAGGTAGGCCAGTGCTTACAAATAATGCTTCTGATCTCATTGTGCTGTCTAGAGAAACGCAAGATCACCCTGGTGGAATCCATATCGGGTATGTATGGCAATGAAACACATTATGGACGCCTTCTCTGATTCTCATCGCAGGTGTGTTTTTGTGTCCCCTGGTTGGTCGTCTGGCCTGGCGGGCGGTGCTTCAAGAGTGGGACCTCTCGTAAGTCACATCGCTGTTCTCACTGCCCTGGTCTAAGTCGTGTTGGCGATAGAGACGCCTGGGATTCTCCCTCTGGGAAAGAGGGGAGGACAGTCTTTTTAGGGGATCTCCATGTGGGAGGCCTTTTTTTCTTTTTCTGCTGGACACACATTATTGGGTAACTATACTGGATTTATGCACCATACGGTGGATGTAATTACTATTATATCAATGGAATCTATATATGTATACCAATTCTATCTATGTATATTTTTCCAGCAGACTGACCCTCTGAAGAAGACCCAAAGCATAGGGGTCGAAACGCGTCAGGTCTAATATTCATGTTACCAAGCGTTGTTATGAATATATGTCTGCCAATGTATGTTCAGCTTATCTAATTTAATTGTATTTTAAGTACCCCCCACTGGAGCTCATTGTTTTAGCTTTCATGGTACATACTTAATAAATTTGTTATACTTTTTACATATCATTGACTCCACTTCGTCATTGTGCTGCCCAAAAACCCCACCCTGGGGAAACTCTTTCTTTTGTTTTCAGTCTTCAAGGGGTGAGCAGCAATCTTTTTTTCTCTCTCTAGTGTCCCCTTCTTTTTGCAATGTATTATTAGAAAGAACAGATAATCCACTGTGTTTTCCACTCCACAGGCTGTCTCCGATTTGATCCATAGAAAGACCAGAGAAAAGTGGTTACATCATGGACAGAATGATGGAAGACCACAAGAGCTGTGGAGAGCAAGGCCTTTGATGTATTACAAGCTTGGACTTGTTTTTAAATAACTTTATAATGGACTTTCTAATGAACTTTTAGCCAAAGACTGAAACACCGTCTCAGTGACAGAAATATGGGAGGGGCTGCATTCAAGGAAAATTAATGTTTAGAATGACTTTAGCAATGAAGAGATTTCCTGTGTGTAGTCTGAGAGAAAAATCAAGGGCGGAATGTGTTGTATTTGCTAAAAATATAATAGCATTCTGGTTTTACAGACACAGGATTTCTCAAACAAATGCTGATGGATACAATGGGAATGTAGATACCATTGTTGTATTCCGTTGGCAGTTTGAGAACAGTCTATTGTCGCTATAGCTACAGTAAACAGGTAAGAGAGTGCCTTTCAAACTGAAGCTACCGGGATGTAGGTTAGTTGATTGTTAAGGTACCATTGTGAACAAGCTGACATATGAAAGGACTGATGATGCCTTAAACAGAGGCCACTTCATCATGCTTTAACACCAGAAGCCACTTATCATACTTTAACACCAGAAGCCACTCATCATGCAAGAAGGCGCCTGATCTCCAGAAGAATTGTTGCCAATGGAGATCACGAACATACAGTAACCGAAGTTAAGTAACTTTTAAGTGTATTTCTACTGTTATAGACCATAGGCTGTTTATTTGCTAGGCATTTTGCTTGTTATGGATATCTGTTAGACCTGATTTCTATTCCTAATATTGTAATAGTTTTGTATGTACAGCATTTTTGTATAGTAAAAGCACATTTACACACTGCAGAGGTCTCAGCTTCCTTGCTTATGCCACAAAGTAAGCTTGCTAGATAGACGCAAGCAAAACAGCGATCAAATACCACCAAAAGAAAGCTCCATTTGTGGGGAAAAAAGGACGTTTGTTTGGGTACAGTGTCGCACAATAGCGCAATTTTCAGTTAAAGCAACGCAGTGCTGTATCGCAAAAAATGGCCTGGTCATTAAGGGGAGAAATATTCCGGTCTGTAAGTGGTTAAAGGAACAGAATCCATTTTTTTTTTTTTGTGGGGTCAAAGAGGTCCTGTCCCACTACTTTAAAGAAAACACCACAGAGGGGTTGAGTAGGGGGATTGTGTGGGAGGGCCATAAAGCAGTGGTTATAGGCGAACTGATCTCTCAGGGATCTAGACTGAAGAAAGCTAGGCAACAAATGTGGTCGTATGTTGGCTAGAGCTCTTAGGAAAAAACGAGCACTCATGTATGTGCATAAATTGCACCTCCCCACAGGTGATTATACGGTTAGGCCTTCCCAAATAGCCTCTGGATTCCGGGACTATTACAATACATTATATAATCTGAATTCGGCACAGACTCCAGAGGCCCAGGCTGTACGGAAAAAAGCCATTCAAACATACCTGACTGCTTCTGGACTGCCTACACTGACAGACGAGCAATGTCCCGCATTAGAAGCACCCATCACTGTCACTGAGCTAGAATCCACGGTGAACTCTTTGCCTAATGGAAAGAGCCCAGGCCCTGATGGGTTCTCAAAGGCCTATTATAAGATGTTTTTACCTCTGCTATCCGAATGTGTAACTACTTTAATTCCATAGCAGAAGGCGCAGCTATCCCTAGTGGAGCCCTACTAGCTCACATTTCAGTACTACCTAAGGAAGGGAAAGACCCCACTATGCCCCAAAGCTACAGACCCATATCCCTTCTCAACGTAGACATAAAAATACTAGCTAAGATTCTCGCGACCAGACTGAAACACCTAATCCCACTAATAGTCCACCCGGACCAAACAGGGTTCATCACCGGCAGGGAAGCTAGGGACAACTCAATCAGAGCAATCCACCTAATTCATTGGGCACGAGCTTCCCCCGCACCTCCTCCTTACTTGATCCTGTCCACCGATATGGAGAAAGCCTTCGATTGGGTGGACTGGACTTATTTACGGGCAACGCTGGAAGCTTTGGGCCTTCGTTCCCATATGCTTACTTGGATAATGGCCCTGTACTCAGACCCCAATGCTCAAGTCAAAGTAAATGGTTTCCTCTCCATGAGATTCCCGATCAGAAATGGCACGAGGCAGGGGTGTCCTCTTTCCCCACTCTTGTTCGCCCTTGTGCTGGAACCATTCCTGCGCACTGTTAGGGCAAACCCAGATATTAAAGGGCTCACGGTAGGTCCCACAGAGCATAAGCTTTCAGCCTATGCTGATGATGTGCTATTCCACCTCACGGAGCCTCTGGTCTCTTTGCCTAATCTGATGTGGGAACTTCAAAATTTCAGAGATTTGTCTAATTTCAAAATCAACTACACGAAATCAGAGATATTACCTATACAAATGACACAATCCCTGACAGACCGATTAAAGACTGCTTTCCCGTTCACTTGGACTAAATCATCCTTAAAATACTTAGGTATAAGATTGACAGACAGGTTTGAAACTTTATATACTACCAACTTTCCTTCCCTAATAACAACTGTGAAGAAAGATCTGACCCAGTGGGCTAAGACAGCTTTCACTTGGATTGGAAGACTTAATATTATTAAAATGAATGTTCTACCACATGTGCTGTTTTACATGCAGATGATACCTGTGGCTTTACCTAGGAGCTTTTTTACTCAATTATCCAGTATTATATCCACCTTTGTGTGGAACAATAAGAGACCGAGGATCGCCATTAGACTACTGAGGCACCACAGGGATGCAGGGGGCCTGAGCCTTCCAGATGCACAAAAATACTATAGAGCTATGGTCCTACAAAGGATACTTAATTGGCGCTTCCACACACACTCCAAAGTAAGGGTCTCCTTAGAAAAATATATGGCGGGAAGAAATCTAGCATATGCCCCGTGGCTGGCCCGGGAGCACAGGGGGTTGTCAACTTTTGCGTCTCCATTGACGACCCAGCTTTTGAAAGCCTGGGATCGACTTAACACCAATTTAGACCTGGCACCTCCTGTGTCCCCTCTGGCCCCACTGGGAGGATATCAGTGGTTTTTGCCTGGGGAACAGACAGTTTTTTTTGGTTCCTGGGTGAATGACGGTAATACCAGCTGCGGTAAATTGATGGAAAGTGGCAAATTAGTCTCACTAGAAGCCCTCAGAACCCGGTCAGGGAGCTTCCCTATGGACTTTTGGCGTTATAGGCAACTCCACCATTTTTTCAAAAAACACGGAGGCTCCATAAGAGATACTTCCTCCCTTACACCATTTGAATGCCTATTCGTAGATGAAGAGCCGATTCCACATATGATCTCTGAACTGTACCAGCTGCTCAGCTTTGCTTCTCCAGTAGTGAAGCCACCATACATTAGGGCTTGGGAAAGAGACCTGGGAGTAGTTTTCACCCCTGCTCAATTATCTGCCCTTTATCAACTCACTCGGTCCAGTTCAATTGACTCCAAGTCGCAGGAAATGAATTATAAAATACTGATGCGCTGGTATCGAGTGCCGGCAGATTTAGCAAAAATATATCTAGCCACATCGGACCTATATTGGAGAGGTTGTGGTCACAAAGGCACTCTTCTCCACATATGGTGGAATTGTCCTGCGATTAAATCTTACTGGGAGGACATCAAATCACAAATTAAAGATATCGTGGGCATTGACATACCTCTCTCTCCGGTGCACTTCCTGCTACACATTCCTCCCATGCCAATACGCCAGTATAAGAAAAGTATACTACCTCATTTGCTTAATGCAGCAAAGCGGCTTCTCCCTATATACTGGAAACAGCCGCAAGTCCCATCAAAAGAGGAATGGCGTCACAGGGTGGGAGACATCCGTGAGGCAGAGGATTGGATTGCCACGTGTAAAGGTGTTCGCGACCGCTTCTCCGTGGTGTGGCAACCCTGGACAATATATACTTCAGATTCAAGTCACATCACTTCTAGCTTAGACATAGCCCTTAGCTGACCCATCCCTGAAAGTACGCCTTACAGACCCACAAAGGGGAGCAGTGAACCAGGACCCGAGGTAAAATAAGGTGAAAAACACTTAGGAGAGACATCTCCCCTTCTCCTGTTCTACTTTTTAGTGAGTGCGGTGATGTCAGGAGGGCCTTGACTGGGGGTGGAGCTGGACACAGATTCTCAGGTATGTTCCACACTATCTTTCCTTTTCTTTTTCTCCTTCCTTTCTTACTTAATAATGCACTAAGCCTTAACTGGTTATGGATGTCTGTTTAAAGACAAGATAATATGTTTGACGCCAGGTGACGAATAGGAAATGACTAAACAAGGAGACCGGACGGTCTCTGGAGGTTTGTGGCCATTGGACGCCCTGATCTGGGGGTGTACTAGCACTATGGTGCTGACATGGTTTTTTTACACATGGTTTTGGGGGGGGATGAGGGGTTGGGGGTGTGGAGAGAGGTCAGTTGGAGGCGTATGTTGCCCCCCTCTCTCTGCACGCTCCTGCTTGTCCCACCTTGTAATCTATTATGAACAACTGAACTTAGCTGAAAATTTAAAAAATAACCTGTCAAATCATTATAGTCCGGAGACCGAGACGAGCGTACTCCAATATTCTGTCACTTGGCTGGTTGTTGGTTTTTTCTTTTTCTTTTTATTAACACTAGCCACACCAGTTAAAGTGTGATTGTCTAGTATTTCATATATACCACTAATATTATTGTTTTTTTTTCTTTCTTTATTATTCCTTTTATTTGTTGAAAAATAAGAAAAATCGACTGGTATGTTACCTCAAACTATCACTCTAGGTAGATGTAAATCTATCTTCACAGTTTTACAATTTTGCATTGTAATGCCTTGTCTTTCATAAATAAAGATTTATAAAAAAAAAAAAAAAAAACTCTTTTCTTCTAATTTTAATGAGTGGCCACGAGTCTTGAAAGTTTGAGTCTTGAGTTTGACCCCATTCATTGGCTTGACAGGAATCTCTGGCCATGTAAACAAAGGGTTATGGTTGTGGCTGACATCATTGCTCAAATACAGTATCTTACAAAAGTGAGTACACCCCCCACATTTTTGTAAATATTTTATTATATCTTTTCATGTGACAACACTGAAGAAATTACACTTTGCTACAATGTAAAGCAGTGAGTGTACAGCTTGTATAAAAGTATAAATTTGCTGTCCCCTCAAAATAACACAACACACAGCCATTAATGTCTAAACCGCTGGCAACAAAAGTGAGTACACCCCTAAGTGAAAATGTCCAAATTGGGCCCAATTAGCCATTTTCCTCCCCAGTGTCATGTGACTCATTAGTGTTACAAGGTCTCAGGTGTGAAACGGGAGCAGGTGTGTTAAATTTGGTGTTATCGCTCACACTCTCTCATACTGGTCACTGGAAGTTCAACATGGCACCTCATGGCAAAGAACTCTCTGAGAATCTGAAAAAAAGAATTGTGGCTCTACATAAAAATGGCCTAGGGTATAAGAAGATTGCCAAGACCCAGAAACTGAGCTGCAGTACAGTGGCCTAGACCATACAGCAGTTTAACAGGACAGGTTCCACTCAGAACAGGCCTCGCCTTGGTCGACCAAATAAGTTGAGTGCACATGCTCAGCGTCATATCCAGAGGTTGTCTTTGGGGAATAGACGTATGAGTGCTGCCAGTACTGCTGCAGAGGTTGCAGGGGTGGGGGGTCAGCCTGTCAGTGCTCAGACCATAGGCTGCACACTGCATCAAATTGGTCTGCATGGCTGTCATCCCAGAAGGAAGCCTCTTCTAAAGATGATGAACAAGAAAGCCTGCAAACAGTTTGCTGAAGACAAGCAGATTAAAGACATGGATTACTGGAACCATGTCCTGTGGTCTGATGAGACCAACATAAACTTATTTCATTCAGATGGTGTCAAGCGTGTGTGGCGGCAACTAGGTGAGGAGTACAAAGACAAGTGTGTCTTGCCTACAGTCAAGCATGGTGGTGGGAATGTCATGGTCTTGGGCTGCATGAGTGCTGCCGGCACTGGGGAGCTACAGTTCATTGAGGGAACCATGAATGCCAACATGAACTGTGACATACTAAAACAGGTCATGATCCCCTCCCCTCGGAGATTGGGCCACAGGGCAGTATTCCAATGTGATAATGACCCCACACACCTCCAAGATGACCTCTGCTTGCTAAAGAAGCTGAGGGTAAAGGTGATGGACTGACGACCAAGCATGTCTCCAGACCTATCCCTATTGAGCATCTGTGGGGCATCCTCAAACGGAAGATGCAGGGTCTTTAACATCCACCAGCTCCATGATGTCATCATGGAGGAGTGGAAGAGAACTCCAGTGGCAACCTGTGAAGCTCTGGTGAACTCCATGCCCAAGAGGATTAAGGCAGTGCTGGAAAATAATGGTGGCCACACAAAATAATGACACTTTGGGCCCAATTTGCACATTTTCACTTAGGGGTGTACTCACTTTTGTTGCCAGCGGTTTAGGCATTAATGGCTGTGTGTTGAGTTATTTTGAGGGGACAGCAAATTTACACTGTTATACAAGCTGTACACTCACTACTTTACATTGTAGCAAAGTGTAATTTCTTTAGTGTTGTTACATGAAAAGATATAAAAAAAGATTTACAAAAATGTGAGGGGTGTACTCACTTTTGTGAGATACTGTATGTGTCAACCCTTCTGCGCTATGGCTCAAAACCAAAAAAAGTGTATATTGGAAAGATATCATTGAAAAAATATATACAGTAAGTAACACTAAGCTATTATGAATAAATTTCAGCTGCTACATTAAAGTGAACCCTTAAACAAATTTAACAAAAAAGAGGAAAGAAATAAAAACTTAGCTCACTTATCTCCTTCCAACTCAGCGCAATGAGTTTCCAAACAGATTAACAAATGATGACACTATGATTAGTCACAATGTAAGACAAATAAACTGGCTGCCACTTAAAACTAAAAGGTGAATATATATGAGATAAAACAGTCTATCATATTAAGCAAACAAATGTGAAGAGACATATAATATCCAAGCGACGCTCCTGTCAAATTACTGAGAATTGACAAAATTGCATATCAAGTAAAATGCACATATAATAGCTAAACGGTAAATCGCAGATCTGACAAGTGAATGAACATGAAGATAAAGTCCGTGGTTAGCTGCATAAGTGGATAAAGAAGGGGAAATGGTTGGATAGTGCACCAATCACTGTATTCAAAACCTGTGCTCCACATGCCCCTCTGGGGTTCAAACTCACCACAAAATTGCAGATAATAAGCATTCACAATCTCCCACTGATTTACTGCTGGGCTGGCTTGGAAATCCACATCATCCACGTATAAAAGGAAAGAAAATAGGCTCCACATAGAGTAGTACTATTTTCCAAAAGTTTTATTAAATATATGTGTTGTCCAAGATATAAAAAATAGCCTTTCTGTTTCATACAACTGCCGTCAATATCCTCTCATCCTGTGACTTGATGTCTAGTTCAAAGATCATTCCCTCTCTGATCTCATAACGTATTGAACTTATCTACCATACTCTGCACATTAATATCCAGCACAGACTTTGGGAAGGATTAGCACTGAGCAGTATACTGGTTCGCAGTGTCTTCCGCATTGCTTTCTGGCATCTCTGATCCTTTGGCTGAATACTGTCAGCTTTGAACTAGACATTAAGGGGCTGATTTACGAAGCATTTGTGCCATGACTTGCAGTGCACGCCGATGCGCAAATGACATTTTCGTATTTACAAAGCATTTGCGCCGGTAACACAGCGCGATCCCCCATTTACTATTCTCTTCCCGGCGCACAGGCAGAGGTGATCTGTACGCCACTATAGACCTGGTGCACGGCATGTTTAACTTCAAATTTAAACAAGTTGGAAGTGCCAATAATATGGGGGTGATGTGGGGAAGTGTTGTACTAACTGGCCAAGTCACAAATACGGCCAATATAGAACGAGAAAGTGGCTTTCTCGGAACAAGCCGGCAGCGCCGGCAAATACATTTAAACTGTGGGAGGTGAATTTATACACTGCGCATGCTCAAACGGCATTTGCGCTTGTTCAAATACTTTCATTCAGTGCTCCGGCAAAATATTAGTAAATGTCAGGCAACGTAAAAGCATTTGCATAGGTTGAACGGGCGCACCTCTAGGCTTTTTTTTTAACGCTGGTTCACTTCGTGCGGCTCTAATGAAATGTCGGTCCGGCAAAACACATACAAGTTCATTGATAAAAACAACATTAAGAAAACAAACACAATTCAGAAAAAAAAAAATGCGTGGGGTTCCCCCGAAATTCAATACCAGGCCCTTCAGGTCTGGTATGGATATTAAGGGGAACCCCACACCAAAAAAAAAAAAAATGATGTGGGGTCCCCCCTAAAATCCATACCAGGCCCTTCAGGTCTGGTATGGATTTTAAGGGGAACCCCGCTCCAAATTTTTTTTAAAAATTGGCGTGGGTTCCCCCCAAAAATCCATACCAGACCCTTATCTGAGCACGCAACCTGGCAGGCCGCAGGAAAAGAGCGGGGGATGAGAGAGCGCCCCCCCTCCTGAACTGTACCAGGCCACATGCCCTCAACATTGGGAGAGTGCTTTGGGGTAGCCCCCCAAAACACATTGTCCCCATGTTGATGAGGACAAGGGCCTCATCCCCATAACCTTGGCCGGTGGTTGTGGGGGTCTGCGGGCGGGGGGCTTATCGGAATCTGGAAGCCCCCTTTAACAAGGGGACCCCCAGATCCCGGCCCTCCCCCCTGTGTGAAATGGTAAGGGGGTACAAAAGTACCCCTACCATTTCACAAAAAAACTGTCAAAAATGTTAAAAATGACAAGAGACAGTTTTTGACAATTCCTTTATTTCTTCTATTTTCTATCTTCTTTCTTCTTTCTTCTATCTTCCTTCGGTTTCTTCCTCCATCTTCTTCTTCTGGTTCTTCCTCCGGTGTTCTCTTCCGGCATCTCCTCCACGGTGTCTTCTTCCCTTCTTCTCCTCGGGCCGCTCCGCATCCAGCATGATGGCATGGAGGGAGGCTCCCGCTGTGTGACGCTACTCTCTTCATCTTCTTGTCTTTATCTTCTTTTCAGGCCGCTCCGCACCCATGATGACATGGAGGGAGGCTCCCGCTGTGTGACGCTTCTCCTCTTCTGACGGTTCTTAAATAATGGGGGGCGGGGCCACCCGGTGACCTCACCCCCCTCTGACACATGGGGACTTGACGGGGACTTCCCTGTGGCATTCCCCGTGACGTCAGAGGGGGCGGGGTCACCGGTGGCTCCGCCCCCGTCAGAAGAGGAGAAGCGTCACACAGCGGGAGCCTCCCTCCATGCGATCATGGGTGCGGAGCAGCCCGAAAAGAAGATGAAGACAAGAAGATGGAGAGAAGAAGATGAAGACAAGAAGATGAAGAGAGAAGCGTCACAGAGCGGGAGCCTCCCTCCATGCCATCATGCTGGATGCAGAGCGGCCCGAGGAGAAGAAGGGAAGAAGAGGCCACCGAGGAGATGCCGGACGAGAACACCGGAGGAAGAACCAGGAGAAGAAGATGGAGGAAGAAACCGAAGGAAGATAGAAGAAAGAAGAAAGAAGATAAAAAATAGAAGAAATAAAGGAATTGTCAAAAACTGTCTCTTGTCATTTTTAACATTTTTGACAGTTTTTTTGTGAAATGGTAGGGGTACTTTTGTACCCCCTTACCATTTCACACAGGGGGGAGGGCCGGATCTGGGGGTCCCCTTGTTAAAGGGGGCTTCCAGATTCCGATAAGCCCCCCACCCGCAGACCCCCACAACCACCGGCCAGGGTTGTGGGGATGAGGCCCTCGTTCTCATCAACATGGGGACAAGGTGTTTTGGGGGGCTATCCCAAAGCACCCTCCCAATGTTGAGGGCATGTGGCCTGGTACGGTTCAGGGGGGGGGCGCTCTCTCGTCCCCCCTCTTTTCCAGCGGCCTGCCAGGTTGCGTGCTCGTATAAGGGTCTGGTATGGATTTTTGGGGGGACCCCACGCCAATTTTTTAAAAAAATTTGGCGCGGGGTTCCCCTTAAAATCCATACCAGACCTGGAGGGTCTGGTATAGATTTTGAGGGGGACCCCACGCCATTTTTAAAAAAAAATTTGGCTGGGGTTCCCCTTAATATCCATACCAGACCTGAAGGGCCTGGTATGGAATTTAGGGGGACCCCGACATCATTTTTTTTTTCATTTTGGTTCGGGGTTCCCCTGTGGGGAATTCCCATGCTGTTTTTATCAATGAACTTTTATGTGTATTGTCGGACCGGCAATTCATTATAGCCGCGATTAGTTTTAAATGACATTTTTTTCCTTTGAAATGTCATTTTGCTGTCAGACTGTTCTAAACACGGGAAACATGTGCCCCTTTACAGGCATACTATAGACACCCCCAGGTACGAAATTTAAAGGAATATTACACTTTTCTTGTTTCACTTTAAGCATTATTAAAATCACTGCTCCCGCAAAAACGGCCGTTTTTAAAACTTATTTTTGCATTGATCCATGTCCCCTGGGGCAGGACCCAGGTCCCCAAACACTTTTTATGATAATAACTTGCATATAAGCCTTTAAAATTATCACTTTTGATTATTCATGTTCTTGTCCCATAGACTTTAACGGTGTTCGTGCGTTCGAACACATTTTATGCCTGTTCGCAAGTTCTGGTGCGAACCGAACAGGGGGGTGTTCGGCTCATCCCTAATTGCCGGACCGACATTTCATTATAGGCGCGAGTAGTTTTAAATAACTTTTATTCCTTAAGGGCCAGTTCACACCACATGCAGTCCAGTGCGTTTTTTTCTGCATCAAAAAAACATGGAAAGTAGGTTATATGCTTTTCAATGGCATAGTTCACACCAGTGCTTGCAGTTCCAGTGCGTTTCCAGTTCCCCAAAAAAAAAGTCGAACAAGCTGCATTTTTTATGCACGGGACTGTACTGGAACGCTGTAAAATGCATCAAAAATGCACTGGAACGCACCTAAATGCACCAAAAATGCACTGCAACACACTTGTCCTTATTTAGGCCTGATTCACACCTATGCATTTTTAGTGCTTTTTGCATTTTGCTGATTTGCACTACAGAACGTGTTCCATAGGAAACCATGTTAAATGGACTGTAGTGCAGATCTGCAAAATGCAAAAAGCACTAAAAATGCATAGGTGTGAATCAGGCCTTAAGGTTAAGAAAAAAGAGGGGGGGTAGCACTGGACTGCATCAAAAACGCGGTTGAATGCATAAAAAACGTGCATGCAGAAAAGCACCTGGAATGCCTCCGGACTGCGTTTCTATGGCGTGATCTTGCCCTTAGGGCCCTTAGGGCCAGTTCACACCATAGAACCGGACGTGTTCCAGGTGCTTTTCTGCATGCACGTTTTTGGTGCGTTTTTTGGTGCTTTTTTGATGCAGTCCAGTGCTTTTTCCCCCCCCTCTTTTTTCTTAACCTTAAATAAGGACAAGTGCGTTCCATTGCATTTTTGATGCGTTTTATAGCTTTTCAGTACAGTCCAGTGCAGAAAAAACGTAGCATGTTCTACTTTTTTTTCTGATAAAATATATATGGACCCCGAAAGGGTGGCGACCCCAGGGATTTTGTGGGTGGGAGGTAGACAAACAGTAACGAAAAGTATAAAGGTGAAGGATAGCAGAGTATATAAAAAAATTTGTAAACTTTATTCAAAATTACATATAATGTAGGAAATTTAAAAACAATCAAATGTACAGAAACTGCAAATGATCCTGTACATACAGGTTCTACTCATGAAGAACTCATACGTGAATGGTACATATGGAAAATTCCAACATGTTTCGGAATATATGAAATGTGAATTCCTTCTTCAGGGAATTTCCTGTGCAGTTATACAATGTAATCTGCAAGTGTATAAGAGGTAAAAATATACTAAGAAACAGAGTACAAAAATACCAGGCATCTATAGTTTGGTGGGCATACAGGAGTTGGTTGGGGAGCTTGGAAATAACTGTAGCTGGTAATAGTGACACACCATCAAAAAACAAACTTACTTGTTACACCATTTACAGTTGTTTATAAGAATCAAGGAGGATGCAATGTTCAGAGTGTAATGCTTGCAGTATTAGTCTCCCAAATTTTTTGAGGTAGTGCAGGAGAAAGGGTTGGAGTAGATTGAAAACTCAAACCATCGTTTAGTAGTGTTGTCCCATATCAATATTCATGGGTAACAGCATTTGAGACAGGCAGAGTCATAGAATGCATCCGGCCTGTGCGGTCCACAAGGAACGGCTAAAATGGATACACATGCCAAGTCCTATGGTACAAAAATAATGTATAGTCAAATATGCTATACTAAATATGAACTCGTTGATCTATATACAAGGAAAACATGACCTATATAGAAATTTGTAGGAGCTGGGTAAACTCAAAAATGCATGCTACTTCAAAAAAAAGGGGGGGGGGGTTTATAGAGTAAAAACATGAGTCTATATATATGGACCTATGCTCTGTTATGTCCATAAGTATGGAGCCAACAGGCATGTTCACTCATTATGACAAGGAAGGGCTCTAGGGCCCATGTATAATATATAGAAAAATACATAGTTTTTGGGGGCTATATAGGTAAAAAATTGCCCATGATTTATAAATAAGGAAGCAATGTTGCTTAATTAATATAGTTAGTTACATACTATCTAGAATTAATTCAAGTATATGTAGTTGCTAAGACATAAAAGGAACAAAAAAACAAAAAAACTAGAAAGAGCATGATAGCCAGTGCTTACTTTGTAGTTGAGAGTCTGCATACACCTGCTCCACAAGACACACAAAAGGTGTATGAGAGGAGACTGGTATATTGCCAGATTATAAATCAGCTGATTGCGAGGTAAATCCACCCATAAAGGGCAGAGAATCTTGCAGCTGTAGGTGTTTAGTGGGTCAAAGACGTAAGGGCAGAGAGGAGAGCTGTATCAGCTAGGTGATACACCTCCCATAGCTGACAAGTGTCAGCAAAGGAGGTGATACTATCACCTAGAGCTCGTTCCCCCGGCGCAGCGGCGCATGATGTCACCACGCCGATTGGTGCGATGACGTCAGACGTCCAAGCGCCGCCGACATGGAGAGAGGGACGCCAGTGTGGCGAATCCAAAGGTCCGCCGTGCAGCGCATACGCGGACGGCGGAATTCTGCAGATCCCCAGGCATCCAAGGTATGGCTCCACGCATGGATGCGTGGAGCCTACCCATGCCGGGGGACAATGCAAGGGCCGAAAAATAAACCGACAGTGCCTGGATAATGCTGATTTAAATGGAGAAAAGGAGTGATTAATAATACATTAGAACATTCAATATGGGAGATCAAACCAGGTAATTGTAATAGTGCGCAAGGAAATGTCAAAGGATATTGTAATATTACATTGCATTTTCCCGATTTACATACCATATATACAGTTGGAGAATGCATTTGTACAATCAAAGAGTATTAAATACATTTATAACATTGATACTACGATGGGAATCAACAAAAATATTGTCAGAATAACTTAAAACCCCATAGTCACAATGCACATATCAGCAGACCAACCATATACTGAGATGAAAACTACACAATATATATATTATTGTACAGAATGAAAAGAAGAAAGATGAAAACCGGTAAAGGACGAAATAAAAATAAGAATCCAAAAAGTAAGAGATATAATCTCAATGGTAATGTGGGGACCCCTACATATCGTCTTCATAGCCCCCTGACGTAAATCCTTGGAGTAAGGGTTTAAAACTCAGGATCTCGTTTAATCCTGGGGGTGAGGTGGCATTTAGAGTAGAAATCCACCTCATCTCACGTTGAAGAAGTAGTTTGTTCAAATCCCCTCCTCGAGGATTATGGTGTAGCCGATCCAAAACTAAGCCATGTGTCGTCCCCAAGGGACATCTGGATTTTTGGTTTTCATTGCCAATATGTGGCGGTAGAGGCGTTTGCATAATTTTTGAATGGTTTTACCCACATAATAGCAGCCACATTCGCACTGTATAAGATAGATAACGAATGTGGTTTGACAGTTGGCATAATGTTTTGCAGAAAATAACCAACCATTGGGAAGGTATGGATGCTTATTGGTGTTCATATAGCGGCAATATCCGCAGGAGCCACATGGGAAAGTGCCTAAAGTATTACAGGGGTCTCCTCGAGTGAGACCCCTGAATTCGCTTCTAACCAGTCGGTCCCCCACCGACGTGGTTCGTCGGAAGGTGAGCAGAGGGTTAGGTGATACATAAGGGCCCACCACCGGGTCATTGGTAAGGAGGTGCCAATATTTAAATAGAATCTGTCTCAGTTCCATATGTTCGTTTGAAAAAGTTGTAATAAAAAAAAAGTTGTAATAATCCTGGTGTAAGGATTAGAGGCGGAGGTGGACCTATCAGACATTTGTAACAGGTCTTGTCTATCTCGGGCTTTAGCTTTATTAAAAGCTTTTTTCAAGCACTTATGGCTATAGCCTCTATCTAGTAGTCGACTCTTCGGGGATCTGGCTTCCTTAAGTCGTCGTTGTTAGAGCAATTACGTTTAATCCTCAAAAATTGGCTAAACGGAATTGAATTGATTAGAGGTCTAGGATGAAAACTTTTAGAGTGTAGAATTGTATTACCTGATGTAGGTTTCCGATGAAGTTTACAGGCTAAATAATTATTAGGATCCCTAAATATCTCGATATCCAAAAATGTTAGGGAGTTATGGTCGTAGACCATCGTAAACCATCTACTCAATATCATCGACGGCGTCCGGATAACTAATGAGACCATTTTGGTCTCCATTGATGTCGAAACACTTTACAGTTCAATTCCCCACGACAAAGGGGTAACTTGTATTCAAAAACTCACAAACTCCTCTGTCTAAGAAACCATTTAATGAGTTTGTATTATTAGCACTGGATTTCATACTCCGACATAATGTGTTCAGCTATCATGGCCAACATTTCCTTCAGGTGCAGGGCATAGCCATGGGCACTTGTTGTGCCCCTGGCTATGCCAATCTGTACCTGGGGGAATGGGAGAAAACCCTGATGGAAGATGAGGACCTCGCTCTGTACCTGCGCCATATCAGATTATGGCGCAGGTACATTGATGATATCCTCGTCTTATGGGATGGACCTGTGGAATTACTGTGTACTTTTCTAGATGTCTTGAACAATAACGCATTTAACTTAACCATAACTCTCTAACATTTTTGGATATCGAGATATTTAGGGATCCTAATAATTATTTAGCCTGTAAACTTCATCGGAAACCTACATCAGGTAATACAATTCTACACTCTAAAAGTTTTCATCCTCGACCTCTAATCAATTCAATTCCGTTTAGCCAATTTTTGAGGATTAAACGTAATTGCTCTAACAACGACCACTTTCTTAAGGAAGCCAGATCCCTGAAGAGTCGACTACTAGATAGAGGCTATAGCCATAAGTGCTTGAAAAAAGCTTTTAATAAAGCTAAAGCCCGAGATAGACAAGACCTGTTACAAATGTCTGATAGGTCCACCTCCGCCTCTAATCCTTACACCAGGATTATTACAACTTTTTCAAACGAACATATGGAACTGAGACAGATTCTATTTAAATATTGGCACCTCCTTACCAATGACTCGGTGGTGGGCCCTTATGTATCACCTAACCCTCTGCTCACCTTCCGACGAACCACGTCGGTGAGGGACCGACTGGTTAGAAGCGAATTCAGGGGCCTCACTCGAGGAGACCCCTGTAATACTTTAGGCACTTTCCCATGTGGCTCCTGCGGATATTGCCGCTATATGAACACCAATAAGCATCCATGCCTTCCCAATGGTTGGTTATTTTCTGCAAAACATTATGCCAACTGTCAAACCACATTCATTATCTATCTTATACAGTGCGAATTTGGCTGCTATTATGTGGGCAATTCCATTCAAAAATTATGCAAATGCCTCTACCGCCACATATTGGCAATGAAAACCAAAAATCCAGATTTCCCTTGGGGACGACACATGGCTACAGTCCACAGTGAAGCCTTTCCGAAAATATCAGTTTTCGTTTTAGATCGGCTACACCATAATCCTCGAGGAGGGGATTTGAACAAACTACTTCTTCAACGTGAGATGAGGTGGATTTCTACTCTAAATGCCACCTCACCCCCAGGATTAAACGAGATCCTGAGTTTTAAACCCTTCCTCCAAGGATTTACATCAGGGGGCTATGAAGGCGATATGTAGGGGTCCCCACATTACCATTGAGATTATATCTCTTACTTTTTGGATTCTTATTTTTATTTCGTCCTTTACCGGTTTTCATCTTTCTTCTTTTCATTCTGTACAATAATATATATATTGTGTAGTTTTCATCTCAGTATATGGTTGGTCTGCTGATATGTGCATTGTGACTATGGGGTTTTAAGTTATTCTGCCAATATTTTTGTTGATTCCCATCGTAGTATCAATGTTATAAATGTATTTAATACTCTTTGATTGCACAAATGCATTCTCAAACTGTATATATGGTATGTAAATTGGGAAAATGCAATGTAATATTACAATATCCTTTGACATTTCCTTGCGCACTATTACAATTACCTGGTTTGATTTCCCATATTTAATGTTCTAATGTATTATTAATCACTCCTTTTCTCCATTTAAATCAGCATTATCCAGACACTGTCGGTTTGTTTTTCGGCCCTTGCGTTGTCCCCCGGCATGGGTAGGCTCCACGTATCCATGCGTGGAGCCATACCTTGGATGCCTGGGGATCTGCAGCATTCCGCCGTCCGCGCATGCGCTGCACGGCGGACCTTTGGATTCGCCACACTGGCGTCCCTCACTCCGTGTCGGCGGCGCTTGGACATCTGACGTCATTGCGCCAATCGGCGTGGTGATGTTATGCGCCGCTGCGCTGGGGGAACGAGCTCTAGGTGATAGTATCACCTTCTTTGCTGACACTTGTCAGCTATGGGAAGTGTACTGCCTAGCTGATACAGCTCCCCTCTCTGCCCTTACGTCTTTCACCCACTAAACACCTACAGCTGCGAGATTCTCCGCCCTTTATGGACGAATTTACCTCGCAATTAGCTGGTTTATAATCTGGCAATATACCAGTCTCCTCTCATACACCTTTTGTGTGTCTTGTGGAGCAGGTGTATGCAGACTCTCAACTACAAAGTAAGCACTGGCTATCATGCTCTTTCTAGTTTTTTTGTTTTTTTGTTCCTTTTATGTCTTAGCAACTACATATACTTGAATTATTTCTAGATAGTATGTAACTAACTATATTAATTAAGCAACATTGCTTCCTTATTCATAAATCATGGGCAATTTTTTACCTATACAGCCCCCAAAAACTATGTAATTTTCTATATATTATACATGGGCTCTAGAGCCCTTCCTTGTCATAATGAGTGAACAGGCCTGTTGGCTCCATACTTATGGACATAACAGAGCATAGGTCCATATATATAGACTCATGTTTTTACTCTATAAAACCCTCTCCCCCCCCCCCCTTTTTGAAGTAGCATGCATTTTTGAGTTTATCCAGCTCCTACAAATTTCTATATAGGTCATGTTTTCCTTGTATATAGATCAACGTATTAGAGTTCATATTTAGTATAGCATATTTGACTATATATTATTTTTGTACCATAGGACTTGACATGTGTATCCATTTTAGCCGTTCCTTGTGGACCGCACAGGCTGGATGCATTCTATGACTCTGCCTGTCTCAAATGCTGTTACCCATGAATATTGATATGGGACAACACTACTAAACGATGGTTTGAGTTTTCAATCTACTCCAACCCTTTCTCCTGCAGTACCTCAAAAATTTGGGAGACTAATACTGCAAGCATTACACTCTGAACATTGCATCCTCCTTGATTCTTATAAACAACTGTAAATGGTGTAACAAGTAAGTTTGTTTTTTGTTGGTGTGTCACTATTAGCAGCTACAGTTATTTCCAAGCTCCCCAACCAACTCCAGTGTGCCCACCAAACTATAGATGCCTAGTATTTTTGTACTCTGTTTCTTAGTATATTTTTACCTCTTATACACTTGCAGATTACATTGTATAACTGCACAGGAAATCCCCTGAAGAAGGAATTCACATTTCATATATTCCGAAACATGTTGGATCTCTCCATATGTACCATTCACGTATGAGTTCTTCATGAGTAGAACCTGTATGTAAAGGATCATTTGCAGTTTCTGTACATTTGATTGTTTTTAAATTTCCTACATTATATGTAATTTTGAATAAAGTTTACATTTTTTTTTTATATACTCTGCTATCCTTCACCTTTATACTTTTCGTTACTGTTTGTCTCCCTCCCACCCACAAAATCCCTGGGGTCGCCACCCTTTCGGGGTCCATATATATTTTATCGTTGATTGTTTTTGGGATGTGGTGAGAGGTAAGCTCCACCTTTGAGTCCATCTGACTGCTCATCTATATTGTTTGATGGTTCAACCACACTTATATGTTACTTTTTTTTCTGGAACTGGAACGCACTGGAACGGCAAGCACTGGTGTGAACTATGCCATTGCACACCATATAACCAAATTTCCATGCATTTTTGATGCATAAAATATGCACTGGACTGCATTGGTGTGAACTGGCCCTTAAGCAATTTGGCATATTTAAAGGCATTTCTCCTTGTTTCGTTTTTGGGGTTGTCCAATTGGTGACATTGATATATGTCTCTTAGGGTGGGACCTGGGCCCCATACTCATTTTAAGGCCAATAACTAGAAGATAAGCCAGCCAAGTGGGGACTAGTAATATTGCCAAATCAGTTCCCTTAGACTGCAATGGTATTTGTTGTATAACTTTTGCACATGTTAGGCTCTATAGTTGCCCCCCTGGACTTGGGGGGTGTTTTGTCCCATCTGTAATTTTGGTGCATGCTGGATGATGTGCTTAATTTTGGACAGTGGGATGGCTTATTTTGTGCTAGCTGCATTTGGGTTGTTCTGAGCATGCTCAGGGACTTTGTTTTTTTTTTTTGGTGGTGCTTTTTGTGTGTGAACAGCACTTGGATGTTTCTGGGCATGCTCAGAATGTGTTTTTTGGGTTAGTAATTTAAGGACTTCCTTAACAGGTGTACCCACTTTGAAGTTCAGTCTCTACATTGGGTGAACTTGCATTTTGTGTGTTTAATGAACTGTCCATGTGTTTGCAATTGCCTCATTAGCTCACAAACCTATGTTATATAAAGCTTGCAGATAGCAATCTTTACTTTTCCCAGAAAAGAGCCAAGATTGTGTGTTCGGCAAGAGAGTACATTTGGGTGTCCTTATCGAATTTCTAACACATGTATTTTCTATTTGTATTTTGTTTGTTATGTTGTTGCAAAACAGATGTGTTTTATGCAATTTATTTGTTACTTTGGTTTGCTGTTTTTTTTTTTTTTTTTTTTGAGTGGTGGTTATTTTACCCATTTTTGTTGTTTTTACGTTGTTCACTTTGATTTAACTGTCTGTGCTGCCTTATTTTTAAAATTCTTTCTCAAGATGTTGTGCCTAAGGTTTTAATCCTTAATAGATGTCCATTTGTGGGTGCATTTCTTTTAACTCCTGTTAATTTACACTGCAAAAGGGTCAAACCTATTCTTTTAGTGTCTCAAATTAACATACATGTGTGTGTATTTTGCTTTCCTTGCTTCTTTTCCAAGTCCTGTGTTTTTTTTTTTTTTTTTTTTGGACCAATAAAATTGTTTCAAATTCTTTGTTTTATGTGTGTTCTTTTCATGCATCGGATTTCCCAGCTGCAGCTTAACTAGGCTGATTGGCATGTCTTTGACAAATCCCTTTTTCATTTTTTAGTTTTAAGTTACTTTCCTGGTAGCACATGCATGGATTGTGCGTATGCTGCCATGGATAGTGACCAGGAAAGTAACATTTCAGAGTGGTAAGTATTCAATTTTCTTTTTGAGCCGTGGTTTTCAGCCTCAGTCCTCAAGTACCCCCCTGCCAGGACATGTTTAGGAAATTTTATCTTCTCTAAAATAGCTGTCCAAAATACAAAGCCATTGACTTTGATTGCACCTGTGCAAGATGAAGGAAAACCTGCAAACATGGCCTGTTGGGGGGTACTCGAGGACAGGGTTGAGAAGCACTGATTTAGAGCACTGAACTAAAATCCAGCTGAAGCCAATCCTTTTCCAATTGTGGACATTTGAAGGAAATCAAGATTTTTATTTTTTTTAATGGCTGGGCTTTGTCCCTTTTCTTAAAATTGGCTTCACTTCCTGTCATAGCCAAACAGGAAGTGAGAGTAAAACCCTAATTTTTCCTTGGGGACACACAGGTCAATCTAACTAGTGCCCCCATTATGCAAATTGCACTCTAGCACTTTGTTGTGTACACCCCAAATTATTAGGTATTTTGGGGTTTATTAACCACTTGCCACCCGCCATATAGCAGAATGACGTCGGCAAAGTGATTCCAATATCCTGACTGGACGTCATATGACGTCCTCAGGATATTGAGCCGCTGCGCACCCCCGGGGGCACGCATCGCGATGATCGTTGTTGCGGGGTGTCAGTCTAACACCCCGCAACACCGATCTAGGTAAAGAGTCTCAGACGGAGACTCTTTACCACGTGATCAGCCATGTCCAATCATGGCTGATCACGATGTAAATAGGAAGAGCCGGTGATCGGCTTTTCCTCACTCGCGTCTGACAGACGCGAGTAGAGGAGAGCCGATCGGCTGCTCTCTTGACAGGGGGGGTCTGTGCTGATTGTTTATCAGCACAGACCCCCTCGGATCCCGCCCAGGACCACCAGTGAAACCAGCCACACTGGACCACCAGGTATGCCCCCCTAGACCCCCAGGGAAATATTGATCTGTGCAAAGGCAGCTGCCAATCAATGCCCAGGCAGCTGCCAATCAGTGCCCACTCCCATGCCTACCACTGCCAGTGCCACCAGGGATGCCCATCAGTGCCGCGTATCAGTGCCACGTATCAGTGCCCATCAGTGCCATGTATCAGTGCCCATCAGTGCCGCCTATCAGTGCCCAGCAGTGCCACCCATAAGAACCCATCTGTGCAGCCTTTCAGTGCCCATAGGTGTTGCCTAACAGTGCCCATCAGTGCCCACCAGTGCCACCCAGTGCCACCCATAAGTGCCCATCAGTGCCACCTATCAATGCCCATCAGTGCTGCATATCAGTGCCACCCATCAGTGCCGCCTACCAGTGCCCATCAGTGCCGCATATCAGTGCCCATCGTCAGTGCCCATCAGTGCCCGCTCATTGGTGCCACCTCATCGCTGCCGCCTTATCAGTGCCCGTCAGTGCCCGTCAGTGCTGCCTTATCAGTGCCTGTCAGTGCCGCCTTATCAGTGCCTGTCAGTGCCGCCTTATCAGTGCCCATCAGTGAAGGAGAAAACTTACTTATTTACAAAATTTTTAAACAAAAACAAAAGCAAAACTTTTATTTTTTTCAGAATTTTCGGTCTTTTTTTATCTGTTTCTGTTGGATGACCGCGCAATTGTCATTCAAACTGCGACAGCACTGAAAGCTGAAAATTGGTCTGGGCAGGAAGGTGTCTAAGTGCCCTGTATTGAAGTGGTTAAAGGCAAATCCTTTCTGCAATACAAGTGTAGTTGATGAAAATCAGAAGGGTAGCACTGGTGATTTTATCATCCAATCATGTAGAGGCAAAGATGTTGTTTTTTTTCTTTTCCTTGCATGTCCCCCTTGAATCTCCAGCAACTGAACTTCTAAGTGCACTTGTGGTGCAAAGTGGATTTACCTTTTAGTAAATAAACCCAAAGATACATAATAATTTGGGATGTACATGGCAAAATGCTGGAGTGCAATTTCCAGAATGGGGAAACTATTTAGATTGACCTGTGTGTCCCCAAGGACATACATTGGTAGGGTTTTACCCTCACTTCCTGTTTGGCTATGTGACAGGAAGTGAATAATTTTGAATGCGAAATTGGCAAAATTTGGTAGGTGCCTTCACCCTATCAGGGGTGTAGACATCCCCCAAAACTTATAATCCCTCTGCAGTCTATCCCCAAGCAAAAATAAGAAAAACTCATTAAAATCCTAACTTTGCAAAGACACATTCCTAAGTTCAATTTTGATGCATGTTAATGGCCCATTTAGACCTTTAATAGAAAGTCATCAGTTGCCTTTGCCTAAACATTATTTTTGGCCAGTCCTAGAAATCTGCATCTGTTTTTCTATTAACCACTTGGTGTCTGTGCTATAGCCAAACGACGGCCACAGCGTGGACCTGAATTTCTGGGAGGCTGTCATAGGATGTAGTCACTGAGACTCGGGTGATCACAGATCGAAGTAAGGGCCGATCTGCTTATTTTTTCTACTCACGCTGACAGCATGAGGATAGAAATAAAAGCTGATCACCGGCTTAGGTGCAAGGGACATTGGTCCCGAAGAAGCAATTCTTGCCTCATCTGTGCCCACCAGTACCCCCTTCCAGTGCCACCTATCAATGCCCACCAGTGATCCCAAGCAGTGCTGACTATCAGTGTAACCAATCAGTGCCACCTCATCAGCGTACATCAATGAAGGAGAAAAACTACCTGTTTGCAAAATTTAATATCAAAATATACAAAATTATTTATAAAAATCTGTCTTTTCTTTTGTTTGAACAAAAGAAAAAAAAACACACAGGTGATCAAATACCACCCAAAGAATGCTCTATTTGTGGGAACTTAAAAAAAAACAAAAAACATTTGGCTAAGTATGACCGCGCAATTGTCATTCAAAATGGATCAGCGCTGAAAATTGGTCAGGACAGCAGGGGGGTTTAAGTGCCCAGTAAGCAAGTGGTTAATTTCCATGCCAACTATGGATTTCTGTAATAAAGATGTGTGCCCGCTGTGTATACGGCATGTGTGTAAGCAAGTCGCACACATATGAACGGTACCCATTGTAAATCATGGGGTACAACTTGTGATGCAACTTATCAGTCCCAAGTGGCCTTAAGCTCTCTTTCCACTACTGCGAGTTGTTGTGCGACTTAACACATGTGAAGTCGCAGGACAAGTCAAAACACATGTATTTCAATGTTCCCCCGTTCTAATTGGTACAACTCCAAAAAAAGTTCTTGCACTACTTTGTTCCAACTTCAGTGCGACTTTTTCTCAGATGTTTTGAATTTGTCGCATGACACGGCATTAAGGCTCGGTTTCCACTATTGCAAGCCCAAAGTTGCGTGCTTTTTGCCGCGAGTTTCCCCCAACTTTTTGGTAAAACTTGAACTTGAATGCCTGTGTATTTTTGAGGTCTATGGACCTCAAGTCGCATCAAAGCGGGACCAAAGTAGTGCAGGGACTCCTTTGAAGTTGCTGCGACTTGAAGTCACAGACATATAAACAGTACTCATTGTAAATCATGGGGTAGAACTTGTGATGCAACTTTTCAGTCCCTAGTGGCATGACAAGTTGCAATAGTGGAAAACAAGCCGAAAAAGCACATTGTAAATCACGCAACTTTAGTGTTGAAATACTGGAAAGAGAGCATTAGGCTAAAGCGGTAATAGGAAGATGCACTATAAGAATTACTTCTAATTGTAGAAAATCAAACCGGCTCTTGCACTGAATCTAATTTATGGAAGATCTAACTGATTGGCCAGTGTATGGTGACCTTTAAAGATATGAAAACTTGCATTTCTGGTGTTTAAGCCTCATACACACGATGGGACTTTGTACCCCGGGTACGGAGCCCGCTCTGCTCAGCGGGGGATCGCTCCGTCGATCCCCGCTGGGCAGGCAGATGACAGGTCTGTCTCTGCACACTGTGCAGGGACAGACCTGTCAGAGTGCCGCTCTCCTCTATGGGGGATTGGATGATGACGGACCGTAGAGTCCGTCGTCACCCGATCCGATCCGCAGATGGATGGAAAAATAGGTTTTTCCTCCGTTACACTTATTTAGGATTGGAGTGGGTCGGATGTCAGTGGACATGTCACCACTGACATCCGACCCTCCATAGAGGTCTATGGAGCGTCCATTCAGGTCCGAGGCGGACCTGAAAGGTCCGTCCGTGTGAGGGGACCCTTAGGCCCCTTTCACACGCGCTAAAACTGCGCTATTTTTTGCGCTGCTTTACTGGCGGTATTCGGCCGTTAGCGGCCGAAAAGGGGTTAAATCCACCCGCAAAACGCCACCACAGAGGCGTTTTGCTGACGGTATAGCTGTGCTGTCCCATTGATTTCAATGGGCAGGAGCGGTTTATACACCGCTCCAAAGATGCTGCTAGCAGGACTTTTTTTAGGCCCCTTTCACACTGGGGCATTTTTAGGCGCTACAGCACTAAAAATAGCACCTGAAAAACGCCCTAAAGAAGTGGCTCCATTCACTCCAGTGAGGGCTTTCACACTGGAGCGGTGCGCTGGCAGGGCATCACAAAAAGTCCTGCCAGCAGCTTCTTTGGAGCGGTGAACTCACTGCTCCTCCCCATTAAAATCAATGGGGCAGCGCTGTGATACCGCCGGCAAAATGCCGATCCAGCTGCGTTTAGCAGGTGGATTTAACCCCTTTTCGGCCGCTAGCAGAGGGGTTAAAACCGCCCCATGGGGGGTTAAAACTGCCCCGCTAGCAGCCGAATAATGCCGCTTAAAGGACAGCAAAGCGGCGCTAAAAATAGTGACGCTTTACCGCAGACACCCCCCTGCCCCAGTGTGAAAAGGGCCTTAGGCTCTTTTCACACTAATGCGTTTTTTGATGCATTTTGCAGAAATGCATGGGAATTTTTTAACATGGGTTCCTATGGAACATGTTCACATTAATGCATTTTTGTGCCTCTGTGTTTTTGGAAAGGGTCGGGGACTTTTTTTCCCGCAAAATGCAGCGTTTTGCTTGTAATAGATTTTAATGGACCTGCATCCAAAACGCAAGTACCGCGTTTTGCATTTTCTAAAATGTATTATTTTTTACACTGTATATAGCTGGTTTCTAAGAGGGGGGCCTGGACACCGGCCGCCGCGTCCTTAACAACCTATGAGTCATCAGCTGACTTCCCGCTCAATGTAAAAAAAGAATGCCGGTTAAAAAAATAAATCTTGAAAAAAAACAGCATGGGGTCTCCCTCCAGGTCCATACCAGGCTCTTGGGTCTAGTATGGAGGGGAACCCCATGCCAAAATTAAAAAAAAAAAAAATAGCGTGGGGTCCCCCCAAAATCCATACCAGACCCTTATCCGAGCACACAGCCCGGCAGGTCAGGAAAGGGAGGGGACGAGCGAGCGCCCCTCCTCCTGAACCATACCAGGCCGCATGCCCTCAACATGGGGGATGGGTGCTTTGGGGCGGGGGGGCTCTGCGCCCCCCACCCCAAAGCACCTTGTCCCCATGTTGATGAGGACAAGGGCCTCTTCCCGACAACCCTGCCGCTGGCCGTCTCTTCCTATTAAAGCAGCGCAAGAAAAACCGGTGTGGGTTCCCCCCAGGGGCATACCAGGCCCTTCAGTCTGGTATGGATTTCAAGGGGAACCCCCTACCCTGAAAAAACGGCGTGGGGTCCCCCCAAAGTCCATACCAGACCCTGATCCAAGCACGCAGCCCGGCCGGTCAGGAAAGAGGGTGGGGACGAGCGAGCGCCCCCCCTCCTGAACCGTACCAGGCCGCATGCCCTCAACATGGGGGATGGGTGCTTTGGGGAAGGGGGCGCGCTGCGGCCCCCCCACTCCAAAGCACCTTGTCCCCATGTTAATGAGGACAAGGGCCTCTTCCCGACAACTCTGGCCGTTGGTTGTCGGGGTCTGCGGGCGGGGGGCTTATCGGAATCCGGGAGCCCCCTTTAATAAGGGGGCCCCCAGATCCCGGCCCCCCACCCTATGTGAATGAGTATGGGGTACGTGGTACCCCTACCCATTCACCTAGGGAAAAAGTGTCAATAAAAAAAACACACTGCACAGGTTTTTAAAGTAATTTATTAGACAGCTCCGGGAGGGGGGTCTTCTTCCGGCTTCGGGGGTCTTCTTCCGGTTCTTCTCCACTGTCTTCGGCCTTTTCTCCCGTTGTTCGACCTGTTCTCCGTGCTCTCCGGGTCTTCTGCCGAGCTCCTCCGCTATCTTCTGCTCTTTTGCCACTCTTTTGCTAGCGGATGAGCCCGGACTGCTGCCGTCTGCCTTCTTCCCTCTTCTTTTCTTCCGATGTTGACACGACGGTCTCTCCGGCTGGAATGCTCTCTGAGCGCTCCACTCTGACTTATATAGGCAGTGACCCTGCCCCCTTATGCCGTCACAGTCCCTGGGCATGCTGGGACTGTGACGTTTTAGGGGGTGTGGTCAACATCACCCGGTGACCACACCCCCTAAAACATCACAGTCCCAGCATGCCCAGGGACTGTGACGGCATAAGGGGGCGGGGTCACCACCTATATAAGTCAGAGCGGAGCGCCCAGAGAGCATTCCAGCCGCAGAGAGCGTCGTGTCAGCATCGGAAGAAGAGAAGAAGAGAAGAAGGCAGAAGGCAGCAGTCCGGGCTCATCCGCTAGCAAAAGAGCGGCAAAAGAGCAGAAGATAGCGGAGGAGCCCGGCAGAAGACCCGGAGAGCGCGGAGAACAGGTCGAACAACGGGAGAAAAGGCCGGAGACAGTGGAGAAGAACCGGAAGAAGACCCCTGAAGCTGGAAGAAGACCCCCTCCCGGGCGCTGTCTAATAAATTACTTCAAAAACCTGTGCAGTGTGTTTTTTTATTGACACTTTTTCCCTAGGTGGATGGGTAGGGGTACCATGTACCCCATACTCATTCACATAGGGTGGGGGGCCGGAATATGGGGGCCCCCTTATTAAAGGGGGCTCCCAAATTCAGAAAAAAGGCCCCGCCCGCAGACCCCGACAACCAACGGCCAGAGTTGTCGGGAAGAGGCCCTTTGTCCTCATCAACATGGGGACAAGGTGCTTTGGGGTGGGGGGGCCGCAGTGCGCCCCCCTTCCCCAAAGCACCCATCCCCCATGTTGAGGGCATGCGGCCTGGTACGGTTCAGGAAGGGGGGGGCGCTCGCTCGTCCCCACCCTCTTTCCTGACCGGCCAGGCTGCGTGCTTGGATCGGGGTCTGGTATGGACTTTGGGGGGACCCCACGCCGTTTTTTTCGGCGTAGGGGGTTCCCCTTGAAATCCATACCAGACTGAAGGGCCTTGTATGCCCCTGGGGGGGAACCCACGCCGGTTTTTCTCGTGCTGCTTTAATAGGAAGAGTATTTTTCCTATTGCAACGAGCACGAGATGTACCTCGCCGAGAACCATTCTCGCATGCAGGTACTCCTGTGTCTGCGCTGGTTCACACGCTGGATTAAGGATTTATCCAGCGCACCAATTAAGTTCTGAACCAGCGCAGTGCATTCATCTTAGTAAATGACCCCCTTAGTCACTGGATGAGAGGATATTGACGGCAGTTGTATGAAACAGAAAGGCTATTTTTTATATCTTGGACAACACACATCTTTAATAAAACTTTTGGAAAATAGTACTACTCTATGTGGAGCCTATTTTCTTTCCTTATATACGTGGATTATGTAGATTTCCAAGCCGGCCCAGCAGTAAATCAGTGGGAGATCATAAATGCTTATTATCTGCAATTTTGTGGTGAGTTTGAACCCCAGAGGGGCATGTGGAGCACGGGTTTGAATAGGGTGATTGGTGCACTATCCGACCATTTCCCCTTCTTTATCCACTTATGCAGCTAACCACAGACTTTATCTTCACGTTCATTCACTTAAACAAATATATTCTCGCTGGAGAGACGCTTGAGAGGGGACATGATAGCGATTTACATTTACCTCAATGGTGATCCCAGCGTAGAAAAAAAACATTCAGTCTCAGGAAGTGTAAGAGGACACAGGGCCACACAATGAGATTGGAGGAGCAGCCATTTAACCACTTCAGCCCCGGAAGATTTGGCTGCTGAATAACCGGGCCATTCTTTGTGATTCGGCACTGCGTCGCTTTAACTGACAATTGTGCGGTCGTGCAACGCTGCACCCAAACAAAATTGACAACCTTTTTTACCCACAAATAGAGCTTTCTCTTGGTGGTATTTGATCGCCTCTGCGGTTTTTATTTTTTGCGCTATAAACAAAAAAATGCGACAATTTTGAAAAAAACACAATATTTTGTACTTTTACCTATAATAAATATCCCCATTTTTTTTTTATAGAAAAAGCTCATTTTCTCTAGTCATCTTCCAGGACGGCACACCTGAGAGATGAGAGGCTCCTCCCTACAGGAAACACAATCAATCGACAGCTGTTTTAAGTACCCACCCTTCCCCTTGATCCTCAGTTTTTGATTGTGTTTCTCCCTACACAGCGAAACCGTTTGTTTTTTTCCAAATGACCCGAAGCCTGGGGCTGGTGGTCCCCCCCTGGGAGCCGGACCAAATGCCTGGGGAAGGCCTACGGCCACATCACCCTGAAAGTGAAAGAGGGCGCCGCCTGCCCGATCTCGTATGATCTTGGAGGCAAAGCAGGGTCGGGCCTGGTTAGTACCTGATGGGCCTCTGGGTCTGGCCGGATATATTTATCCTTCCTGGGGGGTTCCCCTATACTTTCCTCAGGGGGGGCAGCAGAAACTGGAAGAGCCCCCCTGAGAGCTGAAGGCCCCTGGGTACAGTGGTGTCCCCAGAACTTCAGGGGCCTTTTTCCTGTCTCCCCCCCTTACCTGTCCGGGCGTCCGTTCAGACAGGGGTGCTGGCTGTCAGTTCTTTCCAGGGCCCCCGACTCCTGGGCCCCTGGTAGCTCGCGTGGGCTGCTGGGGAGGGCGCCGCCTGAACGACCCGCGTTCTTACCCAGGAGGGAAGGCTGAGAGTCAGCAGGAGCAGGCGCCCACATCCTCCTTTCGAGGAGGCACCAGTTCACTACGGTGGATGTCTGCCTAAACCACCTCAGAATGGAATGAGGAACGTACGGCATTGCCCCCCCAAGGGTATATACTGACTGGCAGGACACAGCCTAACCTTGCAGCTTCCTACGGGGACAGCAGTTGGGGGGGCACTTTGGCGGCTATCCTCCTTGCGTGTGGACCATAAGGATGGAAAAGCAAGCCCGGTGGCTGTGGAAAAAGGGGAAGACTACAACGGTGAGTACTTTCCTTTACCTTGGGAATTTAGCTGCAAAATCCCCAATCCCAGCCAGATGGTTTCTGGGCATTTGAGATAATCTCCCCTGGGGTCTAGATTCAAATAGCCCAGAAGCCTCTGCTAAAAACACCAGCTATAGCTCCCTCTTACATCAGAGATGCTGTATGGTGGACAAGTGGTGCAGAGGAGCGAGTGTGCCTAAACCACCTCAGATGGGAAAGAGGTAGGTAAGGCATTTCTTCCCCTTCCCCCTGTATTTACTAAGTGGTGCAGTGCAGGACCTGGGGTCTGCATAACAAAATAGCCCAGAAGCTACTGCTAAAACCACCAGCCACAGCTCCCTCTTACAGCAGAGACACTGTGGTTATCACAACAGTAGGTTTCCAGACTCTCCCTACATGTCCGGTTGTGGGACATTAGTAGGGATGAATAGAGCGAAGGGGGGGAGGACCTGGTAGATACAAAGAGTTCCTTACAGGCCAGGTATACCACTGAACAA
The DNA here is from genome assembly GCF_042186555.1 of Aquarana catesbeiana. Classification (NCBI taxonomy): domain Eukaryota; kingdom Metazoa; phylum Chordata; class Amphibia; order Anura; family Ranidae; genus Aquarana; species Aquarana catesbeiana. The sequence goes on along the minus strand of NC_133334.1, from coordinate 171,964,854 downwards.
TTTATGGATTGTGCAATGGTTGAAGGATTCAGGAGTAAGCTCTCCTGGTCAGCAGGTGCACTAGGTTATATGGCCCTATTAGCCCAGCTGCTAGGAATCTGAAGTCATAAGCTCCAACCTCCCACTCCACCTTTACATTGTGGTTATATTAAAGTGCAGGAGGTAAGAAAAACCTTTTTGTTGGTTTGGGCTACAGTCAACTCAGTGACAGATCTAAAGGCGATTTACCATAAATTGCTTCCTATATCCTTTAATTAAGGATTTTCTGTGCAAACATATGCAAGAGCTAGATAGATACATGATTGCTTGTTTAAAGCCTGCAGGTGGCTATTTTCCTCCAGGCTAAATTGGTGATCACCTTTTCTAGAGGCTGTCCTAAATTGGTCTCTAGGGCTGGGCTCATTGAGACTTTAGTTTCTGATCAGCTCCACCTGTGTGTGAGCTGGCCAGCGTTTGCTCAGTCTACGGAGGTAAGGTAGGACAACAGCTACTATAGTAAGGTGTCTAACCATTTTTAGAATTTGTTCCTTCACTGGGGGTGAAGTGTTAGTATCTACAGCCCAGGCTATGCCTAGGGATCAAATTGCTCTGTTTGGTTATTTCATAAAGGGATACACCATGACTCCTCCTTGGTTGCACACCAGTAGACCTCAGTAGTGAAGGTTTGTCCTTGCTGGGATGTTTTGTGGCACAGCAGAAATACACATTGATATTTGTGACATCTCTGCTCATAAGGGGTATAGTGCTGTACATCAGAAATGCACTGCACTGTAGCTTGGTTGTTGTCTGTTATATCCTAAAGGTACTGCCTTATTTGGCTACAGATCAGAAAAATACAACAGGGAAGGTGGTCTGTACTTTCTGGTCTTGTGACGCATGGCGGAAATGCACAACATTGAGTCTTATGACATCTCTGCTCATATTTGTTATATTGCTGCACATCAGACATACTCAAAATTGAGTTCTGTCTGGGTTTTTTTGTGTCCTGTATTACTGCCTTATTGGTTGCTTATTAGAAAGGCAGTAGTGAAGATTAATGGTCCTGAATTGTTGGGAAATACAAATTGAACCTGTGCCAGGGGTAGTACTAGTACTGCCTTTGGTAATCGGTGCAGCCTCGCAAAGAGGCGTCAGGCTGACAGTGCTATTAACGGCAAAGGTTGCCGATTTTAGGCATGCGATTTGACATGTTGAGTCGCATGCCAAATCCCTTCAATATGGATGTGCTATCTCTATTCAGATTGTTATATTGTTGCACATCAGATATATACAAGTTTGAAGGTTGTCTGTCCTTTTATGTCTTACATTTACTGCCTTATTGGCTGCATATCAGAAGAGACACAGCAGTGAGGTTGCTTGTCCTTTTATGATTTGTTTTTGCTGCCTCAGCAGGGAGACACATTGAGGATGGTGGCGTATCTGCTCAGTATTGGTATATTACTACACATCAGACATACACAAAGATTGAAGATTGTTTGTGTCCTGTATGTTCTATATTTACTGCCTTATCGGCTGCATATCAGAAAGGCACAGCAGTGAGGGGTGTCTTTTCTGTTTCTCATTGTTCTACCTTGCTGCTTCTTAGGGATACACAGCAGGGGGTTGTTGGCTGCACGCCTCCAGGGAGATACAGCATTGGGGACCCCTCGCTTGTTCAACCTGAAAATTGCAAGTTACCTGCGACCTGTGCAATCTTGAGGTCTGTGGATCCAGAAAGCAGGGTCTGCTTGGTGGCGCTGCGACCTGGAGTTGCACAGACACAAATGGTTCCCATTGGAAGCCATAGTGTATGACTTTTCTCTTGCGTTTTTGCGGTTGCAAGTTGGGTCGCACAGGTGTGGGAGCCCGAAGTTCCCTTCTGGTTGAGGTTTTGCTACACACAAGAATAGACATCATGGAGTTTATTGCCTTACTTTGCAATACACCAGAAAGATCGCAGCTAGGAAGGCTGTCTGTTTTTATGTGGCTGCACAGCAGAAATACTCAACATTGAAGCTTGTTGGTGCTTTCTGTTTCAGATTCCCTTACCTTACTGCACTTCAGAAAAACACAATGCTGCAGGTTGCTTGGGTCCTTTCCATGTTGGTTCTATGTGACTGCACTACAGAACTGCATAACAGAAAAGATATTGTCTTGTTATGTTGGTTTAGCTAGCCAGTGCCATATTGATCTTATAACTGTATTTGGTGGTTCATCAGAAATACGCAACATAGAAGTTTGGGTCTTTCTGTCTTATATTTATGGCCCTGTTTTGCTGTACATCAGTAAAACTCCACCGTAAACAGGACTCCCGTCCTTTATGTATATATATCAGTTATGACCTAGCTAGCTGCACTTCAGAAACACGCAGCATTTAGGGTCGGTTCACACAGAGGCAGCATGACTTACAGCGCGACTGCCTCAGGCGACCCAGGACACGACTCAGCGGCGACTTGCGAAACGACTTCTGTATAGAAGTCAATGCAAGTCGCCCCCAAAGTCGTACAGGAACCTTTTTTCTAAGTCGGAGCGACTTGCATCGTGCCGATTTAGAATGGCTCCATTGCACAGAACAGGACGCTACTTGTCAGGTGACTAGGTCGCCTGACAGGTCGTCCCAGTGTGAACCAAGGCTGAGGGTTTGCGTGTGTCTTAATGTTTTTACAGATTGGCTGCACATCAGAAAACCAGACTGTGAGGACTGTTTGTCTACATTGAAGTTCAGATTTGGGTCTCTCCCATATTTGATATGTTGGTTTAGCTAGCCACACTCGGATATACATTATTGTCTATGCTTGTGTCCTTTCTGTCTAAATCTATTGTGCTGGGTCCACAATCTATGATCTTTTTTAATTTGTGATATTAATAATGCATGTATCACCTTTTGTATTTCAGCCCTCTTTTTTCCGTGGAGGGGCCTGGAGTTCTGGCTGCAGACGTCACATGTCAGAAAGCCTCAGCCCCTTATATTCAGGGATGCTGGAACCATTTCCTAGGGTTGAAGCCCAGTAGGGTTATAGGACACTGGAGGAAGGCGATAAAGAATCACCCTGCTTAGTAAGAATTTGGGAAGTTCTGTTCAGAGGAGTATTATGACCTGAAGATGAAGTATAAAGATGTCCACCCGACCGAATAGGTTACGGCTCGGTGCATGGCCTTCATCTCACCCTTATAGCAGAACTAAATGTAGCAGTATAAGTGTTATACTCCTGCTATGAACTTTATTCTCCTGAAGTAGGCACTCAGGCGTAAGTAAAGCCACAGAGTGGGCATGCCTTAAACCCAGGGATCAAGCCTCGGTTAATCTATTACCCTTAAGTAGGCTTCCCTTTAGTCTTTGCTGATGTAAAGATAAAAATGAACAAAAAAAAAAAAGGTTGTCTGTTAGGGGCCCACCTTTTTTTGCAGTTTTAATTCTCTGAACAGGGTAGTGTTAAGACAGGCCCTCTTAGTGATCAATTAGTGTCCTTGTCTTACAACACAGGTCTCTGATTAATCTTTAAGGCTGGGTTCACACTGGTCCGACAAACACTCCGACATTGGGAGCTCATGTCGCATGACGTGTGAAATCCAATGTTTCCCTATGGGAGCCGTCCTAACTGGTCCGACACAAGTCGTTCCGACTTTAGAAATGCTCCCTGTACTACTTTGATCCGACTTTGATCCTACTTCAGCCTATTGACTATCATTGAAGTCGGATCGCCGTCTTGCATGATCCGACTTCGGCACGCGACTTGTACTCAGATGATCTTGAGAGGGAACTCCACGCCAAATTTTAAATAAAAAACCGGCATGGGTCCCCTCCAATCCATACCAGACCCTTACTCGAGCACGCAGCCCGGCCGGACAGGAATGGGGGTGGGGACGAGCGAGCGCCCCCCCCCTCCTGAACCGTACCAGGCCGCATGCCTTCAACATGGGGGGTTGGTGCCTTAGCTGAGAGGGGGGCGCGCTGCGGCCCCCCACAGCAAAGCACCTTGTCCCCATGTTGATGAGGACAAGGGCCTCTTCCCGACAACCCTGGCCGTTGTCGGGGTCTGCGGGCGGGGGGCTTATCGGAATCTGGGAGCCCCCTTTAATAAGGGGGCCCCCAGATCCCGGCCCCCCACCCTATGTGAATGAGTATGGGGTACATCGTACCCCTACCCATTCACCTAGGGAAAAAGTGTCAATTAAAAAAATAACACTACAGATTTTTAAAATAATTTATTAGACAGCTCCGGGGGTCTTCTGACTTCGGGGGTCTCACCGGTTCTTCTCCGCGCTCTCCGGGTCTTCTGCTGGGCTCCTCTGCTATCTTCTGCTCTTTTGCCGCTCTTTTGCTATAGCAGAGGAGCCCGGTCTGCTGCCTTCTTCTCTTCGGGGGTCTCTCCGGTTCTTCTCCACGCTCTCCGGGTCTTCTGCCAGGCTCCTCTGCTATCTTCTACTCTTTTGCCGCTCTTTTGCTAAAGCGGAGGAGCCCGGTCTTCAATCTTCTGCCTTCTGCCCTCTTCTCCTGATGTTGACACGACGCTCTCTGGGGCTGGAATGCACTCTGGGCGCTCCGCTCTGACTTATATAGGCGGTGACCCCGCCCCCTTATGCCGTCACAGTCCCTGGGCATGCTGGGACTGTGACGTTTTAGGGGGCGTGGTCATCACCCGATGACCACGCCCCCTTATGCCGTCACAGTCCCAGCATGCCCAGAGACTGTGACGGCATAAGGGGGCGGGGTCACCGCCTATATAAGTCAGAGCAGAGCGCACAGAGTGCATTCCAGCCCCAGAGAGCATCGTGTCAACATCGGATGAAGAGAAGAAGCGGCGAGACAGCGGCGAGACAGCGGCAGCAGACCGGGCCCCTCGCTGGCAATAGAGCTGGAAGAAGATAGCGGCGGGGCCCGGGAGAAGAGGCGGAACACCGGGAGAAGTCGGAAGAAGATACCGGAGCTGCCCAATAAATTAATTTTGAAACCTGTGTACGGTGTTTTTTTTTTTGACACTTTTCCCTAGGTGACTGGGTAGGGGTACCATGTACCCCATACTCATTCACATAGGGTGGGGGGCCGGGATCTGGGGGCCCCCTTATTAAAGGGGGCTCCCGGATTTCGATAAGCCCTCCGCCCGCAGACCCCGACAACCAACGGCCAGGGTTGTCGGGAAGAGGCCCTTGTCCTCATCAACATGGAGACAAGGTGCTTTGGGGTGGGGGGGGCCCGCAGCGCGCCCCTCTCCCCCAAGGCACCAACCCCCCATGTTGAGGGCATGCGGCCTGGTACGGTTCAGGAGGGGGGGGGCGCTCGCTCGTCCCCACCCCCATTCCTGTCCGGCCGGGCTGCGTGCTCGGATAAGGGTCTGGTATGGATTGGGGGGGACCCCCACGCCGTTTTTTTCGGCGCGGGGGTTCCCCTTAAGGTCCATACCAGACCCAAGGGCCTGGTATGCTCTTGGAGGGGGAACCCATGCCGGTTTTTTATTTAAAATTTGGCGCAGAGTTCCCCCTAAAGATTCATACCAAACACAGTGCCGGGCATTGACGGGGATCCCCGTTCATTGAAAGTCGGACACATGCCGGCTTCATGTCGCAGGGCAAAGTCTGATCCAAAGTAGGACGGCTGTCGTGTCGCACCAGTGTGAACCCAGCCTCAGGGTTCTAAGTAGCACCTACAGGCACAATAGGCCATGGTTGTTAGATGTGTGAGACAGGCAACATTGATAACCTACAAGTTTAACATGTTTTCTGATTCCATCTTTAAGAGCCCACTCCACCTAGGTCCTGCATCCAAAGCAGAGAAGGCAGGGACATCGGTGGAGTAGACCTGCAGACCAGCCGCATGATCCAGCTATAATACCTTCATCAAGCATATGGAGTGGAGGTAAAACTCACTGCAGAACCAAGGTCTGCCAAGAGGGTCTTGCAGTGGTCCCACCCTAAGGTAGGCCTGAGGTACTTGATTATCCTCTCAGGTGTGCCGTCCTGGAAGATGACTAGAGAAAATTGACAGTTACTTACCGATAACTGTTTTTCTAGGATATCTTCCAGGACGGCAGGCCTACTTCCCGCCCGTTGGAGGAGGGAAAATGGTAGAACACTAGAAGGTGAGTACCTATGAGGAATGATTTCCCTTGTGAACCAGGTTCAGGAGTTACTTCTCTACAAACTGAGGATCAAGGGGAAGGGTGGGTACTTAAAACAGCTGTCGATTGATTGTGTTTCCTGTAGGGAGGAGCCTCTCATCTCTCAGGTGTGCCGTCCTGGAAGATATCCTAGAAAAACAGTTATCGGTAAGTAACTGTCAATTTTTCTCAGTTTAGGCTGATATGTATTCTTCTACATATTTTTGGTAAAAAAAATCGCAATAAGCGTATATTTATTGGTTTGCACAAAAGTTATAGCGCCTACAAAATAGGGGATAAATTTATAGCATTTTTCTTATTTTTTTTTTTTTTACTAGTAATGGTGGCGATCTGTGATTTTTATCAGGACTGCGACATTATGGCGGACACATCGGACATTTTTGACACATTTTTGGGACCATTGGCATTTATACAGCGATCAGTGCTATAAAAATGCACTGATTACTGTATCAATGTCACTGGCAGGGAAGGGGTTAACACTAGGGGGCAATCAAGGGGTTAACTGTGTTCCCTAGTGTGTGTTTCTAACTGAAGGGGTGGGGACTGACTAGAGGAAGTGACAGATCATGGTTCCTAGCTAATAGGAACACAAGATCTGTCACTCCTCTCAGAACAGAACAGGGAAGTGTGTGTTTACACACATTTGTCCGTGTCCTGTCTCTCCTGCTCATGATCACTCGTGGCCAACAGTCATCGCGACTGTCGACCACGAGCATCGGCACCCCCGCTGTGCAGTGGGTGCGCGCCTGCTATCCCGATCCCACGAGCTGACTTATAGCTATGGTTCATGGGATCATGCCAACCTGCCACAGTAAAATGACGGCAGCTGGTCGGCAAGCGGTTAATCTTAACCAGTTCTGGACCACCCACCGTACATTTACTGTGGCAGGGTGGTCCGGCTGCCCGAAACAACGTACCTGTACCCGACCCGGCGGTGAAAGCATTTATTTCAGAACCAATCAATCTACAGGTCCAGGCCAATGATTTATGGCCTGAACCTACTGATCAGTTCTGATGAATCACAGAACGTCCTGTGCCTGTGTAATGTAAACACAGGCACAGGAAGTTATGTGATCGTCTCTCCTGGAGCCCTTTTTGGTTCCAGCGTGAGAGCGAAATCACATCAGACAGTGAGTACAAGCTAGACACTGACACCAGTACACACAGTTAGGCCCATTCAACCCCTTGATTCCCCCAAGTTAACCCTTTTACTCTCTGTCACAGTGTCACTAGGTACAGTGTGCAGATTTTTTACTGATCACTGTATTAGTGTCAGTCCCAGATAAGGTCAGGTACCTGCCATATATTCCCTAATAAAGTTTTAACCCCCTGATCACCCCCAGTTAACCCTTTCACTGCCCTGTCACAATGTCATTAGTACAGCGTACAGATCTTTTTTCTGATCACTGTATTAGTGTCACGGGTGACACCAGTTCGCGTTAGTTAGCATCAATCCCAGATAGCGTCATATTACCTGCCACACATTCACCAATACATTTTAACCCCTATGCTTGCCAGTAACACACACTATACACCCCCATTACTACTATTGTGTCTGAACAGATCAATATCTTCGATCAGATCAGAACTATACTAGCGTCCCCAATAGTATAGTGTTCCCAAAACACAGCATTAGCAGGATCACCCCCGACACCTGCCAGCACCTGCATTTAGCCCCTCTGCGCTCCCCCCCAAGAAACGCAGTGGCAGTAGATCACTGTCACTTCCGATACACAGCACACAAAACCGCAGCATTAGCAGAGTCAGGCCTGATCTGATAAACTTAGTGGCCAAAATGTCCAATACAGAAAAACATGGAGCTTTGGACTTTGTGAACACAACAGTATGCAAATTAGTAAAATATAATATCTTTAATATAAAAAGAAAAAAAACGATGATAACAATGAAGTTTAAAATTTACACAAATGATTTATACATAGTGTAGACATTAGGGATGAAACGAACAGCCCCGGTTCAGTTAGCGGCAGAACATGCGATCAGGCAAAAAATTTGTGCGAACACACAAACACCGTTAAAGCCTATGGGACTCGAACATGAAAAATCAAAAGTGCTCATTTTAAAGGCTAATATGCAAGTTGTTGTCATAAAAAGAGTTTGCGACAGTGCCATCTTAAGAGACTTATAGGCCCCCGGGCAATACAGTGCACTGGGGCCCTGTCTACACAATCACGCACGAGAATAAAAATGCAAATTATCAATAAGTCTAATGGTGTGTGAGAGAGAGGAGCTGCAATGGTGTGAGAGAGAGAGGGGCTGCAACGGTGTGAGAGAGAGAGGGGCTGCAACGGTGTGAGAGAGAGAGGGGCTGCAACGGTGTGAGAGAGAGAGGGGCTGCAACGGTGTGAGAGAGAGAGGGGCTGCAACGGTGTGAGAGAGAGAGGGGCTGCAACGGTGTGAGAGAGAGAGGGGCTGCAACGGTGTGAGAGAGAGAGGGGCTGCAACGGTGTGAGAGAGAGAGGGGCTGCAACGGTGTGAGAGAGAGAGGGGCTGCAGTGGTGTGAGAGAGAGAGGGGCTGCAGTGGTGTGTGAGAGAGAGGGGCTGCAGTGGTGTGTGAGAGAGAGGGGCTGCAGTGGTGTGTGAGAGAGAGGGGCTGCAGTGGTGTGTGAGAGAGAGGGGCTACAATGGTGAGAGAGGGGCTGCAATGGTGTGTGAGAGAGAGGGGCTACAATGGTGAGAGAGGGGCTGCAATGGTGTGTGTGAGAGAGAGAGAGGGGCTGCAATGGTGTGAAAGAGAGAAGGGCTGCAATGGTGTGTGAGAGAGAGAGGGGATACAATGGTGTGTGAGAGAGAGAGAGGGGCTGCAATGGTGAGATAGAGGGGCTGCAATGGTGTGTGAGAGAGAGAAAGGGGCTGCAATGGTGTGTGAGAGAGGGGCTGCAATGGTGTGTGAGAGGCAGAGAGGCTGCAATGGTGTGAGAGAGAGGGGGGCTACAATGGTGAGAGAGAGGGGCTGCAATGGTGTGTGTGTGAGAGAGAGAGGGTCTGCAATGGTGTGTGAGAGAGGGGCTGCAATGGTGAGAGAGAGAGAGAGAGAGAGAAAGGGGGTTGCAATGGTGTGTGAGAGAGAGAGAGAGAGAGAGAGAGAGGGGCTGCAATGGTGAGAGAGAGAGAGAGAGAGAAAGGGGGTTGCAATGGTGTGTGTGAGAGAGGGGCTGCAATGGTGAGAGAGGGGCTGCAATGGTGTGAGAGAGAGAGGGGCTGTAATGGTATCTGAGAGAGAGGGGCTACACTGGTGTGAGAAAGAGAGGGGGGCTGCAATGGTATGTGAGAGAGAGGGGCTACAATGGTGTGAGAGAGAGGGGCTACAATGGTGTGAGAGAGAGGGGCTACAATGGTGTGAGAGAGAGGGGCTACAATGGTGTGAGAGAGAGAGAGGGGCTGCAATGGTGTGTGTGTGAGAGAGAGAGGGGCTGCAATGGTGTGTGTGAGAGAGAGAGAGGGGCTGCAATGGTGTGTGAGAGAGACAGAGGGGCTGCAATGGTGAGATAGAGAGGGGCTGCAGTGGTGAGAGAGAGAGAGGGGCTGTAATAGTGGGTGAGAGAGAGAGAGAGGGGCTGCAATGGTGTAAGAGAGAGAGGGGGCTGCGATGGTGTGTGAGAGAGAGGGGCTGCGATGGTGTGTGAGAGAGAGAGAGGGGCTGCAATGGTGTGAGAGAGAGAGAGGGGCTGCAATGGTGTGAGAGAGAGAGAGGGACTGCAATGGTGTGAGAGAGAGAGAGGGGCTGCAATGGTGTGAGAGAGAGAGAGGGGCTGCAATGGTGTGAGAGAGAGAGAGGGGCTGCAATGGTGTGAGAGAGAGAGAGGGGCTGCAATGGTGTGAGAGAGAGAGAGAGGGGCTGCAATGGTGTGAGAGAGAGAGAGGGGCTGCAATGGTGTGAGAGAGAGAGAGGGGCTGCAATGGTGTGAGAGAGAGAGAGGGGCTGCAATGGTGTGAGAGAGAGAGAAAGAGGAGCTGCAATGGTGTGAGAGAGAGAGAGAGAGAGAGGCTGCAATGGTGTGTGTGAGAGAGAGAGGGGCTGCAATGGTGTGTGTGAGAGAGGGGCTGCAATGGTGTGTGAGAGAGAGAGGGGCTGCAATGGTGTGAGAGAGAGAGAGGGGCTGCAATGGTGTGAGAGAGAGAGAGGGGCTGCAATGGTGTGAGAGAGAGAGAAAGAGGAGCTGCAATGGTGTGAGAGAGAGAGAGAGGCTGCAATGGTGTGTGTGAGAGAGAGAGGGGCTGCAATGGTGTGTGTGAGAGAGGGGCTGCAATGGTGTGTGAGAGAGAGAGGGGCTGCAATGGTGTGTGAGAGAGAGAGGGGCTGCAATGGTGTGTGTGAGAGAGAGAGGGGCTGCAATGGTGTGTGAGAGAGAGAGAGAGGGGCTGCAATGGTGTGAGAGAGAGAGAGGGGCTGCAATGGTGTGAGAGAGAGAGAGGGGCTGCAATGGTGTGAGAGAGAGAGAGGGGCTGCAATGGTGAGAGAGAGGGGCTGCAATGGTGTGAGAGAGAGAGAGGGGCTGCAATGGTGTGAGAGAGGGGCTGCAATGGTGTGAGAGAGAGAGAGGGGCTGCAATGGTGTGAGAGAGAGAGAGAAAGAGGAGCTGCAATGGTGTGAGAGAGAGAGAGAGAGAGAGAGAGAGAGAGAGAGAGAGAGAGAGAGAGAGGCTGCAATGGTGTGAGAGAGAGAGAGAGAGAGGCTGCAATGGTGTGTGTGAGAGAGAGAGGGGCTGCAATGGTGTGTGAGAGAGAGAGGGGCTGCAATGGTGTGTGAGAGAGAGAGGGGCTGCAATGGTGTGTGAGAGAGAGAGGGGCTGCAATGGGGTGTGAGAGAGAGCAAGGGGCTGCAATGGTGAGAGAGAGAGGGGCTGCAATGGTGTGTGTGTGTGTGTGTGAGAGAGAGAGAGGGGCTGCAATGGTGTGTGAGAGAGGGGCTGCAATGGTGTGAGAGAGAGAGAGAGGGGCTGCAATGGTGTGTGTGAGAGAGGGGCTGCAATGGTGAGAGATAGAGAGAGGGGCTGCAATGGTGAGAGATAGAGAGGGGCTGCAATGGAGAGAGAGAGAGAGAGAGAGAGAGAGAGAGAGAGAGAGAAGCTGAGATGCACCGTGAAATGATGAGAGAGAGAGATTACACAGATTGCAGCACCTTAATTCTTCCACTCCACGGCCCTTTACTTCTCCTATTCTCCTGGAGTCCTGCTGCCCTCACTCGTGACTCTGCATGCAGACTAGTGGGCAGAGCTGGCGCCGCACGGGCCAGATGGAAGGAGGAGAAATCAAGCAGCACTATGGCGTTTTCCTGCTCCCCTCAGGCATATCACTGAGTTAAGTGGGCGGCGCCGGATCAGAAGAGGAGGCATTACGGCTGCTCTTCTTTTTACTGAGAGATTCTGTCAGCTCTGCAGGGGCAGGCTCAGAGGTGGTTGACGCCACGCCAGCTTCAGCCAGGAATGGTTGTATGCGACAATGGCACCAACCTTCTCTCCGCCCTCCGACAGGGACACTTGACCCATGTTTCATGGTTTGCACACATCCTGAATTTGGTGGTGCAGCAGTTCTTGAGCAGGCACCCAGGCTTAAAAGATCTCCTGAGGCAGGCCAGAAAAGTCTGTGGTCATTTTCACCGGTCATGCAATGCCAGTGCTTGGCTGGCTGACATTCAAAGGGAATGCAACCTGCCCACCAACCACCTCATTTGTGACATGTCCACCAGGTGGAACTCAATGTTGGCAATGCTGCAGCGGCTGCACACGCAGCAGAGGGCCATCAATGAGTACCTGTGTGAGTATAGCATCAGGACAGGGTCAGGGGAGCTTGGCTTCTTTTCGCCACGCCAGTGGCTACTGATCAAGGATGCATGCACTGTCTTGTCACCATTTGAGGAGGCCACGAGGATGGTGAGCAGCGACAATGCATGCATCAGTGATACTGTCCCTCTTGTCTTCCTGGAGGAGGAGGATTGTGTCAGCATGGACGTCGAGGATAACACTTAGCAGCAGTCTTCAAGGGATGGTTTTCAGTCCCCAGAAACCAAAGGAGTTGTACGTGGCTGGGAGGAGGTTGTTACGGATCATGTGATCCTTAGTGACCCAGAGGACTCAGAATCGAATGCCTCTGCAAACTTTTGCAGGCTTTGGAGAATCAGGGAGGCCATGCAGCGCAGGGACCCTAGGATTCGTGCTATCAAAGAGAGGGATCATTACTGGCTGGCAACCCTTCTTGATCCACGTTACAAGGGTAAGGTTTCAGAACTCATCCTGCCTTCGCAGAGGGAGCAGAGGATGAAACATCTTCAGGAGGCCTTAAAGAAAGGTTTGTGCAATGCATTTCCAGACCCTGTGAGGTTGAAATTTCCTGGTGCTGGACAACGTGTTGCTGAGGCTTCGTTCAGTCAGAGGAAGAGCAGTGGAGAAGGTGGCCGGCTGACCAATGCCTTTAGACAATTTTTCAGTCCTCAGCGCCAAGGTCTGATCAGTTCAAGCAACCATCGCCAGCGTCTGCATTACATGGTGCAGGAATATCTAGGGGCAAGAGCGTCCACTGGGTTACTGGGTTTTGAGGATGGACCACTGGCCAGAACTAGCTCAATATGCATATGAGGGGTTACAGTGTTGTGGCACCACCACCTGTAAAGGGCCAATTTTTCTGCCCTTGTCCCAGCAGCAGAAAAAAAGGACAAGCGTGCCCCACGGCCACCTGCAAAAGATGCACCATGTCCATGACCAGCACTGTTGACTGTAGACACAGAGCCTGCTTGCCCTCTTTTAGTGGCCTCTGAGTGTCTGCCTCTCCTTGGTGGCCTGCCGGACATGATGGGGATTTTGTTTTGCAACACCACACTACACTGTATTGTGTATTGTGTACTGTGTAAAGCACCAGAAAAATAGTGGCAACTGCACTAGGGGTGCACGGTACTGTGTACACCAACAGAAGTGTAATAACAACATTGGGTGCACTGCATGTATTGTGTATACCACCAGAAAAGTAATAGCAACTGCACTAGGGGTGAACAGTATTGTGTACAACACCAGAAGTCTAATAGCAACTATGGGTGCACTATATGTACTGTGTACACCACCAGAAAAGTAGTAGCAACTGCACTAGGGGTGCACAGTATTGTGTACACCACCAGAAGTCTAATAGCAACTATGGATGCACTGTATGTATTGTGTACTGTGTACACCACCAGAAAAGTAGTAGCAACTGCACTATAGGTGCACGGTACTGTGTACACCAACAGAAGTGTAATAACAACTATGGGTGTACTGTATGTATTGTGTACTGTATACACCACCAGAAAAGTAGTAGCAACTGCACTATGGGTGCACGGTACTGTGTACACCAACAGAGGTGTAATAACAACTATGGGTGCACTGTATGTATTGTGTACACCACCAGAAAAGTAGTAGCAACTGCACTAGGGGTGCACAGTATTGTGTACACCACCAGAAGTCTAATAGCAACTATGGATGCACTGTATGTATTGTGTACTGTGTACACCACCAGAAAAGTAGTAGCAACTGCACTATAGGTGCACGGTACTGTGTACACCAACAGAAGTGTAATAACAACTATGGGTGTACTGTATGTATTGTGTACTGTATACACCACCAGAAAAGTAGTAGCAACTGCACTATGGGTGCACGGTACTGTGTACACCAACAGAGGTGTAATACCAACTATGGGTGCACTGTATGTATTGTGTACACCACCAGAAAAGTAGTAGCAACTGCACTATGGGTGCACAGTACTGTGTACACCAACAGAAGTGTAATAGCAACTATGGGTGCACTGTATGTATTGTGTACACCACAAGAAAAGTAGTAGCAACTGCACTATGGGTGAACGGTATTGTGTACACCACCAGAAGTCTAACAGCAACTATGGGTGCACTGTATGTATTGTGTACTGTGTACACCACCAGAAAAGTAGTAGCAACTGCACTATGGGTGCTAGGTACTGTGTACACAAACAGGAGTGTAATAACAACTTTGGGTGCACTGTATGTATTGTGTATACCACCAGAAAAGTAGTAGCAACTGCACTAGGGGTGAACGGTACTGTGTACACCAACAGAAGTGTAATAACAACTATGGGTGTACTGTATGTATTATGTACTGTATACACCACCAGAAAAGTAGTAGCAACTGCACTATGGGTGCACGGTACTGTGTACACCAACATAAGTGTAAAAACAACTATGGGTGCACTGTATGTATTGTGTACACCACCAGAAAAGTAGTAGCAACTGCACTATGGGTGCACAGTACTGTGTACACCAACAGAAGTCTAATAGCAACTATCTGTGCACTGTATGTATTGTGTACTGTGTACACCACCAGAAAAGTACTAGCACTTGCACTAGGGGTGCACGGTATTGTGTACACCACCAGAAGTCTAATAGCAACTATGGGTGCACTGTATGTATTGTGTACTGTGTAGACCACCAGAAAAGTAGTAGCAACTGCAATATCGGTGCACGGTACTGTGTACACCAACAGAAGTGTAATAACAACTATGTGTGCACTGTATGTATTGTGTACACCACAAGAAAAGTAGTAGCAACTGCACTAGGGGTGAACGGTATTGTGTACACCACCAGAATTCTAACAGCAAATATGGGTGCACTGTATGTATTGTGTACTGTGTATGCCACCAGAAAAGTAGTAGCAACTGCACTATGGGTGCACAGTATTGTGTACACCAAGAGAAGTGTAATAACAACTATGGGTGTACTGTATGTATTATGTACTGTATACACCACCAGAAAAGTAGTAGCAACTGCACTATGGGTGCACGGTACTGTGTACACCAACAGAAGTGTAATAACAACTATGGCTGCACTGTTTGTATTGTGTACACCACCAGAAAAGTAGTAGCAACTGCACTATGGGTGCACGGTATTGTGTACACAACCAGAAGTCTAATAGCAACTATGGGTGCACTGTATGTATTGTGTACACCACCAGAAAAGTACTAGCACTTGCACTAGGGGTGCACAGTACTGTGTACACCAAACAGAATTGTAATAACAACTATGGGTGTACTGTATGTACTATATACACCACTATATATATATATATATATATACACACACAAGACTGGCTGTATATATGTATTAAATACACTGCAGCTAACTGAATAACCTGCCTGCCTGCAGTATATTAGAAAACGCACACCAGGAATGGCCTGCAGTCAGATATAGCTTAACTGGATGCAGTGGATATATATATGTGTATATGTAGCGCTGGGGTAGATTTGTGATCTACCATATGTTAGGTAAATTTAGTAATTTGTTAAGAAGGTTAGGTTTGCCTCTGTTCCAGCTTGGCTGACGTTGTGTGTGTTTCCATACTGACCGGTGGGTGTCACTGTTATCA
Source organism: Aquarana catesbeiana (assembly GCF_042186555.1). NCBI lineage: Eukaryota > Metazoa > Chordata > Amphibia > Anura > Ranidae > Aquarana > Aquarana catesbeiana. Next base: position 171,949,384 of record NC_133334.1, on the reverse strand, counting down.
CTGGTCAGTGTTGGAGAGGCAACGTGTCGAAGCATATGGATGCTCTTCTGTCTCAGAGACAACTCGGTGGAGGTGGTCCTCCAAGTTGCATTCTGGGCGAGGGTATTTATGGGACAGATGCCATATTGTGGGGTTCGTTTTACAGCCACCTGCTGGCCCTCCTGGCCAACAGGTATGCGTTAGAGAGCAATCTCGTGGTCCTCCGTTCCGGAGGCCCACGTCGCTGCAGCGCAGGGGTGGGCCCAGAAGCTTGTCTGTGGCCTACCACAGCAGCCGAGGAATGGTCCTGAGCTGTCTATCCAGGGTGAAGAAGCTTTACAACCAAGGAGATCCCAGGGGAGGACCCCTCATGGAAGGATCATGCAGCGTGCTGGTCTGGAAAGGGGCCTGGTGACTCGGTTGGAGGACGTATCCTAAAAGTAACTATACAGCATAGTGTTGCCGGGTTGGCTTAAAGTTTCAAGCACTGTGACTGACGTTCATTGCAGAAAGACCAATACATCCTGTGAAAGAGGATCGTACAGGCTTATCCCAAACAAGTCTGTGGCAGAGACTTTTGTTCGTGCTATGTACTGGCTGCTAGGCAAGTGAGAGAGGCCTATCCAGGCGAGCAAAGAGTGTCCCACGAGGGAGCGCATTCTATTGTAATATCCAAATTCTACCAGGACATTTGTCAAGAATCTTACAAGAAGATATTTGAGTTTCTTCTGCAGTTTCCTTTCTGCCTCTTTCCTGCTACTTCCTTAGTAAATCGTTTAATAAAGCATTGAAAATGTACTCAAGTGTTGGAGTGTGTATCGTCCAGAGGTAAACTCAACGGAACCCTAGACCCGGTGCCGGTGAAACAGAGGAAGGAGAGTGAAGGTAACAAGCCCGCTTAAACCAGCAGCTCCATCGAGTTTTTGCTATATATATATATATATATATATATATATATATATATATATATATATAAATACATGAGACTAGCTGTATATATATATATTAAATGCACTGCCGCTAACTGAATAACCTGCCTGCCTGAAGTATGTTATAAAAAGTACACCAGGAATGGCCTGCAGTCAGATATAGCTAAACTGGATGCAGTGGAGATTATATATATATATATATATATATATATATATATAAATTATATACACTGCAGCTAACTGAATAACCTGCCTGCCTGAATAAGACACCTTATTGTCCCCTCTCCAGTGTGGTTTGTATTTTTCAATGCCACATACCAATACAAACCCCACTGGAGAGGAGACAATAAGGTGATCAAAATTAGTCAATTAGAGTCGAGATGGATACATAAATTACGGACTTTAACTCCTTTGGGACATACCATTGAATTCGCTCTCAACTGTTTTATTTATGACTATTAGTACGCCATCTACACTTTATTATTCTCTTCCTCTTGCTGTCTTTTTTCTCCTATTGATTTTTTTGTGACTATTGCTAGGGCTCAAAAGATTCATATATTCACATCTACCATCCTCTATGTATGTTTTAATCTCTTCTTTGCTTCACATATCGGAGTAACCAGCTTACATTATGAAATTCATTTATGCCTATAGTTAGTTATCCACATGATGGGAGTATATGTGAAGTATTTTAAGGAGTCCATTTTATGTACTGTGTTTTAGGAATGAGTTTATACCTTTTTACCACTAGATGTCATCTGTGTGCTAGTTTTTTTAGGTCTTACTGACCGACTACCACCAGATGGCGCTGTCCTATGGGGATTTTACATGAAGTATGATGAAGACTTTGATGAAGTCACGTGAGCAGTGACGCAACGCGTCAGACAGGAATCAGGTGTCGTCACTTCCGGTTGCGGCCGAGACCAAAAGTACTGTGCTCTGTGCTGTTTATCCTGATTTAAAATTGAAGTTACTACGTTGTGGTTAATAAAACTCTGTTGAATACTACACGATGGGTATACTCCTTTTTATTGCATGCCTCCACCCTACCTGCCAAGCTTGAAGCCTTCCACCAGAAACCCGCCAAGTGCTGTGACGATTGGAGGGGATCGATCGGCCGCTGGTTCTCATCTGCTTCCAGACTGCAGGCTGTAGGGGTCTTTACTAGAGGTGAGAGGCTGGGGGAAACGTGTGGCGCACCATGGATGGCTGATAATTGGAGGAATCTGAAACCGATCATTTTCTGCATATGCACTTTTTGTTCTTTGCACAAACTGTTATATGAAGATTTACTTCACCCACATTGAAATCTTATTGCACTTGTTGGATTATGCACTCTTGTCTATTTTTATAGCGTTTTTTCACTATTTTGCACTTTATGCGATTTTTTTTTTTTCATTTTATGCGACTTTTTTCACTTTAAGAGATTTTTTCCAATTTTTTGTTTTTTTGTGATTTCTTTAACTCTTATGCACTTTTAGAGTAGTATTGGACTTATGCATTCATATTGGATCTTTTTTGCACTTTATGCGATTTTATTCATTATATGCAACTTTTTTCACTTTATTTTTTTTTGTTTTTTGTGATTTTTTTTTGACTGGGCCGATGTGCAGGCAGCCTTATAAAGTGTGGGGCATGGACTTAGTCCCCCTGAGCCATGATTGGCCAAAGGCACCCTGCCTTTGGCTAATTATGGCTCTCTTAGCTGAGGGCTCTGGGATTGGCCAAAGCATGCAGGTCATGGTGCATGCTTTGGCCAATCATCATACAGCAATGCACTGCGCTCCCGCAGTGCATTATGGGGCATTACGCGGAGCTCGAATCTGGCACGAATGTCCCATAATGTTCGGTTTTTGACGAACGGGCAAACAGCCAATGTTCAAGTCGAACTCATGTTCAACCAGAACATAAAAAACATCCCTAGTAGACATCTCAAGCATCAACCTACTGCACTACACAGAATAAAAATAGATATCTAAAGTGTAGTTAATCGCGGAGTGCTGGTTATTATGTAGAGTGATGTCATGACTTGTTCTTGCTCTACATGTTACGCGGTGAGCGCTTTTTCAGGAGTTTTAGGCAAATGTGTAGTCAAGATGTCAGCAGTACGACTGAAAACATGAGCAGGGCGGCTGCCAGGGCTGGACTGGGACAAAAATTTGGCCCTGGACTTCCTCATGACTGGCTCACTTTAATTTTGAGTGTCCCCAACAGCATCCCCCTTACATCAGAGTGTCCCCAACAGCGTCCCCCTTACATCAGAGTGTCCCCAACAGCGTCCCCCTTACATCAGAGTGTCCCCAACAGCGTCCCCCTTACATCATAGTGTCCCCAACAGCGTCCCCCTTACATCAGAGTGTCCCCAACAGCGTCCCCCTTACATCAGAGTGTCCCCAACAGCGTCCCCCTTACATCAGAGTGTCCCCAACAGCGTCCCCCTTACATCAGAGTGTCCCCAACAGCGTCCCCCTTACATCAGAGTGTCCCCAACAGCGTCCCCCTTACATCAGAGTGTCCCCAACAGCGTCCCCCTTACATCAGAGTGTCCCCAACAGCGTCCCCCTTACATCAGAGTGTCCCCAACAGCGTCCTCCTTACATCAGAGTGTCCTCAACAGCTTCCCCCTTACATCAAGGTGTCCCCAACAGCACCCCCTTTACATCAGAGTGTCCCCAACAGCGTTCCCCTTACATCAGAGTGTCCCCAACAGTGTTCCCCTTACATCAGAGTGTCCCCAACAGCAGCCCCCTTCACAGTCAGAGTGTCCTTCCCCTCCCACATGTACTCACAGTTTTGAGTTTTGCTCTACATGTTACGCGGTGAGCGCTTTTTCAGGAGTTTTAGGCAAATGTGTAGTCAAGATGTCAGCAGTACGACTGAAAACATGAGCAGGGCGGCTGCCAGGGCTGGACTGGGACAAAAATTTGGCCCTGGACTTCCTCATGACTGGCTCACTTTAATTTTGAGTGTCCCCAACAGCATCCCCCTTACATCAGAGTGTCCCCAACAGCGTCCCCCTTACATCAGAGTGTCCCCAACAGCGTCCCCCTTACATCATAGTGTCCCCAACAGCGTCCCCCTTACATCATAGTGTCCCCAACAGCGTCCCCCTTACATCAGAGTGTCCCCAACAGCGTCCCCCTTACATCAGAGTGTCCTCAACAGCGTCCCCCTTACATCAGAGTGTCCCCAACAGCGTCCCCCTTACATCAGAGTGTCCCCAACAGCGTCCCCCTTACATCAGAGTGTCCCCAACAGCGTCCCCCTTACATCAGAGTGTCCCCAACAGCGTCCCCCTTACATCAGAGTGTCCCCAACAGCGTCCCCCTTACATCAGAGTGTCCCCAACAGCATCCCCCTTACATCAAGGTGTCCCCAACAGCACCCCCTTTACATCAGAGTGTCCCCAACAGCGTCCCCCTTACATCAGAGTGTCCCCAACAGCGTCCCCCTTACATCAGAGTGTCCCCAACAGCGTTCCCCTTACATCAGAGTGTCCCCAACAGTGTTCCCCTTACATCAGAGTGTCCCCAACAGCAGCCCCCTTCACAGTCAGAGTGTCCTTCCCCTCCCACATGTACTCACAGTTTTGAGGCAGCTTCTCGTTCCTCTCTCCAGTCATGTGATAACAAGTGATAGGGGAGAGAGGAAGGAAAGTCTGCCATTGGTCTATCATTGGTCTATCTCCCCCTGCAGACTGGAGAGAGCAGAAAGCCTAATGCTCTCTCCAGCAGCATATGACGGAAGCTGCTCCTCCTGACAGGAGTGAAATTGCGATCACTCACTGTCAGAGAGGAGCGGCTCCAGGACCGCACCTGACTGGCCCACTGAGCCATCGGCCCACCGGGAATCTCCCGGTAGTCCCGATGGCCAGTACATGCCTGGCGGCTGCTTGAGGATAGGAGAAGCCAAACAGTACTCAAACAGTACTGTATATACGATGATATAAAAGTCTAATTTGGCAGTGTATAGCATCTATAGAAAAAAGTGTTGGGAATTCACGATGCATCCACATAATAGTCAAAGGAATCCATCCTCTAGACTTCACATATTGGTAGCAGTGACAGGCAAAAAATCATGGGGTACTAACAGAATGTTCCCCAGACACTGGTAAAGCACTGTGGTATCTGACAGGGGATTCCTAGCAAAAGCCAGCCGCCGCTGCACAAGACAATAAAGCAGGTAGTAACAGCTTTTTCTTGTATAATTTATTTTTCTTGTATATCCTCAAATAATTGGGACGTTGCACTTTTAACATTTACAGTATCCACAGTACCACTCTGTGGTGATACATGGTAAAATTGTTTGACGCTAGTGAAGAGGCCTACAGGATACTGAGCATGGCAGATGAGAGCGAAGGGGAAGCCTCACTTTCAGAATCAGAATCAGATTCAGGCTCAGTAATCGAACCGGTAGAGAGTAGCAGCACCCTGACACATAGCTCTGATGACGGAGTAGGGGTTCCTGCTAAAGTCAGGCGTACCTGACCCCGTACCCAGGTTGCTGAGGTGCAACAACCGCATGGTTCTTGTATGCAGCAGTAGGGATGGGCCGAATTGACCCCTGTTCGGTTCGAACCAGAACTTCCGAAACCTGTGAACGTTCGGACCTGAACACCAAACAATGGGAAAGTCAATGGGACCCGAACGTTAAATATCAAAAGTGCCCAATTTGAAGGCTTAAATGCAAGTAATTAGGCATACAATGGTTATAGGGGTCCGGGTCCTGCCCTGGGGGACATGGATCAATAAAAAAAAAGTTTGTGAAAAACGTCATTTTTAAATGAGCAGTGAAAGTGAAAACCTAAAAATGAAAAATTCCTTCCAATATAGTGCCCCTTAGTCTAACTGTAAAGTAGCAGATCTGTACCATGTCTAGAATCAGCTGCAGCAATAATTGAATTTATAAAGCCAAAAAAAATGACATTTTTTCCTGCAAGCTGCCTTTATTTTGCTCAGCAACAGCTGGGGAGCCAGTATGTATGATGAGATCACAATGTAGTGCACTGGGAACAAGATTAGAGATTTTTTGGATACATTCTGTTATCACTTTGACTTTGGATAGAAGTAACGGGTGCATTAAAATTGGTCTTTGGGTGTCGGTGGCGCCTTCCCACCGTAACCCTATAGAGATAATCTTGATGAAAGCAAGAATTTGCCTTCTGTAAAAAATTGCAATGATATGCACCTGTTAAAAAGATGCAGAAAAATTGGTCTTTGGGTGTTGGTGGTGCCTTCCCACCGTAACCCTATAGAGGTACTCTTGATGTAAGCAAAAATTTGCCTTGCTGTAAAAAATTGCAATGATATGCAACTGTCCAACAAGTGCAGAAAAATTGGTCTTTGGGTGTCGGTGGTGCCTTCCCACCGTAACCCTATAGAGGTATTCTTGATGAAAGCAAGAATTTGCCTTGCTTTAAAAAAGTGCAATGATATGCACCTCTCAAACAGGTGCAGAAAAATTGGTCTTTGGATGTTAATTGTGCCCATGAAACCTATACCAAAAACATTCTTCCAGATGAAATGATTGAACACCCTCAAAGCTAGGCAGCCTTGAAGTCCTGCAGAGATTCCACATCCCAAAAAGACTTAATCAGTGACATCGGGATAAGGGGATTCATAGCTGGTAATCCAGGACTGATTCATTTTTATAAAAGTCAAATGGTCACCAGAGACTGTGGACAGCCACGTTCTATGATCAGTAACGAAACCTCCTGCAGCACTGAATGCCCGTTCTGAAAGCACACTGGATGCAAGGCAGCCCAACAACTCAATAGCATACTGGGCAAGTTCTGGCCAGTGGTCTATTCTCATGACCCAATAAGCCAGAGGATCATCAGCTGGAAAGCTCTCTGTCTCGGCCCCGAGGTAATCGTCTACCATGTGATGCAGATGCTGCCGATGGGATGTGGAAGATGACAGCCCTGAGCGGCGAGGACTAAAAAAAAATAACGAAATGCCTCACTTAGGCGGATGCCTTCTCCAATGCTCCTTTCTTGACCAACGGAAGACTCAAAATGACATTTTCCACCACACTATAACCTACTAGAGTCAGGAAAAATGTTCAATAAAATCCTCTTTAATGTGTCCTCAAGAGATTTTATCCTCTGCACTCTCTGTGGGGACGGGATGAGTTCAGAGACCTTCCCCTTATAACGGTGGTCAAGGAGGGTTGCCAACCAGTAATCATCCTTCTCCTTTATTCCATGTATTCTTGGGTCCTTTCGCAGGCTTTGAAGTATGAGGTTGCCCTTGCACCTCAAATTTGCAGAGGCTTGAGAAGCAGACACCTTGGGGTCACTCAGGATGACAGCATCTGGAACTTCCTCCTCCCAGCCACGTACTACTCCCAAGGGTCCTGGGGTTGGAAAGCCATTGCTTACAGATTGATGCATGTCTTCCTCTTTGTCAAGGCCTATGAAAGTGCCAAAATCCTCCTCCTCATCTTCCTCCCCTCTCTCCTCCTGTGTGTTCTGTGACATAGGAATGATGGTGTCTGCATAAAGTGGGCCTTGAGAGGAAAGGAAGTCCTCCTCTTCCTCCTGCTGATCTGCATCCAGTGCCCTGTCCATAATGCCTCTGCTCCAGCAGGAACACAACAGGGATTGTGTCACTGATGCATGCACTGTCACTGCTCACCATCCTTGTGGCCTCCTCAAATGGTGACAATACAGTGCATGCATCCTAAATGATCAGCCATTGGCGTGGGGAAAAAAAGCCGAGGTGGCCTGAGCCTGTCGTCGTGCCGTTCTGACCCAAGTACTCGTTGACGGCCCTCTGCTGCATGTATAGCCGCTGCAGCATTCCCAAAGTTGAGTTCCACCTGGTGGGCATTTCACAAATCAGGCGGTTTACGGGCAGGTGGAATTCCTGCTGAATTTCAGCCAACCAAGAACTGGCTGTGTATGACCGCTTGAAATGTCTACAGACTCTTCTGGCCTGCTTTAGTACATCTTGCCACCCTGGGTACGTACTTAGGAAACGCTACACCACCAAATTGAGGACATGTGCCAGGCATGGCACATGTGTCAACTTTCCCTGTCTAAGGGCGGACAGGAGGTTTGAGCCATTGACACCACCATTCCTGGCTCTAACTGGCATGGTGTGAACCACCTCTGGGCCTGTCCTTGCAGAGGTGCAAGAATCTCTGCTCCGGTGTGGTTCCTGTCCCCTAAACACACCAGCTGAAGCACTGCATGGTACCTTTTAGCCTGACTCTGGGAAAAACCCTATGAACGCTTAGGGGGTACCTGATGTTCATAGGACAATTCTGCAGAGAAGGGCATGGAGGTGGTGGAGGAGGAGGAGGGGGTAGAGCTCACAGGTCTGGCATCATCACCACTAGCTGTATGGAGACGTGGGGGCACAACAAGCTGCAGCACTGAGTCCTGTCCTGCATCCTTTCGAGTTGCAAGCAGCGTTACCCAGTGTGCTCTGAACGAAATATATCATCCCTGCCCATGCTTGCTGGACCACGTGTCAGCAGTAAGATGGATTTTACGGCTGACTGCCTTGCCCAACGATGCCAGAACATTCCCTTCCACGTGATGGTAGAGAGATGGAACGGCCTTACGTGAAAAGTAGTATCGACTGGGAAACTGCCATTGTGGTACAGCACATTGTGTAAATTCACGGAAGGGGGCAGAATCCACCAGGCTGAAAGGCAGAAGTTAAACAGCTTTGACAAGCTTGCATTCAGGCGCTGGGCATGTGGGTGGCAGGGACTTATTTTTTTTTCCGCAGCAGAAGATTTGCTGGCTACAGTCTACAGCTGGTGGTGCTGCTGGTAGATGAGCTGCTAGGACCTTGGACACCCTGTGTTATACCATCATCCCTGTCAGTGCTGAAAGGTAATGACTCAGTATCGCAGGGGCAGACTGAAGTGGGTAAGGAGGAGGAGGGACAGATTTGTGCCCCTTTTGTATGGCTTTTAGGTGCTCTTGCCAACTGGCTGAGTGGTTTGACGTTAAATAACTCGTTAGGCATGTGGTACCCAAATGGTTGGTGTTTTTGCCACATTTGATGTGCCTGTGACACAGTTTGCAGATAGCAACAGTGCGATCTGCTGCAGATGTGCTGAAAAAGGCCCAGACAGCTGAGCTGTGGGGAGTGGGCTGGGAGATAAACAGCTGCAGAATGTGATGGAATAGAGTGGCTGCTCTCTACTCTTTCTTGATGGCGACCTCCTTGGGGTTGTGCCGCCTCACCTTCAGTTTCCTCCTCTGCTCTATCTGGCACCCAAGTCGCATCAGTGACCTCATCATAATCATCTCCATCTCCTCCATCTTCATCATTACCACTGGAGACAACTTGGCAATACGCTGCGGCTTTTGAAACATGAATGCCAATTTGTCTACCAGTGTTCCTCCCTCTCTCTAGGCTCATGTTCCTGTCATCCTCAACCTCAGAACCAGCATCTGAATCCAGTAATGGCTGGGCATCATCAAGGAGCAAGTAGTTGATGCTGTGGTCAAATAACTCAACTGACTCCTCAATGGCTGAGGTTAGGGCTATGGCAGGAATAGATGTGGACAAGAAGGCAGGTTTATCCACTCTGGCAACTGCAGGGGACTGCACACTTGTCTCTGCTTGTGTGACAGAGGATGAGGAGGATGAGGTAGGTTTAGTAAGCCAGTCCACCACCTCCTCTGCATGCTGTGGCTGGATAGCATGGGCAAACTCACTAAACAGAGGAAATGATGCCGTGCCTGAGGACTGACCACCACGTCCACCTTTGCCTGTGGACACATTTGTTGCTGGCCCCCTTACAGTGCCAAGGGAACGTCTGCCTCTCCTTGTTGTTCTTCCAGACTTTATTGGGAGGGAGGGGGCAGTGCTTATAAGCAAATGTAAAGGAGAAGTTGAAATCTGTACGTAGATGCACTTTAATCAATGTAAAGAGGTGTTTGGTGCCCTTTAATTTGAGTACTCACACAACACAGACACACTCCATGGATACAATATAATATACTGCAATATAATGCGCCAAACGTACAGTGATGCACAGAACTATTATGGCATTAAACTGGCAGTAACACACACAGAAGTAAATGGCGTTAAACTGGCAGTAACGCACAAAACTATATGGCGTTATACTTGTAGTAATGCGCACAGAACTATATGGCGTTAAACTGGTAGTAACGCACGCAAAACAATATGGCGTTAAACAGGCAGAAACGCACGCACGCAAAGCTATATGGCGTTAAACTGGCAGTAACGCATGCAAAACGATATGGCATTAAACTGGCAGTAACGCACGCAAAACTATATGGCGTTAAACTGGCAGTAACGCACGCAATACAATATGGCATTAAACTGACAGTAACGCACGCAAAACTATATGGCGTTAAACTGGCAGTAACGCACGCAATACGATATGGTGTTAAACTGGCAGTAACGCAATCTAATAGACGGTGTTCAACCGTCACTACACTGAAGCTATCTGAACTGTCCCTACTCTAGCTATATACTAATTTCAAGATTACTGAAACGGTCTCACTAAACTACACTGAAACTATCTGGGCTGTCCCTACTCTAGCTGCACACTATAAAAAAGCTGAATGATGGTCCTCCTCACTACACTCATACTATCCCTAGACTGACACTAAACTAATATTCTACACTGACAATTTAAGCAAAATAGCACAGTATAGCACACTAACTAATAGCACTGATCAGAGCCCTGTTCTATTTCTCTCCACACCAAAATCACACTGAAAATGGCTGCCATTGAAAGAATATTTTTATACTATGGGGCGGGAATGAGCCATGATTGGATAAAGTCATGATGACAGTGTCCAGTCATGATTCTGACAGTGCTCTGTGTCCTAGTTGGCTGAAGCTTTCACTGCTTCAGCCAATCAGGGCTTGCAATGCACTGTTCAACGCCACAATGCATTGTGGTCAGTTTGGGAGCTGAACAAACGGTCGAACGTCCCGTTTGTTTGGCTGTTCTTCAAACATCCGAACAACAAAAGTTCGGGCCGAACCATTCGCCCATCCCTATGCAGCAGAGTGCCAGTACTAGTGCCGCTCTACCTTCTGGTGAACTGGCGAGCACCAGCGGCCTAGTACATCCTGGTCATAGACAAACCAGCACTGCAGTAATACTTGGTGACGTGGCAAGTCCCATAAGTGCAGTTCCAGCTGGTGCAGTGGCCCCCAGCCACCAATAATTCAAGCACAGGCCCGATGGGATGTGGAAGCTGATAACACTTAGGCAGTCGCCTTCTCCACCGCTCCTCTCTTCACCAACAGAAGCCTCAAAACTACATTTTCCACGACACTGTAACCTATCAGAGTCTGGAAAAGTGGTCAATAAACTCCTCTTTAAGGTGTCCTCAAGAGATTTCATCTTCTGCATTGTGTGGGGACGGGATGAGTTCTGAGACTTTCCCCTTATAACGGTGGTCAAGGAGGGTTGCCAACCAATAGTGATCCTTTCCCTTTATGCCACGTATTCTTGGTCCTTTCGCAGGCATTGAAACATGAGTGAGCCCATGCACTGCCAATTTGCAGAGGCATGAGAAGCAGACTCCTCGGGGTCACTGACGATTACAGTATCTGGAACTGCCTGCTCCCAGCCACGTACTACTCCCAAGGGTTCTGGGGATGGAAAACCATCTTACTGTTTGACGTATGTCTTCCTCTGCTTCAATGCCTCCAAAACTGCCAGAAAATGCCAGAATCCTCCTCCTCTCTCTCCTCTTGTATGTTCTGAGGCATAGGAACAATGGTGTCTGCATAAAGTGGGCCTTGAGAGGAAAGGAAGTCCTCCTCTTTGACCCGCTGCTCTGCCTAGAGTGCCCTTTCCATAATGTCACACAGAGTCTGCTCCAGCAGGAACACAACAGGGATTGTGACACTGATGCATGCATTGTCACGGTTCACCATCCTTGTGGCCTCCTCAAATGGTGACAGTACAGTGCATGCATCCTTTATGAGCAGCCATTGGCGTGGGGAAAGAAAGCCAAGCTGGCCTGAGCCTGTCATTGTGCCATACTCACACAGGTACTAGTTGATGGCCCTCTGCTGCATGTGTAGCCACTGCAGCATTGCCAAAGTTGAGTTCCGACTGGTGGGCATGTCACAAATCAGGCGGTTTACGGGCTGGTGGAATTCTTGCTGAATTTCAGCCAACCGAGCACTGGCTGCGTATGATCGCCTAAAAGGCCTAAAGACTATTCTGGCCTGCTTTAGTAGATCTTCCAACCCTGGGTACCTATTTAGGAAATGCTGCACCACTAAATTGAGGACATGTGCCAGGCATGGCACATGTTTCAACTTTCCCTGTCTAAGGGCGAACAGGAGGTTTGTGCCATTATCACACACCACCATTCCTGTCTCCAGCTGGCGTGGCATGAACCACCTCTGGACCTGTCCCTGCAGAGCTGCAAGAATCTCTGCTCCGGTGTGGTTCCTGTCCCCTAGACACACCAGCTGAAGCACTGCATGACACTTTTTAGCCTGACTCATTGAATAGCCATTTGAACGCTTAGGGGGAACTTGAGGTTCATAGGACAATTCAGCAGAGGAGGACATGGAGGAGGAGGAGGAGGAAGGGGTAGAGCTGACAAATCTCGCATCACCACCAGCTGTATGGAGACGCTGGGGCACAACAAGCTGCAGCACTGAGCCCTGGCCTGCATTGTGTCATGGTTATGCAATAGAGTTTGTCTATCAGCTTACCTGTCTCCATGTGTTCATCTCCAAAGACCAGCTGACTCTCGCCTGACTGCTTTTATTAACTCTCCTCTAGCATTGCTCCACCCCAGTTCCTATCAGAGAACTCTATATTAACCTCTGCACTGCAGGCCAGCCCTGCTGATCAACCTTTGTGTGTTTTGGCTTCCTGTTCCTGCCTGCCGTGTGCTCTACATTTGTTTCTGTTACCGACCTTGGCGTGTTCTCTACTATTCCTGTCTGCTCGTGACCCTGACCTTTGGCGTGTCCCCGACTATCCCTGTTTGCCTGTGACCCTGAACCTTGGTGTGAACTCTGTTGTCCTTGTCTGCTTGTGGCCCTGACCTTGGCTTATTCCTTTACTATCCCTATCCTCCTGTTGCCTACTGTGGGTGTGAGCTGGGGGACCCTGGGGCTCGCGACCTGGAGCCAATTGCAGCCCAGTCCATCCTCACCACTAGAGGCTCTGGTGAACACCTGCTGGCTCTTGGACTCCGCGCCCCAGGGAATCCTACGCTCTAACCCCGGTGGGATCTGTGTTGGTGTTCCAGCAGCCCTGCCTTCCTTACCACCTGGACTCCCATCCGCAGCAGTCTGCCGTAGGGTCCACTGCCTTGCGGTGCACTCCTGATCCCAACGGTGTGCATCTGTCACCTAGCCTCAAGGTGACCTGACACATTGGAGTTGCAGAGTTACCCAGTGCGCTGTGACCAAAATATATCGTCCTGGCAAATGCTTGCTGTACCATGTGTCAGCAGAGAGGTAGAATTTGCGGCTGACTGCCTTTCCCAACAATGCCACAACATTGCCTTTCACGTGATGGTAGAGAGCTGGAATGGCATTTTGTGAATATAAATAGCGACTGGGAACCTGCCATTGTGGTACAGCAAATTCTGCAAATTCACGGAAGGGGGCAGAATCCCCTGGGCGGAAAGGCAGAAGTTGTAGAGCCAGCAGCTTTGACAAGCTTGCATTTAGATGCTGGGCATGTACTGTTAAACAGTTTTTCCACACCTGTTTGACAGGTGCATATAATTGCGAATTTTTGACAGCAAGGCCAATTCTTGCTTTCATCAAGAGTACCTCTGTAGGGTTACGGTGTGAAGGCGCCACAACACCCAAAGAACAATTTTTCCACACCCGTTACAGAAGTAGAAATCCAAAGTCAGTCATATAAACACCAGAATTTATCAAGAAAATCTTTAATCTTGTTCCCCGTGCACTACATTGTGGCCTCATCATACAGACTGGCTCCCCAAGCCGTTGCTTAAAAAATAAAGAAAGCTTGCAGGGAAAATTTCATTTTTTGGGCTTTATAAATGCAATTATTGCTGCAGCAGCTTCTATACACAGTACAGATGTGGCACTAAGGGGAACCCCCCCCCCCAGGCACTATATTGAAAGAAATTTTTATACTTTCATTTTAAGCATCAATAAATCACTGCTCATTTAAAAATGATTTTTTTACAAGCTTTTTTCATTGATACATGTCCACCAGGGCAGTACCCGGACCCCAATAACCATTGTATGCCCAATTACTTACATATAAGCCTTCAAAATGGGCACTTTTGATTTTGCACATTCAGGTCCCATAGACTTCAATGGGGTTCATTATTCGGTTCCGAACTTTCACGATGTTTGAAAGTTCTGGTGTGAACCAAACAGGATGCCGTTAGGGCCATCCTTAATATTTATTCCAATTGGCTAAGTTCAATGCTTATGTACTATACAAAGCGTCAGGAAGGAGTGGATCCTTCCTAAAATTCCAGGCAGAGATCACAGCCCTGTTTGTTTCCGGAAGCCCAATTTCACAATCCAGATGCAGTGAGCCGGCTGTATGAGAGACATTTTCTGGATGTCCTCCCTGGTACCCCTACCCAAAGAGCACCCCAAAGAAGATGATGTGTCTGTGGAAAACGTGGATATAGGCATGACAGACACTATTTTTGTCCCTCTTGTCCTGGCCAACCTAGTCTCTGCATCCAGGACTGTTTCCGTTGCTACCACACACTAGTAGATTATTAGTATAGGGTACAGTGCGGCACAGTCTAGGAGACACTTTCACACAGGGTCTCAAAAGATGTTAGATGGCTATCGCATTTGGAGAGAACCTAGCCTGGAACATTCAACGTTTTTTTACTGTTACAAAAAAAGTGTAAAAAAAAATGAACATAAAAAAATGTAATAAAAAATAAAAAACCCAAGAATAGTTGTCATTTTATTGAGTTAATGTTCTGTTCTTACTGTTTTACTGTACTTTATACTATACTGTAATGTTTTATTATTACTGTGTTTTTTTATTGTTTACCATTGTTTTCAATGGGGTCTGGAACCAGGAAGCCCAGGCAGCCTTTGAACATCTGAAGATCTTGTTTACCTCTGCTCCAGTATTGCAACACCTGGACCCAGCACTTCATTTCGTTCTTGAAGTTGATGCTTCCGAAATAGCTACAGGAGCTATCCTCTCTCAGCGTCTGGGCCCAAAGGCCTTGTTGCACCCAGTAGCCTTCTGCTCCAAAAAACTAAGCCAAGCCAAAAAGAATTATGACGTAGGCGACAGAGAACTTCTGGCAATTATAGTAGCATTTGAAGAGTGGAGGTATCTGTTGGAGGGCACACCCAGTCATGATCTTTACTGACCATAAGAACTTAGAATATTTGAGATCCGCTAGGAGCCAGATGGGCCGTATTTTTTTCAAGATTTACCTTCCATTTGACATATAGACCCGGATCTAAGAATGGGAAGGCAGACGCCCTATCCCGGATGTTCCCTGAATCTATTGAACCTGCTCCCCCGAGCACCAGTCTCTCTGCCCAGAACTTTTTGTTTATTCTGCCTAGCTTGAGATTGACAATTGAACAGGCCTCTGCATCTTGCCTTGAAACAGAGCATGCTTCTCTAAGGAGAAAGGAAGGCTTACTCTGGCATCAAGATATGGTCTTCATACTCCAGGAGGCAAGGTTTCCAGTTCTCAAAACATTCCATGACCACCAATTAGCTGGCCACTTTGGAGCCCGTAAAACTAGTGAGCTCATCCAATGGTCCTTCTGGTGGCCAAACCTTGGTTGAGACTGCAGAGCCATGTTAGAACCTGCACGGTGTGCCTGCACAGCAAAGGTGACAAGACTAATCCCTGGGGATTATTGAGATCCTTAAATGTCCCTAACCATGGTAGATGATCTCAATGGACTTTATCGTTGATCTTACGCCCTCTGAAGGATTCACTACCATCCTGGTGGTGGTGGATCGCCTGTCAAAGATGGCCCATTTCTTGCCCGTGGTAGGCACACCTTCAGCTAGAGACAGCTCACATGTTCATCAGAGAGATCATGACACTCCATGGTCTGCCCAACAACATTGTCTCTGATTGAGGGGTACAGTTTACCTCCAGATTCTGGAGAGCTCTTTGTAAAGCCCTGAGTGTGGAACACTGCCTTTCTTCGGCCTACCACCCCCAGAGTAACAGGCAAACCGAGCGTATAAATCAAACCTTGGAGCAGTACCTACGTTGCTTCTCAGCCTTTTCCCAAGACAATCGGGCTTCCCTGCTTCCACAGGCGATGTTCACCTATAACAACTTGCTACACTCTGCTACCAACCAGTCCCCATTCTGGGCCAACTATGGATTCCTCCCTTCCGCTATACCAGATACTATACCCGAATCAGCAGTGCCTGCTGTACAGGACAGACTTGCCTTCATACAACGGAATTACCAATCCCTCCAAGAATGTATACAAAAGGCTCAGTCCAACTATAAGAGGTTCTTTGACAGGAAACGAAGAGGGAATCTCTCCCTTAAAGTTGGTGATGATGTATATCTATCAACAGCCAACCTGAACTTACTGTGCCCTTCAAAGAAGTTGGGGCCGAGATATATTGGCCCTTTTTCCAATTAAGCGTGAAATAAACTCAGTGGCCTTCGAGTTATCTCTGCCCAATTCATACAAAATTCACCCAGTATTTCACGCCTCTCTCCTCAAGCCAGCCATTCCGGATCCTTTTCCAGGTAGAGTGGAACCACCTCCACCATCAGTAACTGTTGAAGGGGAAACAGAATACAAGGTAGAATCTGTTCTAGATTGCAGAAAACGAGGTAGGCAGATCCAATACTTAATCAAGTGGAAAGGATATCCACCTGAAGAAAGCTCCTGGGAACCCAAAGCCAATGTACATGCCCCCAGATTCCTCCGAGAGTTTTGGGCCAAATACCCAGAGAAAATTGCCCAAATGGGCATCCGGAGGCTGCCTGTCAGGGGGAGGGGGCACTATCAGGGCGCTGACAGCAGGAGAAGGTCTTTAGGACCCAGCATCTGTCAGGGCACCAACAACAGGAGAAGGGCTCTAGGACACAGCGTCCCCAGCAGCACATCACATGGGCCTTTATAAGGAAGTGTATCAGTGCTTGAAGTTGCTGACTGATCTTAGCTTGTTACCTGTGTTCCTGTGATTCCTTGCTGCTGTGTTCCCTAGTTTCTGACCTGGCTTGTTCCCGACCTGACTGCCTATCTCCAGTTCCTGACCCTGGCTAGTCTCACAGATACCCTCTGCCTGCTTCTCGTGTTTGACCCGGCTTCCACCTGGCTTTGTCTGCTCTGCTTTAAACCTGGTTCTGATCTCGGCTTGTGTTGACTACTCTATTATCTCAGTTACTTTACAGACCTGTCTCACCTCACAGGTGTCACCTGCCTGCAGACTCTGTTCATCAGAACAGCAGCATTCCTGAGCTTTCTGCAAGCAACTTCACAGGCGACCTGTGCTACTTTGTGCCCAACTCCTCCTGTCTCACCTTCAGGGGAGTCTGGAACTTAGCTGCAAAAGAAGCCCTGTCTCCATGGGCCTCCAGCACCTGGTATGTGATAGTTCTACTGTACTGTATACTATTATATTGTAATGTTTTATTGTTACTGTGTTTTATTGTTAACCGTTGTTTGCTTTGCTGGAACACCATTAAGCTGCAGCACTGATCTGTTTATTCTGACAACAACAGGGTTTGCTTTTAGCATACGTAAATCAGTGACTACAGCACTGTAGGAGGGGATTTCACCAGTTAAAAAAAGAGCATATATGGCGAAGCATAGGGGATGGGGTGGACTTCCATTTGCCATATTTTTTTCTTTCATTTTTCTTGGCAGAGATTTTTCATCCACATTGATCGATGTGAATGGAGGAATCGTTTTTTTTTGGTTCAGCCCACAGGCTGCATGAAAAAAAAGAACATTACAATATATGCCTAACAAAGACCAGCAACGTACTGGTAGTGGATATACTGGGGTGATGCCTGCAGGTTTAGGCATCATGTTGGTATAATTGTTTTCAGCCGGCGGTCAGCTTTCATGTAAAACCAATCCTAGTGGCTGATTAGCCGCTAGACTGCTTTTACAAGCAGTTGGAGGGGACATCCCCTCTCACTCCTGCTACCTTCCACAGCTTTCTCGGGCTCTCCTGTCGCATCGGGTAACCTAAGAATGCAGCCGGTAGTTCCGCCAGCTGACCATAGAGCTGATCGGAGACCAGAATGGCTCCAATCATCTCTATGGCCTAAGAAACCGGAAGCTACAAGCATTTCATCACTTCGGTTTTGCTGGATATAAACAGCGCCATTTTAAAATTGGTAAAGCATCTTATCACATAGATCTTGGTGTGGTCAGATGCTTTAAGTGTAGAGGAGAGATCTAAAATCTAATAGACCCAAATTTTTCAAAAAAGAGTACCTGTCACTACCTATTGCAATCATAGGGGAAATTTACATTCCCTGTGATAAGTACCCCTGTCCCCTCTGTGCTCCAGTGCAAATGCGAATGCAAGCATCGGTCTCATGTCATATGTAAACAGCAATTGCACCATGCAAGTCAGGTATTACCGCGAACGATTGAGGGCAGTAATTCTAGCAGTAGACCTC
Organism: Aquarana catesbeiana; assembly: GCF_042186555.1. NCBI lineage: Eukaryota > Metazoa > Chordata > Amphibia > Anura > Ranidae > Aquarana > Aquarana catesbeiana. The sequence goes on along the minus strand of NC_133334.1, from coordinate 171,930,895 downwards.
ATCTGTAAATCTAAAGTGGTAACCTGTATTTTAAAAATGTGCATAGTTTGTTACCGCTGCATGGGTGTATGCAATTTTAAAGCATGTTGTGTTTGGTATCTCAGCATAAGATTATCTTTTATATCAAACAATTGGGCAATATATTGTGTTTTTGTGCATTAAAATTCAATAAGTGTTTTTTTTCCAAAAAATTGCGTTTAGAAAATCGCTGCACAAATACTGTGTGAAAAAAAAAATGCAATGCCCACCATTTTAACCTGTAGAGCTTCAGGTTTAAAAAATATATAATATTTGGGGGTTCAAAGTAATTTTCTAGCACAAAAAAAAAGTTTCTCATGTAAACAAAAAGTGTCAGAAAAGGCTTGGTCTTCAAGTGGTTACAAGAGTGGATGATAAATCATAGGCTGGTTAGAACATCTTCCCATCGGAGGAGGAGCTCTGGGACGTGATGACGTAGCCTCAGTCACGAAGGGAGGGGCCTGAGTGAGTCCGAAGCTGATACTATCTCTGATTCCACCATGGAGGCCACAGAGAGGGAAGAGGAGAAGGAGCCGTACGGCGGCCATGCGTGACGCCTTGGCCGACTTGAGGATACCTAACCCGGATGCCCGAAACACACGCAGAGGATGTGGTGAGATCAGAGAGAGGGGTGATTAAGACGGCTGCGGGCTGGACGTGTGAGCTGCAGACGTCCTCCCCCCACCCCCCCTCTCCTCCTTCCCATTCGTATCCCCGCTCCCCCCCCCCGCCATTTTAAAGTGATATCTCCGGCATTATTTGATGCTAGTGACTCGGTGACCGTCTGCTTGTGACAGCAGGGTTTGATCTGGCAGTCAGTTTCAGTAAAGTACTGTTCAAATGCTTTTTTTTTCCTGGGTCAGTGGAGGAGAGGATCAGCTGTGCCAGTGAGAGGAGGACCCGGATGAAGCCGTGCAGAGAGAGAGGGAAGAGCATGGAGTGTTGAAAAGTTAATACTGAAGGGCGGAATAAAGAGGTACCCCACATAGGGGATGGATTGATGTATATGTGGCCAATTCTTGGAAAATGTATGCATGATTTTGCTGATGGAGAAGATCGCAGCAGAGATCGCCCCATGATAACACGGAGTTGGTTGGGGTTAAAACGCACTCTGAATTTTAAGTTGTTCATGCTCTTTTTTTTCATTCTCTCACCCCTATGGTTTATATACAAGGCTTGTATTTAAAAGCATAGGAGATAATTAACCATTAAGGAAACAAAGAAGTTAGATATTTGGAGGGGGGAAGGGACTACAACAAATATTTGGAGTATACCCACACCAGGGGACACGGCGGGGAGGAGTGCAGGGCCAGGCAATGTGATAACTGAATACACATAGATTTCAGGAGCTGAAAATAAGAAGGGATAAACATAAGAGGAGAACAGGCCCTGCTGATCAAGCAAACTGAAGACACCATAAAGTGACGCCCTGGGATAGGTGGTGACAGGAAGTGTCCTGTACCGTTTATGAAGAGACCACAACAAGTAATATTTTCAGGCCTACTGTGGGTGATATACACTCAGGGTATTCCAGCGGGGGCACAAAAAAAGGGTATCCACCTAGTGGTAAAACTGGAGATATTAAGCAAAGACAACTCAAAAATAAAGCCCAAAAGCATTAAGTCCTAACTGCCGCAAGGTCCTTGAGCAGATAAACAGTTTCCATCTCGTGTATACACATGCTACACATATAAACAAATTCATCCAGGAAGGACGTGGATATTGTCACTTCTCTCCCCTGATATAGCCATAGGGGGCGCTTGCTGGGGAACGGTGTAAAATCATCTTGCTATCTAGTAAGATGGGTCTTGGGGCACACTTGGAGCCACACCTTAGAAGGAAAAGATTTGGGGAGGACTATGGTATCCAAAGACCTCAACGATCAGGGGGCCAGATTTGGGTCGAGGGGGGGGGGGGGAGAGGTGGAGGGGGGGAGGGGTCACTTTGGGTGGATTGGATGGAGGGAGGGGGAGAGGGGTCATAGTGTGCAAATTATAAAAAAGAATAGGAATAACCCGTTACAGGCTAGAGGAGCAGAGAAGGCAGAAACAAATAGGAGGAAAATGACAACACTTAAATTTTTGACATATAACGTTAGGGGATTAAATTCACCTTCCAAAAGACACAAGATATTAAAAGAACTAAAGGGGTACGGTGCAGAAGTGGTGTTTATGCAGGAGACTCATCTGTCACATGAATCAAATATTAAATTATGGTCGAAGGAGTTCCCGAACTGGTATTACGGGGATACAATTTCTAAGAGAGCAAGGGGTGTGGCAATAGGGTTTGCGAAGGATGTACAGTTTAAGCTTGAGGGAAGGTTGCAAGATCCAGAGGGGAGATTTCTCTTTCTGAAAGGTATACTTGGGGAAATAGAATGCACCCTGGCGAATATATATGCCCCTAATAAGAACCCGATAAAATTCCTGACAGGCATTCTGCAGAAACTAATGGATTTTAGGAGTGAGGGTCTGGTTGTGATGGGAGACTTGAATGTATGCTTGGAACCAGAGGTAGATAGTACGTCCAGTGCACAGGGGACGAATAACGCTCAACTAAAAAAGATAAGACAGAAAATATATAAGAGTCATTTGGTGGATATTTGGAGGATTATGAATGCCAAAGCCCGGGATTACACGTTTTACTCCCCTGTGCACCTGACATACTCCAGGATTGACTATATATTAGTGGATCATGGACTCCTGGATAGGATAGTAGAGTCAAACAGAAATAACCACACTGTCAGATCACGCCCCAGTAAGGATGGAAATGCGAGTATCTAAAAACCCGAGACAGCCCTCCATGTGGAGGCTAAATGAAGACCTATTGCAGGATGAAGAAAGTTCAAAGAGAGTAGAGAGAGAACTAGAATATTATTTCCTAACAAATGAAACAGAAGAGATCTCGGGGTCTGTGGTGTGGGAGGCCCATAAGGCCCATATAAGGGGAATTTTAATGCAAGAGAGAGCAAGGGAAAAAAAAGAGAGGAGAGAAAAAATGGGAAACCTCATAAAAGAAATATTCAATATAGAACAAGAACACAAAAAACACAGAGGCCTTCATCAAGCGATATACCAAAAGCTGGTAAATAAGCGAGATGAATTAAAAGATCTTATGGAACAAGAAACAAAGAAAACATTTTTTTAAATAGCCAAAGAAAGATACCAGTGGGGGAATAAATCTGGCAAACACCTTGCTAGAATGCTCCGAAGGAAAAAATCCCTACATTTCATAGGAAAAATTCAAACTAAGCGAGGAGAGATGGTATACGAGACAAAAGAAATAGGTGAAGCATTTAAAAACTACTATAAAGACCTGTACTCGGTGGAACAGAATGGGGGTCAGATAGGGGAGAAAAGTAGAAAGATAAGTGAACTTTTAAAGAATGCCAGGTTACCAACGATCTCTAAAAGTTCTAGAGAGTCCCTTGAGAAACCAATAATGGAGGAGGAGATAAACGAAGCTCTAGCAGACACAGCACAGGGGAAAAGCCCAGGTCCCAATGGATTTACATCATATTACTACAAAAAATACAAGGATATACTGACGCCTAAGCTCTGTCAGTATATGAATGGGCTGGGAACAGACTTTGAGTTGAGTAGAGAGGCGCTATTAGCCTCAATTACCGTTATCCCAAAGGAGGGAAAGGATGAGACCTTGTGCTCCAGTTATAGACCAATATCATTATTAAATGCAGACACCAAATTGTACGCCAAAGTACTAGCCAGACGGATGAAAGGGTTAATGAACACATTGGTACATCCGGACCAAGTGGGCTTCATTACAAGAAGGGAAGGGAGAGACAATGGGGTGAGAACCTTACTTATGCTCCAGAAAATAAAGGAGGGGGGCCCCCAGGTCTACTTCTGTCGATTGACGCCGAAAAGGCTTTCGACAGAGTAGACTTGGGGCTTATGTTTCAAACACTGGACATAATGGGAATGGGCCCAAGGATGACCCGGTGGATTAAAACGCTGTATAGACACCCTAGGGCAGCTATTAAAATTAATGGATCCCTTTCAGCCCCCTTTGAAATGAAGAACGGGACGAGACAGGGCTGCCCCCTGTCGCCCTTGCTCTTCATTCTGTCACTCGAACCACTTCTAGCAACAATTCGAAATAATCCAGATATCAACGGATTTAAGGTTGGAGGGGAGGAACACAAATTGGCCGCATTCGCAGACAGTGTGCTCTTCTATATAAGTAACCCCAGGATCACAATGCCAAATCTAATTAAAACTCTCAAACAATATGGTAAAATAGCAAACTTTAAAATTAATTTGGGGAAATCTGAAATCTTAAATATAAACCTAAGTAAGCTTGAAGAGGAGAAGTTGAAAAGGGAATTTCAGTTTGTATGGAAGAAAGAAATAAAGTACTTGGGAATAAGACTAGCAAACTCCCTGGAGAAGATCTATAAAATAAACTTTATACCCCTATTAAACGAAATAAAAACCGAGGGTAAAAAGCTCCTGAATAGACCATTATCCTGGATGAGGCGTATTAACGCCATAAAAATGGTTCTTCTCCCAAAAATTACATATAAACTCCAATTGCTACCAGTAAGGTTACTGCAGTTTTATGTTAGAAAGCTAAAATCAATAACAACCATTATATGGAAAAATAAAAAGTCAAGCGTTTCCTTAATGATATTAAAACAGGAGAAAAAAAGAGGAGGATTGGCTGTTTCTGATATTCAAAAATATTATAAAGCAATAATTCTATCAAGAGTGATTGAATGGGTAAGGGACAACAAAGAAAAAAGATGGGTAAACATAGAAAAATTTTACAGTAAGGCACACTTGGGATCCATAATTTGGACCCCCCACTACAGAACGCTAGACGAAAACACACACATTTTGACACGGGTTGTATTAAGGATTTGGGACGCAACGTATAAGCACTTCAATAAGATATATAATTCACCTTTAATAGCATTAAAAGAAAATGAGTATTTTGCACCAGGAAAAATGAGTATAGGGGAAATTGGATAAAAAATTATAAGGTTCAACTTAGAGATATAATAAAAAAAGGAAAAATAGTTGCACTTCAAGAGTTAAAACAAAATACAGAAGTGTGGGAGATTGATGCATGGAGGTACGTGCAACTGGAACACTTCATGAAGAAACTACCTCAGCCAATAAGATCAGGAGATGAGATGACTATATTGGAAAGGCTGTGTATAACAGACAACACAAAAAATACTATATCAAAGGTTTATAAAATGTTGCTATCGGAAGATGAGGTAGAGGTACCTCCATTCATCAAAAAATGGGAAAGGGAATTGGGGACACAGAAAGACACAAGCACTATTAGAAAAATCTTGGACCTAGCCCATAGTTCGGCAGTTGACATAAAGACAGTCGAGATGAACTATAAATGTTTAACCAGCTGGTACGCAACACCTGATAAAATTAGCAAATATCAAAGGGGTAAGTCGGCAGAATGTTTGCGGGGCTGTAAGGAAGTGGGCACTATGGCCCACCTTTGGTGGAATTGCCCGACTATTAGAAAGTATTGGAAAAAGATTTTAGCTTATATTAAAGAAATCACTAAAACGGAGGTAACGGAGGACCCATGGATAGTGCTCTTCCACGGCACAGAAGGTGATGTGAAACTATACAGGGCTTCCTTGGTTCCACATTAATTAAATGCAGTGAAAAGGCTAATTCCTAAAAACTGGCAAGCAATAGAAAGCCCTCAGATATGGGAGTGGATAAATGCCATGGAGGAAACTTATATCATGGAACGGATGTCCTATAATAGAGAAGAAAATAGGGAGGTGGTAAATGACAAGTGGAAGTGTTGGAGTGAATTTAAAAAATCATGGAGTTATGCAGAAAAAATTTGAATCTAGACCAGTAATTGAGGTTAATAAATATAATGCACAGAGGACGGGTGGGGGGGAGGGGGGGTTGGAGGGAGAAATTAATTATCGGTAGTGAAATAGAGAATTATCATAACAGAGAATTTTTTTTTTTATATTTAGGTTGGTGGAAAATTTTGTAATGGCACCTTTTCTTACTACTTTTTACGATGACAAGCTACGATGATGTGAAAATGAGAAGGGACGTACATGAACAGCTGAGCTGAATTAAGTTTCTCAAAGAATTCACTCATGTGGCAAAAAAAGAGTGGATGATGTGTGGCATAAGCTTCTAATGTTGGGCATAAAATGCCGGGACAGTTTAAACACCCCCAAATGACCCCTTTGTGCAAATTAGACACCCCAAGCTATTTGCTGAGAGGCATGCTAAGTCCATGGAATATTGTATATTTTGCCACAAGTTTGTGGAATTTTTTTTTTTTTTTTTTTTTTTTTTTTTACACATAGTTGTCACTTAAATTATATATTACTCAAACATGCCATGGATATATGTAAAATTACACCCGAAAATATTCTGCTGCTTCTCCTGCCTATGGTGATACCACATGTGTGAGACTTTTTGGCAGTCTAGCCGCGTACAGGACAAACCAATCACCGCCTTCAGGCTTTCTAAGGGCGTAAATTTCTCGTTTCACTTCCTTACTACCTATCACAGTTTCGGAGGCCTTGAAATGTTAAGGTAGTCCAAAACCCTCCAAATGAACCCTTTTCGTAAAGTAGACACCCCAAGATATTTGCTGAGGGGCATGTTAAGTATTCTGCAGGTCTCGCTTTTTGTCACAAAGTTTTGAAAATTGAAAAAATTAAAAATACTTTTTCATTTTCTTTCTTAATTTTCCAAGAAATTGTGGCAACAAATGACATTTGCAAAAGACTCACCATGCCTATTAGCAAATACATTTTGTCTACTTTCTGAAAAGGGGCCATTTAGGGGGGGGTTGTGCTATCTTGGCATTTCAGGGCCTCCAAAACTGTGATAGGTAGTGAGGAAGCCCTTAGAAATTCTGAAGGTGGTGATTGGTTTTCAGGGTCCTATTTGAGGCTAGACTGCCAAAAAGTCTCACACGTGTGATATCCCTATACTCAGGAGAAGCAGCAGAATGTATTTTGGGTTGTAATGCCACATATGCCCATGGCATGTTTGGGCAATATATCATTTAGTGACAACATTGTGTCACTCGGTTTTTCCGAGCGTGTGTACACCAGTCCGTCGGACAAAAGTCCAAATTACAAACACGCATGCTCGGAAGGAAGGACGAGCCAGAAGCGGTCGGTCTTGTAAGCTAGCATTCGTAATGGAGAATTAACATTCATGACGCTACAAATTATGAAATCTCGAAATGCAGCACACATGCTCTTCTTCTTTAATGGGATAATAATGAAGCTGCTTTGCTGATGATACTGATGGAGTTCTGCAAAACGTATTTTAAATGGCTTTTATTTTCTAGTGATATCAAGAATAACATCATTATGCTTGTTTTTTGGGTAAGTTACCACAACACCATTATCCCGTAGTTTTTAAGATCAAAGATACAACTATGGTGTCCCTTGTCAATTTTACATTGTATTTTTTTAAATGTAACTGCCTACTCCCAAACTGTCATTTTGAAGTAAAACATAAAGCCAAGTATTATTCTCCACAATTTGTTTTATTGTGCGTTAAAAAAAGAAAACAAATAAAATTAGACATGCTATCTGCCAATAGAACTTTTCCAAAAAGTGCATTTTATGCATCCAAAAATATAGAAAATATACAAAATCAAATCATTATTCAACCAAAAAATAAAATAAAAGCCTCATGCATGTGTTCTGCTTCTTAATATAGGGGGTCAACAATGCCAAGAGTTGGTGAAAACAAGGATCCGACATCCGGAGATAATTCTGAAAATCATCCGGATTATTCTCCTGGAGCTCCAGCAGCAATAGCATATGACATAATTGGCCACAATTAATAAAGCAACCAATTTTTGGTACAAGAAATCCTCCTCCTGTTCCTGGACTGGACTTGGGTCAAAGCCATAACTCCAAGGCCAATAATAAATAACACGTCATCTCCACCCAAAAACTGAAACACTGCTATCTGCTTTTGCTTATGTCTATTTAATAATGCTGGTACGTGTTGATGAAACATCTCCACACAAAAACTGAAACACTGCTATCTGCTTTTGCTTATGTTTGTCTATTTAATAATGCTGGTATGTTATTTTTGCTTAACCGTCTGTAGACCTGTCCACATTACAATGCTTTATTATCTCCCTTGTCTTACCCAAAATTATGGCCCGCTAACTTTAGTGCCCTCTTGCTAGTCTGTTTCTGAAGTAAGAATTTTGCCCTGTTAACCAGCCAACCTTTATTACCTCCTGATTGATAATTGAAATGCACCCATCCCCATCCCTATGAGTATAAATATAATCATCTTTTGGGGGAAGAATTTGCAGGGGGCACATTTGCAACTGGGGCTCTTTCTAAAAGTGGGGCTATTTCTATAAGTGGGAGCACTTCTGACTCTGCACTTCAGCGAATGCACAAAGCAAATGAACACAAGAAAATACGTTGAAAAATACCACACAGACATCAGGTGACCTTGTTTACCCCGTCAGCTCTTTCTCCTTGTAATATGCACTCTCTACCACTCATTTTGACAGCTCTGTCCTCTATCCTGAACTATCTCTCCTTCACCCCCCTTCTCCCCTCTTCTCCCCCCCACAGTATATATATATATTACCCTCACTTCTGTCCTCTCCTTATTACTGCACCCACCAACTCCTGTTAATTCTAAATCCACACACACACAAAAATCTCTAGGACCCTGGGGCATGTCCCTTCATATAAATCCCACTCCCATATTACCTCCCTCACCCTCCTGCTTCTCCTAACCTCTGGAGATATATTCCCAAACCCCAGGCCTCCATCATTTAACTGTACCCCATGCACCCATCACCCTGCACCCTCTGGCAGCAGTCGCAATCAACACAATTTAGTTCCAATTTCTATTCTTCCCAAGACCCGACTCCCTTTCTCTTGTGCCCTTTGGAATTCCCGCTCTGTCTGTAACAAAGTCACCTCTCTCCATGACCTCTTTATCGATAGCACATTGAATCTACTTGCCAATACCGAAACCTGGCTTCATGAATCCAAAACTGCAACTTCTGCTGCCCTCTCTGGACTCACTCCCCCAGATCCAGTGGACATAAGGGAGGAGGTGTTGAAATCCTTCTAGCCCCACATAGCACCTTTCAGGTACTTCAACCACCTCCCTCTCTGTTACTCTCCTCTTTCAAAGCACACTGCATTCGTCTTTTCACTCCAGTTTCTCTGTGAGCTACAGGCCCCCTGGACCAGTATCAACCTTTCTTGATGACTTCTCTGCCTGGCTACCCTACTTTCTTTCTTCTGAAATCCCCACAATCATTATGGGTGACTTCAACATCCATATTAATACTAACACTCCTGCCACTTCCAAACTTCTCAGCCTAACCTCCTCCTTTGACCTGAAGCAGTGGACACATGCTCCTACTCACTCTGAAGGCAATACCCTTGACCTTGTTTTCTTTCCCCTTTGCACTCCACCTCCTCTCCCTCCAACCACCTAAAATTTACCCGTAGAAACCTACGTCATCTCAACCCTTCTTTTCTGTACTCTGCTACCGACAACCTCTACATCAAAATCTCACCCCCATCCTGCACCATAAGCGCATGTGGCATAAGACTAATGCCCTGTACACATGTTCAGACTTTCCGACAACAAAACCGTGGATTTTTTCGAACAATTATGAACATAGTGATGTACAAGTGTGGGGGAAGATGGTAGTTGCGCTGTGATGAAGGGGGGGGGAAGCTACAAAGATGACTACAGTGGCAAAGTGAACTAAAAAAGCAGAAACGGGCCAATGCATGAATGGATCCAACATGCTAAAAGAACATGGTGGGGATGCAGTGCAGTGCAACGTAGCTGATCAACATGACTATAATGTTGCAGGTAGACAAAGCCTAATATATAAAGGTAATTGTGAAACAGTGACTGCTTGAATATAGCAAAGCAAAAATGCATATACTAACACAAATAGGATGAATAATGACACAATGCAAAAAAAAAAAAACAATAATAATATATATGTGGGCTAGTGCCCCATTAACAAAAACGTGCCAAATCCTGGTGAACTACAAGTGACAAATCCCTAGGGCAAACATGAATATTGGTTCTATCATCCAGTCCAAAAAGTAAAAACTTGTGATGAGAGACACAAAACAATTCCAATCGTGAAGGGAAGGGGGATCTTCAGTGAGGACACCTCCGTGTTTGCAAGCCGCTTACCTTACAGCTGTAAGGTGTACAGCCTGTGTTGCAAATGACCCGCAGGTGTAGACGTTCCGTGTATAAGGTAGTGACAATGATGAACATGTCAATCGAAATATAAAAAATAAAAAGTATACAGCATGTAAAATAACTCTGCGACGACCACAGTGGAGGGGGGGCAAGACACACACAGGGGCAGGTTGCACTCACTTTCATGAAGTGAGTGCGGGCATCAATCCACGAGCGCCGAGCTCGTATACCTCCAGGGGTATCACCAATCTGGAATCTGTCCCCGTGCCTGGAATCTGGAATATGTCCCCGTGCCTCTCTCCTCAGTGTTCATCAGGTAGAGCAGTGATGTACAGTGTGAGGGGGAAAGAGACGCACATAGCGTGATCCCATATAAAAGGTATATTTATTTAATAAAACAAGTCCAATCAACTTACATTTAAAACAATGCTGCAGTGTGTAGTAACTACGAGCGCCGAGCTCGTCTCCTGTTGTTTGTCTGTGGCCTGAGCGCCAGATCCCGCCCCCCGCCTGTGTGAATTGGTAATGGGGTACAAATGTACCCCTACCATTTCACAAAAAAAGTGTCAAAAAGGTTAAAGAAACACAAGAGAGGGTTTTTGACAAGTCCTTTATTAATTTCTTCTTCTTTCCGCTTCTTCTTCCATCTTCTTTCTACTGGTCTTCCTTCGGTGTTCTTCTTCTTCCTCCATCTTCTTCTTCTCCCTCTTCTTCTTCTCCCTCTTCTTCTTCCTCCGCTCTTCTCTTCCCGTATCTTCCTCCGGCTTCTTCTCCGCTCCGTCCGCACGATCCGCCTCAGTGGGAGTCTTCCTCCGTGTGACGCTTCAGTTCTTCTGACACTTCTTATATAACGGAGGGGGCAGGGCCACCCAGTGACCCCGCCCTCCTCTGACGCACGGGGACTTCCCTGTGGCTTTCCCCTTGTTCTCAGAGGGGAGCGGGGTCACCCAGTTACGTAAGCAGGTGACCCCGCCCCCTCTGATAACACAGGGAAAGCCACAGGGAAGTAGTAGCTTTACAGTAGTTAGTAGTGATAATAGCGATAGTAGTTTTACATGACTTTTTTTCCTTTAGAAATGTCATTTTGCTGTCAGACTGTTCTAAACACGGGAAACATGTGCACCTTTACAGGCATACCATAGACACCCCCCAGGTAAGAAATTTAAAGGAATATTACACTTTTATTGTTTCACTTTAAGCATTATTAAAATCACTGCTCCCGAAAAAACAGCCATTTTTAAAACTTCTTTTTGCATTGATACATGTCCCCTGGGGCAGGACCCAAGTCCCCAAACACTTTTTATGACAATAACTTGCATATAAGCCTTAAAAATGAGCACTTTTGATTATGCATGCTCGTGTCCCATAGACTTTAACGGTGTTCGCGTGTTCAAACAAATTTTTTGCCTGTTCGCATGTTCTGGATGCGAACCGAACTGGGGCATGTTCGGCACATCCCTAATGGCCAGCAGACTTGGGAGAATGGTAAGTCTGGAGCACGGGAGAACGTAGGCTCTCTGAGACAAAGCAGTGATCACAAGGTTTCAAAGGAGGAGTATGGACCTGAGCAGCAAGAATTTTGTCACCCAAAGGAGAAGTGAGACTGGTGCAAACCGTAGCCAGAATACGATCAGGAGGAATCACAGGAACCGGAACCTACTCCAACTTGGAAGTGGAGGAAAATTGTTGTGACAAGGCGTCAGCCCTTACATTCTTAGTACCAGGTAAGAATGATACAATGTAATTGAAACTTGACAAGAAAAGAGCCCATCGTGCCCTTCTGGGAGAGAGGCATTTAGCCTCAGACAAGAATGTAAACCCATGGGTCGGGGCCACTGCAGGACTGATGAAAGTTTCTCTGGGTCCATCAAAAAACCAGCAGTGGAAATTACATATCCCAGGAATTTAACCTGTTCATGATGGAACCCGCACTTCTCCAACTTACAATAGAGATTGTTCTCTCTTAGTTTCTGAAGCACATGACAGACATCTGTGTGGTGGCTCTCCAGAGACTTGGAAAATATGAGGATATCATCGAGATAAACCACCACACATAACTACAACAAATCTCAGAGGACATTGTTAATAAATTCCTGGAAAACTACCAGGGCTTTACAAAGGCCAAAAGGCATTACGAGGTACTCATAATGGCCTGTTCTGGTATTAAACGCAGTTTTCCACTCGTCGCCCTCCTTAATCCTCATGAGATTGTATGCCCCTCTCAAATCAAGCTTCGTGAAAAACGTTGCTCTCTTGAGGCTGTCAAATAACTCCGTAATCAACGGAATTGGATAGGCATTCTTAATTGTGAAATGATTGAGACCCCTATAATCAATACAAGGTCTCAGTTCACCACTTGTCTTCTTCACAAAAAAGAAACCTGCACCAGCAGGGGATGAGGATTTGCGGATGAAACCTCGAGTAAGTGCGTCTGCAACATACTTCTCCATGGCCTTATCCTCCAAGACCAACAAAGGCTAAACCTTGACCTTTGTCAAAGACATCGCTAAAATCGCGGTACTCCTCTGGCAGGGAGGAGAGTGAAGAGGTGCACAGGACCTTGGCTACCTTCTGGAAGCACATCTTACTGCATTGTGGCGACCAGGAGAGAACCTCAGCATGGAGCCAATCAAAAGAGGGGTTGTGCCTCTGTAACCAAGGATAATCAATAATCAGTGGAAACTTAGGTGAGGAAAAAACTTGGAATTGGATTATCTCATGGTGAAGAGCCCCTACGGTCATGGACAATGGAACCGTCTCATGAGTCACATGTGTACGAGGCTTTATTGAGTTTTTTTTACCAAAGTTCCCCTATACGGGCTCTCAAAGGACGTGTGGTACAGCCTACATATTGGAGGCTGCATGAAATACAGGTGATCAGTAGGGATGAGCCGAACACCCCCCTGTTCGGTTCGCACCAGAACATGCGAACAGGAAAAAAGTTCGTTCGAACATGCGAACACCGTTAAAGTCTATGGGACACGAACATGAATAATCAAAAGTGCTAATTTTAAAGGCTTATATGAAAGTTATTGTCATAAAAAGTGTTTGGGGACCTGGGTCCTGCCCCAGGGGACATGGATCAATGCAAAAAAAAGTTTTAAAAACGGCCGTTTTTTCAGGAGCAGTGATTTTAATAATGCTTAAAGTCAAACAATAAAAGTGTAATATCCCTTTAAATTTCGTAACTGGGGGGTGTCTATAGTATGCCTGTAAAGGGGCGCATGTTTCCTGTGTTTAGAACAGTCTGACAGCAAAATGACATTTTGAAGGAAAAAACTCATTTAAAACTACCCGCGGCTATTGCATTGCCGACAATACACATAGAAGTTCATTGATAAAAACGGCATGGGAATTCCCCAAAGGGGAACCCCGAACCAAAATTAAAAAAAAAAAATGACGTGGGAGTCCTCCTAAATTCCATACCAGGCCCTTCAGGTCTGGTATGGATATTAAGGGGAACCCCGGCCAAAATTTAAAAAAAAAAATGACGTGGGGTTCCCCCTAAATTCCATACCAGACCCTTCAGGTCTGGTATGGATTTTAAGGGGAACCCCGCGCCAAAAAAAAAAAAAAAAACGGCGTGGGGTCCCCCCAAAAATCCATACCAGACCCTTATCCGAGCACGCAACCTGGCAGGCCGCAGGAAAAGAGGGGGGGACGAGAGTGCGGCCCCCCCTCCCTCCTGAACCGTACCAGGCCACATGCCCTCAACATTGGGAGGGTGCTTTGGGGTAGCCCCCCAAAACACCTTGTCCCCATGTTGATGAGGACAAGGGCCTCATCCCCACAACCCTGGCCGGTGGTTGTGGGGGTCTGCGGGCGGGGGGCTTATCGGAATCTGGAAGCCCCCTTTAACAAGGTGACCCCCAGATCCCGGCCCCCCCCCTGTGTGAAATGGTAAGGGGGTACATAAGTACCCCTACCATTTCACGAAGAAAGTGTCAAAAATGTTAAAAATGACAAGAGACAGTTTTTGACAATTCCTTTATTTAAATGCTTCTTCTTTCTTCTATCTTCCTTCATCTTCTGGTTCTTCTGGTTCTTCTGGCTCTTCTGGTTCTTCCTCCGGCGTTCTCGTCCAGCATCTCCTCCGCGGCGTCTTCTGTCTTCTTCTCCTCGGGCCGCTCCGCACCCATGGCATGGGGGGGAGGCTCCCGCTCTTCTCTTCTTCTTTTCTTCTCTTCTTCTCTTCTTCATTTTCTTCTCCGGGCCGCTCCGCAATCCATGCTGGCATGGAGGGAGGCTCCCGCTGTGTGACGGCGCTCCTCGTCTGACAGTTCTTAAATAACGGGGGGGCGGGGCCACCCGGTGACCCCGCCCCCCTCTGACGCACGGTGACTTGACGGGACTTCCCTGTGGCATTCCCCGTGACGTCACAGGGAAGTCCCGTCAAGTCACCGTGCGTCAGAGGGGGGCGGGGTCACCGGGTGGCCCCCCCCCGTTATTTAAGAACTGTCAGACGAGGAGCGCCGTCACACAGCGGGAGCCTTCCTCCATGCCAGCATGGATTGCGGAGCGGCCCGGAGAAGAAAAGAAGAAGAGAAGAAGAGAAGAAAAGAAGAAGAGAAGATCGGGAGCCTCCCCCCCATGCCATGGGTGCGGAGCGGCCCGAGGAGAAGAAGATAGAAGACGCCGCGGAGGAGATGCTGGACGAGAACGCCGGAGGAAGAACCAGAAGAGCCAGAAGAACCAGAAGAACCAGAAGATGAAGGAAGATAGAAGAAAGAAGAAGCATTTAAATAAAGGAATTGTCAAAAACTGTCTCTTGTCATTTTTAACATTTTTGACACTTTTTTCGTGAAATGGTAGGGGTACTTATGTACCCCCTTACCATTTCACACAGGGGGGGGCCAGGATCTGGGGGTCACCTTGTTAAAGGGGGCTTCCAGATTCCGATAAGCCCCCCGCCCGCAGACCCCCACAACCACCGGCCAGGGTTGTGGGGATGAGGCCCTTGTCCTCATCAACATGGGGACAAGGTGTTTTGGGGGGCTACCCCAAAGCACCCTCCCAATGTTGAGGGCATGTGGCCTGGTACGGTTCAGGAGGGAGGGGGGCCGCACTCTCGTCCCCCCCTCTTTTCCTGCGGCCTGCCAGGTTGCGTGCTCGGATAAGGGTCTGGTATGGATTTTTGGGGGGACCCCACGCCGTTTTGTTTTGTTTTTTTGGCGCGGGGTTCCCCTTAAAATCCATACCAGACCTGAAGGGTCTGGTATGGAATTTAGGGGGAACCCCACGTCATTTTTTTTTTTAATTTTGGCCGGGGTTCCCCTTAATATCCATACCAGACCTGAAGGGCCTGGTATGGAATTTAGGGGGACTCCCACGTCATTTTTTTTTTTAAATTTTGGTTCGGGGTTCCCCTGCCGTTTTTATCAATGAACTTCTATGTGTATTGTCGGCAATGCAATAGCCGCGGGTAGTTTTAAATGAGTTTTTTCCTTCAAAATGTCATTTTGCTGTCAGACTGTTCTAAACACAGGAAACATGTGCCCCTTTACAGGCACACTATAGACACCCCCCAGGTACGAAATTTAAAGGGATATTACACTTTTATTGATTGACTTTAAGCATTATTAAAATCACTGCTCCTGAAAAAACGGCCGTTTTTAAAACTTTTTTTTGCATTGATCCATGTCCCCTGGGGCAGGACCCAGGTCCCCAAACACTTTTTATGACAATAACTTGCATATTAGCCTTTAAAATTAGCACTTTTGATTTCTCCCATAGACTTTTAAAGGGTGTTCCGCGGCATTCGAATTTGCCGCGAACACCCCAAATTGTTCGCTGTTCGGTGAACTTGCGAACAGCCAATGTTCGAGTCGAACATGAGTTCGACTCGAACTCGAAGCTCACCCCTAGTGATCAGGTAAATTACATAGTTTGTGCCACAGTTGATGTATTGCTGTATAGTAAACTCTTCATCTGTAGCTATGGCAACAAATGTTTTACCCAGATCACACAAGTTACAGTACCTACAGGTTCTTATATTACAAGGGTAACTACCAGGATAGGAGAGCCAGGTGGGTTGGCATTGTTTAGATGAAAATAGACTAGGTGATAGTGTAGTCCCCAGTGTGGGTGCACGTCGGCTAGAAAAAAGGCAAGCAGGTTACCTTTTTTCTAGCCGCAGGGCAAGCAGGCTAGAAAAAAGCCAAGCAGGTTGCCTTTTTCTCACCTGTATTTCATGCAGCCTCCAATATGTAGGCTGGACCACACGTCCTTTGAGAGCCCGTATAGGGGAACACTACTGTGACACAAATAACCTAAATGCTAGAAATATTTCGAATGGAGCACATCACTTTAGGGAATGTCACCAGGGCGATCGCTCCTCTTTCCGCTTTAGAGGAATAGAACGGTTGTCTCACTCGCCCAGAGGAGGTGATAGGGAGAGAAGGCTACTGGGGAGAGAAGCATGGTGGATTTTTAGATTAAAAACTAGATAGCCTCGGGGGTTAAACCTGAGGTGGGATCTGCATTTGCACTTACATTAAGCATGACTCTCCCCAGAGCCTCCTCTCTCTTTCTCTCTTTCCCTCCTCTGGTGTCTTTTTTTTCACATACCTGGATTATTATTTTTATTTTTTACTTTTTCTATTTAATGTTTTTTGTATCTCATGGTGTGTTTTAATCATGTATATGTGCATGCATGAGTGTGTGCACACATGTACTTATTATCACTATAAGGTGTGTGAGAAATAGTGGCATACATATGGATCACCCAATATGCAGTATAGCTGATTCCCCTTTTTTTGGATAATTGCCTGTAGTCATTTAAGACAATTAATGGGGAGCCAGTGATCCTTAGAGCTACTATTTATTTCAAAGTTTCATGTCTGTAATGTGGTTATGACTAAGGCCTTATAGGCTGAAACACGTCAACTGTTCTCATTTGCGTTAGTTCACTGTGGCTTGTCAATAAATATTACACTTTTAAAGAGCAATCACCGGAGTGCGGATCATCTTTTCCTCATCTATTAGGACCCCCAGGTCTTTTTCCATCCTTGATACCACCAGAGGTTCTCCCCCCAGTGAGTAGATTGCATTCATATTTTTGCCACCCAAATGCATTATTTTACATTTTTCCACATTAAACCTCATTTGCCATGTAGTTGCCCACCCCATTAATTTATTCAGATCTACCTGCAAGGTTACACATCCTGCGGAGAAGTTATTGCCCTGCTTAGCTTAGTATCGTCCGCAAATACAGAGATTGAGTTTATCCCATCCTCCAGGTCATTTATGAACAAATTAAATAGCATTGGTCCCAGGAGAGAACCCTGGGGGACCCCACTTTCCACCCCGGACCATTCCGAGTACTCCCCATTTATCACTACCCTTTGAACTTACCCTTGTAGCCAGTTTTCAATCAATGTACTCACCCTATGGTCCATGCCAACGTACCTTCGTTGTACAGTTAACATTTATGGGGAACTGTGTCAAAGAGTTTCGCAAAATCCAGATACACCACATCTATGGGCCTCCCATTATCTAAATAGCAGCTCACCTCCTCATAGAAGGTAATAGATTGGTTTGGCAAGAACAATTCTTCATGAATCCATGCTGATTACTGCTAATGATACCGTTTCATTACTAAAATCTTGTATATAATCCCTTATCATCCCCTCCAAGAGCTTGCAAACTATTATAGAAAATAATTTAATGGCCGCACTCCAACAACGATTTCTTTATTGGTTAAAAACCATACAGCAAAAGATAAAATCCACAGCTGACATGTTTCACACCTTAACTACTGGTGCTTTCTCATAGCTGACAATAGACAGGAATTTATATGCAAATGCAATACAATTTTTACAGAGTAAACGAGGTGGGCTTAATTGAAGAATTGAATTTCTGGTGAAGTAGTGGATACTCACTACACATGGAAGCTCGGCTCTGCTTAGATCAATATCAGATCTGCGGAGGCTCACCTGATCTGAGGAGTCTCACATGATGTTGCCGCTTTGATGAGACTTTAAACGATAAAGCCCAAATCGCTACTACAATATGTATACATTTCATAGTTTTTACAATTGCTGATGACAAATCTATACATCTAAAAACATAGGTAGGAAGTAAAAAAATCAAAAAAGGCAAAAAAAAAAGTGAAAGCCAAATACATGTATTAACATATGTATACAGTTTCATTGTTGCTGGAGGAAGAACATGTTTTTAGGAACACCTTCAAAAATTGGCATCACCGCCAAAGAATTCAATATATGTATATGTCAATAAATGCAGTATTCCATATATATATAGAGAGAGAGAGAGAGAGAGAGAGAGAGAGAGAAAGAGAGAGAGAGAGAGCTTTGTTTAATGCATCGAATATATGTCAAAGAAAAATTTTTAAAACATTAGCAGCGCTAGTGCAAAAATAGCAAATATTTAAAAATATCAATGAAATTGCTTAAGAGTCCACTTAAACAAAGTATCAAATGGTGATCCACTCAGTGAAAGTCAATTAAGAAACGGCAGGTGAGTATAAACTAGACGATCGTGGAAGAAAATATTAGCAGCGATCCTAAGTCTCCATCACCACACCACTTGTGCCACAGCCCTGTAGGTAATCCACTTACCAGACCCTGCTGATTAACACGCTTATCAATCAAAGGGATCATCGCTGTTCACTGGACTCGTTTCATCTGTATTTTGCTCATTGCAAGCAATAGATAAAAAATTCTACATAGTGTAATCCAGTACAACAACTGTTTATTAATTTAAAATTATCTCACAAAAAAACACTCACAATGTTTGCATAACATAAGAGCATGTAACATCAATACTATGTCAGTCGTGCATTCCCCTCTAACCTCTCACCACTCCCGTGGTGCTCCCAGGAAGGACAGACGAGGATAAGCCGACTCTGTAGATAGCTGCGTAGCAATGCTCTGACGCGTTTCTGTCATCACTTTCATCAGAGGGCATAGGTACGCAGCGCAGCTCTGAACTCTAAATACACACTCTGTCAGAGGGTCACTCCTACGTGTGCTGCAGACTAATTGACACACGTCACCTGTCAATCTTAATCTGCATTAGACTTAGCAATTGTATATACTCTCTTGCATAATAACATTACAAATGCAAAATAAACTTTTTTTGCTATACACCACTTAAACTTATTTTTGTTTATAACATCAGGAGTATATTAACATATTACACGAGCAAATCAAATCATCTCAAATGCTCTGCAACTAGATTATGATCGCTCAATCTAGATTTCCCAGTGTATGGTGCCTATACTATAGAAACACTATAATCAACAAACTCAGGATGTCTGCATAATGGTATCAGGATAAATCTACCTTTACATCACCTAATGAGCACAACATTAGTTGTAGTAAAGGTAATAATACTATCCCCATCTTTTATCTGTCAAAAAACTTTTAAAATATTATCGTCAGGGTCTGACCTAAAAATTGGAAATTTATTCCAACGGTGATAAAATAAGTCACATATATGGCTTAACCTTCAATGTATAGTGTTTATAATAATTATCGTGCGACTTTATAAGAAGATACAGTTGCTACCTGATATCGATCGGTCATGCGACTAATAAAAACACCCACACATATAATTAATTAAAATCTAAAAACACTCTAATAATAGTCAGGCATTACAATAGTATCATTTTATATTCTAAGATATATTAAAATTGATACTAAATTTGAAAACTCTATTAAAAACAATAATAAAACAATTTAGATCTAACTTCACGTTTATACCCCTCAGACTTATGCCCTATACACGGTCGGATTTTCCGATAGAAAATGTGTGATAGGACCTTGTTGTCGGAAATTCCGACTGTGTGTGGGCTCCATCACACATTTTCCATCGGATTTTCCGACAGACAAAGTTTGAGAGCAGGATATAAAATTTTCCGACAACAAAATCCGTTGTCGGAAATTCCGATCGTGTGTACACAAATCCGACGGACAAAGTGCCACGCATGCTCAGAATAAATAAAGAGATGAAAGCTATTGGCCACTGCCCCATTTATAGTCCCGACGTACGTGTTTTACGTCACCGTGTTCAGATTTTCCGACTACTTTGTGTGACCGTGTGTATGCAAGACAAGTTTGAGCCAACATCCGTCGGAAAAAATCCTAGGATTTTGTTGTCGGACTGTCCGAACAAAGTCCGACCGTGTGTACGGGGCATTAGTGTGTCAGTTAAATATATCCATTTTGTCTCACATTTGGACAATTCTCTGACTTTATTACAACCCCGCCAATCTGGGTGCAATTTCTCTACACCCCAGAACTTTAGTCCTGAGGGGTCTCCTTTGTGTTTGATCTTAAAATGCATTGAGACACTGTGGTCCTTATACCCTATTTTGATGTTGTTGATGTGTTCGGACACCCGTTTACCTAAAATTCCTTTGGTTCGTCCGATATACATCAGATTCCACATGTGCGGTCATGCATGAAATAAAATCCTTAATTTTGAACACTTTTGAATTAGGTGTAGATTGAAATTCCGTTACCCCTCTCAGTCTGGTATGGACTTGCCTGCACGATATACACCTATCGCATGCAAAGAAACCCGGGTTATCCCAAAACATGGATGGCTTGGTCGGGGGATCCAAGATTTTTTTCACAATCTTGTCACCAAATGATTGTCCCTTTCTGTAAATAAAAATTGGATCTTCCGGAATTACTTTGGTTAAAATTTTATTGGTGGTCAATAATGGCCAGTATTTTTTGAAAATTGTTTCCACTTCTCTATACTGGGCATGGAACCCACTGATAAAACCCCATTCGTGTTTGGTATTGGTTTGTTTTGGCCTATCGATCAGACAATTATCTTGAGGTATATTGCGTATTTCGTCTTATCCAAAACATCCACTCTATACCCTTTCTCTCCAAAGTGTTTTTTTAGAATTTGCACTTGATCCAAATAGTCATTATCTTGTGTGCAGTTCCGCCGTACTCTTGTAAACTGCCCCTTAGGGATATTTTTAATCCATGTGGGATGGTGCCCACTATGTATTGATAAATAACTATTGCGATCGCTAGGTTTGAAAAAACATTTTGTAGTCACCTGTTGGTTATTTAACATCACCGTGACATCAAGATAGTTTATTGATTCATGACTCCATTTGCATTCCAGTTTAATATTGTTTGTATTATTATTAAGATCAATAATAAAAGATTCTAAAGAAGATTCCGCACCCACACATATAAAAAACAGATCATCAATAAATCTTTTATAAAAAAGTAACTCTTTTTTCTGTTGTCTGTATATAGATTTGTCTTCCCAGATACTCATAAATAGGTTAGCTAGCGATGGTGCAAACTTGGCGCCCATTGCTACACCTTTAATCTACGTATAATATTTACCAGCATACCAGAAATAGTTATGGCTTAAGCAATAGTTCAAAGTGATCCCTAAAAACTTCTTTTGTGCAAATGGTAGATCGTCTCTCTTACTTAAAGCCCAATTCAAGGCTAATAAGACATCATCGTGATTTATCACCGTGTATAATGATGTTACATCGGCCGTAACTAAAAACACATCTTTGGCATCTGGGATGTTCAGACCTTTCAGAGGCTGTAGGAATTGTCTTGTATCCTTCAAATATGCTCTTGTTTCCTCCACACTTTTTTGTAAAACAGCGTCCAGATACTGACTCACTCGGGCCGATACCGAATTAATACTATTCACTATCGGTCTGGCAGGTGGATTGTAAGGATCTTTATGAACCTTAGGTAATGTGTACAAAGTTGGTACATGACTAAAGCTTGGAACCAAATACTTTTTTCTTTTTTATTTAATATTCTCATATTATATCTATATTCCACCAAATTTATCAGATCTTTCCGATAGTCATTAGTAGGATCTTTGGTTAATTGCATGTAAGTGCTTTTATCGGATAACATATCCATCAGTTGAGAGTGATAATAGGATCTAAGATCACCACACCTCCACCCTTATCTGCGGGTCTTATAATAACATTTTTCCTTGTTTCAAGGGATTTGAGCCCATCTTCAATGTACTTTGGATTTATTTGCTTTTTTGGAACCAATTTTTCAACATCTTTTAAGACCATTTGTTTAATAACATCAACATGTTTATTTGAGGGTTGTGGTGGGTTAAATAATGACTTGTTTTTTAAACCGCTATCCACACCCAAAGTGATATGGTCTATTTTCTTAGCAGTGCCCACACTGGTGCCCAAAAAGTACCTTTTCATGTTAATTTTTCTTATGTACTTCTGAACATCAATGTAAACACTAAATTTGTTGATTTATTAGCCGCACATTTCAGTCTGGTATTTAATATATTTACTTCTTTGTTATTCAATTGTATTTGTACTAAATTATATATTCCCTCTAATCGGTTTCCCGTCTTCTTTTTTTGGACTCTAAGTCCCCCTTTAAAACCTCTGTGTCTGGTGTTCTTTTTGTTAGCGGTGGATTGGGTGGTTTTTACCCCCTTGCGGAGGGTTCCACCATCCTTGTTCTCTGGGATATAGTCTGTTCCCTGGAGGCTTGTTGCTCCCTCGATTCTCTCTCCGTCCTCTCTGTACGCCCCTCCCCCCTCGGCCTAAAAAAGGTTTGCTTTGTTTGGGGGTATCAACATTATGGTGATTTAATACTTCATATCTGTTGGAGGTTGGTATCGGATATGGACTCCAATGATTTCTATCCTCATATTGTCAGTATTGATTTGGTCACACATATCTCTGTGATATTTTTTAATTTTCTTTTTCTGTGTGTCCCTATCTATTTTCTCTAATTTTCATATAATATCTGCATTAACATTCAATGCTTGGAGTGTATCCTTAATAGGATCTAATTTTGTTTGTAAATCAGCTATTTTTGATTCAAATAGCTTCATTTTTTGTTTTTTCCTTTTTAATACAAGCTGTTGCAGTTTAAAGCCTACACTGTTGAAGAAATCTAGCCATTCGCTCATAGATCCTTCATCAATTAAGCCATCCTGTGGGGTTACCTCCCACCTGAGGCTTCTCATAATGATATTATCTTTTAAATATTGCTCAAAGATGCTTATATCCCACCAGGTACGTATTTGCTTTTCTAATGTGTACCCCAGTGTTAATAATAACTGACTATGATCCACATAATCTACCGGTGTTATATCAGTAGTAAATACAGAATCTAACTTGATTGACCGGTTACTAATAAATTGAACCACATCTGCATGGCTGCTGTCGGTAATAAAAACACAAATATCAAAGAATGTACACATTACCTAAGGTTCATAAAGATCCTTACAATCCACCTGTCAGACCGATAGTGAATAGTATTAATTTGTATCGGCCCGAGTGAGCCAGTATCTGGACACTTTTTTACAAAAAAGTGTGAAGTAAATAAGAGCATAATTGAAGAATGCAAGACAATTCCTACAGCTCCTGAAAGGTCTGAACATCCCAGATGCCAAAGATGTGTTCTTAGTTACGGCCAATGTAGCATCATTATACATGGTGATAAATCACGATGATGCCTTATTAGCCATGAAATAGGCTTTAAGTAAGAGAGACAATCTACCATTTGCACAAAAGAAGTTTTTAGGGATCGCTTTGGACTATTGCTTAAGCCATAACAATTTCTGGTATGCTGGTAAATATTAAATGCAGATTAAAGGTGTAGCAATGGGCGCCAAGTTTGTACCATCGCTAGCTAACCTATTTATGAGTGTCTGGGAAGACAAATCTGTATACAGACAACAGAAGAAAGAGTTACTTTTTTATAAAAGATTTATTGATGATCTGTTTTTTATATGGGTGGGTGCGGAATCTTCTTTAGAATCTTTTATTATTGATCTTAATAATAATACAAACAATATTAAACTGGAATGCAAATGGAGTCATGAAACAATAAACTATCTGGATGTCACGGTGATGTTAAATAACCAACAGGTGACTACAAAATGTTTTTTCAAACCTTGTGATCACAATAGTTATTTATCAATACATAGTGGGCACCATCCCACATGGCTTAAAAATATCCCTAAGGGGCAGTTTACAAGAGTACGGCGGAACTGCACACAAGATAATTGTTCTGTCCACCAGATGTTTTATATTGGTCAGGAAGCAAGTCATGTCTTTCGCAATCTATCGCCATTACTCCTTAGAGAACTTAAAAAGTAAGTTTTTATTATCTCATCTTGTACTGTATATCGTTGTTTATGCAATGTATGCTGTATTGTATGTGATATTATACTTATTGAGGTCTATTTCTGTTATTTTGTAGTTTCACCTGGCTTGTTCTAATAAAACTGAGATCAAAGAAATATGGTATCTACAGTTATTGGGATAAGAAGGTTTAGCTAGCTGTTCCAGAGACAGAACAGTGAAATTTTTAAGCTGACCTCTGAAGGGAAGATAAGCCGACTTCAGAAGTCTGTACAGCCCGGGGCTACGCAGTATCCATACAGTCAGAAGCCTTAAAGAAACAGGCCTGCGGCAGGCGAAGCAAGCAACCACGCTGCACAGAGACACGCTCTGTCAAGCAGCAACGACACTAGAACGGTCTCTATACAGCAAGACAGCTTCTTCCCCGCAGCCATGTCTCACAGTGGGACATCTTCTTACAAAACACGTTCACAAGCAAGCTCATCTAAGTCATCTGTCGCAAATGCAGTAGCTATCACCCGTTCAAAAGCCGAAGCAGCAAAAACCAGGGTCGCATTCACAGACCAAGAGCTGCAGATGAAAAAAGAAAAGGCCCGCCTTTATGCAGAAAAGGTCAGACAGGAACAAGAGAGAGAGAGGGAATGAGTACGCTTGGAGCAAGTGAGAGAGAAGGAAAGAGTATGCTTGGAGCAAGAAAGAGTACGCATGGAACAAGAGAGAGAGCAAGAAAGAGTACACATGGAACAAGAGAGAGAGAAGGAAAGAGTACACATGGAACAAGAGAGAGAGAAGGAAAGAGTACGCTTGGAGCAAGAGAGAGAGAAGGAAAGAGTACTCTTGGAGCAAGAAAGAGTATGCATGGAACAAGAGAGAGAGCAAGAAAGAGTACAGATGGAACAAGAGAGAGAGAAGGAAAGAATACGCCTGGAAGAAGAGCTAGCCCAGCAGGAAGCATCTCTGAAATTGCAGCAAGCTATCTTAGAAGCTAACATGGAGAAGCTGGCAGTAGAAAGAGACGCTGCTGCCGCCGTTGCAGGAGCAGAAGCTTTAGAAGCAGCTGTCTACGATGAGCCAAGAGTAGGCAGCAGCATACCGGGTCTAGAAGAGGACCAACAAGATTCTTCGCAGTGCACATCAGATTATGTCTACCAGCACTGGGACCCAAGTAGCATCCCACAACAAGAAATTAAATATGACGTCAGTGAGTCACATCAAATAAAGCAACAACAAGACGACCTGGGACCCCAGCGCTACAAGCAAGAAAAATCTGACAGAGTTCCAGACTTTCAAGTTCCAATCAAACCTTCTACTCCACAAGGTACCCAGACTTCATACAAGCATCAAACACCAGTCTTCACTCCAAAGGTGTATGCAACGAGCCGCTACGAACTGCCAACCTTATGTAAGTTTGAACTAGGGTTGTCCCGATACCACTTTTTTAGGACCGAGTACAAGTACCGATACTTTTTTTCAAGTACTCGCCGATACCGATTTTTTAATGTGACATGACAGTTTTTTTTTTTTGCTATTTTTTGGGGGGGGGGGGGGTGAATGTTGTATGTGTGTGGGTTTTTTTTTTTTTTACAATTTTTATTTTTTACAATAATAATTTTTTATTCTTTATTGTTTTTTTTTTTTTAATCAGCCCTTTTGGGGGGCTTTGGTGAGATATCAGGGAGACCAAGGATAGAGATTCCCCAGTCCCTTTCTCTGCAGCCTCAGCTGCACTGAGAATGAATGGAGAGAAGACAGCGGCTTCTCTCCCTTCATAAACTGACACATCATAATCACAGGAGATTACAATGTTTCAGTTATGTGAATGGACAGAGTCAGCTGACTCTATCCATACACAAAGGAAGGAGGAGGGGGATGGAGGAACTGAGGGGGAGAACGGAGGCGACAGATAAGGAGAGAGGAACGGAGGGGACAGATAAGGAGAGAGGAACGGAGGGGGAGAACGGAGGGGGACAGATAAGGAGAGAGGAACGGAGGGGGAGAACGGAGGGGACAGATAAGGAGAGAGGAACGGAGGGGACAGATAAGGAGAGAGGAACGGAGGGGACAGATAAGGAGAGAGGAACGGAGGGGGAGAACGGAGGGGGACAGATAAGGAGAGAGGAATGCAGGGGACAGCGGAGAGGCACAGAGGAACGGAGGGGGCACGGAGGAGGATGCAGTGACAGCCAGCTGTGAGCGATCACCGCTGTATGTCACTAAAGCTGGTGAAAGCCGCTGGGGGAGAATCTTGTAACTCCCCCACGCGCCGATCACAGCTGTCCTCTAGGTATCAGGGGAAGCATCAGGAGCATTTGCCCGAGTACAAGTACTCGGGCAAATGCTCGGTATCGGTGCCGATACCGATACTAGTATCAGTATCAGGACAACCCTAGTTTGAACCCAGCGCGCCTAAAGAAGAGACTTTTACCAGGTATGCCTTTACACTGCACCACAATACACCAGCAGCCTACCCCAATGGCAATCAGGCTACTGTAGACTTTGCCAAGTTCCTGGCCAAAAAAGAGTTGGTTACCCAAGGACTTGTCAAATTTAGTGATTACCCTCAACACTACAGGGCGTGGTGATCAGGAGTGTCATTCAAGGTCTAGATCTATCCTGTAGGGAACAGATAGAACTACTCGTAAAGTGGCTTGGCAATGATTCTGCTGAACATGCCAAAAGGATCAGAGACATTAATATAAACCACCCTGAGATAGGCCTTACAACAGTACACTGTTTAAAAGGATAGAAGACTTCCCAAAAATACCTAGTTGAGGTTACCAAAGACTCAGAGAATTCAGTGACCTGTGTATGGAGTTACAAGTTGCTAAAGCAGAAGGAGACTTACCTGGCCTTTCTTATCTTGACTCTGCTAGAGGTATTAACTCCTTAGCACAAAAACTTCCTTATGAGTTACATGAAAGATGGATCACTCATGGCTGTAACTACAAATGAAAACACAATGTGCCTTTTCCACCCTTTAGTGAGTTTGTGGACTTTGTAGACAGACAAGCAGGAATGAAAGATGACCCCAGCTTCATTTTTCCAGTGTCTTATACCACTTCTTCTGGTCCTAAACAACTCAGAGCTCCAGTAGCAGTGCACAAAACTAACATTTCTTCCCACAGATTTGCAGAGTCTCAGCCAGAGGATCAAGACAGCAACCCTACTAAGTTCTGCCCTCTACATAAGATGCCACATCCTCTTCTAGAATGCAGAGCCTTCAGGTCAAAGACCATCCAGGATCGCAAAGCTTTCCTCAAAGAGAACAACATCTGTTACAAGTGCTGTTCTTCGTCCACACACTTCGCCAAGGACTGTAAGGTCAGTGTCAAATGTACAGAATGTGACAGCACAGAGCACAACACAGCTCTACACCCAAAGCCTACTCCAAGAACTTTCCCACCTGTTCATAGGGACAAGGAGCAAGGCGGGGAGACCAAAGACTTTAGTACAGACGCCACAGCAATCACTTCACAGTGCACTGAAGTCTGCAAAGGAAGTACAGGAGGCAGGTCCTGCTCTAAAATCTGTCTTGTGAGAGTTTACCCAAAAGGACGCAGAGACAAAGCAGTCAAGCTCTATGTCATCTTGGATGATCAGAGTAACAAATCACTAGCTAGATCTATGTTTTTTGACATTCTAAACCTTAAAGGCCGCAGCAGTCCTTGCTCCCTTAAGACTTCTGCAGGTACAGTGGAAACGGCGGGGAGAAGAGCTGACAGCCTACAAATTAAATCTATGGATGGTAAGACATGCCAACCCTTATCGACCATAATAGAGTGCAATCAGATGCCAGACAACAGATCAGAGATTCCCACACCAGACGCAGCAGCTCACCAGACTCACTTGAATCACATAGCACATCTCATACCAGAATTAGATGATCAGGCTCAGATAATCTTACTCCTAGGGAGGGATATCTTGCAAGTCCACAAAGTAAGAAAACTGATCAACGGTCCTAAAAATGCCCCATATGCCCAAAAACTGCATCTCGGGTGGGTCATTATAGGTAATGTTTGCCTGGGAGGTGCACACAAACCGGCATCTGTTAATAACCTGCTCACTAGTACCCTCGAGAATGGTTGTCCTACTCTTTTCCAACCCTGTCAAAATCACATCCTCATAAAGGAAGCTACCACACAACAACCCTGTACCTCTTCCCTTCCTAAGTCCCCTCTGTGACAGCAATACCTATGATAACAACAAAAGCGACTTAGGAAGCACAGTGTTCAAGAGAACAAAGGAAGATAACCAGGTAGCAATGTCCATTGAGGATAGGCTCTTTCTAAAAGTTATGGAAAGGAGTATGGAGAAAGACGGGACTAATAGCTGGGTTGCACCTCTTCCCTTTAGGCCACGAAGAAGATGTTTACCTAACAGAGAACTAGCATATAAACATCTCACTTCCTTAAGACACAATCTTCAAAGGAAACCAGAGATGAAAGAACATTTCCTTTCCTTTATGGAGAAAATATTCCAGAATGGTCATCCTGAGATAGCCCCAAACCTCAAAGACTCAGAGAAATGTTGGTACTTACCCATATTCGGAGTCTATCACCCTAAGAAGCCAGGGCAGATTAGAGTGGTGTTTGATCCCAGCGCCAAACATGAGGGTGTCTCTCTAAATGATGTCCTTCTCTCTGGCCCTGACCTTAACAACAGACTATTAGGAGTACTTCTTCGCTTTGTAAGGATTCAGTCGCATTCATGGCAGACATACAGCAAATGTTCTATTTCTTTCTTGTTAAAGAAGAACACCGTAACTTTCTGAGGTTTCTCTGGTTCAGGGACAACAACCCCTCTGGAGACATCACAGAATACCACATGAGGGTGCACATATTTGGGAACAGTCCTTCCCCTGCAGTTGCTATATATGGCCTCAGACATTCTGCTAGAGTGGGAGATTCAGAGTATGGGTCAGATGTCAGACAGTTTGTGGACAAGGATTTCTATGTAGATGATTGCTTGAAATCACTACCCACCAATGAAGCCGCAATCAGTCTCCTCAAAAGAACCCAGGCAATGCTTGCGTGCTCCAACTTAAGACTCCACAAGATTGCTTCCAACAATAGAGAAGTTTTAGAAGCCTTTCCTGTCCAAGATCATTCTAACTAGTTAAAGGACTAAGATCTAGGCACAGACTCACTTCCCATGCAACACAGTCTTGGTTTGCTTTGGGACTTAAGCTCTGACACGTTTACTTTCCAAGCAAACACAGAAGAAAAACCCTTTACCCATAGAGGTGTCCTGTCTACCATAAACAGCCTGTATGATCCCTTAGGCTTTGCAGCACCTGTCACCATCCAGGTAAAGCACTACTGAGAGACTTAACCTGTGAGTCGCTAGACTGGGACCACCCTCTCCCCACCAACAAGAAGAATCTATGGCTAGAGTGGAAGGACTCACTAACAGCTCTATCCAACCTTAAAATTCCACAACCATATGCTCCTCTGTCATCTGCTGACGTTCAGATGCAAAGACTTTGTGTGTTTTCAGATGCTCCGGTTCAAGTAATTGCTGCTGTAGCTTACCTGAAAACCATAGACACTAAAGGACAATGCCACATAGGGTTCCTAATGGGGAAAGCAAAACTTGCACCACTTCCCGAACACACCATACCCAGGTTGGAACTTTGTGCTGCAGTAAAAGAACTTCAAATTCCTTCCAACTTGAGCATTCTCAGTGTAGAAAGATACTTGAGTAAGCAAAACTGCACGTAGATCTTCAACCCACCTCACTCTTCTCACATGGGAGGTGTTTGGGAGAGGATGATAGGCATAGCCCGCAGAATTCTTGACTCTATCTTCCTACAAGTAGAAACTGCAAGGCTTACTCACGAATGTTTAGTGATACTTATGGCAGAGGTTACAGCTATCATTAACGCCAGAGCTTTGACATCAATTTCAAGTGACTCTGAAGATCCAGTGGTCTTCACACCTGCTATGTTACTCACGCAAAAGACTAGTCTTGCCGGTGCTCCAGCTGGAGAGTTTTATGAGAAGGACCTTTACAAACGTCAATGTACACAAGTACAAACCCTTGCCAATACCTTCTGGAATCGGTGGAGAGAACAATATATATCTACTCTACAAGTAAGGAGAATGTGGCACACTGAAAAGCCTAATCTTAAACCTGGTGATGTTGTGCTCATGAAAGATTGCCAGGCACTAAGGAATATGTGGCATTT
Source organism: Aquarana catesbeiana (assembly GCF_042186555.1). Lineage (NCBI taxonomy): Eukaryota > Metazoa > Chordata > Amphibia > Anura > Ranidae > Aquarana > Aquarana catesbeiana. Next base: position 171,900,375 of record NC_133334.1, on the reverse strand, counting down.
AGGTTTGATCACCAAAGTACTACCAAGCAAGGATAATCGTGTCCGTAAGTTCGAGGTTAAGATCTTTCAACAGAATGAGGCTAAAGTATTCTTGAGACCAGTGACCAAACTTATTCTGTTGCTTTCTACGGAGGACTCTGTTAGTGACACCACTTGATGTCCACCAGATGTTTTATATTGGTTATTTGTACCTGTGTTGTTAAATGTACATGCAAAATGTGTAATTTACTTAAGACAATCATATGTGGTGTGCAGGCTCTACCTAGAGTTCCTTTTTGGTATTGCTGCAGTTCTGTTTAATTGTTTATTGTATGTGTAAATAAGGAAGTTCTCAGCAAGCAGGGAATTCTGGGTAGAATCTTGGCAGGAAGTGAACCATCCACCATTCTTTTTAACACATGAAGCAAGCAGGAAGCAAGTCATGTCTTTCGCAATCTATCGCCATCACTCTTTAGAGAACTTAAAAAGTAAGTTTTTATTATCTCATCTTGTACTGTATTTCATTGTTTATGCAATGTATGCTGCATTGTATGTGATTTTGTACTTATTGAGGTCTATTTTTGTTATTTTGTAGTTTTACCTGGCTTGTTCTAATAAAACTGAGATCAAAGAAATATGGTATCTACAGTTATTGGGATAAGAAGGTTTAGCTGGCTGTCCCAGAGACAGAACAATAATGACTATTTGGATCAAGTGCAAATTCTAAAAAAAAAAAAAACACTTTGTAGAGAAATGGTATAGAGTGGATGTTTTGGATAAAACGATAGAAGAAATACACAATATACCTCCAGATAATTGTCTGATCGATAGGCCAAAACAAACCAATACCAAACACGAATGGGGTTTTATCAGTGGGTTCCATGCCCAGTATAGAGAAGTGGAAACAATTTTCAAAAAATACTGGCCCTTATTGACCACCGATAAAATTTTAACCAAAGTAATTCCAGAAGATCCAATTTTTATTTACAGAAAGGGACAATCATTTGGTGACAAGATTGTGAAAAAAATTTTGGATCCCCCGACCAAGCCATCTATGTTTTGGGATAACCCGGGTTTCTTTGCATGCGGTAGGTGTATATCGTGCAGACAAGTCCATACCAGACTGAGAGGCGTAACGGAATTTCAATCTACAGCTAATTCAAAAGTGTTCAAAATTAAGGATTTTATTTCATGCATTGACCGCACATGTGGAATCTGATGTATATCGGACGCACCAAAGGAACTTTAGGTAAACGGGTGTCCGAACACATCAACAACATCAAAATAGGGTATAAGGACCACAGTGTCTCAATGCATTTTAAGATCAAACACAAAGGAGACCCCTCAGGACTAAAGTTCTGGGGTGTAGATAAATTGCACCCAGATTGGCGGGGTTGTAATAAAGTCAGAGAATTGTCCAAATGTAAGACGAAATGGATATATTTAACTGACACACTAAGTCCAAGGGGTATGAATGTGGAGTTAGATCTAAATTGTTTTACTAGCGATTTTTAATTGTTTGTTTTTTTAATAGAGTTTTCAATTTTAGTATCAATTTTAATATACCTTAAAATATAAAATTATACTATTGTAATGCCTGACTATTATTAGAATGTTTTTAGATTTTAATTAATTATATGTTTGGGTGTTTTTATCAGTCGCATGACCGATCGATATCAGGTAGCGACTGTATCTTCTTATAAAGTCGCACGGTAATTATTATAAACACTGTACATTGAAGGATAAGCCATATATGTGATTTATTTTATCACCATTGGAATAAATTTCCGATTTTTAGGTCAAACCCTTACGATAATATTTTTAAAGTTTTTTGACAGATAAAACATGGGGATAGTATTATTACCTTTACTACAACTAATGTTGTGCTCATTAGGTGATGTAAAGATAGATTTATCCTGATACCACTATGCAGACATCCTGAGTTTGTTGATTATAGTGTTTCTATAATATAGGCACCATACACTGAGCAATCTAGATTGAGCGATCATAATCTAGTTGCAGAGCATTTGAGATAACTTGATTTAAAGTAGCACGATAATTATAAACACTATACATTGAAGGTTAAGCCATATATGTGATTTATTTTATAACCGTTTAAATAAATTTCCGATTTTTAGGCTTACAATTACGAACGTGGGAACGTGGTGGCGTATAACACATACAACACATACGACGAGCCGATAAAAAGGAAGTTCAATAGCCAGTGCACCACCTTTTGGGCTCCTTCTGCTAATCTCGAGTTTATCTCGTGTTAGTAGAAGTTTGGTGAGAGACGATTCGCGCTTTTCAGCCTCGTGCTTTTCAGTTTGTTTCTGCTTTTCAGTTTGTGTTTGTCGGTTTGTATCTGTTCTTCAGTGCGTGTTGTCAGTTCGTTCCTGTCTTTCAGTGCATTCTATTTATAGTTCGCTTCTGATTTTCAGTGCGATCTTGTCTGCTCGTTTCTGATTTTCAGCTCATCCTTCTGAGGTCCTTTCTGATTTTCAGTGCGTTCTGTCAGTTCGTTTTCTAGCCATGTTGCGGTTACGTACTCGTCGTAGAGTTCGTGTTGTTGTTGGGCTTGGTGTTGGAGTTATTGCTTTGACCCAAGTCCAGTTCATGAACAGGGGGGAGGAGGAGTTCTTGGACCAAGAATTGGTTGCTTAATCGTGATCAATTCTCTTATTTGCCTTTGTTGCGGGAGCTCCAGGAGAATAATCCTAAACATTTCAGGAATTATCTCCGGATGACGGACCCCGTCTTTCACCGTCTGTTGGCTTTACTGTCCCCTTATATTATGAAGCAGGACACCTGCATGCGGCAAGCCATCACTCCTGGACAAAGGCTCGTCACCACCTTGCGGTACTTGGCAACGGCGAGAAGTCTCCAGGATATCAAGTTCACAAAAGGGATCTCCCCCCAAGCTCTGGGAATCATTATTCCAGAGACCCGTTCTGCCATCATTCAGGTCCTGCAGAAGGACTATATTAAGGTAAGTTTTATCCTTTAACATCACATTTTATGTATTTAATGTTTGCTAATGTATTTTATTGATTTCATCATTCCATAATTACCATTATTGTAATATGCTGTGAATGTTCTCTTTGTCCTCATGCATGCTGTAAGCATTTAATGCTCCTTTTTTGACCTTCATGCATATTTTCCCTCACTAACCTCCCCAGCATGCTATCCTGGGCCCATACACATCTAGTCTAATCACTTAACAATGTATTTTGTCAGCTCCATTGTAGTGCTTACCCTAAACACCCCCTAAAATGTGGCCAAAGGTTATTGTTGTCCTTAAATTCAGGCAGAGTGAAAGAGGCTTTTTTTGGGGGGCCAAAACTCATTTGGAACCCTCTCTCCCCCCAACCGCTAAGTCAACCGATACCAATACTCTATCTGCTGACTTTGCCAAACCCATACACACTATACCTACCTCTTTTGTGGTCAAATTTCTGGATGAATTCACCAAAGCATGTAGTGCAAGTGCCTGCCTGGATACTTTCAAATGGTGCTGTTTAAAGTTTTGTTCTCCTATTATCTTGATAGGTAATTGCAGAATGTCAAAATGTGCTTCAATTTGGACAGTGTGTATTCATATTTTTGGATTATGACACTTCTTACCTGTCCAGTGGGCTGCCAATAGTGTAAGTAAGGAGGGGCTGACCAAAGTAACACACATTATTTATGCATTCAGCTCTCAATGAAGTGGAGAGGGTTACCTGTCCAAAACATCTCCCCCCTCCACCATAAAATTTTTACAATGGGCCATCAAAGGGGGTGAGGAATCTGATAAGTGCACCTTATACCTTTGTCTTTAAATACTCATTTCAATAAATGTTATACTTATGTTGGGCAAGAATGTTTGTGTCTAATCTGCTTGCAATGTTATGTGCAAAAGTAGTATTTTTTTTTTCTTGTTTGACTCCACAGTTTCCTTCCAACCCATAGGAATGGCAGACTGTGACCTCCCAATTCGACCAGCAGTGGGACTTTCCCAACTGCGGTGATGCAATAGATGGGAAGCACATCTGGATTGTCCCACCTCCCAACCCGGGGTCATACTACTTTAATTACAAGGGGTACAGTAGTATTGTGATGTTGGCGGTGGTGACAGCGAATTATGAGATCTTATATCTGGACATAGGGAAGAATGGCCATATGTCAGATGAAGGAGTGAGTGCACAGACGGAATTTTACAGGCATCTCCAGAATGGCACCTTGGGGTTGCCACCCACAGCAGATAATGTGGCGGGCCTCCAGTTTGTTTTTGAGGCAGATGAGGTCTTTGCGCTGGGGTACCATCTGATGAGGCCGTTCCCCATGAGGACCCTGACCCCGGAGCAGAGGGTTTTTAATTACAGGCTGGCCCGTGCCAGAAGAGTGGTCGAGAATGCCTTTGGCATTATGGCCAGCCGGTTCCGGCTTTTCCAAATGGCCATAAACATGGCCGAATACAAACTCAACCACATCATTATGAGCTGCTGCATTCTTCATAATTTCCTACTGAAGAATGCAGTCAACTATCTGGCCTCAGTTGCGACTGAGGCCAACTTTTCACCAGGTCAAATGACGGCACTTGAAAGTGGCCGTCCTGGCTTGCCCCCCCAAAGCGCCCGCAAAGTACAGCAAAAGTATGTGGAGTACTTCGTGGGTAGGGGGGCAATTGATTTACCAGCAAATCTGGAAGCTCTTTAAAATTAAATTTGTTATTGCAAAACTAAATTTATATTTCATTTGATTTACTGCTTGTGTTTCTTATCTGTCTCCTAGGTTCTCCAATGGCCTTTTTATTTTTGGCCATTTTCTTCAATAGTGCAAACATAACTTATTTGATACATGAGGTGACAATCTCTTCTTCAGCTAACTATTATGTTGTGCTGTGGGTCTGCTACACACACACACAATGTTTTTGTTGTTAATGTATGTAATGCATTAATAATAAAAATAATCATCCTTTTCAACTCCATGAATTAATTGCTTGTAGTCCCTAAAATGGCTTGATTTTGGCAAATTTTACAGCATAGTGGGGGTTATTTGCTAAAGGCAAATCCACTTTGCACTACAAAGTGGATTTGCCTTTAGTAAATACCCCCCATTGTCACTGTAAGTACACCAACTTAAAAAAAAATGGTATGGTAGGAGAAGCCACACATTGTTGAGTATAAAACATTTTACTTCAAGCACATTCACATGTGCCGTATATAAGGGTTTCTTAACAAACTAACATCTTGGTGTATAACATGTATGTTTGACAGTATATAGCCTTTTTTGTGGCTAAACAGGCATGTTTAAAACCAGAACATACACACCTCCAACTCAGGAACTTACAAAGTTCAACTTTGGTAAAGTGAAGGCCATATGAGACATTAGTATGTCAAAACTGTGTTGATTTTGCATTCGTCAGGTGGGGTGATCTCACCCCTGTAAAAGTCAAATTTTGAAGATGCACACACATTTTTACTCAAAATTTTGATTTCCCTCATGATCCCATGCCTAAAATGTGTGTATTTTACCTACATCTATTTTTCGAAAGCCACAGAACACACAATCATGGGATATCAATGCACGCGTTTTGTGGGTACAACTCCTTCCTCCAAACTAAAGTAGGTGAGAGGAAGGGGTTGCACCCCCGAAACATGTCCATTGATCCCACATGATGGGAGCTAGCACATGTTGACACACTGGGCCTTAATACAGAAAGGACAATACACTTTGCCCTACAAGTGCACTTGCATTGCACTTGTAGGGCAAAGTGGTTTTGCTATTTTTAAATAAGCCACAGTGTGTCAGTACGTGTTAGCTCCCATCATGGGGGATCAATGGATGTGTTTCGGGGGTGCAACCCCTTCCTCTCACCTACTTTAGTTTGGAGGAAGGGGTTGCACCCACAAAACTCGTACATTGATATCCTATGATGGCAGATAGCACATGTTGACACACTGGGGATTATTTACTAAAGGAAACTCCACTTTGCATTGCAAGTGCACTTGAAAGCGCTCTGAAAGGGCACTTGGAAGTAAAGTCGCTGTAGATCTGAGGGGGACATGCAAGAAAAAAAAAAAACAGCATTTTAGCTTGCACATGATTGGATGATAAAATTTGCAGAGCTTCCACTCATTTCAGATCTACCTCTTAAATTTAGAGCGACTGCACTTCCAAATGGACTTTCAGTGCACTTTTAAGTGCACTTGCAGTGCAAAGTGGATTCGTCTTTCGTAAATAACCCTCATTGTGTGCATCTTTAAAATTTGGCTTTAAAATTACTTTAAAACTTTTGAAAAAAGTACAACAATAACGACAAAATGTGATTTTTTTTGGGTTTAGATTTTGCCTAAAACATCAATGATGTTGCTCAGTCTTTCTTGAACATCATTGATATTTTGCTTGACCTTTTCTAAATCCCGATTGCACACCATGATCTCACTGATGAGTACTTGTACACTTGCACTGTTGAAGTGAGTTTCTTCTTCCACAACATCCACATCACCTAAAAAAAAAAAAAAAAACACACCATGTATTATAAATATGCAGGCATCCATCTATTACCTGAAGCTGTGGTCTCAGACACTGACCTGTTGTTGACACCATTTCGACCACTTCCTGAACCTCTGCATCCACGTCCTCAGGTTCTGCATCCACATCCTCAGGTTTTGTGCTGAGTTCCCCTTCTTCAGGAGGTGTGAGGTTCCTGGTGTCCTCAGATGTCACGATTCTTTTCTCTCCTATGTGAATACAAAAAAGGTATACTTAGCAGACAGATATTTGAGGCTAGATATAGTAATATGAAACATTGCTTGGTGTCGTCCAATTGTTTGTTTTGGCAGAGTTCCAAGCTGAAGATATGATTTTTTCCCTTTAAAAAGCTGGAATACTTACCTGTTTTGTGCAAGTTTCACACATGGAGAGACCCCTAGTATCCACTGGAGCACCTGCGTGGAACACCCTAAAAAGATTGGTGTCACACACTAGTGCTCCTACGTCCAGATGTGTAAACAGCTGCTGAGTGTCCTTACACTGAATCAAGTTGTCATTTCATTATAGTTTCAAACACGTCTAGACAACAATGTAATACATTTATTTTAATCAAAATAGGCATGAACAAATGTAGTTAACCTGCATCTGCCAAGAACGCTGTATTAGTGGTCAAACGAACGATGTTTAAAACAAACGATTACTGTGCCCACGAACCTCAAACTTGGCATTTTAAACTGTACAACAGTAAATAAAAGCACATGTACCAGCACGAAAATAATAATAATAATAGGAACACATGACAAATACTTACTTTTTTGCAGCACTTTCCTGATCCTTCTATACTGATCCTTCTCTCTCAATTTCAGGTCTGAACAGCGCTTCCTCAATTGCTCCTTGGATCGTCGTACCCCAAAAGTCCTGTGCAGACTTCTCACAAATTTAGTCATGATCCTGGCCTTTCTCACATTTGGGTTTCTTTACGGTCCATGATTCCCATCATAGTCTGTCCCCTTCAAGATGTCCACCATCTTTTCAAAGGACATATTTGAGGCCTTATATCTCCTCCTGGATCTGGAACTGCCTTGCTCCGGGCTTTCCTCGTCGTTGCTGCTCTCTGCAGGCACCTGCTGTATCTCCGCCATGTGCTGTCCCTCTGCCCCGAAAGAGAAGAGGCGGAGAATACACTAGAAAGAAGGACAGGGGCAGAGTTTCAAGCATGTGCAGTGTATATAAAGCAGAACACGCGGGAGACGTACGTACGATCTGTGAGTGGAGGATGGAGGATCGGTAGCGCTGATCGTTCAAACGAAGGTACAATTGTAACTTGGGTCATCAGTGGTTAGTGGCCTATACTGCTTATAGATTGAGGACTAGATTGGGACAAGATTAGGAGAGTTTAGCCTGACATTAGGGTTTGTCTTGTGTTGTGTCTTGCAGATAAAATGGTGGATAAATTCACATCCCCTGACTTCCTGCCCAACTTCATAGATAAATACAGGGAGCTGCCATGTCACTGGCAAGTCCAATGCAGGGACTATTCGAAGAAGCAAAAGAGGAAGGCAGCGCTTGATAAACTGTTGGAATTATGAAACTTGTGTATCCCATGGCAGACAGCAACTATCTGAAGGCCAAAATTGGTAGCCTGAGGAGCACATATAATAGGGAGCGCAAGAAGGACCAGGATTCCATGATATCCAGAGCAGCAGCAGATGACGTATATGTCCCCAGGATGTGGTACTACAACAGCCTGCGTTTTTTGTCCGACCAGACGGAACCCAGGCCATCGCTATCAACACTTCCTTCAACACTTCTTTCGAAATCAACTGAGGCTCCTGAAGTCCAACCTGGGCCTTCCACCCAGGAAGAAGATATGGAGGAGCCCAGCTTGACCCAGGTATAGCATTGTTGAACATATTTCTTGTCAAAAATTGAATGATGTTAACTAGATGTTATTGTTCACAAATTTCAGATTTAACAAAGTGGTTTACATATCAATAGACAGTAGTAGCCAAAAATGATTGGGACAAGAATGAAAAATGCTGGGGTCAGAATGATAGTCTTTTCTATTTGTTAACATTCAATTTGCAACAGTCATGAGCTCAAAATTGTGTGTGATTGATGACCAAAAACCTAAAACTATGTACCATTTTCATACACAGGAAAGTCTCAGCCAGGAGGAGGCCGTGGAAAGCAGCCTGACAGAATCCCAGGTTCCTCCCCTTCGCCCTCCAACCAAAAGGACCTGGAAGGCAAGGAATCTTGAGGAGCCCGCGGCTGCTTTTCTTAAAACAGGCTAATGCGGGACTTAATACGACCCCTGGTGGCCACGAGGCATTTGGATGTGTCACTGCAAGCAAACTAGAACACATGGAGGAGGGCCAACGCACGATCTGTGAAGAACTTATTCTGAAGGCCCTAAACAAGGGGACTTTTAGAATATCAGAATTTATGAATGGTTGAGTTCTTATGATAATTGAATCATATATATAAATATATATATGTCTTCTGTGTATGGAAAAGGTGAATTTATATATGTTTTTATACTCATGAAAGTTTATGCTGGTATAGGCTTAGTATGCATTTCTTGGGAGAGATTCATCTCACATATGGATACAATTTAGTGTAGACCATTTCACCTCCCCCATCGTAAGAGATAAAGTTACAATCTTTTCCAAAGACACAAAGTTCCAATATGTTAAGAATATAAGCTGTTTCTTTACATTACTATATTTCTTGATTAGGATATTAATAAGAACACTGCATTTTAAATATATGTATACTAATATGTAGGATTTTATATGTTTAAAGGAAATGTATATATTGTAAGTTAAATGATCCTTAAATGATAGCTATTTTCACATAGTTCATAGCCCCACCCTTAGGAATGTTGGAGTAATTCGAATTTCCTGTTTTTTTAAGCTTTTTGGCTCTTTGGAAAAGGTGGGGGTTAATTGAAGGAGTACAGACAGGCTGTGGGGAGAGGGACACATGCACTGCAGCTCTCCATGAAGACACTCACACAGACACACATCTCAAGACATACACACAGACATATCTGATTTAAACTCCATTTTAAGAATAATCTATTTTTGTATTCTATATTTTGACATTGTTTTTGTAACATTTTGCTAATTGATCATTAAATCAATTTTGGAGTTTTTACACGAGAACAGATTTTTCTTGGAACTTTTCTCATCAATATGAATTATTGAAATATTGTTATTAATACAGTAACAACTCGAATTTCTACAGGGACGAGGGACAAACTCACAACTCAAACCCACCTGTGTGAGTTGGACCATACTCCTCCACCACCTCCAGCAATACCACCAACACCACAGCCACCCAACCCATCACAGCAGCATGGAAGGAAGTGTTGAGAGTGATGGCCTGGGTTTGGTGTGGACTGGCAAAAAACACAGGCTGTTGTAAGACCACAGCCTCGGGACATATATGTCATCTGCTGCTGTTCCCAATCTCTCAGAGTCCTGGACCATATTGTGCTCCCTATTAAATGGACTCCTCAGGTTACCAATTTGGCCTGTCAAATAATTGATGTCTGCCCTGGGGTACAAATGCTTCACCAATTCCATCTGTTTCTCCAGTGTTGCCTTCCTCTTTATTTCGATCCCACCTTGTGCTCCCTTTTAAATTTCACATTTTTGTTTGGACAAATACTTGACTATGTGTTTTACTTGAAAAAGGACAGTTTGTTTGTGAGTAGGCAGGTACATTTCAAAAATACAATGTCAAATTAACAAGGGACACCAACATAGTGTTATCCTTGAGGTTAAAAAACACAAGATAATAATGGTGTTGTGGTCATTTGATACACAAAACGAAAATTAAAAAAAAAAGTATTCTGGAGATAACGAGAGAAAAAAAAAAGTATTCTGGAGATCACAAGAAAAAAAATGATGGAGATCACTAAAAAAAAACAAAACATAAAAAAAAAGTATTCTGGAGATCACGAGAAAAAAAAAAAACAAATATTATTCAGGAGATCACTAGAAATAATAAAAAATACGTTTGTCAGAACTCTGTGAATATCAGCAGCAAAGCAACTTCATTATTACAGCATTATAAAGAAGAAGAGAATGTGCTGCATTGAGAGATTTCATAATCTGCCACGTGACGAATGTGATATCTCCATTACGAACACTAGTTTTACAAGACCGATCGCTTCCGGCTCGTATTTGATTCCGAGCTGAACTTTTGTGCGATGGACTTGTGCACACATGATCGGAAAGGCCGACAACAAAGTTTTGTTGCCAGAAAATTTGAGAACGGAAATTCCGACAACAAATGTTCAATGGAGCATACACACGGTTGGACTTTCAGCCAACAAACTCACATTCAACATTTCCCGTCGGAAAATCTGACCGTGTGTATGCGGCATAATAATTCTCACATAAGGCTACTTTTCTATTCATCTTTTCTAGATTTCAATATATTAATTCAAATGCTTGCATGAAAAAAACCACGTATGTATGTGTCCATGAGAACGTGAAATGACGGTGAAAAATGGGAAGAGTACTGTAACGGATGCTAAGAAAAATGCAGGCTTAATGAAAAGACAATAGATATCAGTAGAGAAAACAGTGTGTATGACAAGGATTCTATATGGATACAGGGCCGCCATCAGGGGGGTACAGCCGTTTCAACTGTAAGGGGCACCGGGGCCGAGGGGCCCACCCAGGCCAGAAGAAGGCAGGACGGGTGAAAGGGATCCATGCTGTGCAGTACACAAATGATCTCACAGCTTCTGCTGTTCTTGTGTCATTGACTCAGAAATCAAGCTCTTTACTGCCACCTCTGGCTACTATGTGCATGTGCACCCCTCGTTTGACAGTGATCTGCCTGTACTATGCTTCTAAGCAACATGTCAGCTTTGTAAAAACAAGCTGGGACCAGGTAGGAAGCTACAAGTAGGGGCTGTGAAGGAAAGGAAGGGAGGCTGTTTGTGTACAGGGAGGGGCCAGAGGCTTGTGTGTGTACAGATTTGTGTATGTGGGGCTGCCATATATACAGGTGTGGGGGGGGGGGCAACGACCTATATACAGGTGTGTGTGTGGGGGGTGCTGACATATATACAGGTGTGGTGAGGGGGCTGACATATATACAGGTGTGTGTGGGGGGGCTGACATATATACAAGTGTGTGTGGGGGGGTGCTGACATATATACAGGTGTGTGTGAGGGGGCTGACATATATACAGGTGTGTGTGAGGGGGCTGCCATATTTACAGGTGTGTGTGTGGGGGGGGGGGTGCTGACATATATACAGGTGTGTGTGGGGGGCTGACATATATACAGGTGTGTGTGGGGGGGTGCTGACATATATACAGGTGTGTGTGAGGGGGCTGACATATATACAGGTGTGTGTGAGGGGGCTGCCATATTTACAGGTGTGTGTGTGGGGGGGAGCTGACATATATACAGGTGTGTGTGGGGGGCTGACATATATACAGGTTTGTGTGGGGGGGTGCTGACATATATACAGGTGTGTGTGAGGGGGCTGACATATATACAGGTGTGTGAGGGGGCTGCCATATTTACAGGTGTCTGTGTGGGGGGAGCTGACATATATACAGGTGTGTGTGGGGGGGCTGACATATACAGGTGTGTGTAGGGGGCTGACATATATACAGGTGTGTGTGGGGGGCTAACATATATACAGGTGTGTGGGGGGGGCTGACATATATACAGGTGTGTGTGGGGGGGCTGACATATATACAGGTGTGTGTGGGGGAGGGTGACATATATGAAGGTGTGTGTGGGGGGCACCAACACATATACAGGTGTGTGGGGGGGGCACCAACATATATACAGGTGTGTGTGGGTGGCTGACATATATACAGGTGTGTGTGTGGGGGGGCTGAAATATATACAGGTGTATGTAGGGGTCCGACATATATACAGGTGTGTATGAGGGGGGCACTGACATATATACAGGTGTGTGTGGGGGGGGCTGACATATATACAGATGTGTGTGGGGGGGCTGACACATATACAGGTGTGGGTGAGGGGGGCTGACATATTTACAGGTGTGTGTGAGGGGGTGCTGACATATATACAGGTGTGTGTGGAGGACTGACATATATACAGATGTGTGTGGGGGGGCTGACATATATACAGGTGTGTGTGTGGGGGGGGCTGACATATATACAAGTACAAGTCGAGGATCTTTTGCCAGAACCTCCGCACAGGGGGGCACTCCCACCAAATGTGGAGCAAGGTTCCCTTTGATGACAAACAACGCCAGCAGGTATCCGGGAGCGCCGGGTTTATCAAGCGTAATGTCGAGGGGCATATATACCGGGTCAGTAATTTGAATCCCTTTTCTTGGGATTTGGAGGCTAAGGATATTTTATGAGTCAGAATGAAGCACTTTTGCCAAACTACAGGTGAAATGGGGTGACACAAATCTTCCCTCCAGGCCTGTGTGTATGGGGGGAGGTCAGGATTATAGACCATATGTATGAGAGAGTATATTTGAGAGACCACATGTGTAGGAGGGTCAATCTGGAGCAACATGTTCTCCAAGTCTGTTGTGTCAGTAAGTACATCAGGTAAGGATGGGAAGGTTCGAATAAAAGATTGCACCTGTTGCCTCTGCAGCCAGTGCGTCGAAGCATGGGAAGGTGGGCCGGAGGGAACGTCTTGAATCAGAGAAGAATCTGAACGCAGGACTTGGGCAAGTCGTCTGTGGTCCTTCTTGCACCAAGGGCCAAAACTCTCTACTTGTAGGGCCGGTGGAAAAGCCAGAGTTCCAAACAGTGGAGTCATGGGTCCTTTCAGAGGAGATAGGGTCTTGGAGGAATTAATTCGGGTCCAAATTTGTATAGTTTGTTGGGTGAGGTCATTCAGGGGTAGTCCCCCTTTTAGGAATTCAGTAGGTGTCCACGGTAGTGCGCGGAGATCTATTGAATTGAGATGGCTCTCTATTTGTACCCATAATTTGGTGGAGGAATGATGGAACCAGTTAAGTATACGTGTTAGTACTGCTGCTCTATAGTATATAGAGGCATCTGGAGCTCCAGCTCCACCACGAATCTTGGGGAGCGATAGCGTCTCATAGCGTATCCGAGGACGAGGCCCCCCCTCAGATAAAGGAGGAGAACAGTTGGCGGAGTTTCTTAAAGAACCAGGAGGGTATCGAAATGGGAATTGTCTGGAACAAATAAAGAAATCGAGGGAGGACATCCATTTTTAGAGCATTCACCCTGCCTAGCCACGATAGGCGTTTTTTCGTGTAGTTTGATAAATCAGTCTTGGTTCTAAGCAGAAGGGGAGCATAGTTCAGAGAGAACAATTGGGACCTTTCAGTGGGTATTTGGATTCCGAGGTAATGGATGGAAGTGGAACCTGTTTTAAAGGGAAACTTAATGGAGACTTGGCGGAGGGCCTCCTGGGATAAAGAAATGTTCAGGATTTCTGACTTAGTATGATTCACTTTGAAATTGCTCAGCTTCCCAAACCTTGTGAATTCCTGCATAATATGTGTTAAAGATAGATGGGGTTGGGTTACAAATATTAGTAGGTCATCCGCAAAGAGAGCCAGTTTGGAAGGAATAGGGCCTATCGATACACCCGAGATGTTAGGGTTATTGCGCAAGGCAATTGCCAGGTGTTCCATAACAAAGACATAGAGAAGGGGAGATAAAGGACAGCCTTGTCGTGTCCCGTTATGGATGGAAAATGTAGGTGATAATGAGCCATTAACCCGTATTCTAGCAGAAGGAGAGGAGTAAAGGGACATAATTCGGGATAGCATTTTGGGGCCCAGACCTATCTGTTTCAAAGACATCTGAAGGAATTGCCAGTCGACCCGGTCAAATGCCTTTTCCGCATCGACCGTCAAAAGGCATAGAGGGACATTATGGGTGCGTGCATAGTTGGTAAGAAGCAGAGTTTTCAGGGTGTTATCCCTTGCCTCGCGACCACTTACAAAACCCACCTGGTCCAGGTGTATGAGGCGGGGGAGAAGCGGCTTCAATCTAGTGGCTAAAATTTTGGCATATATTTTCAAGTCCACTCTAATTAACGATATGGGCCTATAATTAGCGCACAAAGTAGGGTCCTTATCCGGTTTGGGGATAATGGTAATGTGGGCTTCAAGCGTTTGTGGAGGAAACGCCAAGCCTTCCGATATGGAGTTGAATACCCTAGCCAAGAAGGGGGTCAATAGGGGAGCAAATGTCTTGTAAAATTTAGGGGTGAAGCCGTCGGGTCCCGGGCTTTTATTGGACGGGGTGGCCACTATCGCCCCCAAGACCTCATCCGCTGTAATTACCTGTTCTAGTTCTTCTACAGTATCGCCGTCCAATGTAGGGAGCTCCGTCTCCTCAATATAAGACTGTCTATCGGTGTCAGGTGTAAGGGTGGGGCTAGAAGAGACGCCGGGCGAAAGATTGTATAATGTTTGGTAGAAATCTCAGAATGTTTGTGATATCTTGGAGGGCTCACTGAGCATTTCTCCAGAGGGGGCCTGAATCTGGGGTATAAATGTGGAAGACGTGTTTGGGTGAAGGGTGCGAGCTAACGGTCTACCGCATTTATCTTGGAATCGGTACTGATGTAATGCAAGTCTGTCCGCATAGGTACGAGCTGAAGCCTCATATAAGTTTTTAAGTTGGGATCGAGCCGTTGAGACCTCTGTAAGAGTCCCCACCGTTGGAGCTTGTTTATGTTGGGTCCCAAGGTCTTGAAGCTTTTGCATTGCTGAGGTTATTGCGGCTGAGCGAACCTTTTTCAAGCGGGTCCCCATCTGAATAAAGATTCCTCGCAGGACAGCTTTAAGTGCCTCCCATTGTATGGGTAGCGATGTAGTGTCCAATGCTTGATCTAGTAAAAAATTAGAAATGGTTTCTGAGACCTTTTCGGAACAGTCAGAGTTTGTGAGAATGGAATCATTCAGCCTCCACGTCCACTCCCGCACCGGTGTGGAGGGAATCATTAGTGTCCGATATATAGGCGAGTGGTCAGACCAAACCATTTAGTCTATCTCGCATTCAGGTGACCAATCCAAACAGCTGTGGTCAAGAAGAAAATAGTCTATACGACTATAAGAGTGATGGACCTGTGAGAAGTGGGTATAGTTGCGATTTTTGGGGAACAGAACCCGCCAAATGTCGACAAGACGTAAATCGTATATAGCCCGTTTAAATGCCCTTAACTTAGTAAAGGAGATGGATGAGCGAGAGGTTGATGAGTCTAAGATTTGATCCAGGGGGGCGTTAAAATCCCCGCCTATGATTATTTTACCCTCTGCAAATTCCGACAAGATCCTCATGTACCGCAGAGCAGACGATATTTGATTAGTATTTGGTAGGTAAAGGTTGGAAATAGTGAATTTCGTGCCCCATAAGGAGAACTTTACGAACACATACCTTCCCTGGGGGTCCGAGAGCTGGTCTATCAGGTCAATCGGAAGCGTTTTGTGGAAGGCAACAGAAACGCCTTTGGTTTTCTGAGATGGGTTTGTACTGTGAAACCATCTGTTAAAATACCTGTTGGAGCAGGAAGGGGTGGAGTTCGTGTGGAAATGAGTTTCCTGTAACAGTAATACATTGACCTGTTGTTTATGCATTTGGTAGAGGATTTGCCCTCTCTTGGATGCTATATTGAGGCCATTTACATTGTAGGAGCAAAATTTCAGGCGAGGATGAGATAGTACTGTGTGGGCCATAGTGGAATGAGTCAGCTTAGAGACAGCAGAGGGAGAAAGAGGGATGGGGAGGAATTATATGGTGGCAAAAATATACCAGGACAGAACTAGGTAGGGGGGATATCTAAATAAGGAGCCTAACAAATCTAAGGGGTCCACGAAAACGGGACACCACGTGAAAAATCACGTACAAAGGCACTGTTCGTGCCCGGCCTATTGAGGGTGGGAGGTCGAAGTGGAGAGTCCGAGCAGTGAGCCCAGTAGCATGACAGGCATATGTAGCTTATTTGAGGCACATCAGTGTAACAAAACATTTAAACAGCAGAACACACATCAGATCGTCTGTGAAGGAGGGTGGCGGTCCGCGTGAGCAAATGACTCCGCACAAGCCCACCCTCCCTCCCTCACAGAGGAGACATCAATCCGTAAAATAATATCATGGGAAGGGGGAAGTAAACATTTTCAACACATGCCATCCATAGACCCCAACAGGGGCCCCGGAAACAAATCTGTGTAATAATACTGAAGTCAGTAACAATGTGTAATAACATTTTAAGGTGAGACTAAGCGGTGTATGAGAAACCGTATATGGAGAGATAGAGGTGTCCATGTGGATAATGATAAGAGACCGTGGACCCATCCAGTCCATCTATCGGCCCCTCCACCTGTATCCAGGTGGAACATCTCCACTAAATACCTAAGTATAAGGCCAGTGTGGTAAAATATGTTAGAAGCTCAATAATAGCATAACCAAATCAAACATCAGAAATTTGCAGTCCTTTAGCCTCTGCCGAACCCCAGCTAGGTACAATACACTATCAAAGGGCAGGGAGAAGGCCTGCCAATGTATTGCTCCCTCTATCCTGAGAGATTGGGGTACGGAGCAGGTCATCTTGTTTGCTAGCGTAACATATCTTGCTGAAATCAGGTGGAACAAAGGAGGAAAAATGTAAAAAGGGAAAAACAAAAAACAAAAAAAAACCCCAAAAAATTCTGCAAAGGAGTAGTGGGGATTCCAAACCTCGACCTGATCAGGGGACAAGAGATGAGCAGCGCACTGGGAGGGTGCTAGTCATGTGGGGAATGTTGAAATGGCTTCATGTAACGTCTTAGAGGTACCTCAAGCTTCTGGGGAGGTAGGCCGACACATTCTGGGGCCTGTAGAATGTGATCTGGACCTCGGTTGCCTGCGTCGTTGTGGGAGAGGGTCCCGTATTTGCACCCTAGTGCGGTCATCCGGCGGGTCCAGCCAGTTCGGTACCTCAATTGGGTCTTGTTCCAGAAAGCTGAAAAAGGCTGGGAGTTGATCCGGGTCGGAGAGGATAAATTTGTACTCAGCTCTGGTCACCTTAATACTGAAGGGGTGTCCCCACGTATAAGTTGCTCCAGCTTGACGTATCAGATCTAGTAGTGGGCGGACCATTCGCCGCATGTGGAGAGTGTTGCGAGAGAGGTCTGGGTATAAGTGGATAGCAGAACCATCAAAGTCCACGGGGCCCAAACGCCATGCCTTGCGCATAATTTCTTCTTTAAGGGTGTAATAATGAACCCTGCAGAGGACATCGCGTGGGCTCTCCTCGGCCCCCCCACTCTGTGCACCCGATCTAGTTCAATGGGGGATGAAGCCTCTCTGCCCAGGACTATGTTGAGGATGGCAATGACGGAAGGTTTTAAGTCTGTACCCGCTGTGGCCTCCGGTATGCCCTGTAACCGTATATTATTCCTGCGGCTCCTATTTTCTCCGTCTTCTATGCTCAATTGATGTTGTCGTATACGGTGCAAGTGCTCCCTGGAGGCCTGCTCAAGGGACGTGATGCGGGCTGCATGATCAGATTGAATGTCAGTTAGGGCAGACACTGCGGTCTTATTAGTCGAGACCTGCTGTTGGAGGGCCTGGAGGTCTTTGTGGAATGAGGTCTCCATTTTGATCGCCCAGGACTCAAACTCCGCTCGGAAGGCCGCCAGAAGGGTCGAGGCCTCAGATCTATTCGATCCTCCTGAAGCCTGGAGGGGCACATCTCTAGAACCCGTGTCTGAAAGAGGGGCAGCAGGGGTCCCAGATCTGGAAGCCACATCGGATAGGTCCGAGTGCAGGACGGGAGGGTCATCCGAATCCTCGCTGTTGTCTGTCGCCATCTGAGTGGGAGGAGGAGGCTTGCCCTTCCCCGGGTTTCGAGCGGACGCCATCTTGTCTTTGGGGAGTGCGGGAATCAGACTGAGATGTGCGGAGCAGGTATCGTTGGATTGTGCCCTGTTGCAGGTCCTTGGGCTCAGTAGATTGAGCACTGTGTGTGGACATGCTTTTCAAAGATGTGCGATGACTGAAGAATAGCCTGTCAGCTACGGGCAGTTACGGAGCTCAGCAGCTCATTGTTTAGACATACATGGTCTGTCCTGCTTCTCTGCAAAATCAGAGGGGTAAGAATACCAGGAGCGTATGTGGATACCGCAGCTTGGGTGGAGCAAAATGGCCGCCACTCGTATTCAGGGCCATGGTGACAGTTTGTGTACTTATGGGGGTAGATGCTTGCTAGTGTCCCTGTAGAGGGCCACAGTCTGTCAGATCAGGGTGCCCCCAGGGGGTGGGTGATGCTAAGATTAGGCCCAGAGGAGACAGGGTGTAGCAAGATGGCCGCCACATTCAGTCTCTGGAGCTAGGGCAGCACCGTAAGTACATGCTGGGTTGTATGTTCACTAAATATCCCCGTCGGGGGTCTCAATTGGCCAGGCCAAGGTACTCCTGGGGGTGGCGGGGGTTCAGATTGGGCCCAAGAGAGATGGATAGGCCGCCAGGTGTAGCAAAATGGCCGCCGTCACTTACCAGGTCCCTCTGGCAGGCCTCCTAGAGCGGTACGGAGGGGATCACAGGCCCCCAGTAGCAGGCTGAATGTCCCCAATGATTGTGCAGGAGGTAGGGCATGTGTAGCGGCCGGAAACAGGGCCGGCACAGCCTCTGGGTGAAGCAAGATGGCCGCCGTTCCCCCGTGGGTAGGCCGGAGCCGCGGCCTTTCCTAGCAGTCGGCCCGGAGCTCTGCGAACGCTGCGATCTCGGTCCCAAATGGCTCCCTCCTAGTCTGTGTGGCTCTCTGAGGCTCAAGCAGGGTCAGCGCTGGTCCGTGGGTGAGTATATCTCCAGGTGTGCTCTATGCCTGGAGGAGCTCACCCCAGGCACGTCTGCTCGGATCTCCGTTCGGCCACACCCCTTTGACTATCCCTATCTTAACCCTGAAAATCTCTGGTCACCAAGATTTCCTCTGTTTTGCCATGCTATATTCTCCCATGTTCCCTATCATTCTCTGGATTCCGTTGTTTTGGGTGCATAACCCTCAAATCGATTGGCCCTTGGGAAAGATTTCCTTTTCATCTAAATATTGTTTGCAGCACTATTTTGCCACAGAATCCATTGACTCTTGAGGTTGTCTGACAATCCAGCCTTTAACCAATACCAGCCAAGTAGTGCCACCAGCCTACCATGAGTACTTGGACTACCACCTCATCGGCCGTATGACTGCCCTATCGAATTACTTTCAGGTGCAGAAATCCCTTTTGGGTGGATTTTTCCATTATCCGAAATTGAAATTGAGGCCTCATGGCTATACATCGATGGAAGTCTTAAAAAAAAGATTCATTCATTCATCTTCTTCTCCTGCTGGTGCTGGTATTTTCTTTGTCGAAAAAAGGACCATTCTCTATATGGAAAAAACACAAGGGACTCTTATGGTAGGATGGCAGGGTTTTTGTCCATCAAGAAGTGAGACCCTAAGTTCATTCTGGTGGCCCAACCTAACACAAGATTGTAAAGACTATTTAAATTCTTGTGTGACTTGTCTTCACAGTAAAGGCAGTAATACCAAGGCTTGTGGCTTGCTGATACCCCTCCCCATTCCAGAACAACGCTGGAAAATGCTATCAATGGATTTCATTGTGGACTTACCCCCCTCAGATGGATTCAACACTATCCTAGGGGTAGTTGACAGGTTGTCCAAAATGGCCCACTTTTTACCCATGATAAGCATTCCTTCAGCCACAGTCAGAGCACATCTATTTATCAAAGAAATCATGTTGTTACATGGATTGCCCAGCAGCATTGTCTCCAACAGAGGAGTGCAATTACTTTTAGATTCTGGAAATCTCTGTGCAAAGTCCTGAAAATTGTAGTTTGTCTGTCCTCTGCATACCACCCAGAAAGTAATGGACAGACAGAAAAAACTAATCAGACTGTGGAGCAGTGCCTGAGATGTTTCTCTACATTCACCCAAGACAACTAGGCATCCCTTCTCCCATGTGCCGAATTTGCTTATAACAATTCAGTCCATGCATCTACTAACCAATCACCATTCTGGACAAACTACGGTTTTCACCCCTCCTTTTTCCCAGATGTTATCCCAGACGATTCAGTACCTGCAGTCCAGGATAGGCTGACCTTTATCCAAACCAACTATCAGGCACTCCAGGAAGCCATGCAGAAGGCTCAGGAGGATTACAAAGTACATTTTGACAAGAGCAGAAGAGGTAATCCTGTGCTGAAGGTTAGGGACAAGGCTTGTCTTTCCACAGCAAACCTCAAACGCACTGTCAGGGAAGAATTCCAAGAAGACCTGGCAAATATGCCAATATCCAAAATGGACACACATGCGCATTAGCGAACGGCATGCAATGGCTAATCTTTGTGCGCATCGGCACACGCAAAGCATGCTAATTGCCAGCATCCACTGGCCTACATAAGGACACCAGTTCCTCTCATGAACTGCTGGATTATCGTCAGCCTTGTATCCTGTTTTCCTGTGCCTTGTGCTTCTGCTTGATTACACATTACCGACCCGGCTTACCCCTGACTTGCTCTGGCTTCTCTCCTGGTTCTGAACCCAGCTTGCTCTACTGACCCACCTCTGCCTTGCTCCTGAATGACATACTGTGTTTGATCCCAGCTTGATCTCGACCATGCTTCTGCCTCTGCTCCTAACTGACTTCCTGTGTTTGACCCCCGGCCTGGCTTCTGACCTTATTTCCTGCCTTACCCATCTGTCAGGATCCACAAGCACCTCCAGAAAATCATCTGCTGTTACACTTCTCTGCTCTTGGTTGGCCTCACATCTGGAATCATCAAGCAGCTTCACCTGCAGGCAATCTGTGCACCTTTGGGCATAGCACACTCTGTCACCACCTTCAGGGGTACTCTGCACTCAGCCGCAAGGGAAAAGCCCTCTTGTCACTTCAGCCTTCAGTCAGGTACGTAAAAACTGCATCACAGGAAGATGTGATTGATGATAAATGTACATTGAACATTATGGGGGGGCGCATTCATTTTTTTTTACTCTTCTTTTTTGGAAGAGAAATAGTAGGCCACCAGAGATAAAGAAAAGAGTGAGGGGGGTGTTGGTTACTTATTACAGGGAGAGAGGCTACAAAGGTTCTTGGCTGGCTGCCATTGTCTGAAAGCCTGGGGCGTACATAATAAATGCTAATGTGATAAGAAGGCTGGGGAAAGAATTGTGCAGAGCAAAGTCATACCCAACAAAAGTATGACAGTGGAATACCAATTTAATAGGATTGCAAAAGAGATAGACACAGCAACAGGTGTTTTGGAGATGTAAACTATAGGGATGGAAAATCATGGATCAGACTGGAACAAATCAATGACAATGATTAACCAAGGATCTATAATTAATATAGATTGCAATAACACATATCAAATAGTTTGGAAGGAACTCAGTGAGGGAATAGCTCCCTTGTCAACTTGGCTTCACCTCATAGCGCTATTAGCTCCCTGTCAGAAACCATGAAATCAGACAGAAGTACAGTTAAATAACACTTGTTTAATAATAAAAGTAAAAAGAACAAACGTAGTCAAAACATAGCCAAAGTACAGTAACTGGAACGGATAGTCACCAAGCCAGAAGTCAGGGATCACTGTAGTGGAACAGCAAGCAGGATCTGGAGCCAGAAGGGATGTCAGCAAAGCAAGTCTTGAACAGGATCGCAGGAGATAGTTTCTGTGATGTGACCAAGGCGAAGGCAGAGATCCTCTGGACTGGACGGCTTAAGTAGGCAGGACTGATGAGCAGGATATCAGCAACAGCTGAGTAACTGTGGAGAGATAGGAGCTGGCAATTAGCCGACAGCTGAGCGGCCAGCTCAGAGAAGGAAGAGCTGAGCCCAGCCCTGACAGTACCCCCTCCTGAACGACCCCTCCCCCTCAGAGGACCACCAGGCTTGAGGGGAAAACCTCTGTGGAAACCACGGAGGATGACAGGGGCATGTACGTCTGAGAATGAGACCCAAGAGCATTCCTCCGGACCGTACCCTTTCCAATGCACCAGGTACTGTATGCACCCATGGAACCTACAGGAGTCAACAATGAACTGTACTTGATACTCCTCATGCTTCTCAACCTGTATAGAGTGAGGACGTGGCACCGAGGTAGTAAAGCGGTTGCAGACCAAAGGTTTTAATTAGGAGACATAAAATACATTTGGAAATATGCATATTAGAAGGAAGGTCTAATGCGTAAGCCACTGGGTTAATTCTGCAAAGAATACAGAAAGACCCAATAAACCGATTTGAGAACTTCAGTGAGGGAACACGAAGTCGGAGGGTGCGAGATGACAGCCAGACCCTGTCCCCAACCTGGTAGGAAGGCGCAGGCAAGTGTCTGTCAGCATGGAGTCTGTACCTATCATTAGCATGTCGCAAAGCCTCCTGGACTTGTGTCCAAGTAGAACAAAGACCACGGAGATGCTCCTCTAATGCACGAATATTCTGCGGAACAAACGAGTAAGGCAACATGGAAGTTTGGAAACCATAATTCGCCATAAACGGGGACAATCAGGAAGCAGAATTCAAGGCACTGTTGTGAGCAAACTCTGCCCACTGTAATAGGTCTGACCAGTTGTTATGATGGTCAGAAATATAGCAACATAGTAATTGCTACAAGGACTGATTGGCTTGTTCTGCAGCCCCTTTAGACTGCGGGTGATATGCAGAGGAGAAAGCAAGCTGAATTCCCAACTGTGCACAAAAGGCTTGTCAGAACGGGACACAAACTGACTACCCCTGTCCGAGACAATCACCTTGGGTAGCCCATGTAAGCGAAAGATCTCCCGAGCAAAAATGGAAGCCAGTTCCTTAGAAGTGGGCAACTTCTTAAGTGGAATACAATGACACATCTTTGAGAACCGGTCAACCACCATAAGGATAACTGTGTTGCCCTGGGAGTTAGGTAACTCCACAATGAAATCCATAGACAGGTGGGTCCAGGGCCTCTCTCCGTTGGGTATGGGCTGTAGGAGGCCCACTGGAAGATGTCGTGGAGTCTTACTCTGAGCACACACGGAACAGGCAGCTATGAAGGCAGATACATCAGCACATAGACTAGGTAGACTAGGCCACCAGAATTGCTGGGAAATGGCCCAAAAGAGTTGATTCCTCCCAGGGTGGCCAGCAGCCTTGGGAGAATGGTAAGTCTGGAGCACGGCAGTACGGAGACTCTCTGGGACACCGGGTTTCTCAGAAGGAGCATGGACCTGAGCAACAAGAATTTTGCCACCCAAAGGAGAAGTGAGACTGGTGCGAACCGTAACCAGAATACGATCAGGAGGAATCACAGGAACCAGAACCGACTCCAACTTGGAAGTGGAGGAAAATTGTCGTGACAAGGTGTCAGCCCTTACATTCTTAGTACCAGGTAAGAATGAGACAATGCAATTGAAACTTGACAAAAAAAGAGCCCACTGCGCCTTTCTGGGAGAGAGGCGTTTAGCCTCAGACAAGAATGTGAGATTCTTATGGTCAGTAAGAATAAGAACCGGCACAGTGGTACCTTCAAGGAGATGTCTCCATTGTTTCAGGGCTAAAATGATCGCCAACAGCTCTCTGTCACCTATCTTGTAATTGCACTCCACAGGTGACAATTTCTTGAAAAAGTAGCCACAAGGATGCATAGCACTCTCAGAGGTAGGACGTAGGACAGGAGCAGAAACAAAGGGAGCCTTAAGACTCTCAAAGGCCTTAATGGAGGCCGGAGACCATCTCTGTGGGTTACCGTCCTTTCTGGTCATATCAGTTAGGGGCTTGACCAGAGATGAGAAGTTACAAATAAACTTCCGATAATAGCCCAGGAAACGCTGCAGAGGACGTAACCCCACGGGTCGGGGGCCACTGTAGAACTGCTGAAAGTTCCTCTGGGCTCATCGAAAAACCAGCACTGGAAATGACATAACCCAGGAATTTAATCTGTTCATGATGGAACTCACACTTCTCCAGTTTACAATAGAGATTGTTCTCTCTTAGTTTCTGAAGCACACAACAGACATCTGTGTGGTGGCTCTCTAGAGACTTGGAAAAAATATGAGGATATCATCAAGATAAACCACCACACATAACTGCAACAAATCTCGGAGGACATCATTGATAAATTCCTGGAAAACTGCCGGGGTGTTACAAAGGCCAAAAGGCATTACGAGGTACTCATAATGGCCTGTTCTGGTATTAAACGCAGTTTTCCACTCGTTGCCCTCCTTAATCCTCATGAGATTGTATGGCCCTCTCAAATCAAGCTTTGTGAAAACCGTTGCTCCCTTGAGACGGTCAAATAATTCCGTAATATATGGAATGGGATAAGTATTCTTAATCGTGAAATGATTGAGACCCCTATAATCAATACAAGATCTCAGTTCACCACACTTCTCCCTCACAAAGAAGAAACCAGCACCAGCAGGGGACGAGGAATTGTGGATGAACCCTCGAGAAAGTGCATCTGCAACATACTCCTCCATGGCCTTATCCTCCAAAACCACCAAAGGGTAAACCCGGCCACGAGGGGGGTATGACATCAGGTTGAAGGTCAATTGCACAACCATATGGCCGGTGTGGAGGCAAACTACAGGCTTGACCTTTGTCAAAGACATCGCTAAAATCGCGGTACTCCTCCGGCAGAGAGGAGAGTGAAGAGGTGCACAGGACCTTGGCTACCTTCTGGAATCATGTCTCACTGCATTGTGGTGACCAGGAGAGAACCTTAACACGGAGCCAATCAAAAGAGGGGTTGTGCCTCTGTAACCAAGGATAACCAATAACCAGCGGAAACTTAGGTGAGGAAATAACTTGGAATTGGATTATCTCATGGTGAAGAGCCCCTACGGCTATGAACAATGGAACTGTCTCATGAGTCACATAGGTGGGCTGTAGAGGTCTCCCGTCAAAAGCCTCAATGGCAAGTGGAGTGTCACGCAGCTGCAGCGGAACTGAGTGCTTTGATACAAAGGCAGCATCAATGAACAGGCCTGCAGCCCCAGAGTCGATTAGAGCCTGTATCTCGATGGACGACTCAGCCCAAGAAAGAGTGACCGAAAACAGGGGCTTATCCTTCTGGATAACTGGAGATGAAACAATGCCACCTAAGGTCTGTCCGTGACAAGACCTCAAGGTTCTGGCGTTCCCTGGACGGGTAGGACAAGACTTCAAAAAGTGACCTGCCTGGCCACAATAAAGGCACAATCTCTCCCTCCTCCAAAAGGCTCTCTCATCCGCAGAGAGACGCATGAAACCCAAATGCAAGGGTTCACTTTCAATGACCAACTCGGTACCAGGAGGCATGGGAGGTGAGGGAGGCACAGGTGGGACTGCAAAGCTCGGAGACAAACGTATAGGAAGCTTCCGCAAGTGCTCCTTGAAAGAGAGTCTTTCTCTGAGTCTGGATTCAATGAGGATTGCAAACATGATCAACTTCTCCAGGTCAGTGGGTATATCTCGGGCTGCTATCTCATCCTTGATGGTATCCGAGAGACCATGAGAAAAAGCAGCCACGGGGGCCTCATTGTTCCACGCAACCTCTGCTGCCAGAGTACAGAATTCAATGGCGTAGTCGACAACAGTTCTCGTACTCTGTTCGATGGACTTGAGGCACTTGGCAGCAGAAGCGGAGCATGCGGGAACGTCAAATACCCTTTTTAAACGAAGCCACAAACTCAGGGTAGCGCAAGACAACAGGTTTTTGCGTCTCCCATAGAGGGTTTGCCCAGGCCAAGGCTCTCTCAGAAAGCAAAGACATCACGAAACCTACTTTGCTTCTGTCCGTGGGAAACGCCTGGGGTAGCATCTCAAAGTATATCTCAACCTGATTGAGAAACCCTCTGCTTTGGACTAGATCACCCCCAAATCGCTGGGGAAGTGGAGCGGAACCAGGCATGCCTCTTATAGAGGTAATACTCGAGGCGGATGCCTGCATAGAGACTGGAGCAACAGCAGGGTCGGCCAGGTGAGCCGTGCAACTCCAGAGCGTTTGTAACGCCATGGCAAACTGATCCATGCAGTGATCCAGTTCATCCAATCTGGAAAAAATATTACCAACAAGTGGATTGACTGCATCTTCTGAATTCATGGCCTTCGCCTACTGTCAGAAACCATTAAATTAGGCCGAGACAGAAGTACAGTTAAATCACACTTGTTTAATAATAAAAGTAAAAAGAACAAACGTAGTAAAAACATAGCCAAAGTTCAGTAACTGGACAGCTAAGCCAGAGGTCAGGGATCAATGTAGTGGAACAGCAAGCAGGATCTGGAGCCAGAAGGAATGTCAGCAAAGCCAGTCTTGAACAGGATCGCAGGATATAGTTTCTTTGATGTGACCAAGTAGGTCACATCACAGAAGGTTAAGTAGGCAGGACTGACGAGGATGTCATCAACAGCTGAGTAACTGTGGAGAGATAGAAGCTGGCAATTAGCCGACAGCTGAGCGGCCAGCTCAGAGAAGGAAGGGCTAAGCCCAGCCCCAAATCATAGTACAGGCAATATGCCAAAGGCATCTCATTCCCAAATGAGAGGCTAGGGGTGCCCAAGAATAGGTTATATTGGTGGAAAATATTGCTGTTGCCTCTGAAAGTCTCACCTCACAGCCCCCTGCAAAAGAGCATGCAGCTAAAGCACCACTATTCCAGCAACTCTAGATGCCTCTCTCTGGCACTAACAGGATCAAGCAGCAAATTAGGTGCAATGTTCATCATACAGGACCTAATCGTCAGCTGACATACAGTATAGGGAAGATCCTGTTCCAGTGTCCACATATCTGGCAGTAGAGGTTGAAAGTGACCCAACCTGGTGTGGTATGCAGCCACAAAAAGGGGTGAAGATTATACTCAGTAATACTGAAAAGATATTTTTACATAACATAAACATCACTGGATGATTAAAAAAGGCAGCCTAAATAATTAGTTATTTAAACTACAAAAGAAAAATTGAACTCCCAAAAGTCATTCTCCCACCTCTAAGGGTTAAGCATGCATCACAGCTCAAGCTAATGGGAATAGGATGAACATATTGAGATCTCTCAGATGTTTCTCTGGTGGATGAAGTCTGTATAAGGTGTCTGTAGAAGTTTCTCCAATGGATATTCTGTTGTGTTTAGAACATAGAGAGATGTAGGGGAGGGATAACTACAACTATGTGTTGAAGGAGGTTCCGTTAGCGTGGGCCCCAATTTTAGTACCGAATAAACTATGTGTACGCAGGTTCTGGTAAGCAATAGGGGATACACAATCAAGTAAGGGATAATTAATACATCGGCCTCTGCACCTCTACAGGTGATGATCAATTGAATACCGATCCGTCGTATTCCTTACTGGCAACTGTTCTACATCCCAGTTTTTTATTTATTTATTTTTTAATAATGGCCTCCTTGGCCTCATCCATTGAATCCTCTGAGCCACTAGTCCTATTCACGTGACTAAGAGCCTACACAATGGGCCATGCAAATTGTTTGGGGAGAATGAGTTCTTGATTAGATGATATCATGTCCCAAAGAGAATCCTGATGATGCTAGCTTTTTTCCAGATAATTACAAAGCACGTGCCAGGGCCCTCCAATGCTTCCAGAGCATGAAGCAGTTGCCTCATTTATTTAGGTGGACCCAAGTGGGCAGGGCACCCCCTCCAGCATCTCAGCCCTCACAACTTGGATGACATACATGCCCAGTATTACCTGCAACCACTTCCTCCTAGACCCACATGTAATCAGTATACCCTTCTGGACAAGGTCCTGCGCCCACAGTTCAACTTTAATCCAAGTAATCCTGACTGCTTCTATGGGGAGCTCATTGGTGACTCTCAAGGGGATCCATGAGGTGACTTGGCTCATCTTCTTTTAAGGAAAGTATCACTAGAACAGCAGTTCTGTCAGAGTAGCCTTGCTTTGTACCCCTGATGAAGGGGGAGTGTGTATTGGCTCCCAGAAACGCATTGGCTCTATTCTGCTATGAATCAATTTTATCATTTATTTACCTTGGACTCATGGACTCTTTTTGTATTCTTTGTGGATTCTCAAATCTGGGTCTCTTCCCATTTTTCTGATGGTGGTGCCCACCATTTTTGTGACCCTTCAGTGACCCTTGGAAAATCCAAACCCAGTGCCCCATTTGTTCTTGTTTTCAGAATAAAAACCTGGCAAAGCAACCAAATTCCACACTCACTTTTTCCAAAAATAAAACAAAAGGTGTATTTAAAGGTGTGATTTAAACAAAATGTAGGTGATTTTTAAAAGCACAAATTTGGAAAACCCACATAAGCAATACATAGTTTTATATCTCTTTATGTAAGACTCACGTGGTAACTGTGGACACTTGTTACATTTATGCTGTCCCCATGCTGTTCCAACACTGCCACAACAGTCTTCTTCTTTGGTGAGTCCCGGTAGAGGGTTACTACGACACTAAAATCAAAAGGTTGCAAAGTGATGTTAAAAAGCAAACATACATCTACTCAAGTTAGTTTTCTGTGACATAATTTTCAGTGAAATCTACACAAACACTTCACACATTCCCTACTTTCATGACTCCCAAAAAATACATCCTCCTTTTTTTATTTGTAACCTAACTTGTGGAAAACAGCAGCAGCAAAAAACAGAAAAAACAGGATTTTTGACCTACCAGTAAAATTCATTTCTTGGAGTATACTATGGGACACAGGTTATTTAACCATTATCACTAGGTTATATACAGTTACCATTAGGTGACTAGACACTGGAAAAAGAAGAGAGCTGCAGGTACATTCCCCTATATAATCTCTCACACTCCCAGCCTCGTGTCCACCGGATCCCACCGATGACAGATCACTGTACTGGCCCGCTGCCAACACCATGTGATCGCTGTGACCAATCACAGCAGATCGCATGACAGTTGTAAACAATGAATGGCTTCCTTTCATGCTATCCATCGTGTCCAATTGTGTAGCTAGCTGTAATTGGTCACATTGTTCTTATGGTACTCAGTTTCTCTTCTATATTTCCACACAAAGTCCGTGACTACATATTCTGTTCATAATTGTACACTAGTCCAAGGCAGGAAGATCCTGGACAGGGCCATGTCTAACATCAGGCCCAGGTATTCCAATCTGTGAGACTTTCTCAGATTAAGGATGCAACCAAAGCTCTGCAAAGATGGATATGAGACAGTAAGCATACTAGTGGTCTATTAAGGCCAGGAAATCCCCCAAAAGGAGGGGCAATTGCTCACCTGCAGGGGTGCAACTACAGAAGTCACAGGGGCCGCAACGCAATGGTGACCTGGGTCCATGCCCCCCTGTACATCTGGATAGGAAGGGGCGGCAGGGATGGCATATAGAGAAACCGATCCCCTCCAGTTCCCCCCCTGCAGCTGCTGAAAGTCTGCTTCTCCTCCTGTGACTCCCACAGGTATTAAATGGCTGCAGGAGGAAAAATAGGATTTTTCTAACAGCTTACCTGTAAAATTCTTTTCTTTGAAGTACATCACAGGACACAGAGCCATAGTAATTACTATGTGGGTTATAGGCCACCTTCAGGTGATGGACACTGGCACACCCTAAGACAGGAAGTCCACTCCCTATATAACCCCTCCCACTACTGCGAGTACCTCAGTTTTTGTAGCAAAGCAATACATGTGTATACCAGAAAGAAGGGAGGGACCTCTGTGCCCCGTGATATACTTCAAAGAAAATTATTTTACAGGTAAGCTGTTATAAAAATCCTATTTTCTTAATCGTACATCACGGGACACAGAGCCATAGTAATTACTCTGTGGGATATCCCAGAGCAATGCCAACTGAAGGGAGGGAGACACAACAAAAGTAGGGCACCATGAGATCAGAGGACTTATACTGCAGACTGCAGCACAATGCACCCAAAGGCGACATCCTCATGTCTTTTTACATCCACCTGATAGAATCTGGTAAATGTATGGACTGAAGACCAAGTTGCGGCCTTGCAGATTTGAGCCATGGAGGCTTGGTGATGCACTGCCCACGAAGCACTAACAGCCCTTGTGGAGTGCGCGTTGATTTGAAAAGGTGGAATCTTCCACTTTAAATCATAAGCTTGAACAATTACTTGAAAAATAATGATTAAGGGCGCAAGTAGAACATAGTCAGGTCCATAAATATTGGGACATCGACACAATTCTAATCTTTTTTGGCTCTATACACCACCCCATTGGATTTGAAATGAAATGAACAAGATGCACTTTAACTGCAGACTTTCAGCTTTAATTTAGGGTATTTACATCCAAATCAGGTGAACGGTGTAGGAATTACAACAGTTTGTATATGTGCATCCCACTTTTTAAGGGACCAAAAGTAATGGGACAGATTAACAATCATCCATCAAACTTTCACTTTTTAATACTTGGTTGCAAATCCTTTGCAGTCAATTACAGCCTGAAGTCTGGAACGCATAGACATCACCAGACACTGGGTTTCATCCCTGGTGATGCTCTGCCAGGCCTCTAATGCAACTGTCTTCAGTTCCTGCTTGTTCTTGGGGCATTTTCCCTTCAGTTTTGTCTTCAGCAAGTGAAATGCATGCTCAATTGGATTCAGGTCAGGTGATTGACTTGGCCATTGCATAACATTCCACTTCTTCCCCTTAAACTCTTTGGTTGCTTTCGCAGTATGCTTCGGGTCATTGTCCATCTGCACTGTGAAGTGCAGTCCAATGAGTTCTGAAGCATTTTGCTGAATATGAGCAGATAAAATTGCCCAAATCACTTCAGAATTCATCCTGCTGCTTTTGTCAGTAGTCACATCATCAATAAATACAAGAAAAATAGTTCCATTGGCAGCCATACATGCCCACGCCATGACACTACAACCACCATGCTTCACTGATGAGGTGGTATGCTTTGGATCATGAGCAGTTCCTTTCCTTCCCCATACTCTTCTCTTGACAATCACTCTGGTACAAGTTGATTTTGGTCTCATCTGTCCATAGGATGTTATTTCAGAACTGTGAAGGCTTTTTTAGATGTGGTTTGGCAAACTCTAATCTGGCCTTCCTGTTTTTGAGGCTCACCAATGGTTTACATCTTGTGGTGAACCCTCTGTATTCACTCTGGTGAAGTCTTCTCTTGATTGTTGACTTTGACACACATACACCTACCTCCTGGAGAGTGTTTTTGACCCGGCCAACTGTTGTGAAGGGTGTTTTCTTCACCAGGGAAAGAATGCTTCGGTCATCCACCACAGTTGTTTTCCGTGGTCTTCCGGGTCTTTTGGTGTTGCTGAGCTCACCGGTGCGTTCTATCTTTTTAAGGATGTTCCAAACAGTTGATTTGGCCACACCTAATGTTTTTGCTATCTGGGTTTTGTTCTGTTTTTTCAGCCTAATGATGGCTTGCTTCACTGATAGTGACAGCTCTTTCGATCTCATATTGAGAGTTGACAGCAACAGATTCCAAATGCAAATAGCACACTTGAAATGAACTCTGGACCTTTTATCTGCTCCTTGTAAATGGGATAATGAGGGAATAACACACACCTGGCCATGGAACAGCTGAGCAGCCAATTGTCCCATTATTTTTGGTCCCTTAAAAGTGTGAGGCACATATACAAACTGTTGTAATGCCTACACCGTTCACCTGATTTGGATGTAAATACCCTCAAATTAAAGCTGAAAGTCTGCAGTTAAAGCACATCTTGTTTGTTTAATTTCAAATCCAATGTGGTGGTGTATAGAGCCAAAAAGATTAGAATTGTGTTGATGTCCCAATATTTAGGCACTTGACTGTAATTGTGCTCACCAGATATCTTTGGCCACAAAGTGACCATCAGGTCAAGCCTCACATTTCACTTTTCTTACTGCTTCCAAGAATTAGCCCGGGCTTCACTCCAATCATTAATGGTATGAGATAGTAAAATCTTCAATCAAAATAAACTCTTGAATACGTATCCACAGCTCCCTTCCACTCAATCTGCAAAGTTTGACTCTACCATTATTGACCCACAGAGAGGCACAGATAGTGTAATACAGTCTTTAATTTCTTAAAAACACACACAAATCGTGTGTAAAGTACAGCAGGTTGCAGCACAGCTTTGAGAGGAGGCAGGGGCCGGTCTGTCACTGGTGTGAGATACGAGAAGCGCTGCATGCGTCTCAGCAGTCTCAATGGAGGCGGAGAGCTCCTGTACCAATCGTGTCAATCCTCACTTTCAATGCATTTCACGCTCAAGCGCACGTCATCAGGAAAATGGACCCGCCGCCATGATACCGGAGCCTAAGTAGTGTCAGAATGCATGCCATTGGTCAATGGCGATTGTGGGGGAAATAAACTATTATCTTACATAAAATAAATATCTAGTTAGAAAACATCTCTGCTTTCCCTCCGAGCTGCGCTTTACATAACTTTATGCAAATGAAATCTTGTTTGGTACCAGGAACACATACATTATGCAGCATTAAAAAATTCTATTAAAAACACAAATGAGGGTTTAAATGCTCTCTACTAAGACAGACATATCTTTTCAGCCCTATACCTTCGTATTTAATTGTGGAGATTACCATATGGGTTACTATTTAGCCTAATTAGTCATATACATTACTATTAAAATTAAGAGATGAAAATATAAAACATATGTATATGAAATCCATAGGCATACTTAAAAAGCAACCATACCAACTAGTGGCGGTGTCTTAAGCATTAATAGTATACACTGAAGAACACAGGATATTAAACTGGATGAAATTAATTAAATAAATTAGGAAATTGATATTACAATCCTACAACCAACACCTAATGCGAGTATATAGAATATAATCAAAAATTTCTCGCAATCATAATCTATTTTATCAATATCATATCAATAACCTACAGTTAAAAATCAGTCAGAAAGCAATTTAAATCTATTTCAATATTCAACCCAGCAAGCATGAGGCATCCTAACTTGGGACGGTTCGGACCAGAACTTCCGAACACCGCGAACGCTTGGACCCGAACACCAAGCCCCATTAAAGTCAATGGGACCCGCACGTTAAATATCAAAAGTGCCCATTTTGAAGGCTTAAATGCAAGTAATTAGGCATACAATGGTTATAGGGGTCTGGGTCCTGCCCTGGGGGACATGGATCAATAAAAAAAAAGTTTGCAAAAAACATCATTTTTAAATGAGCAGTGATTTTTTGATTTTTAAAGTGAAAGCCTAAAAACGAAAAATTCTTTCCAATATAGTGCCAGGGGGGTCCCCTTAGTCTAACTGTAAAGTGGCAGATCTGAACCATGTCTAGAATCTGCTGCAGCAATAATTGAATTTATAAAGACAAAAAAATTACATTTTGCAAGCTGCCTTTATTTTGCTCAGCAACGGCTGGGGAGCCAGTGTGTATGATGAGGCCACAATGTAGTGCACTGGGAACAAGCTTAGAGATTTTTTGGATACATTCTGGTGTCACTTTGACTTTGGATAGAAGTAACGTGTGCGTTAAAATTGGTCTTTGGGTGTCGGTGGCACCTTCCCACCGTAACCCTATAGAGATAATCTTGATGAAAGCAAGAATTTGCCTTGCTGTAAAAAATTGCAATGATATGCACCTGTCAAACAGGTGCAGAAAAATTGGTCTTTGGGTGTCGGCGGCGCCTTCCCACCGTAACCCAATTAGGTACTCTTGATGAAAGCAAGAATTTGCCTTGCTGTAAAAAATTGCAATGATATGCACTGGTCAAACAATTGCAGAAAAATTGGTCTTTGGGTGTCGGTGGCGCCTTCCCACCGTAACCCTATAGAGGTACTCTTGATGAAAGCAAGAATTGGCCTTGCTGTAAAAAATTGCAATGATATGCACCTGTCAAACAGGTGCAGAAAAATTGGTCTTTGGGTATTGGTGGTGCCTTCCCACCATAACTCTGTGACAGACCTAGCCAGGACAGAGGCTTTTGGAGGGGACTGAACGCAAGCCTCTTGCCCACCGATTATGGGCCCTGGCATTTGGGGAATGGTGCTCTCTCTGAGCTGTATGTCTGGGGACCCTGGGGTTAGTGTTACTTTGGATTCAGGTCCATGTCCCCCCAAGACACACAGACTCTGGGAACCCTTTATATGCCATATTAGAAAAGTGACTGATTCATACCGTTGGGACTTCTATTGTTAGATGCTAATGTCATCAATTCCAGCTACCTGTCTTGTTGTCTGCTATAATGCGTTTATTGTAAATAAGTCTAGTGTGGCTCTAAGAGTCTTTTCACCCATTGTTGTTTGTGTTAATTAACTCTGTTACTGTGTGAAACTCGGTGACCACAAGTCTAGCCAGAAGGTCATATCTCTTAGTCACCTAGGCTGTATAAAGGATTAGATAATTAGCTCATGTTAATTAGGTTAGGTTTTAGTCATCCTGCTGTATATATTTGTGTGAGATCTCAAATAAAAGATTATTCCTGATGTACTCCAAGACTGGTGTTGTCTAGTTCTTGGGGGTTCCTATAGCCAGATCCATTGGACTCGTGTTCCAGGACTTAGGAAGCGGTATACTGATGGAAACACTTGAGTGGAGTGTAGGGACGTTCCGTGACATTGGTGGCAAGCAGTGGGATGCTTCCTGCAGTCTGGGACATCCAAACTTCCACCTGGATCCAAGATCAGGATAGCAGACTTCGGTCACCTCAGCGGAGATATGGACCTGGCATCAGAATTCCCAGGGCTGCTGCGGATTGTCCTTTCAGCATACTTCGGGACTGTGTCTGAGGATGAATACCTGGAGCTTAGGCAGCAAATTCGGGTGGAGCTCTGGATTGGAGCCCTTCAGCTCTCTGGTATAAAACAGGGCAAGTGCTTTCCAACCCAAGAGCAACAGGCCAGTGACCAACGGGCATTGCGGATGGCATTCCTGTGAGAGCGGCCACAGGAGCAATGGGTGACTGAGTTGGACATGCTGGTCCAGCAGGAAATAGAGCTGGACAATCAGTATCGGGCTCTGCAATGGCACGCAGAGGAGGAATATTTAGGGGAGACAACAGAATGCTCTCCAGAGGGATATGACTTTGGAGGCCCTGGATTGCTGTGGGAGAGCCTTACAGATCGTTTTGTGTTTGGCGATGAAGGGGAACCTGCCCTTGAGGACCTGCGAGAATATAGAGAGGCTATGTTCGGTCTTGCAGGGGTCTCAGAGCTCAAACCTGATCTGGACCATTTGCTAAGGAAGGAACAGCATCTGGAAAGGGCATACAGGAAACCGCTAGAACACGTTTAGCAGCATGCCAGAGAATCGGCAGTGGAAAATCTGGAGATTGCCGTCCCCAAACCTGAAGTGCTGACAACAAGGCCGAGCTCTGCTAACCTCTGCCCAGCACTGATAGCATTTTCTGGGTTCCATAGACAGGAGATGGTGAACTTCTATCTCCAGACATCAGTTGCAGAGACAGAGGATTTGATAGACTTTTCTGCTGAGGAAGAACAACCTGATGACCCTCCAGCAGAAGAGCTGCTATCAGGGCCAAAGTTCACTGTGCTCTGCCCAGCACCAACAATGGCTTCGGCCTTCTTGGGAGAAGAGGTAGTCAGCCTTTCTCCCACAACACTGATAGGGACATGGAATTTTCTGCCAGCAGCATCTATGGAGTTACAACAAACTTTTCCAGCTGAAGATCTGGTATCTGAACAGAGGGTCCAAGACCTCTGTCCTACACTTTTAGCAATTCCAGAGACTGGGGATTTAATAGAAGTTTCTGTAGAGGAGGAACCACCTAGCAAACCCCCAGCGGAAGTGGTGGCAACCGGACAGAGGTTCCAAGACCTCTGCCCCACACCTGCAGCAAATTCTGGTGGCCCAGGGTGAGGAGGTAGCAGTTTATCGTGAGCTGCAGATCAGAATCCAAGGAGAGAATGCAGTCGTCACCTCACAACTGCAGCTTGATCTGGTGTCGGTGGATGAGCCTGTGGTCTCTACTAACAGAAAACCAGCAGAAGTGCTGGCAACCGGGCAGAGTGCTACCAACCTCTGCCCAGCACCGGCAAAAACTGCTGAGTTCCAGGGAGCTGGGGCAGTCGGCCTCTCTCCCCAACAGTTAGCTGGGGCATATGATGTAGGGAAGCTCCTACGCCCAGCTGAACTGCTGGCAACGAAACAGAGCGCTGCTGGCCCCTACCCTCCACTAACAAACAATGGATTTCCTGTAAAAGTGGATGGGACTTCAGTCTCCACCTGTCTACCCCAGGGATGGTAGGCAGTCAGCCCAGATCCCCAACAGCATGAAGGAGTGAGCCCAGTCACCTTGTCTTCTCTTCAGTGGCTGAATGGACTCCAGGGAGAAGGGCCAGTCCAGGCCTGTACCCAG
The DNA here is from genome assembly GCF_042186555.1 of Aquarana catesbeiana. Classification (NCBI taxonomy): domain Eukaryota; kingdom Metazoa; phylum Chordata; class Amphibia; order Anura; family Ranidae; genus Aquarana; species Aquarana catesbeiana. The sequence goes on along the minus strand of NC_133334.1, from coordinate 171,863,691 downwards.
TGGCGGCAATGTTCTCTGAGAGAGGCAGAGGTTGGCTGGGTGAGTAATGCTTTGTTTGGAACAATTTGGGGTACTGTGTGGGTACAGGCATTAGAGGACTGGAACTATGGACTAACTTCAGAGTCAACCCGTCTGGGGTGTCTTCCTGTGTTATTCTCCTGCCAAAAGGGGAGAATGTGACAGACCTAGCCAGGACAGAGGCTTTTGGAGGGGACTGAACGCAAGCCTCTTGCCCCCCGATTATGGGCCCTGGCATTTGGGGGAATGGTGCTCTCTGTGAGCTGTATGCCTGGGGACCCTGGGGTTGGTGTTACTTTAGATTCAGGTCCATGTTTCCCCAAGACACACAGACTCTGGGAACCCTTTATATGCCATATTAGAATAGTGACTGATTCATACCGTTGGGACTCCTACTGTTAGATGCTAATGTCATCAATTCCAGCTACCTGTCTTGTTGTCTGCTATAATGTGTTTATTGTAAATAAGTCTAGTGTGGCTCTAAGAGTCTTTTCACCCATTGTTGTTTATGTTAATCAACTCTGTTACTGTGTGAAGATCAGTGACCACAAGTCTGGCCAAAAGGTCATATCTCTTAGTCACCTAGGCTGTATAAAGGATTAGATAATTAGCTCATGTTAATTAGGTTAGGTTTTAGTCATCCTGCTGTATAAATTTGTGTGAGATCTCAAATAAAAGATTATTCCTCATGTACGCCAAGACTGGTGTTGTCTAGTTCTTGGGGGTTCCTATAGCCAGATCCATTGGACTCGTGTTCCAGGACATAGGAAGCGGTATACTGACGGAAGCACTTGAGCGGAGTGTAGGGACGTTCTGTGACAAACCCTATAGAGGTACTCTTGATGAAATCAAGAATTTGCCTTGCTGTAAAAAATTGCAATGATATGCACCTGTCAGACAGGTGCAGAAAAATTGGTCTTTGGGTGTTAATTGTACCCATGAAACCTATACCAAAAACATTCTTCCAGATGAAATGATTGAACACCCTCAAAGCTAGGCAGCCTCGAAGTCCTGGAGAGATTCCACATCCCAAAAAGACTTAATCAGTGACATTGGCATCAGGGGCTTCATAGCTGGTAATCCAGGACTGATTCATTTTTATAAAAGTCAAATGGTCCACAGAGTCTGTGGACAGCCGCGTTCTATGATCAGTAATGAAACCTCCTGTAGCACTGAATACCCGTTCTGAAAGCATACTGGATGCAGGGCAGCCCAACAACTCAATAGCATACTGGGCAAGTTCTGGCCAGTGGTCTATTCTCATGACCCAGTAAGCCAGTGGATCATCAGTTGCAAAGCTCTCCGTCTCTGTTTTGGCCCCGAGGTAATCGTCCACCATCTGACGCAGACGCTGCCGATGGGTTGTGGAAGCTGACAGCCCTGGGCGGCGAGGACTTAAAAAATTCTGAAATGCCTCACTTAGGCGGATGCCTTCTCCAACACTCCTTTCTTGACCAACAGAAGACTTAAAACGACATTTTCCACCACACTGTAACCTACTAGAGTCAGGAAAAATGTTCAATAAAATCCTCTTTAATGTGTCTTCAAGAGATTTTATCCTCTACACTCTCTGTGGGGACGGGATGAGTTCAGAGACCTTCCCCTTATAACGGTGGTCAAGGAGGGTTGCCAACCAGTAATCATCCTTCTCCTTTATGCCACGTATTCTTGGGTCCTTTTGCAGGCTTTGAAGCATGAGGTTGCCCATGCGCCTCAAATTTGCAGAGGCTTGAGAAGCAGACTCCTCAGGGTCACTCAGGATGACAGCATCTGGAACTTCCTCCTCCCAGCCACGTACTACTCCCAAGGGTCCTGGGGTTGGAAAGCCATCGCTTACAGATTGACGCATGTCTTCCTCTTCTTCAAAGCCTATAAAAAGTGCCAGAATCCTCCTCCTCATCCTCCTCCCCTCTCTCCTCCTGTGTGTTCTGTGACATAGGAATGATGGTGTCTGCATAAAGTGGGCCTTGAGAGGAAAAGAAGTCCTCCTCTTCCTCCTCCTGCTCTGCCTCCAGTGCCCTGTCCATAATGCCACGCAGTGTCTGCTCCAGCAGGAACACAACAGGGATTGTGTCACTGATGCATGCACTGTCACTGCTCACCATCCTTGTGGCCTCCTCAAATGGTGACAATACAGTGCATGCATCCTTAATGATCAGCCATTGGAGTGGGGAAAGAAAGCCGAGGCAGCCTGAACCTGTCGTCGTGCCATACTGACACAAGTACTTGTTGACGGCCCTCTGCTGCATGTATAGCTGCTGCAGCATTCCCAAAGTTGAGTTCCACCTGGTGGGCATGTCACAAATCAGGCGGTTTACGTGCAGGTGGAATTCCCGCTGAATTTCAGCCAACCGAGCACTGGCTGTGTATGGCTGCCTGAAATGGCTACAGGCTCTTCTGGCCTGCTTTAGTACATCTTGCAACCCTGGGTACGTACTTAGGAAACGCTGCACCACCAAATTGAGGACATGTGCCAGGCATGGCACATGTGTCAACTTTCCCTGTCTAAGGGCGGACAGGAGGTTTGAGCTAATATCGGACACCACCATTCCTTGCTCCAACTGGCGTGGTGTGAACCACCTCTAGGCCTGTCCTTGCAGAGCTGCAAGAATCTCTGCTCCGGTGTGGTTCCTGTCCCCTAAATACATCAGCTGAAGCACTGCATGGCACCTTTTAGCCTGACTCTGGGAAAAGCCCTTTGAATGCTTAGGGGGTACCTGATGTTCATAGGACAATTCTGCAGAGGAGGGCATGGAGGTGGCGGAGGAGAAGAAGGAGGGGGTGGAGCTCACAGGTCTGGCATCATCACCACCAGCTGTATAGAGATGTAGGGGCACAACAAGCTGCAGCACTGAGCCCTGTCCTGCATTCTTTTGAGTTATCCAGTGTGCTGTGAACGAAATATATCATCCCTGCCCATGCTTGCTGCACCACGTGTCAGCAGTAAGGTGGATTTTACAGCTGACTGCCTTGCCCAATGATGCCAGAACATTCCCTTCCACGTGATGATAGAGAGATGGAATGGCCTTACGTGAAAAGTAGTATCGACTGGGAACCTGCCATTGTGGTACAGCACATTGTGCAAATTCACGGAAGGGGGCAGAATCCACCAGGCTGAAAGGCAGAAGTTGGAGAGCCAACAGCTTTGACAAGCTTGCATTCAGGCGTTGGGCATGTGGGTGGCAGGGACTGTATTTTTTTTTCCACTGCAGAAGATGGGGCAGAGAAATTTGCCAGCTACAGTCTACAGCTGGTGGCGTGCTGCTGGTAGGTGAGCTACTAGGACCTTGGACACCCTGTGCTATACCATCATCCCTGTCAGTGGAGGCTGTTGAAAGGTAATGACTCTGTATCGCAGGGGCAGACTGAAGTGGGTAAGGAGGAGGAGGAGGGACAGATTTTTGCCCCTTTTGTGTGTCTTTTAGGTGCTCTTGCCAATGGGCTGAGTGGTTGGACGTTAAATGCCTTGTTAGGCATGTGGTACCCAAATGGTTGGTGTTGTTGCCACGTTTGATGTGCTTGTGACACAGTTTGCAGATAGCAACAGTGCGATCTGCTGCAGATGTGCTGAAAAAGGCCCAGACAGCTGAGCTGTGGGGAGTGGGCCGGGAGATAACAGCTGCAGAATGTGATGGAATAGGGTGGCTGCTCTCTACTCTTTCTTGATGCCGACCTTTTTGGGGTTGTGCCGCCTCACCTTCAGTTTCCTCCTCTGCTCTATCTGGCACCCAAGTCGCATCAGTGACCTCATCATTATCAACATCATCATCTCCATCTCCTCCACCTTCATCATTACCACTTGAGACAACTTAGCAATACGCTGCGGCTTGGGGAACATGAATTCCAATTTGTATACCAGTGTTCCTCCCGCTCTCTAGGCTCATGTTTCTGTCATCCTCAACCTCAGAACCAGCATCTGAATCCAATAATAGCTGGGCATCATCAAGGAGCAAGTGGCTGACGCTGTGGTCAAATAACTCAGCTGACTCCTCAATGGCTGATGTTAGGGCTATGGCAGGAATAGATGTGGACAAGGAGGCAGGTTTATCCACTCTGGCAACTGCAGGGGACTGCACACTTATCTCTGCTTGTGTGACAGAGGATGAGGAGGATGAGGAAGGTTTAGTAAGCCAGTCCACCACCTCCTCTGCATGCTGTGGCTGGATAGCATGGGCAAACTCACTAAACTGAGGAAACGATGCCCTGCCTGAGGACTGACCACCACTTCCACCTTTGCCTGTGGACACATTTGTTGCTGGCCCCCTTACAGTGCCAAGGGAACGTCTGCCTCTCCTTGTTGTTGTCCCAGACATTATTGGGAGGGATAATATATAAATACATATATTTGCTTATATGCAAATGTAAAGGAGAAGTTGAAATCTGTACGTAGATGCACTTTAATCAATGTAAAGAGGTGTTAAACTGGCAGTAACGCACACAGAAGTAAATGGCGTTAAACTGGCAGTAACGCACAAAACTATATGGTGTTAAACTTGTAGTAACGCACACAAAACAATATGGCGTTAAACTGGCAGTAATGCACAAAACTATATGGCGTTAAACTGGCAGCAAAGCACGCAAAGCGATATGGCATTAAACTGGCAGTAACGCACGCAAAACAATATGACATTAAACTGGCAGTAATGCACGCAAAACAATATGGCGTTAAACTGGCAGTAACGCACGCAAAACGATATGGCATTAAACTGGCAGTAACGCACGCAAAACTATATGGCGTTAAACTGGCAGTAACGCACGCAATACAATTTGGCGTTAAACTGACAGTAACACACGCAAAACTATATGGCGTTAAACTGGCAGTAATGCACACAATACGATATGGTGTTAAACTGGCAGTAACGCAATCAAATAGACGGTGTTCAACCATCACTACACTGAAGCTGAACTGTCCCTACTCTAGCTATATACTAATGTCAAGGTTACTGACATGGTCTCACTACACTACACTGAAACTATCTGAGCTGTCTCTACTCTTGTTCTGTCCACCAGATGTTTTATATTGGTTATTTGTACCTGTGTTGTTAAATGTACATGCATAAATGTGTAATTTACTTAAGACAATCATATGTGGTGTGCAGGTTCCATCTAGGGTTCCTTTTTGGTATAGCTGCAGTTCTGTTTAATTGTTTATTGTATGTGTAAATAAGGAAGTTGTCAGCAAGCAGGGAATTCTGGGTAGAATATTGGCAGAAAGTGAACCATCCACCATTCTTTTCAACACATTGCAGGAAGCAAGTCATGTCTTTCACAATCTATCGCCATCACTCCTTAGAGAACTTAAAAAGTAAGTTTTTATTATCTCATCTTGTACTGTATATCGTTGTTTATGCAATGTATGCTGTATTGTATGCAATATTATACTTATTGAAGTCTATTTCTGTTATTTTGTAGTTTCATAGTTACATAGTAGGTGAGGTTGAAAAAAGACACAAGTCCATCAAGTCCAACCTATGTGTGATTATGTGTCAGTATCACATTGCATATCCCTGTATGTTGCAGTCATTTAGGTGCTTATCTAATAGTTTCTTGAACCTATTGATGCTCCCCGCTGAGACCACCGCCTGCGGAAGGGAATTCCACATCCTTGCCGCTCTTACAGTAAAGAACCCTCTACGTAGTTTAAGGTTAAACCTCTTTTCTTCTAATTTTAATGAATGGCCACGAGTCTTGTTAAACGCTCTTCTGCGAAAAAGTTTTATTTCTATTGTGGGGTCACCAGTACGGTATTTGTATATTGAAATCATATCCCCTCTCAAGCGTCTCTTCTCCAGAGAGAATACGTTCTCGCAACCTTTCCTCATAACTAAGATCCTCTAGACCCTTTATTAGCTTTGTTGCCCTTCTTTGTACTCGCTCCATTTCCAGTACATCCTTCCTGAGGACTGGTGCCCAGAACTGGACAGCATACTCTAGGTGCGGCTGGACCAGAATCTTGTAGAGTGGGAGAATTATCATTTTATCTCTGGAGTTGATCCCCTTTTTAACGCATGCCAATATTCTGTTTGCTTTGTTAGCAGCAGCTTGACATTGCATGCCATTGCTGAGTCTATCATCTACTAGGACCCCCAGGTCCTTTTCCATCCTAGATTCCCCCCAGCGGGTCTCCCCCCAGTGTATAGATTGCATTCATATTTTTGCCATCCAAATGCATTATTTTACATTTTTCTACATTGAACCTCATTTGTCATGTAGTTGCCCACCCCATTAATTTGTTCAGATCTTTTTGCAAAGTTTCCACATCCTGCGGAGAAGTTATTGCCCTGCTTAGCTTAGTATCGTCTGCAAATACAGAGATTGAACTGTTTACCCTGTCCTCCAGGTCATTTATGAACAAATTAAATAGGATTGGTCCCAGCACAGAACCCTGGGGAACCCCACTACCCACCCCTGACCATTCCAAGTACTCCCCATTAATCACCACCCTCTGAACTCGCCCTTGTAGCCAGTTTTCAATCCATGTACTCACCCTATGGTCAATGCCAATGGACCTTATTTTGTACAGTAAACGTTTATGGGGAACTGTGTCAAATGCTTTCGCAAAATCCAGATACACCACGTCTACGGGCCTTCCTTTATCTAGATGGCAACTCGCCTCCTCATAGAAGGTTAGTAGATTGGTTTGGCAAGAATGATTCTTCATGAATCCATGCTGATTACTGCTAATGATGTGTTGAATGTTCTCATTACTAAAATCTTGTATATAATCCCTTATCATCCCCTCCAAGAGTTTACATACTATTGATAAAAATAAATAATAAGTGACTGCATTTAGGATCCTTACTAGGTATGCAGCCTCCCCTGATATAGCTCCCCAAAGGGGGTCTATAAATATATGAATATGGTGAAAGCGGGTTGTGGCGCTCCCTAGTGTGCGTATAAGTGGCCAGTTAGTGGTGTGTACCTTAGATGGTGTGGTATACCAAGCAATAATAAATAAATAGTATGTGTGTAGACTATTATACACCACAAATGGATATACAGTAGTGATTAAATATGTTCTAAGTGCATAAACAGTGCTTAATAGTAATATACCAATCACTGAATCAACAGTAACCCATCAAAAGATCAGAAATAACCGCAAAAAAAGGCATACATGAACATAATTGTCTGCTATGAGTAAAGTGAGCACTAAACAAGCCCCACTCGAATACCGTGATTCCACTAACGTGGTTAATGAGAAAAAAAAAAAGTTATCTACAAGTGAATGCACAACTAATAGTCCATATACTTTCACTCAAAGTGATTAGCTCACATGTGGTGGTTTGGGTGTTTGCGAAGAAACTTAGTGGGAATATATATATATATATATATATATATATATATATATATATATATATATATATATATATATATATATATATATATATATATATATATCCCAGCTTAGTGCAGCTACATCTCACTGCAGGCCATATTAGTATGTCTGGAAGGCCAACAAGGAGAGGCAGACAGTCACAAGCCAATAAAAGAGGGCAAGCAGGCTCTGTGTCTAGAGGCAACAGTGCTGGTCGTGGAGACGGTGCATCCTCATCAGCACGTGGCCGTGGGACACGCTTGGCCTTTTTTTGGCATATATATATATATATATATATATATATATATATATATATATATGAAAAGTGTTCATAAATGTGCAGCTGGTAGTCTATGTAATATACTGAATCTTCACTCAGAATGAGTAACACAAAAATGGTGACTTTTAGGTGTTTTCAGAGAATCCTCTCGTGACTTTGTGCTCTCCCTCCAGGGTCCCCACTCACCAGATCCACTCACCCCCACAGGGGTAGTACGCTTGTAATTGTAACCACTGCGGTCGCTTCCACCATCCTAGCTGTTCGGGTGCCTGGGGTATCCTTCCTTTCTCCAGGTGCTTTGTGATGTAATCTGTAGTGGGTTCCTCATAGAGGAAAAAAGGTGTGGGCTCCCATAGTGTAGTAAATTAATTTGTTTATTAAAAAATTAATTGTATATACAACAACTGGATACCAAAGAAAAATATATAAAAATATTGATAAATTAGAAAAAGTTTAAAAATAATCCTGGAAAGGCTATTACATATGACCAGAGAGCCAACCACCAGGCTATGGTGTGATATGGCCGGCTAATGGTGCTTATGTAGGCCTATTAGTGCAGCGAACGCTTGGTGACCTGCATTGGAGACAGCAGCAGCGTGCTGCGTTCCACCTGCAACTATACCAGGAAATGACGTAGCATGCGTGGCGCCGTTGTACGCGTTTCATCATAGGCGTCCTCAGCGACGGTGCCAGCACGCCACGCACCACGTCATTAAACGTGGCATCTATTTATTTCCATTTAGCATCTATAAGTAAGAGAACTGCAAATATTGGTAGCACTATCACCTTCTTGGTGAATTCCTTCTGCATCATCACTTACATATATGTGGGCGTACATTTATGACACTACTTTATTTTTATTTTATATTTTTCATTTTAATATTCCTTTTTATGTTTGTAATTATTTATATGCTCATCCCTATCTATTAAGATACACAGCATAGAAAGAAATCCCGCATTTAGGATCTATATCGGATAGGAAGGCTTAAGCCTGAGTATGGGTAAACTACAAGCATTAATATGCCCACTATATATAGCACCAGTTGCTGTGTATAAACATAACGCAGAGGTGTGCTAGGTAATATCCGCATTGTAATGTTATAACATAGTGTTTTACGGGAGACCCTCAGATGCTGCATAGAATACTCTAATCTTGTTAATGTCATATGTGGTTTATTGATGTATATTAATCACTTGCCAAGGGCCTGCCATGGGGTCCATCTAAACTATGCAGTATAACTTAATGCATGCTTGCTATTCCCCATTAAGCCATCACTGCGGACATAACATAGGAATTGTTCTTAAAACCCCGCCCCTTCCTATATTGCGATTGGCCATCCCGAGATTGGGGGACGGGACAGACATGGCGGCTCTCCCATTTAATGACGTGGTGCGTGGCATGCTGGCACCGTCGCTGAGGATGTCTTTGACGAAACGCGTACCAGGGCGCCACACACGCTACGTCATTCCCTGGTATAGTTGCAGGTGGAACGCAGGTGGAATGCAGCACGCTGCTGCTGTCTCCAATGCAGGTCACCAGCCTACAAGCCTACATAAGCACCATTAGCCAGCTATATCACACCATAGCCTGGTGGTTGGCTCTCTGGTCATATGTAATAGCCTTTCCAGGATTATTTTTAAACTTTTTCTAATTTATCAATATTTTTATATATTTTTCTTTGGTATTCAGTTTTGTATATACAATAAATTTTTTAATAAACAAATTAATTTACTACACTATGGGAGCCCACACCTTTTTTCCTCTATGAGGAACCCACTACAGATTACATCACAAAGCACCTGGAGAAAGGAAGGATACCCCAGGCACCCGAACAGCTAGGATGGTGGAAGTGACCGCAGTGGTTACAATTACAAGCGTACTAACCCTGTGGGGGTGAGTGGATCTGGTGAGTGGGGACCCTGGAGGGGGAGCACAAAGTCACAAAAGGATTCTCTGAAAACACCTAAAAGTCACCATTTTTGTGTTACTCATTCTGAGTGAAGATTCAGTATATTACACGGACTACCAGCTGCACATTTATTTATGAACACTTTTTTATTTTTCTATATATATATATATATACATATATTTCTCTATATATATTTTTTTTCCCACTAAGTTTCTTCGCAAACACCCAAACCACCACATGTGAGCTAATCACTTTGAGTGAAAGTATATGGACTATTAGTTGTGCATTCACTTGTAGATAACCTTTTTTTTTTCTCACTAACCACATTAGTGGAATCACGGTATTCGAGTGGGGCTTGTTTAGTGCTCACTTTACTCATAGCAGACAATTATGTTCATGTATGCCTTTTTGTGTGGTTATTTCTGACCTTTTGATGGGTTACTGTTGATTCAGTGATTGGTATATTACTATTAAGCACTGTTTATGCACTTAGAACATATTTAATCACTATATCCATTCATGGTGTATAATAGTCTACACACATACTATTTATTTATTATTGCTTGGTATACCACACCATTTAAGGTACACACCACTAACTGGCCACTTATAGGCACACTAGGGAGCGCCACAACCCCCTTTCACCATATTCATACATTCTATTGATGTTAGGCTAACTGGTCTGTAATTCCCAGGGATGTATTTTGGGCCCTTTTTAAATATTGGTGCTACATTGGCTTTTTTCCAATCAGCTGATACCATTCCAGTCAGTAGACTGTCTGTAAAAATTAGGAACAACGGTCTGGCAATCACTTGACTGAGTTCCCTAAGTACCCACGGATGCAAGCCATCTGGTCCCGGTGATTTATTACTGTTAAGTTTCTCAAGTCGAATTTTATTTCTGTCCTCTGTTAACCATGGAGGTGCTTCCTGTGTTGTGTCATGAGGATAAACACTGCAGTTTTGGTTACTGAAGCCCCCCGATTCACTCATGAAGACTGAGGAGAAGAATAAATTCAATACCTTCGCCATCTCCCCATCCTTTGTAACCAGATGTCCTTCCTCATTCTTTATGGGGCCAATATGGTCTGTCCTCCCTTTTTTACTGTTTACATACTTAAAGAATTTCTTGGGATTTTTTTTTGCTCTCCTCCGCTATGTGTCTTTCATGTTCTATCTTAGCCGTCCTAATTGCACCCTTACATTTCTTGTAGCATTCTTTATAAAGTCTGACTGCTGAGGATGATCCCTCAACCTTGTATTTTTTGAAGGCCTTCTCCTTTGCTTTTATATGCATTTTTACATTGGAGTTAAGTCATCCAGGACTTTTGTTCGCTCTTTTAAATTTATTACCCAATGGGATGCATTGGCTAATGCCCTTATTTAATATGCTCTTAAAGCAAACCCATCTCTCCTCCGTGTTCTTTGTTCCTAATATTTTATCCCAATTTATGCCTTTTAGCAAGGTTTGTAGTTTAGGGAAGTTGGCTGTTTTGAAATTCAGTGTCTTTGTATTCCCTTTATGTTTCCTATTTGTGTGATTTATACTGAAACTAATTGACCTGTTATGGCTGTTACCTAAATTGCCCCGTATTTCTACATCCGTGCTCAGGTCTGTATTGTTGATAATCAGTAGATCCAGTAATGTTTTATTTCTAGTTGGTGCGTCTACCATCTGACCCATAAAATTGTCCTGCAAGACATTAAGGAACTGGCGAGCCTTAAATGAATGTGCGGTTCCCTCCGCCCAATCTATGTCTGGATAATTAAAATCCCCCATTATGATAACACTTCCCATTCTTGCTGTTAATCCAAATTGTGATAGGAGATCTGTCTCCACTTCCTCCCTCAGGTTAGGGGGCCTATAGCATACTCCCAGTATTATTTTCCCCTTAGCTTCATTCCTTTGGAGCTCTACCCATAAGAATTCCACCTCCTCCCTAGCTCCCTTAGTGATGTCATCTCTCACATTCACATTATTCTTGATATATAGGCATTCCCCTCCCCCTTTTTTACCCTCTCTATCCTTGCGGTAAAGGGTATACCCTTGAATGTTTGCCAGCCAATCATGAGAGCTGTTGAATCAGGTCTCTGAAATTCCCACAAAATCGAAATCCTCCTCGTACAACAGTATCTCTAGTTCACCCATCATGTCCGCCATGCTCCTGGCATTAGTGAACATGCCACATAGTTTAGACCGGTCGCATATTGTCCCCGTTTTGGGTGTTTCAAGATCCAGTTTCACCTGGCTTGTTCTAATAAAACTGAGATCAAAGAAATATGGTATCTGAAGTTATTAGGATAAGAAGGTTTAGCTATCTGTCCCAGAGACAGAACAGTGAAATTTTTAAGCTGACTTCTGAAGGGAAGATAAGCCGACTTCGGAAGTCTGTACAGCCCGGGGCTACGCAGTATCCATACAGTCGGAAGCCTTTAAAGAAACAGGCCTGCAGCAGGCGAAGCAAGCAGCCACGCTACACAGAGACGTGCTCTGTCTATACAGCAAGACAGCTTCTTCCCCGCAGCCATGTCTCACAATGGGACATCTTCTTACAAAACACGTTCACGAGCAAGCTCATCTAAGTCATCTGTCGCAAATGCAGCAGCTATCGCCCGTTCAAAAGCTGAAGCAGCAAAAGCCAGGGCCGTATTCGCAGACCAAGAGTTGCAGATGAAAAAAGAAAAGGCTCGCCTTGATGCAGAAAAGATGAGACAGGAACAAGAGAGAGAGAAGGAAAGAGTATGCTTAGAGCAAGAGAGAGAGAGAAGGAAAGAGTACGCTTGGAGCAAGAGGGAGAGCAAGAAAGAGTACACATGGAAGAAGAGCTAGCCCAGCAGGAAGCATCTCTGAAATTGCAGCAAGCTATCTTAGAAGCTAACATGGATAAGCTGGCAGTAGAAAGAGACGCTGCCGCCGCCATTGCAGAAGCTTTGGAAGCAGCCATCTATGATGAGCCAAGAGTAGGCAGCAGCATATCGGGTCTAGAAGAGGACCAACAAGATTCTTCACGTCAGATTATGTCTACCAGCACTGGGACGCAAGCAGCATCCCACAACAAGAAATTAAATATGACGTCAGTGAGTCACATCAAATAAAGCAACAACAAGACGACCTGGGACCCCAGCGCTACAAGCAAGAAAAATCTGACAGAGTTCCAGACTTTCCAGTTCCAACCAAACCTTCTACTCCACAAGGTACCCAGTCTTCATACAAGCATCAAACACCAGTCTTCACTCCAAAGGTGTATGCAATGAGCCACTACGAACTGCCAACCTTATGTAAGTTTGAACTCAGCACGCCTAAAAAAGAGACTTTTACCAGGTATGCCTTTACACCACACCACAATACACCAGCAGCCTACCCCAATGCCAATCAGGCTACTGTAGACTTTGCCAAGTTCCTGGCCAAAAGAGAGTTAGTTACCCAAGGACTTGTCAAATTCAGTGATCGCCCCCAACACTACAGGGTGTGGCGATCCTCTTTCCAGAGTGACATTCAAGGTCTAGATCTATCCTGCAGGGACCAGATAGACCTCCTCGTAAAGTGGCTTGACAATGATTCTGTTGAACATGCCAAAAGGATCAGAGACATTAATATAAACCACCCTGAGATAGGCCTTACAAACATCTGCAACAGACTGGATAGATGTTATGGCTCACCAGAGGCTATAGAGAGTACACTGTTTAAAAGGATAGAAGACTTCCCAAAAATACCTAGCAGAGGTTACCAAAGACTCAGAGAATTCAGTGACCTGTATATGGAGTTACAAGTGGCTAAATTAGAAGGGGACTTACCTGGCCTTTCTTATCTTGACTCTGCTAGAGGTATTAACTCCTTAGCACAAAAACTTCCTTATGAGTTACACGAAAGATGGATTACTCATGGCTGTAACTACAAACGAAAACACAATATGCCTTTTTCACCCTTTAGTGAGTTTGTGGACTTTGTAGACAGACAAGTAGGAATGAAAGATGACCCCAGCTTCATTTTTCCAGTGTCTTATACCACTTCTTCTGGCCCTAAACAACTCAGAGCTCCAGTAGCAGTGCACAAAACTAACATTTCTTCCCACAGATTTGCAGAGTCTCAGCCAGAGGATCAAGACAGTGACCCTACTAAGTTCTGCCCTCTACATAAAATGCCACATCCTCTTCTGAAATGCAGAGCCTTCAAGACAAAGACCATCCAGGATCGCAAAGCTTTCCTCAAAGAGAACAACATCTGTTACAAGTGCTGCTCTTCATCCACACATTTCGCCAAGGACAGTAAGGTCAGTGTCAAATGTACAGAATGTGACAGCACAGAGCACAACACAGCCCTACACCCAAGGCCTACTCCAAGAACTTTCCCACCTGTTCATAGGGACAAGGAGCAAGGCAGGGAGACCAAAAAGTCTAGTACAGACGCAATAGCAATCACTTCACAGTGCACTGAAGTCCACACCAAAATCACACTAAAAATGGCTGTCATTGAAAGAATACTTTCATATTGTGGGGCGTGAATCAGCCATGATTGGATAAAGTCATGATGACAGTGTCCAATCATGACTCTGACAGTGCTCTGTGTCCTGAAGCAATGAAAGTTTCAGCCAATCAGGGCTTGCAATGCACTGTTCAACGCCACAGCGCATTGTGGTCGGTTCGGGGGGCCGAACAAAAGGTCGAACATCCCATTTGTTCGGCTGTTCTCTGAATGTCCGAACAATGAAAGTTCGGCGTGAACTTATGCTCGGGCCGAACCATTCGCCCATCCCTAATCCTAACTCGAAAATCCACCAAGTTTCATCTTGGGAGACACAAGTCCTCTCCAATGAGGTACTACCTTATCTATTCCATAACATTTTAAAAGGGCTGGATTTTGTTGGTGATGAGTTCTGAAATGATTCGACACACTGTTTTCTAAACCCATTTGTTATATTAATCACATGCTCATTAATTATTTTATATAAGCATCTTGTAATTATATTACATATATTACGTATATAAGCATCTTGATTATATTCTATATACTCACACTAGGTGTTGGTTGTAGGATTGTGATATCAATTTCCTAATTTATTTAATTTATTTCATCCAGTTTAATATCCTGTGTTCTTCAGTGTATACTATTAATGCTTTATAAGGCACCGCCACTAGGTGGCATGGTTGCTTTTTTAGTATGCCTATGGATTTCATATACATATATTTTCATCTCTTAATTTTAATAGTAATGTATAAAGTGACTAATTAGGCTAAATGGTAGCCCATATGGTAGTCTCCACAATTAAATATGAAGGTATAGGGCTGAGAAGATATTTTTGTCTTAGTAGAGAGCATTTAAACCCTCATTTGTGTTTTTACATAGAATTTTTTAATGCTGCATAATGTATGTGTTCCTGGTACCAAACAAGATTTCATTTGCATAAAGTTATGTAAAGCGCGGCTTGGAGGGAAAGCAGAGACGTTTTCTAACTAGATATTTATTTTATGTAAGATAATGGTTTATTTCCCCCACGATCGCCATTGAACAATGGCATGCATTCTGACACTACTTAGGCTCCGGTATCATGGTAGCGGGTCCATTTTCCTGATGATGCACGCTTGAGCGTGAAATGCATCGAAAGTGAGGCTTGACATGATTGGTACAGGAGCTCTCTGCCTCCATTGAGATGGCTGAGACGCACGCCACGCTTCTCGTATCACACACCAGTGACAGACCGGCCCCTGCCTCCTCTCAAAGCTGTGCTGCAACCTGCTGTACTGTGCACTTGATTTGTAAGTGCTTTTAAGAAATTAAAGACTGTATTACACTATCTATGCCTCTCTGTGGCTCATTCATGGTGGAGCCAAACTTTGCAGATTGAGTGGAAGGGAGCTGTGGATACATATTCAAGAGTTTATTTTGATTGAAGATTTTACTATCTCATACAATTAATGATTGAAGTGAAGCCCGGGCTAATTCTTGGAAGAAGTAAGAAATGTCTGTGAGGCTTGACAGAGTATAGCCAAGGAGGAAGGATTCCTTTCATTTTACATGCCTGGTGGTCACTTTGTGGCCAAAGATATCTGGTGAGCACAATTATATGTCACTTCGGGTGAAGCACTTTTTTGGCAAGAGTTGAAGCATGTTGCACTTTAGGAAGCACAGTGTTGGAGCTTATATAGAAGACCTGAATTATTATATTACATTGTTTTATATGATATACATATATTTTTTGTTTTTAGTTTGGACTGCTGATGCACTTTAATATTGAATTTAGTATATGTTCTACTTGCGCCCTTAATCATTATTTTTCATGTCTTATTAGTTATTACTAATTTTTGGTGCAGCATTAGAATATTTTTAGAGTAATTTTATTTTATTCTAATTTTTCTTTATATTATCGAACAATTACTTGTCAATTTAATTTGGAATTAGTAGATTTCGATGCTGCCTGTCCTCTTTTAGGACCTTCAGGAAATACAAACAAAACATTTGTTTTTCGAATCTGAGCAGTCGCCTTCACGTAGACTTTGACTGCTCTCACCACATCAAGATAATGTAGTGACCTTTCTTCCGTAGGACCAGGTTCTGGAAAAAATGAAGGTAGAACAATATCCTGGTTTAAATGAAAACTTGACACAACCTTCGGTAGAAAGTTAGGATGAGGACGCAATACTACCTTATCCTTGTGAATAATTAAATATGGCTCTTTACAAGAAAGAGCAGTCAACTCTGGTACCCTTCTTGCAGAAGATATGGCTACCAGAAAAACTAGTTTCCTTGTCAAAAGGACCAAGGGAGTATGTCGTATCGGCTCAAAAGGCTGTTTCTGTAATGCCGACAGAACTAAATTCAAGTCCCAAGGGTTCAGGGGTGACCTAACCGGAGAATTAAGCCGCGTTACCCCCTGAATAAAGCTACGAACCAAAGAATGCGAAGCAAGTGGTCGCTGAAATAATACTGATAAGGCTGAGACCTGGCCCTTGATAGTACTCAAGGCCAACTTAATTTCTAACCCCATTTGTAGAAAGTCAAGGATTCTATCTATGACATACTTCCTGGAGTGCCAACCCTTGGATTCACACCAGGAGACATATGTCTTCCAGACTCTATAATATATGATTCTGGAGGCCGGCTTCCTTGCATTAACCAAGGTAGATACCACTAAACCTGACAGCCCACGCTTCTTCAGATTGTGGGTTTCAATAGCCAAACCGTTAAATTTAGCGTTTGTAAGGTAGGATGGAATACTGGACCTTGCGAGAGAAGGTCTGGACGTGGTGGTAGTGTCCATGGGTCTCCTACCGCCATCTTTATGATCTCTGCAAACCAAGATCTCCTGGGCCACAAGAATCACTGATTTCCCTTCCTGCTTGATCCTGCGAAGAAGTCGTGGAAGCAGCAGAACAGGAGGGAATGCATAAATCAGTGAAAACTGATTCCACGGGAATACCAAGGCATCTGTTCCTCAAGCTAGCGGATCTTTTGTACTTGACACAAAGTTGTCGATCTTTTTGTTGAACCTGGACGCAAACAGATCTACGTCCGGAATCCCCCATCTTTGACATTTTGTCAGGCAGATATCGGGGTGAAGAGACTATTCTCCCGGGAACAACTGCTGGCGACTCTAGTCCGCCTGCCAATTCTCTATTCCTGGAATGAAGACTGCCGACAGGCTAGGTACATTGTTTTCTGCCCAAGTTAGGATATAATTCACCCCTCTCTGGGCCGCACGACTTCTCGTGCCCCTTGGTGATTGATATAGGCCACTGCTGTGGCATTGTCGGATTGTATCCAGACAGGACAATGCCGTAATCTGAATGTCCAGGCCCTCAGGGCCAAGCGCTCTGCCCGAATCTTTAGAATATTGATGTGCAAGGTCATTTCTAACCTGGACCATTTCCCTTGGACAGTCGCCTCTTCCAGGACTGCTCCCCAACCTGAAAAGCTGGCATCTGTTGTTACCACCTTCCAGGTAACTGGTAGGAAGGATTTTCCTTTCTGCAGATTCTTGGTTATCAACCACCAACTGAGGCTCTGGCGCACCTTTGGAGACAAGCACATTGGGAAATCTAGAGCCTGGACCTTCTTGTTCCAAGCCAATAGGATACTGTTTTGCAGCAGTCTCAAATGAAACTGAGCATAAGGAACGGCCTCGAATTAAGCCACCATCTTTCCCAACAACCTCATGCAAAGTCTATTAGAAGGATTCTTCTTTGTTTTGACTACCTGAATCAGCTCCTTAATGGCACTGATCTTCGCCTGGGTTAAGAATACCCTCTTCTGGGCTGCTATGATCAGACCCAAGTAGTATTCCAATCTCCTTGATGTATTCCAGGTAGTTGACTGTGGTGACCATACCTTGGTCTAAGCGAGCTACCGACTGGTCTATCAAGAGCAGATTGTATAGGTATGCTAAAATCGTTATACCTTGAGCCCTTAATCTGGCTAGAGGAGGGGCCAGAACCTTTGTAAATACTCGAGAAGCAGTAGCCAGTCCGAAAGGCAGAGCTACAAACTGAAAATGAAGATTTTCTATCTCGAACCGTAGACATTTCTGGCGAGTGGGGAAAATCGGCACATGGGGGTATGCATCCTTGATGTCAATTGACGCCAGAAGTTCCCCACCTTGTAGGATGGAGACTACTGATCGGATTGACTCCATGCGTAAAGAGCGGATATTCAAAAAAAGGTTTAGATCTTTGAGATCTAGAATGGGTCTGACATCTCCATTTGGTTTGGGTACCGTGAAAAGGTTTGATTAAAACCCCAATCTCTGCTCTTCCATGGGGACCACCGATATCACCTTTTGAGACAAAAGATGGTCCAATGCTTAAAAGAGACTTCTTTTTCTCTGTATCCCTGGGAACGTTTGATCTGAGAAAACAAGGAGACGGGGTCTCTCAGAACTCTAGTTTATATCCTAGAGTAATTGAGGAAGCCACCCATTTGTTTTGACACTCTTCCTGCCAGACCCTTGAGAACTGCAGAAGTCTTCCCCCCACTCGAGCGAGTGGGGGCGCCCCTTCATAAGGAGGCTTTAGTATTTTGTTTTGTAGGTTTCCTTCCCCAGGACTTTTTTTGTCCCTGGGGTTGACCCTGAGGTTTACCTCTTGAATTTCACGGTGGAGGCCGTCGAGATTGCCTCCCGGCACTGTAGAAGCGGGTCATTTAAATGAAATATGCTTACTCCTTTTCCTAACTGGCAAAAGGGTACTTTTCCCATTAGAAATTCTTCTGATGTACTTATCCAGATCATCCCCAAACAGCCGTTCACCGCGAAAAAGGAAACCTAGCCAGGAGCTTTTTGCAGGGCGCCTCGGCTGACCAATTTTTCAACCATAGTATTCTACGCATATGCACCAGCCCCAGCGTAAGGCGTGAGGCCTGGAGAATAGAATCTCTCATAGCGTCTATTGCAAAACATAACGCCCCTGGTAGCTCAGCCAAATCTTGGGCCTGCTGATCAGGAATAATCTGGAGCACCTGTTTAACCTGGTCTCTCAAGGATTGACATACACCAATTGCTGCCAGTGCAGGCTGTGTTACTGAACCCGCCAGAGAAAAAGTGTTTTTTAATCGGAATTCCAACTTCTTATCCGTTGGATCCCTAAGCATTTGAGCATTGTCTACCGGACAAGTCAAACTTTTATTCACAGAGGATATAGCAGCGTCAATTGCTGGTATCTCCCATTTTTTATTAAATTTTTCCTCCATAGGATAAAGTGTTGAAAACTTTTTAGGAGGATAAAAATGCTTATCTGGGTGATCCCACTCAGAATACATAAGCTTTTCCAGCAATTAATGGATAGGAAAGGCATGCGCAGCTTGGGGAGGCTTTAGCAAACCCAAACAAGAAGTAGGCTTGTCAACCGACTCAGTTAAGGGTAGCATAAATGTGGAGGGGACCAATTCATTAAGAGATTGCACCATCGATCTTTCAGATCCTTCCGTATTTGACCCCTCAGAAAAGGAGTCATCAGCCTCTTCCCGGTCCCCTGAGAAAAATTCATCATCTCCCGCCCCCGGTTCCTCAGTTTGAGGGTCCTGGGTAACGGAAGGGGACCTATCGCATTTAGTCCCACTCTGAGATGCGATTTAAAGCCGCTAACCTCTGCTCCAATCCTAATATGGTTGAGGAAAAAACTTCTTCAGTAACGTAGACAGGGGCTGCAGTGTTGGAAACAGTTGCAACACCTGATGTCCCTGATGGCTCACTCTGACCAGCCACTTCAGATCTCTCAGGGGAGGATGCCATCTTAGAGATGAGTTTAGGCTTTTTAGAGTTTGAAGGAGTCCTCCTTGAGCCCTTTTTTGGGGTGTTTATACCCCCCCTTCTGACCATAGCCCGATGAACAAATGCAAATGTACTACCAGAAGAAATCGCATCCATTGCTTGAGCAAATAATCCAGCAACTGCCGCTGCTATTTAATGCTCAGCCTGGTGCTTTTAGTAAATGTGCCAAGGGAATGCCTGTGTCACCAAACCTCCTACATGCCCCTTTTTTCTCTTGTGTCCCTCTGACAGCTGCAGCCAGCAAAAAATTGAGTTTTTAAAACATACTCCCACACTTGACGTTGCCCGAAGCCAACGCTTCTCTAAGCCCCGCCCCCTCTGTCACATCGCGCCCCCCCCTCTTCAAAAGAGCGTCTTTCCCACGCGGGTGCGGGCCTCCGATCCGACAGGATCGGCGTGTGTGTGTGGGGGGGATGGCGAGGAGGGGACCCGTTAATCAAACCGCCATGCAGGGGCGGTAAAAAACGGAGCGGCATCGCCGATTGTTTTGACTTCCCCCTATCCAGGAAGAGGGGGAGAGCTTGTCCACGTGGGGGGTGTTTTTTTGTAAGAAAATCCCCCCCAATCTTACCGGAGGCC
Source organism: Aquarana catesbeiana (assembly GCF_042186555.1). NCBI lineage: Eukaryota > Metazoa > Chordata > Amphibia > Anura > Ranidae > Aquarana > Aquarana catesbeiana. The sequence goes on along the minus strand of NC_133334.1, from coordinate 171,843,330 downwards.
TGGGCTGCTCGCCAGAGGGAATCTGCAACTTCTGCTGAGACAGCATGATCTTTGAGGAAGCATGACAAGGTACATGCTCTATACAGCCCCCAGTGGTGACTTTTAGGCATGACAACATTAACTTTTTAAAGGAGACAATTCATAAGAAAATTCCTTAGATACCTCCACTTACCTTTCCCGATGCAGGGTTTTCTGTGGTAAAACCAACAGACCCAATCTTCACCCCTCACGGTGAGCTTGGTTTAAATAAACCTTCAGGAACTGGGGCCCCTTTTTATTGGGGGATCTGCACTCCTGGACCCGTAATAGCACCCCGCCAGAAAAAAACTTATGGCTGAAAAAAACAAAAGCACTGGATCCCGGGGTCTAGCTCTCTAGAAAGAGAAGCGTTATGGGCAAAACCTTGTTTCTACCACCACGAGGCCCGGATACCATTAAATTCGGCCTAAAAAGACATTTTGAATGGATCCGGCTGCATAGCTAGCCCTAGGGGTTATATAGGGAGTGGACTTCCTGTCTTAGGGTGTGCCAGTGTCCATCACCGGAAGGTGGCCTATAACCCACATAGTAATTACTTTGACTCTGTGTCCCTTGATGTACAATTAAGAAATGGAGGGAATTGGTTTCTCTACGTGCCACCCACCGCCCCTCCTATCTAGGTCCTGCTACACTCTGTGTGCCCTCCTGCCCCTCCCCATCCCCCTGCAGTTCTGCCAGCTTCCCCCTCCCCCACCAGCTGCTTTGGGGGATTTGTCAGGATGAACGGTGAGGAAGGGGCCAGCAAATATGTAATTTATCGACCCCTTCATTTTCTGAATAGACAGAGTCAGTGATCGGTACCAATCACTGACTGTCCATTCATAACTGAAGTATTCTTGTCCATTCATTCTGTGCAGCTGAGGCTGTGCACTCAATCTCCTTTCTCTGTCTCAAAGGTGAAACATCAGAGGCCTGTTTAGATCCCTGATATTTCACCAAAGCCCCCCAACGGGGCTCCTAAATAAAACAGTAAAAAAAATAAATAAATAAAAATGGCAAAAAAATAATAAAATAAAATAACAAAAATAAATAACTACTGACACCAGTGGCGGAAGTACCAAGGTCGTAAAGGTCACACTTGCAACCGGGCCCTGGCATTCCTCCACCGGGTTTGGGGGGAAGGGCCCCAGCTGGGGGTCAGGGGGGCCCTTCATGGTTTCTTGCACTAAGGCCCTGAAGGTTATAGCTATGTGCGATGGACTCCAAACACCCTGTTGGGTATTTCCATCAAGAAGCTGCTTCCCAGGTCCTGGAACACGAGACCAATGGATCTGGCTATAGTAACCCCAAAAACCAGACAACACCAGTCTTGGAGTACACCATAAATATAACTGCTTTATTTGAGAAACACACTGAGTTTATACAGAAAACCATCAGATAAGTGATCTCAGACAATAGTCACCTTGGACAGTAGAGCTAATCCTATTATCATAACAATGACCACCTTAGACAGTCCAGCTCCCCCCATAGGACTAACTTCTGCTTAAGAAGCCAAAAGCAATTAGTGACCAGCTCTGTCTGGATAACTTAAGAACACATTAAAGCACAGAGTTCTCCAGACAATGGTTCTCCTGCAGCCCAAAGTCCATGACATTATGCTTCTGCTCACCTGGCAGTTCCCATGTGAAACTTTTGAACCCATAGGAACAGGTTGAGAGTCCTCAAATCAAGTATGGTTTAGGAACCATAAAAAGTTTAAGTTGAAATCTTGAAAGTGTTCTTTTGTTGGTACTAGGATAACAACCCTTTGAGACAATAACTGCTTGACAGCAGCAAGCAGATCTTGCCCGTGTGGCAGTGATGGAGACAAGTTTGACATTATGAAGTGCAGAGGAGGTAAACTCCAGTTTGTAACTTTCAAAAAAGACACTCTGGACCCAGGCATCTTTATTCTAAGAGCAGCAGACTGGGAAGGTTGCACAGAGCCAGAGAGCTGTGTTTGGAGTTATGATCTGCTAGCGTCCCAAGTGCAGTCACATCTCCAACTATCTTCACTTTAATTTAAAAAATGAACATAGCATTGTGACGGTGCTAGATCCTGCCACTAGTTTAGCAGAATTAAAGATCATACAAGATTCTCATAAATGCTCTAAAATGTTGGTTCTGAGCAGAGAAATTTGGCTTTTCAGTTTTCTCCAGGTTTTGTAACTCCCAAATTGGGTTCTGGAGTCCAGAGACTTTAACGAGTTTAATGGAAGAAAAAGTCCTCTAACCCTTGGTCTGGGTTTTACTGGGGAGCAGCAGGCTGTGTGTGCAGATAAGCTCAACCTTTATAATCTTTATAAGAGACTAAAAGTGGTTCAGTCTTCCACCCAGGAAACAGGTGGCTCACTGGCAGGAGGCCAGGGCATGGGCCAGTAGAGCAAGGAGCTGGGAGAATGCGAAAGAGGTACAGCGTTTGTACGTGAGCACAATGGTGCTATGAGTCTGTCTGAGAGACCAGACCAAAGGCCTAACCTTGAAACCTGAGTGTCGGTGCTGCAAGAGGGAGCCAGGAGGCTGAAGGAAGCATGTGTGTTATTGTGTAATATCGGAGGAATGCCAAACACCCCTGCAAAGGTAACCGCTTGATTTATGTTAGAGTTTTTACTTTCTGGCCAACAAGCCCTGAAACAGTGTATCCTAGCTGGTTTGAACTCACGAGAAAGACTACAATTTGAATGAAACCTCACAACATCTCAAGAATATTAAAATGTAATATTATTAAAAATTACTTTCTCGGAAGGTAGGAGGCGGAGCCTAGCAGAGCAGACATGCATTGTTAGAGCTCCACACCGCTGAGGAGAGAAGAGAAGGACAAAGCGGAGCCTGCAGGCTCAAAAGGTATCCATTTGAACCTTTTTGCCCCAGGGAACAAACTGTGAAAGTTTGGGCAGGAAATATGGTACTGGGAGGAAACCGTGGCAGAAATAAAAATCACCTCACAAAGAGCTCACAGGCACTCACTGCAGCTGAAGCAGCTCCAGTCACCTCACAAGATACAGCATCAGGGCGCTCTCACAGACAGAAAATGTCACAGCAAGACTCTCCATTTGAGTCAGATACAGAACAAATCCTCTCACAAACTTCTCCACAAGCCTCCTCAGTATCCCCAGTAATATTATTACAATTTGAAAAAATGCTTCATAAGGCTTTAAAACAAACCTCAGACCAAATAACAAAAAGCCTAACCAAAGAAATAAGAGAGCTGGGAAACCGCACCGCAGCCTTAGAAATAAAAATGGATGAAATTGAAATTACAACCCAAGAAAATATAACAGAATTGGAACAATTAAAAAAAGAGAATTTAATACTTCAAACTAAGCTCGAAGATTACGAAAATAGAGCCAGACGTTCAAACTTGCGCATAAGGGGAATACCTGAAACTGTGACAGACCTGCAATCTACTATTACTGCTCTATTACAAGAACTAAAGCCAGATATCCCTATTGAACGTTTAGAACTGGACAGAGTACACAGAGCCCTCACAGCCAAAAAGAAAGATGGACCCCCACGTGATATAATCACAAAATTTCATTATTACAGAACGAAAGAACAAATACTAATTGCTGCAAGAGAAAAAAAGGAACTTAATTTTCAAGGACACAATTATCAAATTTTTGCTGACCTATCCCAACTTACTATTACTAAAAGACGATCCATGAAACCCCAACTAATGGAACTGCAACGCCACAACATTATGTATCAATGGGGCTTCCCCTTTTCAGTCAGATTTAACTACCAAGGTACAATTTACAGAAGCAGATCAGCAGATGAACTACAACAAACCCTTTTAAAATTAAATCTGACAGAACCCACAAGCAGCAACACTCCCACACGCAGAAGAATGGCATCATCTTCACCTTCAGGCAGCACCCAGAAAATTTCAGAACAAAATGGGAATCATCATTCTCACAAAAGAGGCCGTTATGCCACATCATCCATGGACCAAGAAGATTCAATGGACTGACATCCTAATTCCTGATATCCCTTCATTTATTATACTAAGAGATGGTTCTCTATAAAAAAAACCTATATTTATAACTGAATGTAACTGCATTCTGATAGTCACACACTGTGTGGGATCATGTTACATTCCAGTTATATTTCTTATTACTTCTGATTCATATAGCCTTAGAATATATAAGTGAAATAAGGAAATTCTTGTTCAGTTATATATTATCAGGTAATAACAATAGATTTATTACTTTTTAGGACAAATATGTTCAATAATCCAGAAGTAATGGAAGCTTTTTCTTTCTTTTCTTAAAACAAATATATTATTACCTAACTAGTTCCTAGAATTATGTTTTTGTTTATTCTAATCTGAAGCAATACAACCTCAATTTTATGAGTTAACATATCTAAACAGTTACGTATGAATAAAATATGTAATTGTTTACTCTAAAAGGGTTAAAATCCCAAAATAATTCAAACTATCTTCATCAATACCAAAGTTATTAACAGTACCTTTCTAACTGAATTATTTAGCCTAGGGCAAGACTAACCATATACAACCACCCTGGAATAAATAATTTCAACAAAAACTATATTCTGCACTCCAATTAATGAAACATCATTTTGATGTCTTTTGACATAGCACTTCTCTCCTGTAAGCGGAAGATCCGTGTACCCCCATTAGCCCTCCTCATTCTCCCAACCATATTATGTGGGAGTGTGACGAAGGCACTTATTCCCCTGAGAGAGATATTTATTCTCTTTCACGGGTAAATTGTGATTACTTGCAAAAAATAATTTATACAATGTATCATCTAATCTCATATGTTTTTTGTTTACTCTTTACTCCAGAATTCACTGGTTTCTTTTCTATCTATTCATCTCTTCAGTCCACACAGGTTGATCTGCGCAGTCAGCTCTGCATAACAAAAAGTAAGTCAAAACTATTTGATCTATTGCCATGGCACCACTGAATATACTTTCCCTGAATGTTCAGGGAATAAATGTCCCTCAAAAAAGGACCAAAGCCTTCCGTACTTTCCATAACAAGAAGGCTCACATAGTATGCCTCCAAGAAACACACTTCACCAAAGATTCTACTCCAAAATATATTTCTCCTTTTTATCAACAAATTTACACGGCTTCTGCCTGTACCAAGCAAAGGGGAACTCTTAATTGCATTTCACCGATCCACACCATTCACCTTATCATCAGAAATTAAAGACCCAGAAGGTAGATACCTGATACTCATGGGTTATATAATGGATACAGCAATCACTGTGATTTCCTACTACGCTCCTAACAAACAACCTACACCATTCCTCTCACATATATTACAAGTGATTAATACACACAAAATAGGAACAGTGATAATGTGTGGGGATTCGAACCAGGTCCTCCTCCCATTTCTAGATAAATCACCTTTTACACCATCCAAAATAACCTCTAGATTACCTTTTTCTCAACTTCTTTCCAAATACAATATGGTAGATTCATGGAGAGAAAGTAACCCAATGAAAAAGAAATTCACTTATTTCTCGCACCCTCATCAAACCTTCACCAGAATAGATCATATTTTTCTAACAATAGGAATGATACCAGAAATTATTGCATCAGATATAATTCCGATTCCGTGGTCTGACCATAATGCAGTATACACTACTATAGCCTCAGCCATACCAAAAGCGCATGACCCAACGTGGTACTTACCGGACATAATGCTCAAACACCCACTACATCAGATGGCCATTGAACAAGCTTTAAAGGAATACATATCAATTAATAATACAACAGACATCTCCCCAATAACACTGTGGAAAGCTCATAAGCCTGTCTTGCGTGGTACAATACAAAGACAAATGGCACTATTTAAACGGGAATGCAAAAATCTAGCAAAAAAACTAGAACTCCATTTTAATGCAGCCTACATATCATTTCAAGATAATCCATCTCAGAGTACAAAATCTCATCTGGAAAAATCTAGATTGGAATACGATCTATTTCTCACTGAGTCAGTTGATAAATCCCTCAAACGCTCCAAACACAATTTCTACATGAATACAAACAAACCAGGTACATATTTGGCTCGGGCATTAAATTCAACTAACAAATCTTTCAAACCAATACGTTTGAAATTATCAAAAAATGTTTACACTTGTAATCCAGTAAAAATAGTCTATAAATTTCACTCACATCTCGCAACTTTATACAAGACAAACAATGAATTTAATCCTACAGAGGCTGAATCCTTCTTCTCAAAAATAACCTTACCTGAGTTATCTCAGAATCAAAAAAGCAGTTTGGATGAGCCTATAACTATAGATGAAGTTGCTAACGCCATAAAAGACCTAAAACGTAACAAAAGACCAGGCCCAGATGGCTACTCGGCTTTATACTATAAAACATTCTCAGAAATACTCTCTCCCATTCTCACTGAAACTTTTAACAAACTTCTAGATGGACATTCTTTTCGGCAAGAAACACTAATGGCAATTGTTTGTATGATCCCAAAACCCCTTTCTGATGATACTTCCTGTGTGAATTATCGGCCTATCTCTCTGTTAAACCTCGATATTAAATTATTAGCAAAAGTAATAGCAAAACGCCTCAATAGCATTATAGGAAAATTAATACATAGAGATCAAGTAGGCTTCATGCCAAATAGACAGGCAGGCGATAATATACGCAGGGCAATGTTATTGGCACATATTGCTAAAAAACGGAAAATCCCTTTATGTTTTCTATCTCTCGATATTAAGAGGGCATTTGACACAGTATCCTGGCAATATATGCAATATTCATTACAAAAATGGGGTTTTGGACCCCACTTTTTAACATGGATCAAAGCATTATATAATAAACCCAAAGCCTATATAAAATATGCTGGATACAAATCTGAAGCCTTTAATATCGAAAGAGGTACCCGACAGGGTTGCCCATTATCTCCCTTATTATTTGCCCTTATGCTCGACCCCATGGCCCAATACATCAGAACAAACCAAACTATAACTGGCATTGAAGTAGGAGGTATTACACACAAATTATGTATATTTGCAGACGATATATTACTTTTTCTATCATCACCACAGGTCTCTGGTCCTAACTTAATACCAGCTCTTGATGGGTTTGCAGCCCTATCCGGCCTTATGATTAATCCTAAGAAATGCCTAGTGCTTAATATTTCACTCACAAACATGGAATTGATCCCAGCTAGGGCTGCACTCCCATTCACATGGGCAGAAAAATCAATCCCATATCTTGGAATTCATTTAACAGCATCTCATTCTGACTTATTCTCAACCAATTATCCTCCTGTATTAAGACAGATCACAAATCTAATAAAACAATGGTCGCAACTTCCTTTATCCTGGATAGGGAAGATTAATGCAATCAAAATGACTATTCTACCCAAATTGCTTTATCTATTCAGAGTCCTCCCTATTCCAATTCCTTCCTATTTTTTGAGAATAGTACAAAAAAGAGCAACTTCGTTTATATGGGGCTCTTCTAAACCACGTATACCTATACACACACTACATCTTCCCAAAAATAAAGGAGGCCTGGGATACCCTCATTTTACTAACTACTACAGAGCAGCACATTTGGCCAGTCTGTCCAAATACCATGCAAAACAGGAAATCCCATTATGGGTATTTATAGAGGCTTCAGAAAATTACCCTCTATTAATATCAAATTTATTATGGCTTGATCCTAAAGACCGCTTTAAAATTCATAATCCCATAACTAAACACTTCTTATCTCTCTGGGATAAACTAAAAACCAAATATCAGTTACAATCTCCACACAATCCTCTCCTTTCTTTTATCAGAAATCCGGCCTTTTATCCGGCATGGATCTACCCAAATTCTTTTAAAGCTTGGACAACATCAGGCATTCAGACACTAAATGACTTAATAGCATCTAAATCATTCCTTTCATTCCCATCGCTTAGAGAAAAATATGATCTACCAAACTCTGAGATATTTAGATATCTCCAAATCAAACATTTCTATACACCATTCCTAAAGGGGGATACACCATTATCCCAATTATCCATTTTTGAATCAATCTGTACAAAAGATCCATTTGCTAAAGGTACAATTTCATCACTTTATAATCAATTATATGGAGTAGCAAATCTTAATAGACCCTCTTACGTTCAGAGGTGGGAGGAGGACCTGGGACGAACTTTAGAAGACACGGACTGGTCTAACATATGGCTCACATCTAAGTCATCTTCACCCAACATCTTAGCACTGGAGACAAATTATAAAGTCCTAACTCGCTGGTACCTTGTACCCGCTAGAGTGGCAAAATATTCACCTAATACCTCAGCTCTTTGTTTTCGAGGATGCCCAGAAATAGGCACATATTTACACATATGGTGGACGTGCCCAGTAATCCAAACCTTCTGGAAGGAAGTCTTCGTGATTGCATCTAAAATATTTAAAAAAATAATACAACCAGATCCATATTTAACTTTACTTAATCTAAAACCGGAATGGTTAACACTCTCTCAATTCAAACTTATGATCCAACTAATAACGGCTGCAAAACAAACAGTGGCCAAGGCATGGAAATCTCCTACATTGGTACTAGCAGAAACAATTCACAGAATGAATAATACAATGTCCCATGCTAAGATGGCAGCCATCGATCAAAATCAAATTCCAAAATTTGAAAAACTTTGGCATCCTTGGATAAAACAACAGTTCCTGTCAAACTTCAATGACTCTGTCCTGTTGCCATGGTAACAGATTAAATGACTTACAGAGACACCCATTCTAAGGCTTCAAAGAGAACTAAAAAGAATAATAAACTGACGAGCGGGACAACCTTGTGGACCATACCTCTACCTTTCAACCCTTTTTCTTCTTTCTCTTTCCTTTTCTCCACCTTACGATTAAAGCTCATTATCAGAATTTATTTGACCTATATACACTCTACTTGTAAACAATATGTATAGTAGGTATAAATCATTTAAATACCTACAAAAGTAACTAAGGAAATGATATATATCTTTAATTTAGGTTTACGTGAACCCAATGTTTAATATTTGAAATTTCATGATATTTACCTATATAAACCCTACTGTAAAACAATGAGCTTACTTTATAGATCCTTGTAAACTTACTTTATGTATCTTTATAACATTGTATACTCAATAAACTTCTTTTGACAAGAAAAAAAAAATGACTTTCTCACTAATTCAGTTACTATTCAATTACCATTTTAATCTTATGCAGCTGTAATTTTTAAAATATGTAAAAAAAAATTCAGTGCAAAATGGCAACCTGGAGGCATTCCGTATATATACACCTTTTTGCTGTATGGAATGCCCCTAGAAATTATTATTATTATTATTATTATTATACATGATTTATATAGCGCCAACAGTTGCGCAGTGCTTTACAACATGAGGACAGACAGTACAGTTATAATACAGGAGGAATTAGAGGGCTGTGCTCATTAGAGCTTACAATCTAGGACAGGGGTCTTCAAACTACGGCCCTCCAGTTGTTCAGGAACTACAATTCCCATCATGCCTAGTCATGTCTGTGAATGTCAGAGTTTTACAATGCCTCATGGGATGTGTAGTTCTGCAACAGCTGGAGGGCCGTAGTTTGAGGATCCCTGATCTAGGAGGAAGGGTCAAGTGATACAAAAGGTAATAACTGTGAGGGATGATCTGATGAAGAAAGTAAATGTACAGCTGTTAAGTGGGGGCGGGATATGCTTCTCTGAAGAGAAGGGTTTTCAGGGATTGTCTAAAAGCAAGCAGAGTAGGATATAGTCAGACAGATTGGGGTAAGGGAGTTCCATAGGATAGGCGAGGCTCGGGAAAAGTCCTGGAGGGGAGCATAGGAGAAGGTGACGAGGGAACTAAAGAGCAGGAGGTCTTGGGAGGAATGAAGGAAACGAGTAGGTTGGTATTTTGAATTTAATTTGTTGGGTGAGTGGAAGCCAGTGAAGGGATTGACAGAGAGAGGTAGCAGACACTGAGCGGTTGGTAAGGTGGATGAGCCTGGCAGCAGCATTCATGATAGACTGAAGAGGTCAAGGCAGGAGATGACAAGGGAGTGAACTAGGAGCTCTGAGGTGTCATTGGTTAGGAAGGGGCGTATTTTGGAGATGTTGCAGAGATTGAGGTGGCAAGAGTCCAGGGTTACACCTAGAACCATGGCATGCAGGGACAGGCTGATAGTAGTGCTGTTGATCTTGACAGAGAAATCAGGAGACGAGGCATGTGGGGGTGGAAAAATCATGAGCTCAGTTTTGGATAGATTGAGTTTGAGGAAGTGGTGTGATATTCAGGCTGATATGTCTGTTAGTAAATTTGTGATACGTGAGGAGACTGATGGAGTGAGCTGAGAAGCAGAGAGATAGATTTGGGTGTCGTCAGCATATAGTATTGGAAGCCATGGGAGGCTATTACCTGACCCAGGGAGGAGGTGTAGATGGGGAATAAGAGAGGTCAAAGAACAGAACCTTGGGGGACCACGACAGAAAAAGGGATAGGAGAGGAGGAAGTAGAGTTGTAAGTGACACTGAAAGTGCGGTTGGATAAATAGGATGAGAACCAGCGAAGAGTACAGTCACGGAGACCAAAGGCGTGGAGTTTTTTGAGGAGAGTGGGGTGGTTCACTGTGTCAAAGGCAGCAGAGAGGTCTAAGAGTAGGAGTACAGAATAGTGTCCATTGGATTTAGCTGTTAGCAGATCGTTTGTGAGTTTTAGGAGAGCAGTTTCCATGGAGTGTTGAGGGCAGAATTCAGACTGAAGGGGATCAAGAAGGTTATTCTTGGCGAGGTGGTTGCTCAGTCAGTTGTAAACCAGACGTTCAAGGAGTCTGGATAAAAAGGGAAGCAAGGAGATAGGGCATAGGCTGTTAACATTGATGGGGTTTAGTGAGGAATTTTTAAGAATGGGTGTGACCAATGCATGTTTTAGAGAGTTTGGGAAGAAGCCAGAAGAGAGGGAGAGATTAAAGATGTGAGTTAGGGAGTGTAGCATAGGGATGAGCCGAACACCTCCCGGTTCGGTTCGCACCAGAACCTGCGAATGGACCAAAAGTTCGCGCAAACTTTAGAACCCCATTAAAGTCTATGGGACTCGAACGTTCGAAATCAAAAGTGCTAATTTTAAAGGCTAATATGCATGGTATTGTCCTAAAAAGGGTTTGGGGACCCGGGTCCTGCCCCAGGGGACATGTATCAATGCAAAAAAAGTTTCAAAAACGTCCGTTTTTTCAGGAGCAGTGATTTTAATGATGCTTAAAGTGAAAAAAAAAGTGAAATATTCTTTTAAATATCGTACCTGGGGGTGTCTATAGTATGCCTGTAAAGTGGCGCATGTTTCCCGTGCTTAGAACAGTCCTTGCACAAAATGACATTTGTAAAGGAATAAGTCATTTAAAAATGCTTACGACTTTAATGTAATGACGGGTCCCGGCAATATGGATGAAAATCAGTCAGACAAACGGCATGGGTACCCCCCCAGTCCATTACCAGGCCCTTTGGGTCTTGTATGGATATTAAGGGGAACCCCGCACCCAAAATTAAAAAAAGGAAAGCCGTGGGGCCCCCAGGCCCTATATACTCTAAACAGCAGTATACAGGCGGTGCAAAGAAGACAGGGACTGTAGGTTTGTTGTTAAGTAGAATCTGTTTGTAATTTTGAACTGGTACATTTTTAAAGTGTAGCTCCAGCCAAAAAAACTATTTTTAAGCTTTTTGGAAAACATAGGGAAGGGTTATCACCCCTGTGACATTTGTTTTGCTGTCTGTGCACCTCTTCAGAAGATTGAACCTCACTTTCTGTCCCAATGACAAATGTTTTTTGAAAATTTGGGGTTTTTAGTGAAACAAGGATTGGTGATAAAGCATCAGTGAAGAGGAGACATGTTTTTCCCATATTAACTCTTACAGGAGAGAATTTCCCTTCCTAGGGGTAGATTTCATCTCAATTCCTGTTGTCTCCTTCAGTTTGCAAGTAGGAGTCGTTTGTAAGCTGGATGTTTGAAAGTAGGGGCCTGCCCTATATACTCTGCAGAAATTGGGGCCTTAGGTGTTGGTATTGCCACAACACTGTAAGCCCTCACAGTTACTCTTGGTGGGCGCAGGAACAGGCCCTGCTGTGAAATATTAGATCAAGAATTGTAATTACATGCCATTGTTGAACAGTGGTAGAAAAATCGGGCCTTTGGTGGTGGTGATGGTGCTGCTGCCACAACACTGTAAGTCCTCACAGTTACTCTTGGTGGGCACTGGAACGGGCCCTGCTGTGAAATATTATATCAAGAATTGTAATTACATGTCCCTGTTGAACAGGGGCAAAAAAATTGGGCCTTAGGCACTGGTGCCACAACACTGCAACCCCTCACAGATGCTATAGTTGGAGCGCAGGAATGAGCCCTGCTGCAAAGTATTGCATCAAAAATTGTAATTATAGGCCTCTGTTAAACAGGGGCAGAAAAATTGGGCCTTGGCCACTGGTGCTGGTGCCACAACACTGCAACCCCTCACAGATACTCTAGTTGGAGCACAGGAATGAGGCCTGCTGCAAAGTATTGCATCAAAAATTGTAATTACACACCTCTGTTAAACAGGGGCAGAAAAATTGGGCCGTGGCGGTGCCCAGAACCAAAAATGTTCTTACAAGCTATCAGCATGAAAATTGAGGAGGAAGAGGATTGTGACTCAGCATAACAGGATAGACACTCAGCATCAGCATAGGCAGTCTTGAAGGGATCTCACATTAAAAAAAAAAAGCAGTTACATCAGCATCAGGCGCGTGGTAGCTGGTGATCCAAGACTGATTCATTTTTATGAAGGTCAGCCGATCGACCGATTCAGTGGACAGGCGCACCCTGTGATCGGTTACAAAGCCTCCAGCAGCACTGAATGTGCGTTCCGAAAGAACGCTGGATGCAGGACAGGCCAGTAGCTCAATTGCATACTGTGCAAGCTCTGGCCAGTGATCCATCCTCAAGATCCAGTAACCCAGAGGATTTTCAGTGGGAAAGGTGTCCAAGTCTGATCTTGCCCCTAGGTAATCCTGCACCATGTGATTTAGACGCTGGCGATGGTTGCTGGAACTGATCAGGCCTTAGGGCTGCGGATTAAAAAATTGTCTGAATGCATCGTTCAGACAGCCAACTTCTCCACCGCTCCTTTTGTGACTGACCAAAGCCTCAGCAACACGTTGTCCAGGAGGACCAGGAAATTGTTACCTCCCAGGCTCTGGAAACGCGTTGCACAAACCTTTCTGCAAGGCCTCCCGAAGATGTTTCATCCTCTGCTCCCTCTGCGATGGCAAGATAAGGTCCACAACCTTACCCTTGCAACGTTCTTCGGACTGTAAATGATCCCTTGAAGACTGCTGCTGATGCTGAGTGCCGGGCTCCACCTCTATGCTGACACAATCCTCCTCCTCCTCCTTGTCCTGTTCCTGAGTGATTGGCGGGCACGCAGGAACACTGTCTGGATAAAGGGGGCCTTGAGAGCTAAGGAAGTCCTCCTCTTCCTCCCTCTGTTCTGCCTCAAGTGCCCTGTCTATTCCACGCAGCGTGTGCTCCAACAGGTAGACAAGAGGGACAGTGTCACTGATGCATGCACTGTCACTGCTCACCATCCTCGTGGCCTCCTCAAATGGTGATAGGACAGTGCATGCATACCTGATCATAGATCACTGGCGTGGGAAAAAAAAAACAAAGTTCCCTGACCCTGTACTGGTGCCATAGTCGCATAGGTACTCATTGATGGCCCTCTGCTGCGTGTGCAGCTGCTGCAGCATGGCCAACGTTGAGTTCCACCTGGTGGGCATGTCACAGATTAGGCGGTTCTTGGGCAGGTTAAATTCCTTTTGGAGGTCAGCCAGCCGAGCACTGGCATTATATGACCTGCGGAAATGCACACAGACTTTCCTGGCCTGCCTCAGGACATCCTGTAAGCCCGGGTACCTGCCCAAGAACTGCTGCACCACCAAATTAAGGACGTGAGCCAAACAGGGCACATGGGTCGGTTGTCCCTGTCGGAGGGCGAAGAGGAGGTTGGTGCCATTCTCGCAAATCACCATACCTGGCTTAAGCTGGCGTGATGTCAACCACCTCTGAACCTGCCCCTGCAGAGCTGACAGAATCTCTGCCCCAGTGTGGCTCCTGTCCCCCAAGCACACCAGCTCAAGCACCGCATGGCATATTTTTGCCTGCGTGCTTGTGTAGCCCCTTGAACGCCTACAGAGCACCGCTGGTTCCGAGGACAAATCAGCACAGGAAGAGGCCATGGAGGAAGAAGAAGAGGAGGGGTGGAGGAGAGAGGTGTGGCAGAATCACCACTAGTAAAATTTTGGAGGCGTGGTGGCGGAACAACCTCCAACACTACTGCACCCTGTCCTGCATCCTTCCCAGCTGCCAGAAGAGTCACCCAGTGCACGGTGAAAGATAGGTTAACATCCCTGTCCATGCCTGCTGGACCATGAGTCAGCGGTAATATGCACCTTACCACTGACCGCCCTGTCCAGCGAGGCAGGAAGACATTGCCTTCCACATGCTGGTAGAGAGCTGGAATCGCCTTCCGTGAGAAAAAGTGGCATTTGGGAACCTGCCACTGAGGAACTGCACATTCCACAAACTCACGGAAGAGGGCAGTCTACCAACTGAAAAGGCAGCAGTTTAGTGCTAGCAATTTAGCCAAGCTAGCATTCAACCGCTGGGTATGTGGATGGCTGGGAGTGAACTTCTTTGGGCGGTGCAGCAGCTGGGGCAGGGAAATTTGCCTGGTACAATCTGACATTGGTGTACTGATAGCAGATTGCAGATTGCCCGCAAGTACTAATTCTACACCTTCATTCCTCTTAGTGCAGGTTTCAGAGAGGACTGAAGGTATAGTGGGGTTGGAGATCCCAGCTGATGAGCAGCAAGGAGAGGTCCGCTTTGTTCTTTGGTGTGGGTCTTTTAGGTACGCTTGTCAACAAATTGCATGGCAGGTCGTCATATGTCTGGTCAAGCATGTGGTGGCCAAGCGGGTGATGTTTTGGTTACGCGAGATACGCTTGAAACATATGTTGCAAATAGCAGCGGTGTGATCTCATGCACTTGTCTCAAAAAAAGCCCACACCAAAGAACTTTTGGAATAACGCGCAGAGACAGCAGCTCCCTGCACATGCGGAGCTCTGCGGTGTGATGCAGTCGGTGTGCTGCCCTTAAGCTGGCCCCTGGAGGGCATCCTGCCTCGTTGGAGATGTGCCGCCTCCTCCTCCTCTCTCTTCTCAGGCACCCACATGGAGTCAGTGACCTCATCATCCCCTCCCTCCTCATCACTGGAGCAAAGCTGGCAGTATGCTGCAGCTGGGAGAACATGACTGCCAGATTGCTGTCCTTCTTGGACACTCCCTCTCTCTGGGCTCATGTTACTGCCTTCCTCTAGCCGGGTACCATCATTGGAGCCTTCAAAATGCCGGGCATCCTCCTGGAGCATGTACACAACTCTGTGGTCAAACAGTTCGGGGGACTCCTCAGGAGGACATGGTGAGGCTAGGGAAGGAGTGATTGATTCCATTGAGCCGAGGGAAGAGGCCACGTTGGCAGCTGCTTTGCCAGACAAAGTACCCTGAGCCTAGGTGGGAGAGGGTGAGGAGGAAGAGGACGGCTTGATCATCCACTCTACCAAGTCTTCCGCATGTTGCACCTCAACACGGCCAGCTGCCAAAAAAACAAGCGTGTCCCAGGGCCACATGCTGAGGAGGATGCACCATCTCCACGACCAGCACTGTTGCCTCTAGACACAGAGCCTGCTTGCCCTCTTTTATTGGCTTGGTGACTGTCTGCCTCTCCTTGTTGGCCTTCCAGACATACTAATGGCCTGCAGTAAGATGTAGCTGCACAAAGCTGGGATGTGTATATATATATACTGATACTGCAGTTAGCAGAATCAACTGCCTGCCTGTAGTAGTATTAGTATGAGAACACCAGCAATTGTCTTCAGGTAGCTTTAGGTGCACACTGTGCAGAAGACACAGTACACTAATGCCCTGTACACAAGATCGGACATTGATCGGACATTCCGACAACAAAATTCATGGATTTTTTCCGACGGATTTTGGCTGAAACTTGTTTTGCATACACATGGTCGCACAAAGTTGTTGGAAAATCCGATCATTCTGAACGTGGTGACGTAAAACACGTACGTTGGGACTATAAACGGGGCAGTAGCCAATAGCCTCATCTCTTAATTTATTCTGAGTATGCGTGGCACTTTGTGCATCGGAATTGTCCAGACACGGTCAGAATTTACGCAAACGGATTTTGTTGTCGGAAAATGTTATAGCCTGCTCTCAAACTTTGTGTGTCGGAAATTCCGATCGAAAAAGTCCGATGGAGCCCACACACGGTCGGAATTTCCGACAACGAGCTCCGATCGCACATATTCCGTCAAAGTCCGACCGTGTGTACAGGGCATAACTCTAAATACTGTAGCTGCCTGCCTGTGGTATTAATAGGATCAGAACAACAGCAATTGTCTTCAGGTAGCTTTACATGCACACTGTGCAGAGGACACAGTACACTAATTGTAAATACTGTAGCTGCCTGCCTGTGGTATTAATAGGATCAGAACAACAGCAATTAGAACATCACCAATTTTCTTAAGGTAGCTTTAGGTGCACACTGTGCAGAGGACGCACTACGCTAACTGTAAATACTGCAGCTGCCTGTGGTACTAATAGGATCAGAAGAACACCACCAATTTTCTTCAGGTAGCTTTAGGTGCACAGTGTGCAGCAGACGCACTACACTAACTGTAAATACTGCAGCTGCCTGCGGTACTAATAGGATCAGAAGAACACCACCAATTTTCTTCAGGTGCACACTGTGCAGAGGTCGCACTACACTAACTGTAAATACTGCAGCTGCCTGCGGTACTAATAGGATCAGAAGAACACCACCAATTTTCTTCAGGTAGCTTTAGGTGCACACTGTGCAGAGGACGCACTACACTAACTGTAAATACTGCAGCTGCCTGCGGTACTAATAGGATCAGAAGAACACCACCAATTTTCTTCAGGTAGCTTTAGGTGCACACTGTACAGAGGACGCACTACACTAACTGTAAATACTGTAGCTAATAGGACTAATAGGATCAGAATAACACCAGCAATTTTCTTCAGGTAGCTATAAATACTGTAAAAACACCTGCCTGCCTGTCAGTAGGAAGACCAGTGCTGTGTCTTGGCCTAGGCCGACAAGGCCCAGGCCTAGGGCGGCACTTTGGGGGGGGGCGGCAGCTGCCGCCCCCCCCCCGCTCCTGAGTCAGCCCATTCATTGAGAATTTGACAGAACACGCAGTGTTCGGAGAGCGTCTCTCTCTCATACAGCGTGTGGTGACAGTTCCCCCCTCCTCCCCCCCTCCTCCTCTCTAAACAGACGGAGAGCAGTGAGAGAAGAGGTCAGTTTCTCTTCCTGTGTTGTGACCCCGAGTGCACATGGAGCAGTCGGATTGTGGCTTCAGCAGCGGACCGGCTACTGTGTACATTCTTCATATCTGACCTGGCTGGAGGGGTGAGAGGAAATACTGATCCTCACTAGGTCTCCTTGCAAACCTCATAGCACTGCTTATCTGTGCTCTGACTTTCCCACTTTGTTTCTCCTATCTCCTGTTATCTGAAATAGAGTCTCTCTAGTAATTAACCCTCTATGTCCTTGCTGGGGGAGAACTGTGCTTTTCTTTTCTTCTCTGCTTCAGCCCAGGTTCACACCAGTGTGATCAGACATTGCATGTGATTCGCACCCGCACCAGTGGTACCGATTACATGCAATGTCTGTGAGATGCGAGTTCAGCCATGAAATTGTATGGCTGAACTCGTATTGGATTGGCACAGAAAAAAATAACAGGGACTTGTTTTTCCCAGCACTAGAATCAGATCGCATGGGTGTTCTCACCTATGCGATCCGATTCCTGTGCCAGTAAACAGTTCGCACTGCGATCTGTGAACTAAGCTGGGGGTGTCATTAACATTGTATTGACACCCACAGAGGTTCGCAGAGGGTGGTGTGATCTGCCCACGGGAGAGATACAATGCGGCAACTGGCGCTGGAATCGCACTGGTTCCCACATCACATCAGTGTGAACCCGGGCTTAATGAACACATGTACACTGCTGCTTACCCCTTTCACACTGGCGGCGTTTTTCAGGCACTACAGCGCACCTGAAAAAAGCCTGAGTGCTTTCACACTGGGGCGCTGCGCTGGCAGGGTGTTACAAAAAGTCCTGCCTGCAGCTTCTTTGCAGCGGTGTAGGAGCGGTGAATACACTGCTCCTGCCCATTGAAATCAATGGGCAGCACCGGCAAAGTGCCGCTGCAGCGGCATTTTGCAGGCGGATTTAACCTTTTTTTGTTCGCTAGCAGGAGTTAAAACCGCCCCGCTAGCGGCCGATTTCGACGGTAAAGCGGCGCTAAAAATAGCGCCGCTTTACTGTCGACGCCCAGGTGCTTTCAATGTGAAAGGACTCTAAATGGTTAAGGCTGCACTCATACCTGAGCGTATTTCTTTCATGCAGAAAGTCGCACGTTTTTACCATGATTTTTGCCACAATTTTGTACAGGTCAAAAGGTCACCAAAGAAAAAAAGCAGAAAAATGCCTATAATCTGCCTATGAAGAAGTTCATGTACTTTTTTGAGCTCAGGCTCTGTTTACACATAGGCGTTTTTGGGCATTTGTTTGCTCTCAGCCTCAGCTCTAAAAATGCCCAACAAGACTAATCCCATTCATTTCAATGGCCCCTGTTCACATCTGAGCTTTCTGTCACATAAAGCAAAACGGCCATCGCTCAAAAAAGTACATCAGCTTCTTTTTTGGCAGATTACAGGCGTTTTTAATTCTTTTACATTGGTGACCTTTTGACCTGTACAAAATCGTGGCAAAAATAGCGTAACTTTCTGCCTGGAAACGATACACTCAGGTGTGAATGCAGCTTCAGGCGTTTTACTACAGGCGACAAAATGCTCAGATGTGAACAGGGGCCATTTAAATGAATGGGATTTTGTTTGTTGGGCGTTTTCACGGGTTTTTGATGGCATTTTACGAGCTGAAAACGTTCAGGTGTGAATGCAGCCTGACTATTTACAGCTCAACATCTGCAGGCAGGTGCTTCTGGTAAAAAATGGCATTTAACACCTTAGTGTCTGCTTGTATATATTGGTTTAACCTTTCATAGCTACCTGTATGGTTCATGCTGCCTTCTGACATACGAAGAAAAGTGTCATTTCTCATTATAGATCAGTCTGGATTTTATTGTCCATTCTACTAACTACATTTAAGACTGACGTATATTTATTTTTCTTTCTTTTTTCTTTTGTCTCTATTTGGAGTGAACGCAGTTTGCTGAAAAGGCCAATGATTTTGCCCCGCCTCCTTATGATCTATCCAATCTCTGTTGTGCCTGCCCCATCAGCTATGTCCAGACTCCACCCCCTGATGCACACACAGACACACTTTCTGTGTGTATGTTAAGGTGTGCAGGACAGGTGGCAAATCAGAGTACACGCATACTAGAGGCTGGAAAATTGGTTAGTAAGTTTAAACATCACCTCCTCCTAGACAATTACACTAATGTCCCCCTCTCCTGCTCTGATTAAAAAAGACTGTCACGCCTCTGAAAAGCAATACACACAGATTTCTTTTCAGAGGCAATATGCGGCCTCCTCGCCACTTGTGTGGGCACTGGTGAGGCTGCACTGATCGGCACTGATGAGGCTGCACTTGGTACCCACTTTAAGCCCACAATCACATTGGGCCGATTTGGCATGTCAAATCGCATGCCAAATTTACAGCTATTGCTGACAATTACACAGTTCAAATCGGTGCGACGCTGCCTTTGCGGAGCCGAACCGATTCCCAAAATAAGTTTCTGTACTACTTTTGGTGACTTTGGGGGCCATTTTAATAGACATCTGTGCATGAACCCACACAGATGTCTGTCAAATCGTCCCCAAATTCGGACTTCATTGCCGGTTTGAAATCGTGCGAGTTCAGATTTCAAACCCTCCCTAATGTGAATGTAGGCCTAATGTACAGAGAGGAAGAGGTGGAGCCTAAATAGGAAGGTGTGGTTTACAGATGACAGGGCAGGCCTTAAACATGAAGGGGTGTGGCATCGACAGGAAGGGGCGGGTCATATTTAAATTTGGGGGTGCATGAGTTTAGTCAGGCCTAGGGCAGCACAAAACGTAAATACACCACTGAGGAAGACAATAACAGGAACGGATCTAGCTAGACTGAATACAGTGTGTATGTGTGTGTATATAATATATATATATATATACATACACACAACACCTAGGATGCATATATATACACAATACACTGTAAGTGCAGCTAACTGACTCGCCTGCCTACTCTATCTAACTTAAATCAAATGACACTGTCTCTCTGTCTATCTCTCTGCCGCCGCTGCAACACACTACACAAGGCCGCCACGCAGGCGGCCTTATATAGTGTGGGGGCATGTACTAAACCCCCTGAGCCATAATTGGCCAAAGCCACCCTGGCTTTGGCCAATTACGGCTCTCTGTACAGATGGCGCTTTGATTGGCCAAGCATGCGGGTCATAGTGTATGCTTGGCCAATCATCAGCCAGCAATGCATTGCGATGCCGCAGTGAATTATGGGCCGTGACGTCCCACTCGAATTTGGCGCGAACGGCCCATAACGTTCGAAATTTGACAAATGGTCGAACATGCGATGTTCGAGTCGAACATGGGTTCGGCTCGAACTCGAAGCTCATCCCTAGTGCCCAATAGTGCAGCCTTATCAGTGTCCATCAGTGCAGCCCATCAGTGCCCATCAGTACAGTCCCATCAGTGCCCATATCAGTGCTGCTTTATCAGTGCAGTGCAGCCTCATCAGTGCAGCTCTTCAGTGGCCATGAGTGCAGCCTCATCAGGGGAAACCAGTGCAGCCTAATAGTGCCCATCAGTGCCGCCTATCAGTGCTTATCAGTGCAGCCACCTCAGTGCCCAACAGTGCAGCTCATCAGTGGCCATCAGTGCGACCTCATCAGGGGCAACCAGTGCAGCCTATTAGTGCCCATCAGTGCCGCCTATCAGCGCCCATCAGTTCAGTCTTATCAGTGTATCAGTGCCCATCAGAGCATCCTCATCAGTGCCCGTCAGTGTGGCCTCATCAGGGGCAAGAAGTGAGTGGGAGGAGCATTGAGCTCCGCCAGTCAGATTACATTCAGCCAGCTTGGCCAATCAATGGCTGCTTATGGGGGTGCCAGTCGTCGTCGCTGCAGCCCCACCCCCTCCCCGCTAGCCAAGCACGCTCCATATACTGCCCACAATATTTACAAGTGCCGTGCTACAGCAAGCCGGCCGCCGGGGCTAAATTTGTGTGGGAGGCGGTTGCGGGAACCGGGTCTTGAGAAAACGTGATGGGAGGGCTTTTTTGTGTGCAGGGGGGAGGCTTTTTTGCCGCCCCCGCAAAGTGCCACCTTAGGCCTGGGCCTTGTCGGCCTAGGCCAAGACACAGCACTGGTACCATAGACTAATACAAATAAGGAACACAATCATGTAATTTCCTGCTTTTGTGATTGACACACTGATTTTCTCAGATGTTTGCACCGAGATAAAAGTACCATTTTAGGCATCACCTGTGATAGGAATTACATTTTTGTCGATATACTCCCTAAGGGTTAACTACTTCTAAAGGGTTGCAGACACTGCAATTTTACCTAGATAGCTATATAGTTGGTAAGGCTGAACGAAGATAATAGTCCATCCAGTTCAACCTGAGTGTGTGTGTGTAAGAATTATAAAGAATGGTAACATAAAACTGAGTGAAACAGTGCAACTAGTGTCACAACATTGTTAATACACACATTGTTACATAGCTGGGCAGGTTGAATAAAGACATCAGTCCATCCAGGTCAACCTGTGTGGGGGTGTGTTTATGTCACTACCACTTTCATATACCTGTACATTGCACTTGCTAAGAAACACATCTAAAGGTTTTTGATTATATCTACACTCCCCACTGATACCACCAACTGTTGCATGTCTTCTTTAGAGACCTTAGACTAAATCGTTTTCTCCCAATACTAGATTCACCATTTAAACCAATATTAAGCCCAAAACCAAAAAGATAATATATTGCAGCTTAGCAATCATTAGATGTGGTGGCTGCTTTAATTTTCTTTTTTTTAGGCTTTTTTCCCTCTCTGCTTTCACTTGGGGATCCAGCCAGTAACACAAGGGCACCTTTGGACAGCAGCATGGTTAATCTGGAGGAAGGGGAGTATTAAATGTACCAGTAGATTTAGACTAATAAACTGAAACTGAACTCCATTGTAAGCACCCATGTCAGCAGTAAATGGTTTGTTTCAACACTGTAACTATTACATCTTCAATACAGTTTGCTCTGTTGGAAAACAACAGACTTACTGGCCAGATCAGTAAGTGAAAATAACGCAAAGAAAGCTCAAAAAACAAATGCAGTCAGCACATCTAAGAATTGGTAAGCTACAATATAACAAATGTTTGCTTTTGGGTTTAATAGTTTAATACTGCTTTACAGAGTTGTATATCACCATATGCCCTCTTAAGTTTCTTTTCTCCAGGAAGAACAGTTTAATGTGTGTAGTCGTTCCTTATAACTCATGTCCTCCAGCCCCCTTATTAGTTTTGTTGCCCTTCTCTGGACTCCCTCCAGTTCAAGTCATCCATCCTGAGGATTGGCGACCAGAACTGGACAGCATACTTATGTGCCTGAACCAGAGTTTTGTAAAGTGGTAGCATTATAATTTTATCTCTTAAGTAAATACCCTATTTTAATGCATGTGTAGCCAGGAGCTGGATACCTATCTATTCCTGCAATCAGAAGACGTGGTGTGGCATTCAGAGACAAGACAGAGCAAAGCATCTTGGGACATGTAGTCCATACGGATAGGATTCGCCCTCTGACTGTATTTATGTGAAACTGCAACTACCAGCTGGCAGATGGAGAAGAGCAGACCGCTGGGAGGGACTATAAGAGAAGAGGCTTGAGGGCTGATGCGCTCTCGTGGGACTGGCGTGGATCTGCATGCAGGGAATCTGTTATGGGGTGAGCTGCAGCTGATTTGCGGCTTGCTCTGGCAGAGTTATCCAGTGGATATCTGAAAGGACACCTGCGGACAGTTCCCTTTCACTGTCTGGCGGCAGCCTGGAAGCCTTTCCTGTTCTATCCATCCTGCAGGGATATCAGATTCGTGTGAGCCATGGTGTGGTGCGGTGGAGACCGGGTGTGATCCTGAGAGGTCATCATCCTTATCATCATCCTCATCTTCTGTTCCAGTGTGGTGAGCGGGCAATAGCCCAGTCCTATAGACATCATTGTTTCCTGCACACATTAACACCTTTAATTCAAGGATCTGTTCCAGCATATCATAGACACCATACACAGACCTCTATGTTGCCCATTGTTCTGCTGTTGCTTGTAGTTCCACAGAATTTAACATCTTTAAGTCAGTCATCACTGTGAATTAAACTACAGTTTCAATTTGCAAATGAATATTGTCTGCTGGTTATATGCCATCTACTGGATCAGCTATTTTGCTTTACCATTCAATATCCTTTGCATGTGTAGCGTTGTATTGCGACTAGTTACTAACATCCATGCAAATTCACCCTGCTGCCAGACATCCATATGTCACACGTGTAGACAATGAAAAGTCTTTTGCTTTGTTTTGTTTTTGTTTATTGGGGGGATATAACTTGGTTGGGGGAAAGGAGATATGGGATGCCCATAGAACAATTATATTGTCATCATATTTATGAATTAAACCTCATTTGACCCTTGAAGAAATTATGCACATGTATAACATCTACAGTCTCTTCCCTGCATCACCATGCAGATTATTGCTCCTTCTCTGCATAACTCCTGCAGACTATTACTCCCAGGAATCTCTCCCTCCTGCACAAACTTATTGTGTAGCACATTATGTTTCTTGTCACATCCTTTTCTATATGCAAAAGAACCCACTCTGAATAGTTTCTAATGCTGACTCTCCCCGGAGGCCTAGTAGTTTAGTAGCATGTGCTGAATGGTGGACTACTGTTCCCAGCTAGTCCAGGCTGCAAATCCTGTGCCCTCGGGCCGAATTGATTTGACACTATTCCCCACAGACTCTCCTCTGTTCCAGAACTCCTCATCAATGATCGTGCAATGATGAGGACTTCATCCATGTCCATGTAAGGATGAAGTTCCCTCACAGACTTCCTGGCATGTCTCCACATCCAGCCCTCCACTGTGGTACACTCACCGACCTTTCTCTGCGCCGAGACCATGATGGAGAACTTAACTGGACCATACGTTCCGACAGCTTCTCCGGCCCCTCTGCTCCAGGAACTCCTCACCAATGACCGTGTAATGAGGACTTCACCCGTGTAAGGGTGAAGCTCCCTCACAGCTCTCCCAGGAATCCTCCACGATCTGCGCACCCCCCCCAGATGAGGGTGCTCTCCTGCTGCTGTCTAGTACTCCATTATCCACTTCTCCCGGTGACCTGTTACCTCAGCTTATATGGGAGGCCTGCCCCCTGCCAATTCCAGTTGGGGATTGGTCAGGGATCCTCACATGAGCTGCCTGCCACTCCAGTTCTAGGCCCTGCCCCTCTTCCAGAACATTCTCACTGGAAGCAGGGGAGGCGCCCCAGAATTAAAGTACACGTGGTCACACCCACTGCTACACTAACCACTCCCTGCCCCAGATCAAAAACAAACAGGCCTAATTTGCAGCATAGGCCTGCTTAAATTTACCTATACTGACAGAACCTACCAAAAATCCTCACTCTAGCACCTACCTATGGTAGAGGGTGCTACACATGCAATTAACCACCTGAGAGCTAGCTGAAGATTAACTGGATTGCCACACAGCAACACTGGACTACTTTCACCTCCCTCCCCAATTCAGGGAATTGTTTTGTTGAAGCTTGTAAAGCTGCAGTTCACCAAGAACTCTCTGTAAGAGCAGGTTGAATTGTATAATGCCGCGTACACACGGTCGGAATTCTCATCGGAAAAAAGCCTTGGCTGGTTTTTCCGATGGGACTCCGCTCAAGCTTATCTTGCATACACACGGTCACACCAAATATTGACCTCCAAGAACGTGGTGACGTACAACATGTACGTCGGGACTAGAAAAGGGAAGTTCAACACCAAGTGCGCCACCCTTTGGGATCCTTCTGCTAATCTCGTGTTTATCTCATGTTGGTAGAAGTTTGGTGAGAGACGATTCGCGCTTTTCAGACTTGTGCTTTTCCCGATTGTTGCTGCTCTTCAGTTTGTGCTTGTGGGATTGTATCTGTTCTTCAGTGTGTGTAGTCAGTTCGCATTTGTTTGTCAGTGCGTGCTATTTATAGTACCGTATTTGATCGTCAGTGTGTTCTTGTCCGATCGTTTCTGATTTTCAGCTTGTTCTTTCAGGCCTTGCTGTTTTTCAGTGCTTTCTGTTTAGTTCGTTCTGACCAGCCGACCGTTTTGAAGCCATGTTGCGGGCACGTCCTCGTCGTAGAGTTCGTACTGTGCTGAGGCTTGGTGTTGGGGTTCTTACTGTGTCCCAAGCCCAGTCCATGAACAGGTTGGGGAGGAGTTCATGGACCAAGAATTGGTTGCTTCAGCATGACCAATTCTCTCACATGCCTTTATTGCGGGAGATCCAGGAAAATAACCCTGATGATTTCAGGAATTATCTCCAGATTACAGACCCCATTTTTCACCGTTTGTTGGCTTTGCTGTCCACTTATATTAACAGGCAGGAAACCTGCATGCGGCACGCCATCACTCCCGAACAAAGGCTAGTCGCCACGTTGCGGTACTTGGCGACTGGGAGAAGTCTGCAGGACCTCAAGTTCTCAACAGGCATCTCCCCCAGGCTCTGGGGATCATTATTCCAGAGACCTGTTCTGCCATCATTTAGGTCCTGCAGAAGGACTATATTAGGGTAAGTTTTTTCCTTTAACATCACATTCTATGTATTTAATGTTTACTAATGTATTGTATTTCTTTCATCATTCCCTAATCACCATGATTGTAATATGCTGGGAATGTCCCCTTTGTGCCCATGCATGCTGGCAGTTTTTAAACTTCCTTTCTTGTCCTTCATGCATATTTGCCTTCAATACCCTCCCCAGCATGCTATACTGGGCCCATATCCACCTAGCCTAGTCACTTAACAATGTATTTTGTCAGCTCCATAGTAGAGCTTTACCCTAAACACCCCCTAAAATGTGCACATGCACATGCGCGTTGTAACACTGTTTTTTTTTTTAATAAAAAAATATGGGTTTCTTAAATTTTTACCTTGAATTTTTTTTTAGGATACATAAACAGGCATGTTTCAAAACATAACGTACACAACTCATGAACTTACAAAGTTCAACATTGAAAACCTAAAGGCAATATCAGACATTATAGTGTCCAAAATGTGTTGATATTGCCTTCATCAGATGAGGTGATGTCACCCCTGTAAAATCAAAATTTTGAAGATGCACACAAATTGGGAGTCAAACTGGGGATTTTCCTCCTGATCCCATACCTAATGTCAACATGTGCTATCTCCCATCATGGGGGATCAATGGACATGTTTTGGGGGTGCAACCACTTCCTCACACCTACTTGAGTTGTGAGGAAGGGGTTGCAGCCACAAAATGCATACATTGATATCCCCTGATGGCAGATAGCACATGTTGACACACTGTGTGCATCTTCAAAATTTGGCTTTTAAAATGCATAAAAAATTGTTAAAAACAAAAAAAAGTGGCATATTTTGGGTAGTTATATTCTTCCTAGTACATCAATCATGTTCTTTAGTTTGACTTCAATCTCATGTGTTTTTTGCTTTATAAATTCTTTATAAATCCTGACTACAATACATGATGTCCTGGATAAGCCTTTGGGCACTGTCAGTGGTGAAATGAGGAGCTTGTTCTTCAACAACATGCACATCACCTAAAAGAAAAAATACACACCATGTATTATAAATATGCTGGCATACATCTATTACCTGAATCTGTGGTGTCAGACACTCACGTGTTGTGGTGACAATTTCCACCACCTCTCCTTTCTCCACATCCTCAGCTTGTGGTGTTTCCTGGTCCCCTTCTTCAGGAGTGGAGGGGGGGGGGGGTTCCTTGAGTCCTCAAACGCCCTGAGTCTTTTCTCCCCTATGAGAATGAAACAAAAGGTATACTTAGCACACAGATATTTGAGACCAGAAATAGTAATATGAAACATTGCTTGGAAGTGGGGTACAATTGTCTGTTTGGGCAGAGTTCAAAGCTGAAGACATGATTTATTCCCTTAACCAAGCTGGAATACTTCCCTTTTTTGGACAAGTTTCACACATGGAAACACCCCAAGTATCCACTGGAGCACCTGTGTGGGACACCCTAAAAAGTTTGTTCTTGTGTCCCACACTAGTGCTCCTGAGTCCAGATGTGTAAACAGCTGCTGAGTGTCCTCTCCTTACATTACACTGAATCAAGTTTGCAATTCCTTCTAGTTTCAAACACATCTAAAATGGCACACAGTCGCCATTTTAAACTGTCCAATAGTAAAGAAAAGCACTTGGAGCAGCATACAAGTAATAATAATAATTGTAACACACGACAACTACTTACTTTTTAGAAGCACTTTCTCGATCCTTACATATTGATCCTGCTCCCTCAGTTTCAGGTCTGACCAACGTTTGTTCAGTTGCTCCTTGGATCGTCGTACCCCAAAATTCCTGTGCAGACTCTTCACAACTTTAGTCATGATCTTGTCCTTTCTCTGATTAGGGTTGGTGTACGGTCCATACTTCCCATCATAGTCGGCCCTCTCCACCATCTCTACAAAGGCCATATTTGAGGCCTTAAATCTCCTCCTCCTGGATCGGGACGTTTCTTGCTCGGGGCTTTCCTCCTCGTTACTGGTATTATCACGTACCTGCTGTGTCTCCGCCATGTCATCTCCCACTGCACACCGAAGGGGCGGGGAATATACTAGAAAGAACGTCAGGGGCGGGCGACGCGTGCGGAATTTCATGCATGCGCAATGTATATAAAGCTAACACGTGTGTGTCGTACCTACGTTCTGTGTGCGGAAGAAGGAAGAATGGAAGCGACGAACGTAATAATGAAGGTAACATTTTAATTTGGGACATGAGTGGCCTATGCTGATTCTAGATTGAGGCCTATATTGGGATAAGATTAGGAGAGTTTAGCCTGATATTAGTGTTTTTGTCTTTTGTTCGGTCTTGCAGCAAAAATGAAACAATTTAAAGACCCGGAACTCATGGGCCAGTTCACTGATAAATACAGGGATATGCGCAATTTGTGGGAGGTGAAAAACCCCTTATATAGAAATAAACCAGCTAGGAAGGCATCGCTGGAGAAACTGCTGGAATTTGTGAAGATGCAAGTCCCCAACGCAGACATCAACTTTGTGGAGAGGAAAATTGGTAGCTTGAGAAGCACGTATAGGAAGGAGCTTCAGAAGGTCCATAAGTCCATGAGGTCAGGAGCAGCAGCAGAGGATGTGTATGTACCCAGTCTGTGGTACTAGAACAAGATGCGGTTTCTGGAAGACCAGATGGAAGCCAGGGAATCACTTTCGACTCCTCCGGCCCCCCTTCCATCCAGCCTTCCCTCAACCCTTTCCTCCACCCCAGCTGAGGCTTCCGAGGACCAACCTGGGCCTTCCATCCTGGAAGAAATTGAGGAGCTCAGCTGGAGCCAGGTATAGTATTTTTAAACATATTTTTTGTGAGAAAATTATTGTTGTTAACTAGATGTTATTATTGCTAAGAAATGAATGATTTAACAAAAAGTGTTTGACATATCAATAGACAGTAGGGGCCAAAAATGATTGGGACAAGAATGAAAAAGACTGGGCTCAGAATGATAATCTTTTCTATTTATTAACATTTAATTTGCAACAGTCATGAGTTTAAAATTGTGTGTGATTGATGAACCAAAAACTAAAACTATGTCCCTTTTTCACACACAGGAAGACCTCAGCCAGGAGGAGGCTCTGGAATGTGGCACACAGGAGGAGGCGGGGGGAAGTGTCAGCCAGGAGGTGGGGGTTAGTGTCAGCCAGGAGGTGGCCAAGCCAAGCCTCACCCAATCCCAGGTCCCTCCCCTCCGCCTTCCACCCAAAAGGCCCACGAAAGGGGAGGAACGTGGAGGAGGCAGCACTTGTCCTCATTAAAGTGGCTAATGAGGCCCTGAAAGCCCCCCTTGACGCTGGAGAGGCCTATGGTACTATATAGCCTCAAATTTGCACAAAATGGAGGAGGGTCAAGCCTCAACTGTGAAAAATTTTTTGTTGAGACCATTCACAAGGGGTTGAGGGGGCAAATGACCGATGTCCACTTATGTGCGCTCGCCCATCCTCCTCCTGCTCCTCCTGCCACAAGTCCACCTCCAGAGCCACAGCCTGCAGGAAAGGCTGCAGGGAAGGCTGCAGGGCAGCGTGGAGGGAAGGCTGCAAGGAAGACAAGAAAGTGATGACCTGGCTTCAGTCTGGACTGACAGAAGAGGTAGGCTGTTGTAGTACCACAGCCTGGGGACATATATGTCATCTGCTGCTGTTCGTGATCTCTGGGAGTCCTGGACCAGATTGTGCTCCCTATTATATGGACTTCTCAGGCTACCAATTTTAATTTACAAAGAGTTGATGTCTGCCCTGGGGTACAAAGGCTTCACAAATTCTAGCAGTTTCTCCAGCGTTGCCTTCCTCTTTATTATGTTATTATGAGCCAGAATAAATGTAGATTTTTTTAATATGAAAATACTTGCCTATGTGTTTTTCTTCAAATAGGAAAGTTTTTTTGTGAGTAGGCAGGTACATTTCAAAAATACATGTCTAATTAACAAGGGACACCAAGTAACCTCCTTGAGATTTATAAATACAAGATATAATATTGTTGTGGAAATGTGACATACAAAATAAAAAAAATATGGAGATCACTATAAAATAATTTACAATAAAAAAGAACAGGAGATCCTGATTGAAAAAATTAAATAAAAATTACTATAAAAAAATTATAAACATTATTATGGAGATCTGGCTTTAAAAACAAAAAGATTATTCAGGAGATCACGAGAAATAATAAAGAAATCAGTTTATGAGAACTCTGTGTGAATATGAGCAGCAAAACAACTTCCTTAATCTAGCATTCTAAAGAAGAAGAGAATGCGCTGCATTAAACTATTTAAAACATTTCAGAGTGACGAATGTGCCATCTCCATTACGAACGGTAGTTTTACCATACTGAGCGCTTCCGTCTCGTACTTGATTCTGAGCATACGTGATTTTTTTTGCGCATCGGAATTGCATACAGACGATCGCATTTTCGGATAGGAACTTTTCCAGACCGAAAAATAGAGAACATGCTCTCAATCTTTTGCTGGCTGGAATTCCACCAGCAAAAGACCGATGGAGCATACACACGGTCACATTTTCCAACAAAAGGTTCTCATCGGAGTTTTGCTGGCGGCATTTCCGATTGTGTGTACGCAGCATTACAGTTCCTGTTTGCTGAAGTTGTACTTGTTTATTTGCTGTTTTCCCATTTATGTTTAGGGGAGCAGTAGAGAGGGGTCTGACACTAATAATAGTCATTCCTCTGCTCTCCTGTATCCTACTCACATAAACATTATATGCACTTATTTGATTATAGGAAATATAGTGTTCACTATTGAATGTTTGAAGCTTAAATGTTTTAGTTATTTTGCTTCCAATAATATCCTTTGTAAAACAACCTTTGAGGTGTAAATTCAGGTTGGCTCTTTGATTCTTTTCCCATTTATTTCATTGAGTAAACTATATCTGATTTAACAAATTCTGGTGCATTTCCTTATTGCTGTTATTAAGGGAAAATGTTTGAACCCAGGGTGTCAGAGGTGGCAGGGGACTCATGAGGTCAGGGCAACCAAAGAGGTACTGATTTATCTTGAAACCCTTAAAAGGGCAGCGCTACACATGCAAATAGTTTTGCCTTGCCTGGCATTGCATGCTTTTGCTCAGTCCATGATCTACTAGGTACCCCACAGGGCTCTTTGTCTTTAAGAAGGGGCAAATGGGTACGTTGCCCTGGGCCCTGTCATTGTTGTGTGGGGCTAGACATCCTAACAATGGTTCCCTGTTACATAGTGCAGCTGTAGCTGAAGGGAAAGAAAAGCAGCGATCGGAGGTGTCCATGCCTGACAGTGGAGCTGGCTGAGTGGAGAGACACACTGACAAGCAGTGGCAGAGAAAGGAGGAGTGAGGGAGGATGGCATAGAGGAGATAATGACATTCCTAAAGCAGCAAAGATAAGCAAATCCAGTGGTGGGAAAGTTAAAATGTGAATTAGAACATGTGCTCTATAGCTGCTAAAGTCACTTATGTCTGCCTCGCTGCTTGCTATGCTCATTGACAGTACTGTTTTAAATGTAATCCTGGTCGGCTTCATTAACCCCATCTGTTCTGCCACATGTTAAATTCTGCTGCAATGCAAGACACTTCTACTCTGGCAAGGGGACTGCTGTGTGAGTTTGTAGTATACCCTATCCAGCAATCAACCAGTGAGCAGTAATTTATGTGCAGTAACCTCTAGCAATCAGTTAACAGTAATGATGTGCAGCAATGGGTTAGCAATAATTATGTACAGTAACCTCTAACACCCAATCAGTGAGAGGGAGCGGTAAGGATGTGCAGTAACCTTTAGCAACCAATGGGTGAGCGTTATTGATGTGCAGTAACCTCTAGCAATTAATGGGTGAGTGGTAAGGATGTTTAGTAACCTTTAGCAACCAGCCAGTGAGCATAAATGCTGTGCTGTAACCTCTGCAATCAATCGCAACTGCTTCCTGATCTGCTGCAGTAAACTGATAACTGATTTTGAGTCTAGCTGACATTTATTGTATGCTTCAGACCAGGTGGAGAGCGAAATTGCATTCCGGGGGTTCGGGAGCTTTCGCGCTGGGCTGGGGGGGCACAAGAAAATGTTTGCCCAGGGTCCAATCAATGTTAACCACTTCAGCCTCGGAAGAATTTACCCCCTTCCTGACCAGGCCATTTTTTGCGATACGGCACTACGTCGATTTAACTGACAATTGCATGGTCGTGCGACATTGCACCCAAGCAAAATTTATGTCCTTTTTTTCCCACAAATAGAGCTTTCTTTTGGTGGTATTTGATCACCTCTACGGTTTTTATTTTTTGCGCTATAAACAAAAAAATAGCGACAATTTTTTAAAAAACACAATATTTTTACTCTCTGGTATAATAAATATCTCAAAATTTTAAAAAAAACAAACAAATTTCTTCATCAGTTTAGGCCAATATGTATTCTTGTACATATTTTTGAGAAAAAAATCGCAATAAGTGTATATTGATTGGTTTGCGCAAAAGTTATAGGGGATAGATTTATGGCATTTTTATTTATTTTTTTTCTTTACTAGTAATGGTGGCGATCAGCGATTTTTATCAGGACTGTGACATTGCGGCGGGCAGATCAGACACTTTTGTCACTTTTTTGGCACCGTTGACATTTTTACAGTGATCTGAGCTAAAAATAGCCACTGATTACTGTATAAATGTCACTGGCAGGGGAAGATGTTAACACTAGGGGCTGATGAAGGGGTTAAATGTGTTCCCTCAGTCTGTGTTCTAACTGTGGGGGGATAGGACTGACTGGGGGAGGAGACTGATTGTTGTTCCTAAGCATTAAGAACAACAGATCTGTCTCCTCACCACTGACAGAATGGGAATTTGTGTGTTTACACACACAAATCCCCGTTCTGGCTCTGTCAGGAGGGATTGCAGGTGCCCGGCGGACATCGTGGCTGCCAGGCACGCGCATTGGCTCCTAAGTGACACAGCGGATGTGCCCTTTACCCCTTAAAGCACCCGCTGTACAGCTACAGCGATTCGCACAGGGGAGCCATTTATCCGCCATTGGCAGGCGGTCGGCAAGGGTTAAAGATGGCCCTGGATCCCCATATCCTTCTTCATCCTCGATTTCCCCAGAGGTTCTCCCCTAGTGTGTAAATGATGTTCATATTTTTGGTTTCCAAGTGCATTCATTTACATATTTCAATATTAAACTTCATCTGTCATCTAGCTGGCCATCCATCTATTTTACTGAGGTTCTCTTGTAAAGTTGCTGTATCCTGTTGTGAAGTTACTGCCCTGCATTGCTTTATATCATCAGTAAACACTGAGATTGAAGTATTGATTCCAATCCCTGTATCATTTATGAAGACGTTAAACAGAATTGGTCCCAGGAAAGAGCCCTGGGGTAGCTCATTCACAACTCGGGACTATTTAGAAATAATGCCAATAATCACCACCTTCTGGATGCACTCCTGCGACTAGTTTTCTATCCAGGAACATATCATATCATTAATGCCAAAAGACCCTAATTTGTAAATTAAGCATTTAAAGAGGAAGTAAACCCTCAGTGAAAAAACGAGAAAACAAAAAACCCTGCGAGATAAAGGCACAATTAGCTAGTATGCATAGCATACTAGCTAATTATGTATTATTTGTCTTAGATCGAAGCCCACCTCCACGTCTTCCCCTCCGACCGCTGACAAGTTGTTCCGCAGTGACTTCATGGCTCCGGGGGAACGGCACAGTACAACTGAAGCAACGGCATATGGCACCATTGCTTCAGTTGTCTTCAGTGCGCATGTGCCGCATGACGTCAGCACATGCAAATACAGGGATATCTCCTAAACCGTGCAGGTTTAGGAGATATCCTTGTTAGCTACAGGTAAGCCTTAATATAGGCTTGCCTGTAACATAAAGTTGTAAACAAGGATTTACAACCACTTTAAGGTGTACTGTGTCAAACAAATCCAGATATGCTACATCCACAGGCCTCTATCCAAATTACAGCTTACCTCCTCGAATTGGATAAAATAAACAACTCCATGATGGAATTAATTTCATTCCATCATGGAGCTGTTTATTTTATCCAATTAATTAATTGAACCATTTCCCTAAGTTGATAGGATACACATAGACGCTTTAAACATTTAGTTAAGTTTGGTAACATTTGGGTGTACTAATATGGAGGATTCAACAGAGGTGAATTTAGATACAAGAAGAGGATATGACATCACTCTTGAGTCATTCACTTGGTTTAGGTGTGTGAGGGAGGAGTTTCTCACTATATATTCATATACAACACCACCCAGGGATATCCTTTGATAACGTTTCGTGGGAGGGACAAAAAGCGCCAGTGGACCGCGGGTGGTGACGCAATTTCCAGCCAGTGAGACGCAAGCCGTTGGCCACTTCCGATTCCGAGTTTGTTTGATTTTAATGCGTAATAAATGGAATTACGCTATATCATTTTCTTTCACCATTTGTCCTTAGTCTTTGATGGTCTACAGAGACTAACCTATGCTACAGCTGGAAATATAGCCTGTGGGACTACAGAGCCCAGCCATCCTCCTAAACGTCTGGGACATCTGTCATTAGAGCACTGGAAATCTGCTGGTGTATGGAGATTAACCTACACTACAGCTGGAGACACAGCCCATGGGACTACAGAGCCCAGCCATCCCCATAAGCAATTGTGACTTCTGTCATGAGAGTCCTGGAAATCTGGTGAGTGAGAGGGCACACAGAGGGGAGCACGGACTGCACAGATTATCTTTTCAGGACTTAGCACTTTATACTGTACAACCAATTTGAAGTTGCACAGGAAAGATTTGAAACTGATGAACTGTCATAGACTTTAAACCTTTGTGATTTTTATGGTTTTATTATTGTCATTTATATGAATTTTTTGCACTGTTACAATGATTTATTAGTTTATAGCATGGGGTAGCACTTTCAGTGTACATTTTGCTGTCCCCTCAAAATAACTCAGCACACAGCCATCAATGTCTAAACCGCTGGCAACAAAAGTGAGTACACCCCTAAGTGAAAATGTCCAAATTTGACCCAAAGTGTCAATATTTTGTGTGGCCATCATTATTTTCCAGCACTGCCTTCCTTAACCCTCTTGGGCATGGAGTTCACTAGAGCTATACAGGTTGCCACTGGAGTCCTCTTCCACTCCTCTATGACAACATCATGGCGCTGGTGGATGTTAGAGCCCGTGCACTCCTCCACCTTCCGTTTGAGGATGTCCCACAGATGCGCAATAGGGTTTAGTTCTGGAGACATGTTTGGCCAGTCCATCAGCTTTACCCTCATTTTCTTTAGCAAGTCAGTGGTCGTCTTGGAGGTGTGTTTGGGGTTGTTATCATGCTGGAATACTGCCCTGCGGCCCAGTTTACGAAGAGAGGGGATCATGCTCTGCTCAGTATGTTACAGTACATGTTGGCATTCATGGTTCCCTCAATGAACTGTAGCTCCCCAGTGTCAGCAGCACTCATGCAGCCCCGACCATGACACTCCCAACACCATGCTTGACTGAAGGAAAGACACACTGGTCTTTTTACTCCTCACTTGGTTGCCGCCAAACACACTCTGAACCAAATATGTTTATCTTAGTCTCATCAGACCACAGGACATTGTTCCAGTAATCCATGTCCTTAGTCTGCTTGTCTTCAGCAAACTGCGGGCTTACTTGTGCATCATCTTTAGAAGAGGCTTTCTTCTTGGACAACAGCCATGCAGACCAATTTGATGCAGTGTGCAGCGTATGGTCTGAGCACTGACAGGCTGACCCCCCACCTCTTCAGTTTCTTCAGCAATGGTGGCAGCACTCATACGTCTATTTCCCAAAGACAATGACGCTGAGCACGTGCACTCAACTTCTTTGGTCGACTATGGTGAGACCTGTTCTGAGTGGAACCTGTCCTGTTAAATCGCTGTATGGTCTTGGCCACCGTGCTGCAACTCAGTTTCAGGATCTTGTCAATCTTCTTAAAGCCTAGGCCAGGGATATGCAATTAGCAGACCTCCAGCTGTTGCAGAACTATAAGTCCCATAAGGCATAGCAAGATTCTGACAGCCACAAGCATGACACCCAGAGGCAGAGGAATGATGGGACTTGTAGTTTTGCAACAGCTGGAAGTCCACTAATTGCATGACCCTGGTCTAGGCCATCTTTATGTAGAGCAACAATTTTTTATTTCAGATCCTCAGAAAGTTATTTGCCCTGAGTTGCCGTGTTGAACTTCCAGTGACCGGTATGAGAGAGTGAGAGCGATAACACCAAATTTAACACACCTACTCCCCATTCACACCTGAGGCCTTGCAACACTAACAAGTTTTTTTCCCCCTCTCCCTTCCTATTAGTCTCTATTTTAGTTTATATACATCACTTTTTTCTTATTATAAACTGTATGTATTTAGAAGTATGTAACTTCTGATTTAAATATACAACTAATGTGTAACAAAAATTTAATATTTGTAATCTGTATGTAATTTTGATTTATTTTGGGTGTTTTTTCAAGCGCCTTGTCCCTCTGATTCACTGATCGGATTGGAATGTTTGTGGTCCTCTTCTATCCGATCGGTTGCCTCTCTGATCCCCCTCTGCCAGGTCGCTCTCAGCCCTCCTCCCTCACTGGTGCCAGGGGGGCCTATCGCAACCACACAGACGCCCGGGGCACATCCCTGAGATGTGCCCACATTGCGCCGCGCTTCCCGGGGGATCGGTTCCAGCATTGGGTCACTTCGGTGCCCCGCTTCCCATCCCTGCAGTCCGGGCACGGCGGAGCAACACTCTGAGCCGTCATGCGTAGCTATTGCGCATGTCGGCTTTGGTTGCGGTCGCTATGCTCCATGGGACTTGTAGGAAGATGGGAATCTCGGCCCCCCGGGCATGCGCATTGGCGCCTCCACGTCTGCATCGAGCTGGCTACGTCACACGCCAGCTCGATGGGGAACAGCATTTAAGCTGGCTTATCTGACAGTCTTGTCTGTCAGCGCCGGAGGATGGAACTTATCTCCCAGCAGTGTCAGTGACTGGTAAGTTTACCACACACTGCTCTACAATCAATTGTTTGTGTTCATTTCTCATTCATTACCTATCACTCCTAGATTTCCTGTATTTCGGTGTAGTAAGCGCTCAAACTGCTGTTTTTCTCTTCTCCAATATGTAAACATTGAGACAATGTGTCCATTACCATCTGGGTATTAACTATACTGGATGATTTACACTTTAATTTTCACTATTACTTTATGTATATATTCCAATTTGCTTACATCCCTCAGTCCTTCAATTAACCCTTCATCCTTAGTAAAGTCTTATGCCGCATACACACGGTCGGACTTTCTAGAAAGCTAGGTCCGACGTACTTGCCGCCAGACTTCCGGCTGGCAATAGAGCTACCTGAAGACAGCGGAGGGGCCGGCCGAAGACCTGGGACACCGGGAGAAGAGGCCGGAGAGCGGAGAAGAACCAACCGGACGCCGGGAGAAGATGAACCAGAGGGACACCCGAAGACGGAAGAAGACCCCCCCCCCCGGAGCTGTTTAATAAATTATTTTAAAAACCTGTGTTGTGTTTTATTATTGACACTTTTTACCTAGGTAAATGGGTAGGGGTACCATGTACCCCATACTCATTCACGTGGGGGGGCCGGGATCTGGGGGCCCTCTTATTATAGGGGGCTCCCGGATTCCGATAAGCCCCCCGCCCGCAGACCCCGACAACCAACGGCCAGGGTTGTCGGGAAGAGGCCCTTGTCCTCATCAACATGGGGACAAGGTGCTTTGTGGTGGGGGGGCACCGCAAGGCGCCCCCTCCCCCAAAGCACCCCCCCATGTTGAGGGCATGCGGCCTGGTACGGTTCAGGAGGGGGGGGGGCGCTCGTTCGTCCCCACCCCCTTTCCTGACCGGCCGGGCTGCGTGCTCGGATCGGGGTCTGGTATGGATTTTGGGGGGACCCCCACGCCGGTTTTTCGGCGTAGGGGGTTCTCCTTAAAGTTCCATACCAGACCTAAGGGCCTGGGATGCCCCCCGCGCTCGCCGCAATGGGAAAATTAGTTTTTCCTATTGCAGCGAGCGCGAGATGCAGTAACCTGCTCCTCCGTCGTATCTGGTCCTTCGGACTAGCATACAGACGAACGGGCTTTCCGTCAGGAACTGAGTCCGGCGGAGGTACGACGTAAAGATTTGAAGCAGGCTTCAAATCTAAAGTACGTCGGATTTCCGCCCGAAACGGTCCGTCGGAAGTCCGATGGAGACCACACACGGTCGGATTGTCCGCCGGACTTGGTCCGGCGGCGTCCGTCTGACTTTTGCAGGTGAAAAGTCCGACCGTGTGTACGCGGCATTACTTTCTTATTACTCTATTTTTCTGTTTTACTCATCAGCAATATTGAACCATTCCTTATAACTGCAACCCAATTGACATTGAAGGCTGCCTCCACCCTCCGGGTGTTGCTCTGATCAATCAAGTGTCAAATAGTTTTTCTATCTTTGACTCAATTAACTCTATGCATGCATCCTCTGCGATTGTTGATAAAACTTCAAGATGCCAATGAATATTTTCATTCATTGATAGCCACATAACTAGCTATATACCCATTCGTTCAATACCACCAAATAGTCCTCTTCCTTCTTTGACACACTGCATTTTATAATTCATATACAGCTCCACCCTTCTGTTCCCTGTGGTTGCATCTCCGGCCTCATCGTTGTCCCGGTTTTGGTTGGTGCACGCTGGGATTGACAAGGTTTTGTTGGGTCTCTTTGGGGGTAAGCATTTCATTAATGCTGTTTCAGAGATGACATAGCGCTGGTTTATGTTCAATTATTGTGTCACCTTGTCTCTCCATGTAAATTACAATGTTATTTATGCAAATTTTTTTATTTTTCTAGAATCATTA
Organism: Aquarana catesbeiana; assembly: GCF_042186555.1. Classification (NCBI taxonomy): domain Eukaryota; kingdom Metazoa; phylum Chordata; class Amphibia; order Anura; family Ranidae; genus Aquarana; species Aquarana catesbeiana. Next base: position 171,804,547 of record NC_133334.1, on the reverse strand, counting down.
AGAGTGTTGGATGATATCAACCTCAGCTTGCATATCCCTTGAAAAAGCGACAATGCGAAACATGTCGGGCTAGTATGCAATAAATATCATCTTCTAAACCATATATACACTCATATCCCATTTGACCACTGTGTTTTATCAGAATTGAAATGTCATAAATTTTGTACAAATTGTATGTTTTTTAATGGTTGAATTAAAAATTGTTTTTTTAAGAAAAAAATTTTTTTCATGTCTAGTTTGCCTGCACCGTCAAAATCCCTCTATCCCTTCTGCAATCTCTAACGAGTAACATGACATCGGGGAGGGAAAATGGCTAATTGGGCCCAATTTGGACATTTTCACTTAGGAGTGTACTCACTTTGGTTGCCAGCGGTTTAGACATTAATGGCTGTGTGTTGAGTTATTTTGAGGGGACAGCAAATATACACTGTTAAACAAGCTGTACACTCACTACTTTACATTGTAGCAAAGTGTAATTTCTTCAGTGTTGTCACATGAAAAGATATAATAAAATATTTACAAAAATGTGAGGGGTGAGATACTGTATCTCAGCCGTTTGATAAATATTGGTACCATGTTTGTTTTTCGCCAAACAGCTGGTACCATTCCAGTCAGTAAGCTATACTTAAAAATTTTGAATAATGGTCTGGCTATAGCATGGCTAGGTTCACTGAGAACTCTTGGGTATAATTCATCTGGTCCTGGTGATTTATTAATTTATTCACATAAGTTTTTGTAGTCCTTTTTTGAATTCTACTTCTGTCAGCTACACAGGTACATGCAATATAAAGTTATTAACATTACTGTCTTGTTTATTATACCTCATTTTCCTTTGTATTAACTTTGAAGAAGAATGCATTTGTAGCACCCTGTAGTTTGGGCAGGGAGCTCCTCACAAAATTACTTGCCAGGAGTAGTTATTCTGTTTGATTATTATTATTATTATACAGGTTTTATATAGTGCCAACAGTTTGCCCAGTGTTTAACAAAATAAAGGCAGACATTACAGTTACATTACAATTTGGTACAAGAGGAATCAGAAGGCCCTGCTCATTAGAGCTAATCTAAAATAAATTGATTGATAGAGATGTATTGATTTCTCCCTAAGTTTGGCCTTGTTGCACTGTTCTCTTCTACCACTAGGTGGCCATGTACTAGGGTAGTGGTACTAGGTATGAAAAGGGCAACCCAAGGTCAGGTTATGGGTATATGGGATATCTCAGCCAATGGGCAGAGGTTTTCTTGAATCCCTTGGCCTGCTGGGAGCACATATATATTTGGGTGGAGTCAGGTGATCTGTGTTCTGTGCCACCTGGAAGGCTGTCTGGGTGGACGTGTGTCTTGTGCCCGGGCTGCTAGATTTGGCCTAACCCGGGGGCATCTGGCTGCCAGGCTGTATGAGGGCCTATCCAGAAGTGAGAGAGCAGCGCAGGGTTGGGATTGAGGCTTGCAGTCCAATCAGAAGTGACAGTTCTGCTGGCCAGAGAACCTGTCAGTGGTCTGAGGTAGAAGAGAAGCTGTCACCACAAAGGGATCAACCACCTTTACAAGGGACCACAGTGAGCAACTGAAGCAAGTACCGGAACCACATTCTCACCAAAAGGGCATGGTGGACAATCGGGAAACTTCAGGCGGTGATCAAGTCAGGGACCCAACCCGCGGAGGAGATGCTTGCAGAGCAGCCTTGTGATTTGAGTTAGGAACTGCATGTGCAGAAGTGGCACCTTGCTAGGGCCTTTCCCTGCATGGCTGTCCTCCTATTGAAGTCTCAGAGTCTGACACTTGAATCTACAACTACTTAAGGGTGTCCTTGCCCTAACCCTCTATCCCCCAAAAATACAAAAAGGACTGTCAAAAGAAATAAAACCTCTTTTACATCCAAGAAGTGTCTGGCGCCCAATGACTTTCACCATCTTTGCACCCACTATGCCTCACAACCCACTACATATTGAAGGATGTCAGCTATCTTTGGCCTTGGAGGTTCTCATTAGACTGGACAAGGCCGAAGACCTTGCTATATTTGGTGCTCAACGTGGGGCCAAGGCATTGTCCTTGCAGCAGTCGCCCATAGCAACCGGCTTCAACTCCATCGGGATTTTGTCTGGCTCCATGGAAAGGTGGCAAGTAACATTTACCCTTCTTATAGACTGTGTTGTCGTGTGTATTATCAATGTGTGGAAGAACCACCAAGTCTCATTGCTCGGGGGAGAGGATCTGCCTGGTCTTTTGACACTTCCCGCTAACGCTGTGAGGGTACAGACTCCAAAATGGACTCCATTACAGTTTTGGCACGCCACAGCAAGAAGAAGGCAGGCACCACAGTTCCCAAAAGAACAAAGAACAATCTGTTGGCAGGGGGAGGAGCCTCCACTCTGCAGAGGAGGACGCATTACTGTTCGGGCCACCATCTTGGATCCACATGCTGAGACCTCGTGACTTGAAAGGAAACATGGCGCATCTGGGAGCTCCTAGGCTGCAGGTTCCTCAACCCATGTCAGCTGAATACGACCCTCGAGAGTTCGCCAGTTTCTTCGCCTCTGGAACCACAATTACTGACATGGGTATTCGTATTTGGATGGCACCGAAGGGTGAGATTGCTCTGTACATTTCCCAAAGTTCCGTGGCAATGGGGATTGTTTGCCGGCGGTGTTCCGGATTTGCTCTCTTTATGCTCCTGAAAAATCAGTGCTGTCAATGTGGAGAATTATTGCTAATAGCTGCCATGTGCACCCATGAGCCCATGGGTATGCCTCTGTGGAAGAACCCACCTCCGGTACCGAAGCTGCCGAGTCAGGCAGTCCTACTTCAGCCCAGGCTGACTTCTGAGGAACTGGACATGTCCGTCGAGCTCGCCGACACTATAGCGGAAGTGTTAGTTCCCGCTGCCATCACTCCTTCAGAGACACCCACAGTGACTGATAGTCCAGAACTGGTGCCGGTGTCACATACCTTACCGAGGCCGAGATGCTGAGAGTGGCTCCCCTTGCAGCTGAGCGCACTATACCCCTGGAAGTGGTACATAGTGTATAGGGCACAAAGAGGCATGAGTCACCAGCAGGCTTAGGCAGGACTTGAAACACAGGTAATCAGGTAATAGAAGCAGAAGCAAGTCTGTATAACTAGCTGGGGTCATACACTGGGAGCAGGCAGGGTAAGCAGAGTCCTTAAAGCAAGCCGTGTTCAAAGCGCTGGAGAGAGATCTGAGAGAGATCAGAGCAGGTCAGGGTCAATCCGGGTCATAGCAGGTAATCACAGGGTAACAGGATGCTGATGCAGGAACACAGGAAGCTAAGAGACAATCCAGCAATTTAGCATGGGACTGAGCAGCCTTTTATAGGCCAGCAAGGGATTCACGTTATGTGTGCCTCATCGAGCCGTTTAAGCGCCATTCTACCGTGCATGCGCGTGGGAAAATGCTGAATTTCGGGCCTAATTGATGGGCATGGCAATTTAAGATTAATGACGGATAGCCAAACCTTGTCCCCTGCTTTGAAAGCCGGTTTGCTCCTCCTTCCCCTGTCATGGTATTTTTTGTGTCTATCTTGGGCGTTTTGTGTGGCTTCCCGGAATTGTTGAAAATTGGTTTGAATTAAATTTATTTGATCCTGTACCACAGTGACTGACACTTCAGGAATAGAATCAGGAAGGAAGGAGGGGTTAAAACCATAATTGGCCCAAAAAGGAGATTGGTTGGTGGCCGTATGTATGGAATTATTGTAAGCGAACTCTGCACATGGGAGAAGCCCAGTTGTCTTGAGAGCAAGTGCAAAAACAGCGAAGGTATTGTTCCAAAGTTTTGCCATTGGTGTTGCCATATATTGCTTTCAAATCTGCTAGGTGCACCTGGGCCCACTCTAGAATAACCCGGACTTTTCTCAACAGTGCGCAAATTCTAGTGCCCCGCTGTCCCTGGATGTAGGTCATGGCAACTCTGTTATGGAAAAAGAGAGACCCCCTAGGGGTGGGACTTTATAGGCACTACCACATAGACAAAAAGTAGAAAAATAGAAATTATTTATGAACATATCATAGATAAAAATACATATATAACACATAATCATGGATGCAATAGAATATACAAAGAATTTTATGCAAAGGGGAATGACACAACTTCCTTAACCACTTGACGACCGCCTCACGCCGATGTACGTCGGCAAGGTGGCACGGACAGGCAAAATCACGTACATGTACGTGATTTGCCTTCCGCGGGTGGGGGGGTCCGATCAGACCCCCCCCCCGGTGCCTGAGGTGGTCGTCTTTTGTCCCACGGCGATCGGAGGTGAGGGGGAGGCCATCCGTTCGTGCCCCCCCCTCGCGATCGCCGCCGGCCAATCGAATCATTCCTTTGCTGCTGTATGCTAAACAGCAGCAAAGGAAATGATGTCATCTCTCCTCGGCTCGGTAATTTCCGTTCCGGCCCGAGGAGAGAAGACAGGTATGTGAGTGCACAACACTACACACACACAGTAGAACATGCCAGGCACACAAAACAACCCGATCGCCCCCCGATCCCTCCCCATCACCCCCCCCCCGTCACAAACTGACACCAGCAGGTTTTTTTTTTTTTTTTCTGATTACTGCATTGGTGTCAGTTTGTGACAGTTACAGTGTTGGGACAGTTAGTATTAGCCCCCTGTAGGTCTAGGATACCCCCCTAACTCCCCCTAATAAAGTTTTAACCCCTTGATCACTCCCTGTCACCAGTGTCACTAAGCGATCATTTTTCTGATCGCTGTATTAGTGTCGCTGGTGACGCTAGTTAGGGACCTAAATATTTAGGTTCGCCGTCAGCGTTTTATAGCGACAGGGACCCCCATATACTACCGAATAAATGTTTTAACCCCTTGATGGCCCCCTAGTTAACCCTTTCACCACTGATCACCGTATAACTGTTACGGGTGACGCTGGTTAGTTTGTTTATTTTTTATAGTGTCAGGGCACCCGCTGTTTATTACCGAATAAAGGTTTAGCCCCCTGATCGCCCGGCGGGGATATGCGTCGCCCCAGGCAGCGTCAGATTAGCGCCAGTACCGCTAACACCCACGCACGCAGCATACGCCTCCCTTAGTGGTATAGTATCTGATCGGATCAATATCTGATCCGATCAGATCTATACTAGCGTTCCCAGCAGTTTAGGGTTCCCAAAAACGCAGTGTTAGCGGGATCAGCCCAGATACCTGCTAGCACCTGCGTTTTGCCCCTCCGCCCAGCCCACCCAAGTGCAGTATCGATCGATCACTGTCACTTACAAAACACTAAACGCATAACTGCAGCGTTCGCAGAGTCAGGCCTGATCCCTGCGATCGCTAACAGTTTTTTTGGTAGCATTTTGGTGAACTGGCAAGCACCAGCCCCAGGCAGCGTCAGGTTAGCGCCAGTAGCGCTAACACCCACGCATGCACCGTACAGCTCCCTTAGTGGTATAGTATCTGAACGGATCAATATCTGGTCCGATCAGATCTATACTAGCGTCCCCAGCAGTTTAGGGTTCCCAAAAACGCAGTGTTAGCGGGATCAGCCCAGATACCTGCTAGCACCTGCGTTTTGCCCCTCCGCCCGGCCCAGCCCAGCCCACCCAAGTGCAGTATCGATCGATCACTGACACTTACAAAACACTAAATGCATAACTGCAGCGTTCGCAGAGGCAGGCCTGATCCCTGCGATCGCTAACAGTTTTTTGGTAGTATTTTGGTGAACTGGCAAGCACCAGCCCCAAGCAGCGTCAGATTAGCGCCAGTACCGCTAACACCCACGCACGCAGCATACGCCTCCCTTAGTGGTATAGTATCTGAACGGATCAATATCTGATCCGATCAGATCTATACTGGCGTCCCCAGCAGTTTAGGGTTCCCAAAAACGCAGTGTTAGCGGGATCAGCCCAGATACCTGCTAGCACCTGAATTTTGCCCCTCCGCCCGGCCCAGCCCACCCAAGTGCAGTATCGATCGATCACTGTCACTTACAAAACACTTAACGCATAACTGCAGCGTTTGCAGAGTCAGGCCTGATCCCTGCGATCGCTAACAGTTTTTTTGGTAGCTTTTTATTGAACTGGCAAGCGCCAGCGGCCTAGTACACCCCGGTCGTAGTCAAACCAGCACTGCAGTAACACTTGGTGACGTGGCGAGTCCCATAAGTGCAGTTCAAGCTGGTGAGGTGGCAAGCACAAGTAGTGTCGCGCTGCCACCAAGAAGACAAACACAGGCCCATCGTGCCCATAATGCCCTTCCTGCTGCATTCGCCAATCCTAATTGGGAACCCACCGCTTCTGCAGCGCCCGTACTTCCCCATTCACATCCCCAACCAAATGCAGTCGGCTGCATGAGAGGCATTTTCTTTATGTCCTCCCGATTACCCCTACCCAACGAACCCCCCCAAAAAAGATGTTGTGTCTGCAGCAAGCGCGGATATAGGCGTGACACCCGCTATTATTGTCCCTCCTGTCCTGACAATCCTGGTCTTTGCATTGGTGAATGTTTTGAACGCTACCATACACTAGTTGAGTATTAGCGTAGGGTACAGCATTGCACAGACTAGGCACACTTTCACAGGGTCTCCCAAGATGCCATCGCATTTTGAGAGACCCGAACCTGGAACCGGTTACCGTTATAAAAGTTAGTTACAAAAAAAGTGTAAAAAAAAAATATATATATAAAATAAAAAAAAATAGTTGTCGTTTCATTGTTCTCTCTCTCTCTATTCTCTCTCTCTATTGTTCTGCTCTTTTTTACTGTATTCTATTCTGCAATGTTATATTGTTATTATGTTTTATCATGTTTGCTTTTCAGGTATGCAATTTTTTATACTTTACCGTTTACTATGCTTTATTGTTAACCATTTTTTTGTCTTCAGGTACTCCATTCACGACTTTGAATGGTTATACCAGAATGATGCCTGCAGGTTTAGGTATCATCTTGGTATCATTCTTTTCAGCCAGCGGTCGGCTTTCATGTAAAAGCAATCCTAGCGGCTAATTAGCCTCTAGACTGCTTTTACAAGCCGTGGGAGGGAATGCCCCCCCCCCACCGTCTTCCATGTTTTTCTCTGGCTCTCCTGTCTCAACAGGGAACCTGAGAATGCAGCCGGTGATTCAGCCAGCTGACCATAGAGCTGATCAGAGACCAGAGTGGCTCCAAACATCTCTATGGCCTAAGAAACCGGAAGCTACGAGCATTTTATGACTTAGATTTCGCCGGATATAAATAGCGCCATTGGGAAATTGGGGAAGCATTTTATCACACCGATCTTGGTGTCGTCAGATGCTTTGAGGGCAGAGGAGAGATCTAGGGTCTAATAGACCCCAATTTTTTCAAAAAAGAGTACCTGTCACTACCTATTGCTATCATAGGGGATATTTACATTCCCCGAGATAACAATAAAAATGATTAAAAAAAAAAAAAATGAAAGGAACAGTTTAAAAATAAGATAAAAAAGCAAAAAAATAATAAAGAAAAAAAAAAAAAAAAAAAAAAAGCACCCCTGTCGCCCCCTGCTCTCGCGCTAAGGCAAACGCTAGCGGTGGTCTGTCGTCAAACGTAAACAGCAATTGCACCATGCATGTGAGGTATCGCCGTAAAGGTCAGATCGAGGGCAGTAATTTTTGCAGTAGACCTCCTCTGTAAATCTAAAGTGGTAACCTGTAAAGGCTTTTAAAGGCTTTTAAAAATGTATTTATTTTGTTGCCACTGCACGTTTGTGCGCAATTTTAAAGCATGTCATGTTTGGTATCCATGTACTTGGCCTAAGATCATCTTTTTTATTTCATCAAACATTTGGGCAATATAGTGTGTTTTAGTGCATTAAAATTTAAAAAAGTGTGTTTTTTTCCCCAAAAAATGCGTTTGAAAAATCGCTGCGCAAATACTGTGTGAAAAAAAAAAATGAAACACCCACCATTTTAATCTGTAGGGCATTTGCTTTAAAAAAATATATAATGTTTGGGGTTCAAAGTAATTTTTTTGCAAAAAAAAATAACTTTTTCATGTAAACAATGAGTGTCAGAAAGGGCTTTGTCTTCAAGTGGTTAGAAGAGTGAGTGATGTGTGACAAGCTTCTAAATGTTGTGCATAAAATGCCAGGACAGTTCAAAACCCCCCCAAATGACCCCATTTTGGAAAGTAGACACCCCAAGCTATTTGCTGAGAGGCATGTTGATTCCATGGAATATTTTATATTGTGACACAAGTTGCGGGAAAGAGACAAATTTTTTTTTTTTTTTTTTTGCACAAAGTTGTCACTAAATGATATATTGCTCAAACATGCCATGGAAATATGTGAAATTACACCCCAAAATACATTCTGCTGCTTCTCCTGAGTACGGGGATACCACATGTGTGAGACTTTTTGGGAGTCTAGCCGCGTACGGGACCCCGAAAACCAAGCACCGCCTTTAGGCTTTCTAAGGGCGTGAATTTTTGATTTCACTCTTCACTGCCTATCACAGTTTCGGAGGCCATGGAAAGCCCAGGTGGCACAAAACCCCCCCAAATGACCCCATTTTGGAAAGTAGACACCCAAAGCTATTTGCTGAGAGGTATAGTGAGTATTTTGCAGACCTCACTTTTTGTCACAAAGTTTTGAAAATTGAAAAAAGAAAAAAAAAAAAGTTTTTTCTTGTCTTTCTTCATTTTCAAAAACAAATGAGAGCTGCAAAATACTCACCATGCCTCTCAGCAAATAGCTTGGGGTGTCTACTTTCCAAAATGGGGTCATTTGGGGGGGGTTTTGTGCCACCTGGGCATTCCATGGCCTCCGAAACTGTGATAGGCAGTGAAGAGTGAAATCAAAAATTTTCACCCTTAGAAATCCTGAAGGCGGTGATTGGATTTCGGGGCCCCGTACGCGGCTAGGCTCCCAAAAAGTCCCACACATGTGGTATCCCCATACTCAGGAGAAGCAGCTAAATGTATTTTGGGGTGCAATTCCACATATGCCCATGGCCTGTGTGAGCAATATATCATTTAGTGACAACTTTGTGCAAAAAAAAAAAAAAGTGTCACTTTCCCGCAACTTGTGTCAAAATATAAAATATTCCATGGACTCAATATGCCTCTCAGAAAATATCTTGGGGTGTCTACTTTCCAAAATGGGGTCATTTGGGGGGGTTTTGTGCCACCTGGGCATTCCATGGCCTCCGAAACTGTGATAGGCAGTGAAGAGTGAAATCAAAAATTTATACCCTTAGAAATCCTGAAGGCGGTGCTTGGTTTTCGGGGCCCCGTACGCGGCTAAGCTCCCAAAAAGTCCCACACATGTGGTATCCCCATACTCAGAAGAAGCAGCTGAATGTATTTTGGGGTGCAATTCCACATAGGCCCATGGCCTGTGTGAGCAATATATCATTTAGTGACAACTTTTTGTAAATATTTTTTTTTTTTTGTCATTATTCAATCACTTGGGACAAAAAAATAAATATTCAATGGGTTCAACATGCCTCTCAGCAATTTCCTTGGGGTGTCTACTTTCCAAAATGGGGTCATTTGGGGGGGTTTTGTACTGCCCTGCCATTTTAGCACCTCAAGAAATGACATAGGCAGTCATAAACTAAAAGCTGTGTAAATTACAGAAAATGTACCCTAGTTTGTAGACGCTATAACTTTTGCGCAAACCAATAAATATACGCTTATTGACATTTTTTTTTACCAAAGACATGTGGCCGAATACATTTTGGCCTAAATGTATGACTAAAATTGAGTTTATTGGATTTTTTTTATAACAAAAAGTAGAAAATATCATTTTTTTTCAAAATTTTTGGTATTTTTCCGTTTATAGCGCAAAAAATAAAAACTGCAGAGGTGATCAAATACCATCAAAAGAAAGCTCTATTTGTGGGAAGAAAAGGACGCAAATTTCGTTTGGGTACAGCATTGCATGACCGCGCAATTAGCAGTTAAAGCGACGCAGTGCCAAATTGGAAAAAGACCTCTGGTCCTTAGGCAGCATAATGGTCCGGGGCTCAAGTGGTTAACCTCTTGGCAATGTCCACAACAGACAGCATTTCCCCATTGCACGGGTCCACAGGCTTCCGGGTCGTCCATTTCCTTATTTGTCCATCTACCTGTGAGTGACGTCACCGTTGTATTTAGGCATGCTTCACCATTAGGGTTGGGTTCAAATATGGAGGGGGAATTGTTTAGTTTTTTCTCTTTCCCCCTCCTTGTTCCTTCTCCGTACACTGATATTCATTATGCTCTTTATGTTTGTTTTTCCTCCAGACTCCCTACCTGCTGGGCCACAGTGCACATGTCAGTTTGCTGTTTGTCTGGATCTCCAGACCTCAGAGGACTTGGGTGTAACCAGGGGATATTTATTCTCCTACATTCCCTGGCCCCTCTCTTCCTTTTTGTCTAGCAAAGTTAATCAGCAATTCATTGGATGGGATCTGCGGGAGACTCTATGTCACAATGTCTTTCCTTTTTTAATCTCTGTGGACGCTTAAATGTACTTGTAAAGTGATTGTGATGTAAGTAGCGCAATGCCCTTATTTTATGTATGATCATTCAGCAATATCTGTTAGGGTTTTTTGGCTGACTACTGTGCATTTAAATTTCATAGATACTGTACTCCCTGTGAAAATTCCCCTGATGAAGGAGACAACAACTTATCTCTGAAATGTCGTTGGGTTAAGGAACTTGTATAATTTCCCTTTGCATAAATTTCTTTGTATATTCTATTGCATCAATGATTATGTGTTATATATGTATTTTTTATCTATGATATGTTAATTTCTATTTTTCTACTTTTTGTTTATGTAGTAGTGCCTATAAAGTCCCACCCCTAGGGGGTCTTTCTTTTTCCATGATACAATTGGGATGTGGCACACCCCCTTGAGCACCTCCTATCAGATACCCTCTTTCATGGCAACTCTGTTGTACACACCTAAGAGGACACTCTTCCCCCTCAGAGAGGGGCTAAACATTAGCATTGCTTGCAAGGCCCCCCCATCCTTCCAGGCTGGCATCCGATGTGACTGTCTCCAGTTGGGGAGGCATACCACTGTGAGGAATGAATTTTGAAATGTTCTTGTGTGCCATTGGGCCCACTGGATGATTGGTATGGTGGCAGTCATAGATCCCAGAATGCTCAGATAAGCTTTCGCTGGCAGTGAAATTGTCAGCCACATCTTCTTCACTTTCTGAATTAAAGGTTTTCTCTTGTGGAAGTTGAATTATGTTGGCCTAGGTATTTAGCCCTGCTTTCAGAAAAAAAAAACATCTTTTGAGTAAGTTTGTAGATTGCTTTTCTTCCAGTTTATTATCCAACCGAATCCTTGGAGAGTGTGGATCGGTGGGAGCCACTGGTGAATCGGTAACCTGTGTGAGCATGAGTGTGATGTCGCCTGCAAAAGAGACTTATAACATGCTCATGAGAACCTACTTTAAAACCATGGATTTTGGTGTGTTGTCTGATATGTGAGGCTAAAGGCTTCATTAATAAGTTGAAGATCAGGGGCAAAAGTCGGCACCCCTGCCTGGCGCTGTTTGTGATTTGGAAGAGTTGGGATAACATCCCAGAAGAATATACCTTTGCTGATGGGGGTGTTTACAATGCCAAGATAACAGACTGGATGTGGCCAGAAAAGCCAAATTTGGATAAAACCCTGCTAAAGTAACCCCAGTGTATCCTATCAAAACACCTTCTCTGCATCGAGTGTAAGGAGCAGAGAAGGCGTTCTGGTTTGGTTTTCCAGTTGTATAAAATGAATTAATCTCTGAGGATCTAAAATCAGTTTAAAAGACTTGTAAATTACAAGTTGTAATATTCCCCTGTAAATGGAAATGTAGAGCCCTCGCGCTACTATGTTAAATACGTGAATAAATTAAATTAGTGAAAGCTTAAATTAACGTGATCAAACCCTAAAGTGCCTATAGTGCATAAAGGTGTGACCATAGAATAAACAGTAACTGCCTGCAGCAGAACCTATAGTGTATCACAATCCACTCACAATATTGATAATAAAAGTGATTCCGCGCTACAGTGTAAAAAGTATCAAATAATCATTCAATACATAAAATCAATAAAGTGTCAAAAGCTTACTAAAATGGTTAAATTAGTGTACACAGTGTAAAAATAAATTCATATATTCCAACAAAGCCAGGGCAGATGATAATGAGTATGTTCAGTCTCTTGACCACATTATCAATAGGATACAAAATGAAGTTTTTATCCTCAAATAGCATTAAAAAGACTCGATTTGAATGTCTGATAAGATGCACAAGTAGGGGTTAAAAAAGTCTACAAGTAATGGTCACAGAGCCCTCACCTTCATATATTGTCCAAAAATTAAATGTATTGGTGATCTAAAGTAAGTTGTCTGACGTTATTCCAACTTCCACCACTAGGGGGTCCTCCGTGCCAGCATAAATGAAATAGCAATTATCCAAAGTGTCAGCATATAGCCATATATATAAATGTCATCCGTTATAATTATTTCTACCACCAGGGGGTCCTCTCCTTTATCCACCAACTCTCCCAGACAGCACTGCACATCCACAAGTCTTCTTATACCTCGTATCCTCCGCAAAACTGTGGGGGGGGGGGGCGGGCAAACAAGGGTGGGAGAGAGAGAGAGAGAAAAAGCCCCAATAGTGTAGTATGATTAGAGTACACAGGTTTTATTAAAGGTTTAAAAATGGACTCTTACAATGAAAATTAAAAAATAGGCATAAATAGTTGGTAAGGCGTCCGAGCGCCGCTCTCACATCACTTCCTGGTATCGCTCGGTCTCTCCGGCCACTCCCTACGCGTTACGTCATCACGTGACTTCTTCAGGGGATCCCCTGCCTATTTTTTAATTTTCATTGTAAGAGTCCATTTTTAAACCTTTAATAAAACCTGTGTACTCTAATCATACTACACTATTGGGGCTTTTTCTCTCTCTCTCTCTCTCCCACCCTTGTTTGCCCCCCCCCCGTTTTGCGGAGGATACGAGGTATAAGAAGACTTGTGGATGTGCAGTGCTGTCTGGGAGAGTTGGTGGATAAAGGAGAGGACCTGTGGAGGGCTGTGGACTAAAAAATTGTCTGAACGCATCGGTCAGACAGCCACGTTCTCCACCGCTCCTTCTTTGACTGACCGAAGCCTCAGCAACAGGTTGTCCAGAAACAGGAGTTTGTAACCTCCCAGTCTCTGGGAATGCGTTGCACAGACCTTTCTGCAAGGCCTCCCGAAGATGTTTCATCCTCTGCTCACTCTGCGACGGAAAGATAAGGTCCGCAACCTTACCCTTGTAACGTGGATCGAGGAGGGTCGCCAGCCAGTATTGTTCCTTCTCCTTGATACCACGAATACGAGGATCCTTACGCAGGCTTTGCAGGATCAGGGAGGCCATGCAGCGTAGGTTTGCTGAGGCATTCGGTCCGGAGTCATCTGGGTCACTAAGGACGACATGATCCGCAGCCACCTCCTCCCAGCCATGTACAAGTCCATGTGTTTCTTGGGACTGTAAATGATCCCTTAAAGACTGCTGTTGATGCTGAGTGCCAGGTTCAACCTCCATACTGACACAATCGTCCTCATCCTGTTCCTGTGTGATCGGCGGGCACGCAGGAACACTGTCTGGATAAAGGGGGCCTTGAGAGCTAAGGAAGTCCTCCTCTTCCTGCCTCTGTTCTGCCTCAAGTGCCCTGTCCATTATTCCTCGCAGCGTGTGCTCCAACAGGTGGACAAGGGGGACAGTGTCACTGATGCATGCACTGTCACTGCTCACCATCCTCGTAGCCTCCTCAAATGGTGACAGGACAGTGCACGCATCCCTGATCATGGCCCACTGGCGTGGGAAAAAAAAACAAGCTTCCCTGACCCTGTCCTTGTGCCATAGTCACACAGGTACTCATTGATGGCCCTCTGCTGTGTGTGCAGCCGCTGCAGCATGGCCAACATTGAGTTCCACCTGGTGGGCATGTCACAGATTAGGCGGTTCTTGGGCAGGTTAAATTCCTTTTTGGAGGTCTGCCAGCCGAGCACTGGCATTATATGACCGGCAGAAATGCACACAGACTTTCCTGGCCTGCCTCAGGACATCCTGTAAGCCCGGGTACCTGCCCAAGAACCGCTGCACCACCAAGTTAAGGACGTGAGCCAAACAGGGCACATGGGTCAGTTGTCCCCGTCGGAGGGTGGAGAGGAGGTTGGTGCCATTGTCGCAAACCACCATTCCTGCCTTAAGTTGGCGTGGCGTCAGCCACCTCTGAACCTGCCCCTGCAGAGCAAACAGAACCTCTGCCCCAGTGTGGCTCCTGTCCCCCAAGCACACCAGCTCAAGCACCGCATGGCATCTTTTGGCCTGCATACTTGCGTAGCCCCTTGAATGCCTACGGAGCACCGCTGGTTCTGAGGACAAAGCACAGGAAGAGGCCATGGAGGAAGAAGAAAAGGAGGGGGTGGAGGAGGGAGGTGTGTCAGAATCATTAGTAGTGGCATTTTGGAGGTGCAGTGGTGGAACAACCTCCAACACTACTGCACCTTGTCCTGCATCCTTCCCAGCTACCAATTAAATGTATTGGTGATCTAAAGTAAGTTGTCTGACGTTATTCCAACTTCCACCACTAGGGGGTCCTCCGTGCCAGCATAAATGAAATAGCAATTATCCAAAGTGTCAGCATATAGCCATATATATAAATGTCATCCGTTATAATTATTTCTACCACCAGGGGGTCCTCTCCTTTATCCACCAACTCTCCCAGACAGCACTGCACATCCACAAGTCTTCTTATACCTCGTATCCTCCGCAAAACGGGGGGGGGGGGGCAAACAAGGGTGGGAGAGAGAGAGAGAGAGAGAGAGAGAGAGAGAGAGAGAGAGAGAAAAAGCCCCAATAGTGTAGTATGATTAGAGTACACAGGTTTTATTAAAGGTTTAAAAATTGACTCTTACAATGAAAATTAAAAAATAGGCATAAATAGTTGGTAAGGCGTCCGAGCGCCGCTCTCACATCACTTCCTGGTATCGCTCAGTCTCTCCAGCCACTCCCTACGCGTTACATCATCACGTGACTTCTTCAGGGTATCCCCTGCCTATTTTTTAATTTTCATTGTAAGAGTCCATTTTTAAACCTTTAATAAAACCTGTGTACTCTAATCATACTACACTATTGGGGCTTTTTCTCTCTCTCTCTCTCCCACCCTTGTTTGCCCCCCCCTCCCCCCGTTTTGCGGAGGATACGAGGTATAAGAAGACTTGTGGATGTGCAGTACTGTCTGGGAGAGTTGGTGGATAAAGGAGAGGACCCCCTGGTGGTAGAAATAATTATAACGGATGACATTTATATATATGGCTATATGCTGACACTTTGGATAATTGCTATTTCATTTATGCTGGCACGAAGGACCCCCTAGTGGTGGAAGTTGGAATAACGTCAGACAACTTACTTTAGATCACCAATACATTTAATTTTTGGACAATATATGAAGGTGAGGGCTCTGTGACCATTACTTGTAGACTTTTTTAACCCCTACTTGTGCATCTTATCAGACATTCAAATCCCGTCTTTTTAATACTATTTGAGGATAAAAACTTCATTTTGTATCCTATTGATAATGTGGTCAAGAGACTGAACATACTCATTATCATCTGCCCTGGCTTTGTTGGAATATATGAATTTATTTTTACACTGTGTACACTAATTTAACCATTTTAGTAAGCTTTTGACACTTTATTGATTTTATGTATTGAATGATTATTTGATATTTTTTACACTGTAGCGAGGAATCTCTTTTATTATCAATATTCCCCTGTAAGTCCGTACGGGGGATTTATTGTTGGGGAGGATGTCAATAACACAAAAGATTTCAGGTGTGGTGAATGGTGTGTTAAGCAAGTCAAGTTGTTCCTTTGATCAATATCTATATCAATATCAATATCAATATCTTGGTAAGTAGGTTGAGGGAGTGGTACTGTCATCTTTTAGGTTATATAAAGCACTGTAATAAGAACTAAAGACATTTTCTATACCCTGGGGATCGAATATTTGTTTATGGAAAAAGGATGCTGTATAAAAGAAATTTTAGTTTTTGAGCGTTGCCCCTGAAGTTTTCTCGCTAGTAGCTTGCCAGCTTTGTTTTCAGATGAGTAATACAATGCAGCCATTTTTAACCTAGTGCAGGAGGAATTCTCTGAGATTTTGTCTCAGAGAGGATAGTTTTGGATCTAATGCGAGAAGAGGGGTTTTGTTTATTTTGAGATTCCAGGAAAGAAATTTCAGCTGTCATGTCATCAAACTGCTATTGTGTCAGAGAGCAATCCGCAGAAGAACTGGCATATCAATCAATGGCCAGCAGAATCACGGATTAACAAGCGCTAATGCGCATGCGCACATGGGCAAGAACAGTCAGGAAGTTATATTATCCAATGCGCATGCGCGTACGTCAAAGCGAACGCAATATGTGAGAGACTCTAGGTGCCCAGTGGCCTATTTAAAGCTTGCAGCAGCAACTATTAACTGCTGGATGATCTTCAGCTTCCCTGTGCATTCCTGAGTTCTTGTTCCTGCTATCATTTGATTCCCTGTTACCGACCCCGGCTTGCCTTTGACCAGTCTTATCTCCATTTCTTGGCTTTGACCCTTGGCTTGTTCCTGTGACTCCACTTCTGCCTGCTGATCCATGTATGACCCCGGCTTACCCCTGGCTGATCTTCTGTGTATGACTTCTGGCCTGGCTCCTGACTCTGCTCCTGGCTCTCCCTGCTGCCAAGTCTCATCTGGTACTCCTGAGAGATTCCTGCCCAGCAGTCCACCCTGCTCATCAGCCGCCTTCCAGTGGACATCTCTTCATCACTTCAGCCTGTCGCAGCTGGCAACCCCTGCTTCTTTGATTATAGCTCTCCCTGTACCACCTTTAGGGGGCACTCTGCACTTAGCCACAGGGGAAGCCCTCTCAGCACTTCGGCCTATGACCAGGTATGTGACAGTATCATCCAGCCAGATGTCAGAGGCCGACAGAGGTGGTTCCCCGCTCAAGGCTCTGTGCCAGCAAGTCGCAGCCCTTACCCAAGCAGTGACGAGCCTACAGGAGTGGTATTTCCAGTTGGAGAGTTGCCTACAAAATCGGATGATGTCCTCTGCTACAGAAACTCCTAATCCACCTGATGCAGTCACTACATCCGCTCCAACCGTGGTGGTTCCACCCCTCCGAACCAAGGGTACCCACTCCAGAATGCTTCTCGGGTGACTGAAGAAAGTTCAGAGCATTTAAGAATACCTGCTTACTTTACCTGGCCCTTCAGCCAAGAACTTTTTCTTTTAGAGACTGTTAAAGTGGGATTGGTCATTTTTCTGCTGTCCTATGAACTTAAGTCTTGGGCCCATCAGCTACTGGAACAAAAGAATCCCGCTATTAACTCTGTGGATTTGTTCTTTGAAGCTATGGCCAAATTATATGATGACCCGCAACGCATGGCCACTGCTGAAGCTGTCCTTCATGCCTTGCAGCAAGGACAGCGCCTTGTAGAAGACAGTCCACTATACAGTGGACTTTCATAATTGGGCTGCAAACACAGGGTGGAATGAGGCCGCTCTCAAATATCAATACCGGCTTGGCCTGCCTGAATCTCTCAAAGATGAGCTAGCGGAGGCCCCAACCACATTAGAAGGGTTCATTCAGCTAGCCACCCAACTTGATAGACACCTGCGGGTGAGAACGTGCCCAATCCTTCTGGTCTTCATGGATGCTGCCTAAGGTTCCAGCTGCTCCTGCAACTTCCATTCCAGTCACTTCTAAAAGAGGGCCTATGCAAATTGGCGTGGTTTACTCTGCCCTAACCTCTAATGAGAGACTTTGTCGCCGGCAAGTCAACCTTTGTTTCTACTGTGGAATAGGGATGAGCCGAACACCCCCCGGTTCGGTTCGCACCAGAACCTGCGAACGGACCGAAAATTTGCATGAACCTTCCAACCTAATTGACGTCTATGGGACTCGAACGTTCGAAATCCAAAGTGCTCATTTTAAAGGCTAATTTGCATGGTATACCCTAAAAAGGGTTTGGGGACCCGGGTCCTGCCCCAGGGAATATGTATCAATGCAAAAAAAGTTTTAAAAATGGCCGTTTTTTCGGGAGCAGTGATTTTAATGATGCTTAAAGTTAAAAAAAAAAGTGAAATATCCCTTTAAATATCGTATCGTAGGGGGTGTCTATAGTATACCTGTAAAGTGGAGCGTGTTTCCCGTGCTTAGAACAGTCCCTGCACAAAATGTCATTCTTAAAGGAAAAAAAGTAATTTAAAACTGCTTGCGGCTTTAATGTAATTTTGGGTACCCCCCAGTCCATTACCAGGCCCTTTGGGTCTTGTATGGATATTAAGGGGAACCCCGCACCCAAATTAAAAAA
This sequence comes from Aquarana catesbeiana, assembly GCF_042186555.1. Lineage (NCBI taxonomy): Eukaryota > Metazoa > Chordata > Amphibia > Anura > Ranidae > Aquarana > Aquarana catesbeiana. The sequence continues at coordinate 171,786,223 of NC_133334.1, read as the reverse complement.
GGAAAGGCGTTGGGCCCCAGGCCCTCTGAACAACAGTATACAGGCGGTGCAAACAAGACAGGGACTGTAGGTTTGTTGTTAAGTAGGATCTGTTTGTAATTTTGAACTGGTACATTTTTAACGTGTTTAGCTCCAGCCAAAAAATCTATTTTAAGCTTTTTGGAAAACCTAGGGAAGGGTTATCACCCCTGTGACATTTGTTTTGCAGCCTGTGCTCCTCTTCAGAAGATTTCACCTCACTTTTTGTCCCAATGACAAATGTTTTTTGAAAATTTGGGATTTTTTGTGAAACAAGGATTGGCGATAAAGCATCAGTGGAAAGGAGAAAAGTTTTTCCCATATTAACTCTTACAGGAGAGAATTTCCCTTCCTAGGGGTAGATTTCATCTCACTTCCTGTTGTCTCCTTCCGTTTGCAAGTAGGAGTCGTTTGTAAGTTGAATGTTTGAAAGTAGGGGCCTGCCCTATATACTCAGCAGAAATTTGGGCCTTAGGTGGTGTTGTGGCCACAACACTGTAAGCGCTCACAGGGCCCTGCTGTGAAATATTAGATCAAGAATTGTAATTACATGCCCCTGTTAAACAGGGGCTGAAAAATTGGGCCTTAGGCATTGGTGCTGGTGCCACAACACTGCAACACCTCACAGATACTCTAGTTGGAGCGCAGGAACTAGCCCTGCTGCAAAGAATTGCATCAAAAATTGTAATTACATGCCCCTCTTAAACAGGGGCTGAAAAATTGGGCCTTAGGCACTGGTGGCAGGACTGGCGGTGCCCAGAACCAAAAATGTTCTTACAAGCTATCATCATGATCATTGAGGAGGAAGAGGATAATTACTCAGTATAACAGGATAGTCACTCAGCATCAGCATAGGTAGTCTTTGAAGGGATCTGACATTTCAAAAAAATGTATTCGGTTACATCAGCATCAGGTGCTTGGTAGCTGGTGGTGATCCAAGACTGATTCATTTTTATGAAGGTCAGTCGATCGACCGAGTCGGTGGACAGATGCACCCTGTGATCGGTTACAAAGCCTCCAGCAGCACTGAATGTGTGTTCCCAAAGAACGCTGGATGCAGGAAAGGTCAATAGCTCAATTGCATACTGTGCAAGCTCTGGCCAGTGATCCATCCTCAAGACCCAGTAACCCAGAGGATTTTCGGTGGGAAAGGTGTCCAAGTCAGATCTTGCCCCTAGGTATACCTGCACCATGTAAAACAGACGCTGGCGATGGTTGCTGGAACCGATCATACCTTGGGGCTGTGGACTAAAAAATTGTCTGAACGCATCGGTCAGACAGCCACCTTCTCCACCGCTCCTTCTTTGACTGACCGAAGCCTCAGCAACACGTTGTCCAGAAAGAGGAGTTTGTAACCTCCCAGTCTCTGGGAATGTGTTGCACAGACCTTTCTGCAAGGCCTCCCGAAGATGTTTCATCCTCTGCTCCCTCTGCGACGGAAAGATAAGGTCCGCAACCTTACCCTTGTAACGTGGATCGAGGAGGGTCGTCAGCCAGTATTGTTCTTTCTCCTTGATACCACGAATACGAGGATCCTTACGCAGGCTTTGCAGGATCAGGGAGGCCATGCAGCGTAGGTTTGCTGAGGCATTCGGTCCGGAGTCATCTGGGTCACTAAGGACGACATGATCCGCAGCCACCTCCTCCCAGCCACGTACAAGTCCATGTGTTTCTTGGGACTGTAAATGATCCCTTAAAGACTGCTGTTGATGCTGAGTGCCAGGTTCAACCTCCATACTGACACAATCGTCCTCGTCCTGTTCCTGTGTGATCGGCGGGCACGCAGGAACACTGTCTGGATAAAGGGAGCCTTGAGAGCTAAGGAAGTCCTCCTCTTCCTGCCTCTGTTCTGCCTCAAGTGCCCTGTCCATTATTCCACGCAGCGTGTGCTCCAACAGGTGGACAAGGGGGACAGTGTCACTGATGCATGCACTGTCACTGCTCACCATCCTCGTGGCCTCCTCAAATGGTGACAGGACAGTGCACGCATCCCTGATCATGGCCCACTGGCGTGGGAAAAAAAAAAACAAGCTTCCCTGACCCTGTCCTTGTGCCATAGTCGCACAGGTGATGGCCCTCTGCTGCGTGTGCAGCCGCTGCAGCATGGCCAACGTTGAGTTCCACCTGGTGGGCATGTCACAGATTAGGCGGTTCTTGGGCAGGTTAAATTCCTTTTTGGAGGTCTGCCAGCCGAGCACTGGCATTATATGACCGGCAGAAATGCACACAGACTTTCCTGGCCTGCCTCAGGACATCCTGTAAGCCCGGGTACCTGCCCAAGAACCGCTGCACCACCAAGTTAAGGACGTGAGCCAAACAGGGCACATGGGTCAGTTGTCCCCATCGGAGGGTGGAGAGGAGGTTGGTGCCATTGTCGCAAACCACCATTCCTGCCTTAAGTTGGCGTGGCGTCAGCCACCTCTGAACCTGCCCCTGCAGAGCAAACAGAACCTCTGCCCCAGTGTGGCTCCTGTCCCCCAAGCACACCAGTTCAAGCACCGCATGGCATCTTTTGGCCTGCATACTTGCGTAGCCCCTTGAATGCCTACGGAGCACCGCTGGTTCTGAGGACAAAGCACAGGAAGAGGCCATGGAGGAAGAAGAAAAGGAGGGGGTGGAGGAGGGAGGTGTGTCAGAATCATTAGTAGTGGCATTTTGGAGGTGCAGTGGTGGAACAACCTCCAACACTACTGCACCTTGTCCTGCATCCTTCCCAGCTACCAATTAAATGTATTGGTGATCTAAAGTAAGTTGTCTGACGTTATTCCAACTTCCACCACTAGGGGGTCCTCCGTGCCAGCATAAATGAAATAGCAATTATCCAAAGTGTCAGCATATAGCCATATATATAAATGTCATCCGTTATAATTATTTCTACCACCAGGGGGTCCTCTCCTTTATCCACCAACTCTCCCAGACAGCACTGCACATCCACAAGTCTTCTTATACCTCGTATCCTCCGCAAAACGGGGGGGGGGGCGGGCAAACAAGGGTGGGAGAGAGAGAGAGAAAAAGCCCCAATAGTGTAGTATGATTAGAGTACACAGGTTTTATTAAAGGTTTAAAAATGGACTCTTACAATGAAAATTAAAAAATAGGCATAAATAGTTGGTAAGGCGTCCGAGCGCCGCTCTCACATCACTTCCTGGTATCGCTCAGTCTCTCCGTCCACTCCCTACGCGTTATGTCATCACGCGACTTCTTCAGGGGATCCCCTGCCTATTTTTTAATTTTCATTGTAAGAGTCCATTTTTAAACCTTTAATAAAACCTGTGTACTCTAATCATACTACACTATTGGGGCTTTTTCTCTCTCTCTCTCTCCCACCCTTGTTTGCCCCCCCCCCCCGTTTTGCGGAGGATACGAGGTATAAGAAGACTTGAGGATGTGCAGTGCTGTCTGGGAGAGTTGGTGGATAAAGGAGAGGACCCCCTGGTGGTAGAAATAATTATAACGGATGATATTTATATATATGGCTATATGCTGACACTTTGGATAATTGCTATTTCATTTATGCTGGCACGAAGGACCCCCTAGTGGTGGAAGTTGGAATAACGTCAGACAACTTACAGTACTTTAGATCACCAATACATTTAATTTTTGGACAATATATGAAGGTGAGGGCTCTGTGACCATTACTTGTAGACTTTTTTAACCCCTACTTGTGCATCTTATCAGACATTCAAATCCCGTCTTTTTAATACTATTTGAGGATAAAAACTTCATTTTGTATCCTATTGATAATGTGGTCAAGAGACTGAACATACTCATTATCATCTGCCCTGGCTTTGTTGGAATATATGAATTTATTTTTACACTGTGTACACTAATTTAACCATTTTAGTAAGCTTTTGACACTTTATTGATTTTATGTATTGAATGATTATTTGATATTTTTTACACTGTAGCGAGGAATCACTTTTATTATCAATATTCCCCTGTAAGTCCGTCCGGGGGATTTATTGTTGGGGAGGGTGTCAATAACACAAAAGATTTCAGGTGTGGTGAATGGTGTGTTAAGCAAGTCAAGTTGTTCCTTTGATCAATATCTATATCAATATCAATATCTTGGTAAGTAGGTTGAGGGAGTGGTACTGTCATCTTTTAGGTTATATAAAGCACTGTAATAAGAACTAAAGACATTTTCTATACCCTGGGGATTGAATATTTGTTTATGGAAAAAGGATGGTGTATAAAAGAAATTTTAGTTTTTGAGCGTTGCCCCTGAAGTTTTCTCGCTAGTAGCTTGCCAGCTTTGTTTCCAGATGAGTAATACAATGCAGCCATTTTTAACCTAGTGCAGGAGGAATTCTCTGAGATTTTGTCTCAGAGAGGATGGTTTTGGATCTAATGCGAGAAGAGGGGTTTTGTTTATTTTGAGATTCCAGGAAAGAAATTTCAGCTGTCATGTCATCAAACTGCTATTGTGTCAGAGAGCAATCCGCAGAAGAACTGGCATATCTATCAATGGCCAGCAGAATCACGGATTAACAAGCGCTAATGCGCATGCGCACATGGGCAAGAACAGTCAGAAAGTTATATTATCCAATGCGCATGCGCGTACGTCAAAGCGAACGCAATATGTGAGAGACTCTAGGTGCCCAGTGGCCTATTTAAAGCTTGCAGCAGCAACTATTAACTGCTGGATGATCTTCAGGTTCCCTTTGCATTCCTGAGTTCTTGTTCCTGCTATCATTTGATTCCCTGTTACCGACCCCGGCTTGCCTTTGACCAGTCTTATCTCCATTTCTTGGCTTTGACCCTTGGCTTGTTCCCGTGACTCCACTTCTGCCTGCTGATCCATGTATGACCCCGGCTTACCCCTGGCTGATCTTCTGTGTATGACTTCTGGCCTGGCTCCTGACTCTGCTCCTGGCTCTCCCTGCTGCCAAGTCTCATCTGGTACTCCTGAGAGATTCCTGCCCAGCAGTCCACCCTGCTCATCAGCCGCCTTCCAGTGGACATCTCTTCATCACTTCAGCCTGTCGCAGCTGGCAACCCCTGCTTCTTTGATTATAGCTCTCCCTGTACCACCTTCAGGGGGCGCTCTGCACTTAGCCACAGGGGAAGCCCTCTCAGCACTTCGGCCTATGACCAGGTATATGACAGTATCATCCAGCCAGATGTCAGAGGCCGACAGAGGTGGTTCCCCGCTCAAGGCTCTGTGCCAGCAAGTCGCAGCCCTTACCCAAGCAGTGACGAGCCTACAGGAGTGGTATTTCCAGTTGGAGAGTTGCCTACAAAATCGGATGATGTCCTCTGCTACAGAAACTCCTAATCCACCTGATGCAGTCACTACATCCGCTCCAACCGTGGTGGTTCCACCCCTCCGAACCAAGGGTACCCACTCCAGAATGCTTCTCGGGTGACTGAAGAAAGTTCAGAGCATTTAAGAATACCTGCTTACTTTACCTGACCCTTCAGCCAAGAACTTTTTCTTTTAGAGACTGTTAAAGTGGGATTGGTTATTTTTCTGCTGTCCTATGAACTTAAGTCTTGGGCCCATCAGCTACTGGAACAAAAGAATCCCACTATTAACTCTGTGGATTTGTTCTTTGAAGCTATGGCCAAATTATATGATAACCCGCAACGCATGGCCACTGCTGAAGCTGTCCTTCATGCCTTGCAGCAAGGACAGCGCCTTGTAGAAGACAGTCCACTATACAGTGGACTTTCATAATTGGGCTGCAAACATAGGGTGGAATGAGGCCGCTCTCAAATATCAATACCGGCTTGGCCTGCCTGAATCTCTCAAAGATGAGCTAGCGGAGGCCCCAACCACATTAGAAGGGTTCATTCAGCTAGCCACCCAACTTGATAGACGCCTGCGGGTCAGAACGTGCCCAATCCTTCTGGTCTTCATGGATGCTGCCTAAGGTTCCAGCTGCTCCTGCAACTTCCATTCCAGTCACTTCTAAAAGAGGGCCTATGCAAATTGGCGTGGTTTACTCTGCCCTAACCTCTAATGAGAGACTTTGTCACCGGCAAGTCAACCTTTGTTTCTACTGTGGAATAGGGATGAGCCGAACACCCCCCGGTTCGGTTCGCACCAGAACCTGCGAATGGACCGAAAATTTGCATGAACCTTCCAACCTAATTGACGTCTATGGGACTCGAACGTTCGAAATCCAAAGTGCTCATTTTAAAGGCTAATTTGCATGGTATACCCTAAAAAGGGTTTGGGGACCCGGGTCCTGCCCCAGGGAATATGTATCAATGCAAAAAAAAAGTTTTAAAAACAGCCGTTTTTTCGGGAGCAGTGATTTTAATGATGCTTAAAGTTAAAAAAAAAAGTGAAATATTCCTTTAAATATCGTATCGTGGGGGGTGTCTATAGTATACCTGTAAAGTAGGAGCGTGTTTCCCGTGCTTAGAACAGTCCCTGCACAAAATGTCATTCTTAAAGGAAAAAAGTAATTTAAAACTGCTTGCGGCTTTAATGTAATTTTGGGTACCCCCCAGTCCATCACCAGGCCCTTTGGGTCTTGTATGGATATTAAGGGGAACCCCGCACCCAAATTAAAAAAGGAAAGGCGTTGGGCCCCAGGCCCTCTGAACAGCAGTATACAGGCGGTGCAAACAAGACAGGGACTGTAGGTTTGTTGTTAAGTAGAATCTGTTTGTAATTTTGAACTGGTACATTTTTAACGTGTTTAGCTCCAGCCAAAAAATCTATTTTAAGCTTTTTGGAAAACCTAGGGAAGGGTTATCACCCCTGTGACATTTGTTTTGCTGTCTGTGCTCCTCTTCAGAAGATTTCACCTCACTTTTTGTCCCAATGACAAATGTTTTTTGAAAATTTGGGATTTTTTGTGAAACAAGGATTGGTGATAAAGCATCAGTGGAAAGGAGAAAAGTTTTTCCCATATTAACTCTTACAGGAGAGAATTTCCCTTCCTAGGGGTAGATTTCATCTCACTTCCTGTTGTCTCCTTCCGTTTGCAAGTAGGAGTCGTTTGTAAGTTGAATGTTTGAAAGTAGGGGCCTGCCCTATATACTCAGCAGAAATTTGGGCCTTAGGTGGTGTTGTGGCCACAACACTGTAAGCGCTCACAGGGCCCTGCTGTGAAATATTAGATCAAGAATTGTAATTACATGCCCCTGTTAAACAGGGGCTGAAAAATTGGGCCTTAGGCATTGGTGCTGGTGCCACAACACTGCAACACCTCACAGATACTCTAGTTGGAGCGCAGGAACTAGCCCTGCTGCAAAGAATTGCATCAAAAATTGTAATTACACGCCCCCTCTTAAACAGGGGCTGAAAAATTGGGCCTTAGGCACTGGTGGCAGGACTGGCGGCGCCCAGAACCAAAAATGTTCTTACAAGCTATCATCATGATCATTGAGGAGGAAGAGGATAATTACTCAGTATAACAGGATAGTCACTCAGCATCAGCATAGGTAGTCTTTGAAGGGATCTGACATTTCAAAAAAATGTATTCGGTTACATCAGCATCAGGTGCTTGGTAGCTGGTGGTGATCCAAGACTGATTCATTTTTATGAAAGTCAGTCGATCGACCGAGTCGGTGGACAGATGCACCCTGTGATCGGTTACAAAGCCTCCAGCAGCACTGAATGTGCGTTCCGAAAGAACGCTGGATGCAGGAAAGGCCAATAGCTCAATTGCATACTGTGCAAGCTCTGGCCAGTGATCCATCCTCAAGACCCAGTAACCCAGAGGATTTTCGGTGGGAAAGGTGTCCAAGTCAGATCTTGCCCCTAGGTATACCTGCACCATGTAAAACAGACGCTGGCGATGGTTGCTGGAACCGATCATACCTTGGGGCTGTGGACTAAAAAATTGTCTGAACGCATCGGTCAGACAGCCACCTTCTCCACCGCTCCTTCTTTGACTGACCGAAGCCTCAGCAACACGTTGTCCAGAAACGGGAGTTTGTAACCTCCCAGTCTCTGGGAATGCGTTGCACAGACCTTTCTGCAAGGCCTCCCGAAGATGTTTCATCCTCTGCTCCCTCTGCGACGGAAAGATAAGGTCCGCAACCTTACCCTTGTAACGTGGATCGAGGAGGGTCGCCAGCCAGTATTGTTCCTTCTCCTTGATACCACGAATACGAGGATCCTTACGCAGGCTTTGCAGGATCAGGGAGGCCATGCAGCGTAGGTTTGCTGAGGCATTCGGTCCGGAGTCATCTGGGTCACTAAGGACGACATGATCCGCAGCCACCTCCTCCCAGCCACATACAAGTCCATGTGTTTCTTGGGACTGTAAATGATCCCTTAAAGACTGCTGTTGATGCTGAGTGCCAGGTTCAACCTCCATACTGACACAATCCTCCTCCTCCTCCTCGTCCTGTTCCTGTGTGATCGGCGGGCACGCAGGAACACTGTCTGGATAAAGGGGGCCTTGAGAGCTAAGGAAGTCCTCCTCTTCCTGCCTCTGTTCTGCCTCAAGTGCCCTGTCCATTATTCCACGCAGCGTGTGCTCCAACAGGTGGACAAGGGAGACAGTGTCACTGTTGCATGCACTGTCACTGCTCACCATCCTCGTGGCCTCCTCAAATGGTGACAGGACAGTGCACGCATCCCTGATCATGGCCCACTGGCGTGCGAAAAAAAAAACAAGCTTCCCTGACCCTGTCCTTGTGCCATAGTCGCACAGGTACTCATTGATGGCCCTCTGCTGTGTGTGCAGCCGCTGCAGCATGGCCAACGTTGAGTTCCACCTGGTGGACATGTCACAGATTAGGCGGTTCTTGGGCAGGTTAAATTCCTTTTTGGAGGTCTGCCAGCCGAGCACTGGAATTATATGACCGGCAGAAATGCACACAGACTTTCCTGGCCTGCCTCAGGACATCCTGTAAGCCCGGGTACCTGCCCAAGAACCGCTGCACCATCAAGTTAAGGACATGAGCCAAACAGGGCACATGGGTCAGTTGTCCCCGTCGGAGGGTGGAGAGTAGGTTGGTGCCATTGTCGCAAACCACCATTCCTGCCTTAAGTTGGCGTGGCGTCAGCCACCTCTGAACCTGCCCCTGCAGAGCAAACAGAACCTCTGCCCCAGTGTGGCTCCTGTCCCCCAAGCACACCAGCTCAAGCACCGCATGGCATCTTCTGGCCTGCATACTTGCATAGCCCCTTGAATGCCTACGGAGCACCGCTGGTTCTGAGGACAAAGCACAGGAAGAGGCCATGGAGGAAGAAGAAAAGGAGGGGGTGGAGGAGGGAGGTGTGTCAGAATTATTAGTAGTGGCATTTTGGAGGCGCAGTGGTGGAACAACCTCCAACACTACTGCACCTTGTCCTGCATCCTTCCCAGCTACCAGCAGAGTCACCCAATGTACGGTGAAACTTGGGTAACATCCCTGTCCATGCCTGCTGGACCATGAGTCAGCGGTAATATGCACCTTACCACTGACCGCCCTGTCCAGCGAGGCATGGACATTGCCTTCCACATGCCAGTAGAGAGCCGGAATCGCCTTCCGTGAGAAAAAGTGGCGTTTGGGTACCTGCCACTGAGGAACCGCACATTCCACAAACTCACGGAAGGGGGCAGAGTCTACCAACTGAAAAGGTAGCAGTTGAAGTGCTAGCAATTTTGCCAAGCTAGCATTCAACCGCTGGGCATGTGGATGGCTGGGAGCGAACTTCTTTCGGCGGTGCAGCAGCTGGGGCAGGGAAATTTGCCTGGTACAATCTGACGTCGGTGTACCGAAAGCAGATTGCCCACAAGTACTTGGCTGTGACACACCTAATTCTACACCTTCATTCCTCTCAGTGCAGGTCTCAGAGAGGACTGAAGGTATAGTAGGGTTGGAAATCTCAGCTGATGAGGAGCAAGGAGAGGTCCTCTTTGTTCTTTGGTGTGGGTCTTTTAGATACGCTTGCCAACTAACTGCATGGCAGGTCAACATATGTCTGGTCAAGCATGTGGTTCCCAAGCGGGAGATGTTTTGGCCACGCGAGATACGCTTGAGACATATGTTGCAAATAGCAGCAGTACGATCTTATGCACTTGTCTCAAAAAAGGCCCACACCAAAGAACTTTTGGAATAACGCGCAGAGACAGCAGCGCCCTGCACATGCGGAGCTTTGCGGTGTGATGCAGTCAGTGTGCTGCCCTTAGGCTGGCCCCTGGAGGGCATCCAGACTCGTTGGTGATTTGCCTCCTCCTCCTCTCTCCTATCAGGCACCCACGTTGAGTCAGTGACCTCATCATCCCCTCCCTCTTTATCACTGGAGCAAACCTGGCAGTATGCTGCAGCAGGGTAAGCAAGACTGCCAGATTGCTGTCCTTCTTGGTCACCCCCTCTGTCCGTGCTCACGTTACTGCCTTCATCGAGCTCAGTATTATCATCAGAGCCTTCTAAACGCTGGGCATCCTCCTGGAGCATGTACACAACACTGTGGTCAAACAGTTCGAGGGACTCCTCAGGAGGACATGGTGGGGCTAGGGAAGGAGTCACTGATGCCATTGAGCCGAGGGAAGTGGCCGCGTTGGCAGCTGCTTTGCCAGACAAAGTACCCTGAGCATGGGTGAGAGAGGATGAGGACGGCTTGGTCATCCACTCGACCAAGTCTTCCGCATGTTGCGGCTCAACGCGGCAAGCTGCCAAAAAAAGGCCAAGCGTGTCCCACGGCCACGTGCTGATGAGGATGCACCGTCTCCACGACCAGCACTGTTGCCTCTAGACACAGAGCCTGCTTGCCCTCTTTTATTGGCTTGTGACTGTCTGCCTCTCCTTGTTGGCCTTCCAGACATACTAATGGCCTGCAGTGAGATGTAGCTGCACTAAGCTGGGATATATATATATATATATATATATATATATATATATATATATATACTGATACTGCAGCTAGCAGTATGAGAACACCACCAATCTTCTACAGGTAGCTTTAGATAAACACTGTGCAGAGGTCGCACTATACTAACTTGTAGCTTTAGCTGAAACCTGTGCAGAGGACGCACTACACCAACGTTAGAATAATGTAGCTGCCTGCAGTAGTGATAGGATCAGGAAAACACCACCAACCTTCTACAGGTAGCTTTAGCTGAACACTGTGCAGAGGTCGCACTACACTAAATTGTAGCTTTAGCTGAACACTGTTCAGAGGACGCACTACACTAACTTGTAGCTTTAGCTGAACACTGTGCAGAGGTCGCACTACACTAACTTGTAGCTTTAGCTGAACACACTGAGGAAGACGCACTACACTAACTTGTAGCTTTAGCTGAACACTGTGCAGAGGTTGCACTACACTAACTTGTAGCTTTAGCTGAACACTGTGAGAAGGACGCACTACACTAACTTAACAACAACAAGGAGAGGGGCGCCTCTGAGTATATATCATAAACACATTTTATTAAAACAGCAATATCCACTCACATGAAGGTTGGAAAAGTTGCGTTCAGGTCTGTTGGCTGGGCTGAAGAGCTGTGGTGGAACTACAGGTCACAGAAGTTCCTGCTGGGCATGACAAGTCCAGGGAAGGGAGGATGAACTGGTGCAGCCGGGTGCAGTCTCTAGCAGTTAGCAGTCCAACACAAATCCTGCTGTATTAGGAGCCTGATGGTGTCCTGGGTGCAAGGATAAGGGTTCCAAACGGGGGAGAGAGAGATATGGGACGCCAGAGCAGCCGGTCAGCCGTGCTGCTGCTCTCCGCCAGATGGTGAAAGCCTCTAGGATAGAACACGGCCGGCCGTGCGGAGGATCACAACGAGGCTTGGGGAGCAAATACAGCGTGGCGCCCGGTGATGACGTCACACGTATGCGACGCATTTCAGAATAGGCTTGCCATTGGTGGACGAATGGCCGCATTCCTTTATCAAGCATCTTGATGATGGTGACGTCATCACCGGGCGCCACGCTGTATTTGCTCCCCAAGCCTCGTTTGTGATCCTCTGCACGGCCGGCCGTGTTCTATCCTAGAGGCTTTCACCATCCGGCGAGGAGCAGCAGCACGGCTGACCAGCTGCTCTGGCGTCCCATATCTCTCTCTCTCCACCGTTTGGAACCCTTATCCTTGCACTCAGGACACCATCAGGCTCCTAATACAGCAGGATTTGTGTTGGATTGCTAACTGCTAGAGACTGCACCCGGCTGCACCAGTTCATCCTCCCTTCCCTGGACTTGTCATGCCCAGCAGGAACTTCTGTGACCTGCAGTTCCACCGCAGCTCTTCAGCCCAGCCAACAGACCTTTACGCAACTTTTCCAACCTTCATGTGAGTGGATATTGCTGTTTTAATAAAATGTGTTTATGATATATACTCAGAGGCGCCCCTCTCCTTGTTGTTGTTTTAGCTTGCTGGACCCCGCTTTTGGTTCCTTTGGTGGCTGCCCTGACTGACCTCTGTTATATGCTCCCAGTATGCATGCATGATTTTACACATGCATTTTTCCAGCCAATTTTAGTTCCTGGACTAATCGGTTTTATATTTAAGGTAATTGTGCTTTGCGCCTTTTTACTTGTCTCGCACTACACTAACTTGTAGCTTTAGCTGAACACTGTGCACTACACTAACTTGTAGCTTTAGCTGAACACTGTGAGGAGGATGCACTACACTAACTTGTAGCTTTAGCTGAACACTGTGCAGAGGCCGTACTACACTAACTTGTAGCTTTAGCTGAACACTGTGAGGAGGACGCACTACACTAACTTGTAGCTTTAGCTGAACACTGTGCAGAGGTTGCACTACACTAACTTGTAGCTTTAGCTGAACACTGTGAGAAGGACGCACTACACTAACTTAACAACAACAAGGAGAGGGGCGCCTCTGAGTATATATCATAAACACATTTTATTAAAACAGCAATATCCACTCACATGAAGGTTGGAAAAGTTGCGTTCAGGTCTGTTGGCTGGGCTGAAGAGCTGTGGTGGAACTACAGGTCACAGAAGTTCCTGCTGGGCATGACAAGTCCAGGGAAGGGAGGATGAACTGGTGCAGCCGGGTGCAGTCTCTAGCAGTTAGCAGTCCAACACAAATCCTGCTGTATTAGGAGCCTGATGGTGTCCTGGGTGCAAGGATAAGGGTTCCAAACGGGGGAGAGAGAGATATGGGACGCCAGAGCAGCCGGTCAGCCGTGCTGCTGCTCTCCGCCAGATGGTGAAAGCCTCTAGGATAGAACACGGCCGGCCGTGCGGAGGATCACAACGAGGCTTGGGGAGCAAATATAGCGTGGCGCCCGGTGATGACGTCACACGTATGCGACGCATTTCAGAATAGGCTTGCCATTGGTGGACGAATGGCCGCATTCCTTTATCAAGCATCTTGATGATGGTGACGTCATCACCGGGCGCCACGCTGTATTTGCTCCCCAAGCCTCGTTTGTGATCCTCTGCACGGCCGGCCGTGTTCTATCCTAGAGGCTTTCACCATCCGGCGAGGAGCAGCAGCACGGCTGACCGGCTGCTTTGGCGTCCCATATCTCTCTCTCTCCACCGTTTGGAACCCTTATCCTTGCACTCAGGACACCATCAGGCTCCTAATACAGCAGGATTTGTGTTGGATTGCTAACTGCTAGAGACTGCACCCGGCTGCACCAGTTCATCCTCCCTTCCCTGGACTTGTCATGCCCAGCAGGAACTTCTGTGACCTGCAGTTCCACCGCAGCTCTTCAGCCCAGCCAACAGACCTGTACGCAACTTTTCCAACCTTCATGTGAGTGGATATTGCTGTTTTAATAAAATGTGTTTATGATATATACTCAGAGGCGCCCCTCTCCTTGTTGTTGTTTTAGCTTGCTGGACCCCGCTTTTGGTTCCTTTGGTGGCTGCCCTGACTGAGCTCTGTTATATGCTCCCAGTATGCATGCATGATTTTACATATGCATTTTTGCAGCCAATTTTAGTTCCTGGACTAATCGGTTTTATATTTAAGGTAATTGTGCTTTGTGCCTTTTTACTTGTCTCGCACTACACTAACTTGTAGCTTTAGCTGAACACTGTGCACTACACTAACTTGTAGCTTTAGCTGAACACTGTGAGGAGGACGCACTACACTAACTTGTAGCTTTAGCTGAACACTGTGCAGAGGCCGCACTACACTAACTTGTAGCTTTAGCTGAACACTGTGAGGAGGACGCACTACACTAACTTGTAGCTTTAGCTGAACACTGTGCAGAGGTCGCACTACACTAACTTGTAGCTTTAGCTGAACACTGTGAGGAGGACGCACTACACTAACTTGTAGCTTTAGCTGAACACTATGAGGAGGACGCACTACACTAACTTGTAGCTTTAGCTGGACACTGTGCAGAGGTCGCACTACACTAACTTGTAGCTTTAGCTGAACACTGTGAGAAGGACGCACTACACTAACTTGTAGCTTTTGCTGAACACTGTGCACTACACTAACTTGCAGCTTTAGCTGAACACTGTTCAGGGGACGCACTACACTAACTTGTAGCTTTAGCTGAACACTGTGCAGAGGTCGCACTACACTAACTTGTAGCTTTAGCTGAACACTGTGAGGAGGACGCACTACACTAACTTGTAGCTTTAGCTGAACACTGTGAGGAGGACGCACTACACTAACTTGTAGCTTTAGCTGAACACTGTGCAGAGGTCGCACTACACTAACTTGTAGCTTTAGCTGAACACTATGAGGAGGACGCACTACACTAACTTGTAGCTTTAGCTGAACACTGTGCAGAGGATGCACTACACTAACTTGTAGTTTTAGCTGGACACTGTGAGGAGGACGCACTACACTAACTTTTAGCTTTAGCTGAACACTGTGAGGAGGACGCACTACACTAACTTGTAGCTTTAGCTTAACACTGTGAGGAGGACGCACTACACTAACTTGTAGCTTTAGCTGAACACTATGAGGAGGACGCACTACACTAACTTGTAGCTTTAGCTGGACACTGTGCAGAGGTCGCACTACACTAACTTGTAGCTTTAGCTGAACACTGTGAGAAGGACGCACTACACTAACTTGTAGCTTTTGCTGAACACTGTGCACTACACTAACTTGCAGCTTTAGCTGAACACTGTTCAGGGAACGCACTACACTAACTTGTAGCTTTAGCTGAACACTGTGCAGAGGTCGCACTACACTAACTTGTAGCTTTAGCTGAACACTGTGAGGAGGACGCACTACACTAACTTGTAGCTTTAGCTGAACACTGTGAGGAGGACGCACTACACTAACTTGTAGCTTTAGCTGAACACTGTGCAGAGGTCGCACTACACTAACTTGTAGCTTTAGCTGAACACTGTGAGGAGGACGCACTACACTAACTTGTAGCTTTAGCTGAACACTGTGAGGAGGACGCACTACACTAACTTGTTGCTTTAGCTGAACACTGTGAGGAGGACGCACTACACTAACTTGTAGCTTTAGCTGAACACTATGAGGAGGACGCACTACACTAACTTGTAGCTTTAGCTGAACACTGTGCAGAGGATGCACTACACTAACTTGTAGTTTTAGCTGGACACTGTGAGGAGGACGCACTACACTAACTTTTAGCTTTAGCTGAACACTGTGAGGAGGACGCACTACACTAACTTGTAGCTTTAGCTGAACACTGTGAGGAGGACGCACTACACTAACTTGTAGCTTTAGCTGAACACTGTGAGGAGGACGCACTACACTAACTTGTAGCTTTAGCTGAACAGGGTGCACTACACTAACTTGTAGCTTTAGCTGAACACTGTTCAGAGGACGCACTACACTAACTTGTAGCTTTAGCTGAACACTGTGCAGAAGTCGCACTACACTAACTTGTAGCTTTAGCTGAACACTGTGCAGAGGTCACACTAAACTAACTTGTAGCTTTAGCTGAACACTGTGAGGAGGATGCACTACACTAACTGTAAATAGTCTAGCTGCCTGACTGTGGTACTAATAGGATCAGAAGAACACCAGCAATTTTCTTCAGGTAGCTGTAAACACTGTAACAGCACAAGCCTGCCTGTCAGTAGGAAGATAATAACAGGAATGGATCTAGCTAAACTGAATAAAGTGTGTGTGTGTGTGTGTGTGTATGTGTATATATATATATATATATATATATATATATATATATATATATATATATATATCTTAAATCAAATGACACTGTCTCTCTGTCTCTCAACGCCGAAACACATACACAGGGCCGCCGTGCAGGCGGCTTTATATAGTGCGGAGCGTGTACTAAACGCCCTGAGCCATAATTGGCCAAAGCCACCCTGGCTTTCGCCAATTACAGCTCTCTACAGACGGCGCTGTGAATGGCCAAGCATGCGGGTCATAGTGCATGCTTGGCCAATCATCAGCCAGCAATGCACTGCGATGCCACAGTGAATTATGGGCCGTGACACGCCACACGATTTTTGCGCGAATGGCCCATATCGTTCGCAATTCGGCGAACGGGCGAACAGACGATGTTCGAGACAAAGCTCATCCCTACTGTGGAGGAGCCAGACATTTTCTTTGAAACTGTCCAGTGAGGCCCAGTAGATCTTCTCCCCGCAGCCCTACGTGCCTCCAAGTCCCAAAATCTTCCCCAACTCACCTTGTTCTCCACGTCGCATTACAGTTGGCAACAGGGGAGGTCAGACTTCCAGCAATAGTCGATTCCGGGGCTTGCAGTTGCTTTATGGACATTACTCTTGCAAGAAACTTTCAGATTCCCCTTCGGATAAGAGACATAAACTTGAAGGGTCTGGAGGATCTTAGTTATGAGGAAAGGTTGCGAGCACTGAACTTATTCTCTCTGGAGAAGAGACGCTTGAGAGGGGATATGATTTCAATTTACAAATACTGTACTGGTGACCCCACAATAGGGATAAAACTTTTTCGCAGAAGAGAGTTTAATAAGACTCGTGGCCACTCATTGCAATTAGAGGAAAAGAGGTTTAACCTTAAACTACGTAGAGGGTTCTTTACTGTAAGAGCGGCAAGGATGTGGAATTCCCTTCCACAGGCGGTGGTCTCAGCGGGGAGCATTGATAGCTTCAAGAAACTATTAGATAATCACCTGAATGACCGCAATATACAGGGATATGTAATGTAATACTGACACATAATCACACACATAGGTTGGACTTGATGGACTTGTGTCTTTTTTCAACCTCACCTACTATGTAACTATGTATGAAGTTCATTTGGCTGATGGGTCCACACCTCGGTCTGGGCCTGTTATTCAAGAGACTTTACCTATTTTTACCATAACTGACTCGGGCCATCAAGAATTCCTTTTCTTTGATGTTCTTTGCTCACCAATGTTTCCTCCAATTCTGGGAATCCCCTGGCTGCGGGCACACACCACACAGATAGACTGGAACACAGGGAATATCTCCTTCAAGTTAACCCCCTGCCTTCAGCATTTAGTGCCTAAATCTGTATCACCTTCCAGTTGCCTTACCATCCAGCCAGTTTTCAATACCAGCTAAGATGTCCCTCCAGTTTACCATGACTTCCTAGATGTTTTCCATAAAAGGAAATCCGACACATTACCACCCCATTGTCCTTCCGATTGTCCAATCGAGTTGTTGCCTGGTGCTGAGATTCCTTTTGGACGAATATTTCCACTTTCAGAGACTGAACTTGAGACCTTACATCATAACATTGACGAGAACCTAGAAAAGGGGTTTATCCGTCCATCACCTTCCCTAGCTGGTTCCCGGATCTTCTTTGTGGAGAAAAAAGACCATACCCTCAGGCCCTGTGTGGACTACAGAGAACTCAACAAAATCACCATCAAGAACCATTATGCTCTCTCTCTCGTTCCTGAGCTCTTCCAGAGATTTCGTACCGCCCAAATCTTTATTAAACTAGACTTACAAGGTGCCTACAACCTAGTGCGCATTTGGGAGGGAGATGAATGGAAGACCGCCTTTATAACTCGCTTTGGGCATTTTGAATATCTTGTTATGTCTTTTGGACTGTGTACTGCCCCGGTGTAGCGTCACATATGGCGACCCATCATATTTTGCTACCCGCTGGAGTGCGCATGCGTGACGCCGCCATATGCATTCCAACACTTTTACGACAAAACTCCACCCCTAAGTCCAGGTCCAAGCCCCACCATCTATGTGGACATAGAGTTAGATTATAATTACGCCGAGCGAAGTGAGGCTGTGCCCAAAGTGTGGCGAGCGAAGCGAGCCTGCGAGGGGTGTGGAGTTTTGTCGGAAAAGTGTTGGAATGCATATGGCGGTGGCACGCATGTGCACTCCAGCGGGTAGCGAAATGTGATGGGTCACCATATGTGACGCTACACCGGCTACCTTCCAGCATTTTGTAAACAACATCTTTAGAGAGTTCCTGAATAACTTCTTGATCATAAAATTGGATGATATCCTTATCTTCTCTGCCACCTTGGAGCTGCATAGAACCCACATCAAGAAGGTACCATCCACACTGAGAGAACACTGGCTCTATGCAAAAGCAGAGAAGTGTGAATTTTAAAACGACCATACAATCCCTGGGCCTAATTATTTCCACATCTGGGGTAGCCATGGACCCTCAGAAGGTATCCGCTATTCTGGTATGGTCAGCCCCTACCGACAAGAAAGGCATCCAAAGGTTTGTGGGCTTTGCTAATTTTTATCGAAAATTCATCAAAGACTTTTCTGGCATTATAGCCCCAATTACTCAACAGACTCGCCAGCATACCAGCGTTATCAGTGATCCCAGGAGGCTCAAGCAGCTGTTGATAAGCTAAAGGCTTTGTTCACCTTAACTCCCATTCTGCAGCATCCAGATCCAGCTTTGCCCTATGTCTTGGAGGTCGATGCATCGGAAGTCACAAAAGGGGCTGTCCTGTCTCAACGCCAAGGTCCTAAAGCATTACTGCATCCAGTAGCTTTTTTTTCCAGGAAGCTGAGCCAGCCAGAAAGAAATTATGATGTGGGGGATTGGGAACTGCTGACAATAAAAGCTGCACTAGAAGAATGGCGCAGCTTACCCCGTCATGATATTCACAGAGCATAAAAACTTGGAGTATCTCAGATCCGCCAAATGTCTAAGACCACGACAAGCTAGGTGGGCCTTGTTCTTCTCGAGATTTAAGTTTCATCTCACTTATCGCCCAGGGTCCAAGAATGGGAAGGCAGATGCTCTCTCGCGCCTGTTCCCAGAAACTCTGGAGACTGTCGCCCCCAGAACCATCTTGTCCCCTCAGAATTTTCTTCTGATTCAGCCTGATCTAAGGTTGACTCTCGAACAAGCCTCTGCTCAATACTCTGATTCCGAGGGTTCTGCACTCAGAAGACAGGAAGGACTCCTGTGGCACGAGGACAAGATTTTTGCTCCCAAGGGAGCCAGACTTCCGGTCCTCAAGACCTTTCACGAACACCAGATTGCCAGCCATTTTGGGGTCCATAAGACTTCTGAGCTGATTCAGCGATCCTACTGGTGGCCTAACCTGAGGACTTTGTAGGTTCCTGTACAACCCTGTGCCTGAAATAAAGAAAGCTGCATGCAAGCTTGGGGTCTGCTAAGACCATTACCTGTCCCAGACTGCCCTTGGAAGATGTTATCCATGGACTTTATAATCGAGTTACCCCCCTCTGAAGGTTTTTCCACTATCCTGGTGGTGGTCGATCGTCTATCAAAGATGGCCCACTTTCTGCCTCTACTGGGTACTCCCTCTGCCATGGATACAGCACACTCCTTTATCAAGGAGATTGTAAGATTAAATGGCCTGCCAAACAGTATTGCCCCCGACAGAGGAGTGCAATTCACTTCAAGGTTCTGGAGGGCTCTCTGCAAAGCTTTGAACATTGAAGTCTGCTTGTTATCTGCCTATCATCCGCAGAGTAACGGCCAGACGGAGAGGACAAATTAGACTCTAGAGCAATATCTCTGTTGCTTCTCTACCTTTTCTCAAGATAACTGGGCAGCCTTGCTCCCGTGCGCCGAATTTGCGTACAATAATTCTGTACACACTACCACCAGTCACTATTCTGAGCGAACTATGGATTCCCTCCATCCTTCTTTCCTAATGCCATTCCGGAAGCAGCAGTACCTGCCATACAGGACAAGTTAACCTTTATTCAAGAAAACTTACAGGTTCTTCAAGAAACCATGCAGAAATCACAGGAGGACTACAAAAAATATTATGTTTGGAAGAAGAAAGGGAATCCAGTTCTGAAGTCAGGGGATAAAGCAGGGGTCCTCAAACTACGGCACATGCGGCCCGCCAAGGACATTTATCTGGCCCACCCCACCCAGGGCCGGATTCCCGACAGGCCCTGGATGGGGTGGGCCAGATAAATGCTGTGTCATGGAGCTCACTGTTAAAAGTTTGGGCGCGCTGTGATAAAAGTCCTGCCCTCCTCCTAGACCAGCTCGTGTGATAAAGGCAGTGTTCTGTCTATCACACGAGCTGGTCTAGGTAGGAGGAGGGTGGGACTTTTATCACAGCGTGCCCGAACTTTTCACAGTGAGCCGTGACACAGCAGTAGGAGATGCCCGATGTGCACACACACTGACTGGTGAGACATTGTTTGGCACAGTAAGGCTGTAAGGGGGGCTTGCAATGATGGTGAGGGGGGCTTGCAATGATGGTGAGGGGGGCTTGCAATGATGGTGAGAGGGGGCTTGCACTGATGGTGAGGCGGGCACTGATTGGGCTGTGTTGGCGAGCATTGATAGGCACTGATCAGACTGCATTGATGGGCAAATGGAACTGGCTGAACTGCAGAATTGTGACTCTGAAAGATGCATTCAAGTCAAGCAGTCTTTCTAATTTCTATGCATCTTTCCCCTCTGAGACATATCCTAATCTCAGGAACCATGCACTCAAAATGGCAACCATCTTTGGCAGCACTTATGTCTGTGAACAGACTTTTTCCAGAATGAAACATCTGAAATCTCCAACCAGATCTGGACTAACTGATGCACACTTGCATCACTTGTTACGACTAGCAGTGACGAACATGGAACCGGACATTGAACATCTCATTAGCCAAAATCAGGCCCATAGTACCCATTGAAATACTGGTTAGTTTGTTGATTTAACTTTACTTGTTCTTCATTTTAAATATTGTATTTGTTCCCGTTTTTGTTTTTTCACTTCAAAATAAGATATGTATAGTGTGCATAGGAATTTGTTTATAGTTTTTTTTTTTTTTTTAACTATAGTCCGGCCCTCTAACGGTCTGAGGGACAGTGAACTGGCCCCCTGTTTAAAAAGTTTGAGGACCCTTGGGATAAAGTATGGCTCTCTACATTGAACCTCAAACTGTCTTGCCCCTCTCAGAAGCTGGGTCCAAGGTTCATCAGTCCCTTTGCAATCAAGAAAGAGATTAACCTGTGGCCTTCGATTTGTCCCTACCGAACTCTTACAAGATTCACCCAGTCTTCCACATTTCACTGCTCAAGCCAGCCACTTCTGGCCCCTTTTCTGGAAGAGAAGACCCACCTCTACCTCCAATCACGGTGGGAGAAGAAACTGAGTTTGAGGTAG
Source organism: Aquarana catesbeiana (assembly GCF_042186555.1). Classification (NCBI taxonomy): domain Eukaryota; kingdom Metazoa; phylum Chordata; class Amphibia; order Anura; family Ranidae; genus Aquarana; species Aquarana catesbeiana. The sequence goes on along the minus strand of NC_133334.1, from coordinate 171,764,828 downwards.
AAGCCATCCTGGATTGTCGAAAAAGGGATAGACAAATCCAAAACCTAGTAAAATGGAAGGGTTACTCACCTGAGGAAAGCTCTTGGGAATGGGAACCTGCAAATAATGGTAATGCCACTAAACTGCTGTGTGAATTTTTCATAAAATATTCAGAGAAGCAAGCACGCCTGGGCATCCGGAGGCTGCCCCTCGGGGTGGGGGGGGGGGCACTGTCAAATCAAATCACAGAAGAACTGCCATATCTATCAATGGCCAGCAAAATCACGGATTAACAAGCGCAAATTCGCCAATGCTAATGCACACACGGGCAAGAACGGTCAGGAAGTTATATTCTCCAGTGCGCATGCGTGTACGCTATAGCGCGCGCAATACGTGAGAGACTCTAGGCGCCCAGTGGCCTATTTAAAGCCTGCAGCAGCAACTATTAACTGCTGGATGATCTTCAGCTTCCCTGTGCATTCCTGAGTTCTTGTTTCTGCCATCATTGGATTCCCTTTTACTAACCCGGCTTGCCTTTGACCAGTCTTATCTCCATTTCCTGGCTTTGACCCTTGGCTTGTTCCCGTGACTCCACTTCTGCCTGCTGATCCATGTATGACCCCGGCTTACCCCTGGCTGATCCTCTGTGTAATTACTTCTGGCCTGGCTCCTGACTCTGCTCCTGGCTCTCCCTGCTGCCAAGTCTCATCTGGTACTTCCAAGGGATTCCTGCCAGCAGTCCACCCTGCTCATCAGCCGCCTTCCAGCGGACATCTCTTCATCACTTCAGCCTGTCACAGCTGGCAACCCCTGCTTCTTTGAGTATAGCACTCTCTGTACCACCATCAGGAGGCGCTCTGCACTTAGCCGCAAGGGAAGCCCTCTCAGCACTTCTGCCTCAGGTACGTGACAGTATCATCCAGCCAGATGTCAGAGGCCGACACAGGTGGTTCCCCGCTCAAGGCTCTGTGCCAACAAGTCGCAGCCCTTACCCAAGCAGTGACAAGCCTACAGGAGCAGTATTTTCAGTTGGAGGGATGCCTACAGAACCGGACAATGTCCTCAAGGGAAGCCCTCTCAGCACTTCAGCCTCTGACCAGGTACATGACATACTGCCTCTCTCTCATGTCCCTTGCTCCCAGTTGTATAAATACACCTCTAATATATGCCTTATAGGCATTTCATAAAGAAAACAGACTGTTTACAGACAATGCAATAATGTGAAAAAACTCAGAAGGGTGATCCTCAATAATCTTCATCGTGTGTGGGGACTGAAAAGGTTTGGAGTTGGCTTGCTATACAATCGAAGAAGAAGAGGGAAACTGGTCGCTAATGGTAAGTAAAATGGAGGCACAGTCTGGCCATGTGATAGTAATGATAGAGGATTTTATAGGCTTTTGCAATAGCCATTTGTCAGCCAAAAAATATTACTCTAAATATGTTAGAGTAATCAATGATTTCCCAGCGGACTTTCCCAGTGGAAAAGTAGGAATAGTCCCTTTCACTGTGGCGGCGGCGGCATACATCAAATAGATCATTGCCTAGTAGAATTGTGCATAATGAAAGGGTTTGTCTGGAAGTAGTAGAAGATTGAGTCCATTTGGGTGTTAGCTGTAGTATTAAAATCTCCACATATCAACAGGGAACCCTTCTGCACTTTCTTGATTTTCCGGAGAAGAGAGTTCATAAATCTTATTTGGTGAATATTAGGAGCATATGCATTAACCAGAGTGAACTTGAGTTGATGTCACATATCAGTATGATATAACGACGCGCTGGGTCTATGATTTCTTCATGTAAAGTGAATGCGACCGTGTCTTTGACAGCGATAATCACTCCCCTCTTTTTAGCCGGTATGCTAGACTTGTATATACAGTATAAAGGAAAGTTCTTATGCGTGCAAATAGGAGGGCGCTGCAGGTGGAAATGAGTCTCCTATACGCAGAGAATATCAGTTATGGAGATTAGATTCTTTCCACAGAGGCACCCTTTAATGGGATGGGTTAAGCCCCTGGCATTTATAGATAAGGTAATTCCCATGTTGTAGTAGATGAAGGGTGTAGAGGTATAGTTGTGCAGACACTCTGTACTTACAGCTGGTATAGATCACTTAACACAAATGGGCAGGTAGATAGGTTTGAAGATACAACAATCTTATGGCAGCGTCGGTCCCTTCAGAGACTATATATCAGCCTTATGTTCAACTGTAGCTGGGTTGGTACACCAAAAAAGAAAAAGAAACAAAACGAACAAGTAATACAAGAATGGTCTATGCAACCTGTCTGCAGCAAAATACTGCTCATAGAGTGGGGGTATTAAGAACTGAGTTGTAAATTCTCCATGAAGAGGAGACAGCAGGACATATGTTAAACTTGAAGACGCAAGAGCCAAGAGTACTCAGCCGAGTATTCAGGAGGCACTTCTGCGATTGTGATTCGGTTGGTGCTTTCTAGGACCTGCCTTGGTACCTCCCCTCTTCGATCAGGACATGGAGATTGAGAGGCGATGATGTCCTTTGACTTGAGCAGACGCAGGCCTTTATCCAGGAATGTGACAATGTGGGCATTGCCTTGCCAGTGAATCAGAAGTTTGATTGGATATTTCCATTGATATAGAATATCGTTGTTCCTCATGGTTTTGATAATGGTATTGAGGTTCTTCCTGAGTTGCATAGTGTATTGCGACAAATCAGTGAAAAGTTGCAGGTTGTCATAAAGCTCAGGCAGTGACTTCATCTTGTAAGATGTTTGCATGATTTGTTCTTTCACATGAAAGAAGTGCAGTCTGAGAAGCATTTCACTGGGGACTTGAGCAGGAATATGAGAGGGTTTTGGCAGGCGATGTATATGATCGAGTACAGTATCATTTGGGGTAAGAGTAGGAAATTGAGGAGAACAATGCTTCATTGTAGGCATTTAGCTCTCCTGCCTGAACATACTCAGGTATACTACATAAGTTTATATTGTTTCGCCTGGATCTGTCCTCCATGTCAGCAAGATTTGCCTTGAGCCACTGGTGGTCACTTTCATGGGCATCATGTGCATCCACCATATTATTGATTGTATTAGCATATTCCTACATCTTAGTCTCTTCCCAGTCACTCTGCCCTCACTCTGCCCTCCACCGCTGTTCAGTGTTAAACCTCTGCATACAAGTCATCATATCAGAATATAATGTGCACCTAAGAGAAATAAGCATATCCTTAAGGGTAGTGTCTAACATTGGCTGGTTGTTTGTGGGAAGGAGGTAATAGAGTCAAGTAATTCTTTAGTGTCATCTTGGACATCATGGTTGGAGCTCACCTCTGAATGTTGCTGTGAGTGATCACTCATTCTGAATCTGGCTTTCTCCAGGCTCCCCGATAGTGGACTTTCAGGATGGGAGGCAGTGTGGTGTGATGGATGTTTGCTGTTGCCTCATCCTCCCTCCTGTAGAGGAGACCTCGTGGCTACCGGGGAGAAGAAGCCGGCGCCATCTTGCCCAGGCCACCGCTGAGGCTGGTAGAAAAATGCTGTCAGCTTTCTGGGCTTTTAGTCATTTGTTCTCTTACAGGTCATGACAGCAACCTGATCAGGAGGTGTTCCGCCGCCATTCGATATGGTTAGGGTGCCCTGGAAGGTCTTGAGTCGCTGAATAAGTCCTGCTGTGCTCTGGAGCTCTAGTGTCAGCTGTCCATCTCCGTCGGCAGAAAGCCACGCCCTCAATTTTCCATTTTAGCAGCCCTGTCCGCATTCTTGGATTTCTTATTGCATATTTTGTAGTTTTGGAATGCTAATGATGACCCTTCAGCCTTATATTTTTTAAAGGATTTTTTTTCCTTGTTAATAATCCTTTTTACCTTAGTTTTTAGCCACCCAGATTTCATCTTTGTTTATTTATATTTGTTGCCCATTGGAATGCACTGACAAATTCCATTGTTTAATATGTGATTAAAGTGTCAGTAAGTTAAATTAAAGGCAAAACTTTTTTTTAAATCTTGGATGAAGTAAATGAGGGTTATAACCCCTAGTTACATAGTTGGTAGGGATTAATAAAGACATTTGTCCATGCAGTTCAACCTGTGTGGGTGTGTGTGTATATATATTATGTCTCTACCACTTCCCATATCCCTGTATATTGTGTTCAATAGGATGCCCATCTAAGAGTTTTTTTTAAATTGGCAACATTTCCCACGGAAACCACTGACTGTAGAAGAGAGTTTCACCCCTTATGTAGATTAATGTTTTCTTTTATTTTAATCCTTATTTGATTTTATGTTATGAACAACATTTGTATATATTTCATTATTTCAATCAAGACAATAAAATATATTACTCCCTATAACCTCATGTGCATGTTGTCACTCTCTTTTTTCTCCCATGCTGCTCTCCCTATCCACTACCCACTACATCCTACATCCATTTTTTTGTATACTTCCTGGTTTTCTTGAACTCTATCCATTTTTTCCATACCATATTAATACTTGCTACCTGGCCATCTTCTCTACTACATAGATATTACATTTTATAGATAGATTGTGGACCATTCCTTTATCTTGGGGGCCTTTCTGGGTCCAACCATTTTTTGGGAATAATTCCTTTCGCTGCATTCAATAAGTGAGGGATCTTTGTTCTTTTGTATTTTTTTTTTGTGTTACTTGTTCTGTGAAATAGACATATCCATGGGTCTTTTAATATCTCCTTCCCTGTAATTTCCCTAATAAAGGTTTGTATTTATTGCCAGAATTCCTTTATTTTAATACAATCTCACCATATGTGAGCCATGCTGCCTATTTGATTGCAACCTCTCCAGCATAATGGGAATTTTTCCTGTTGAATTCTATTGAATTTCTCAGGTGTTAACCACTAGAGGACCAGCCGTTGCAGTTATAGACCACTAAGGGGAGCGCGTCCATGGCACGATGACGTAGCTGATGCGCATGCCCAGCGGCCACAATGTCTGCCGGGCACCTGTGATGGCTCCTGAGAGACAGACAGATCTCCGTTCTGCCAGGGGAGAGGAGACAAATCTGTTGTTCATACTAAGTATGAATAATGATTGGCTCCTCCTCCAGGCAGTCCCATCCCCCCACAGTTAGAATCACTCCCTAGGACACAAATGTAACGCCTTGATCGCCCCCTAGTGTTAACCCCTTCCCTGCCAATGACATTTATACAGTAATCAGTGGCTATTTTTAGCTCTGATCACTGTATAAATGTCAATGGTCCCAAAAAAGTGCCAAAGTGTCCGATCTGTCTGCCGCAATGTTGCCGTCCCAATAAAAATCACAGATCACCGCCATTACTAGTAAAGAAAAAATAATAATAATAAAAACCCCTCACAAAAACTCTAGTGCAGGAATGAGCCCTGCTGCAAAGAATTGCATGAAAAATTGTAATTACATGCCCCTGTTAAACAGGGGCTGAAAAATTGGGCCTTAGGCACTGGTGCTGGTGCCACAACACTGCAACCCCTCACAGATACTCTAGTTGGAGCGCAGGAACAAGCCCTGCTGCAAAGTATTGCATCAAAAATTGTAATTACACGCCCCTGTTAAACAGGGGCTGAAAAATTGGGCCTTAGGCACCGGTGCCGCAACAATGCAACCCCTCACAAATACTCTAGTTGAGTGCAGCAACAAACCCTCCTTGCAAAATATTGCATAAAAAATTGTATTTACACGCCCCTGTTAAACAGGGGCTGAAAAATTGGGCCTTAGCCACTGGTGGCGGCGCCCAGAACCAAAAATATTCTTACAAGCTATCAGCATGATCATTGAGGAGGAAGAGGATAGTCACTAAGCATAACAGGATAGTCACTCAGCATCAGCACAGGCAGTCTTGAAGGGATCTGACATTAAAAAAAAAATGATTCGGTTACATCAGCATTAGCTGCTTGGTAGCTGGTGGTGATCCAAGACTGATTCATTTTTATGAAGGTCAGTTGATCGACCGAGTCAGTGGACAGGCACACCCTGTGATCGGTTACAAAACCTCCAGCAGCACTGAATGTGCGTTCCGAAAGAACGCTGGATGCAGGACAGGCCAGTAGCTCAATTGCATACTGTGCAAGCTCTGGCCAGTGATCCAACCTCAAGACCCAATAACCCAGAGGATTTTCGGTGGGAAAGGTGTCCAAGTCAGATCTTGCCCCTAGGTATTCCTGCACCATATAAAAGACGCTGGCGATGGTTGCTGGAACTGATCATACCTTGGGGCTGCGGACTAAAAAATTGTCTGAACGCATCGGTCAGATGGCCATCTTCTCCACCACTCCTTCTTTGACTGACCGAAGCCAAAGCAACACGTCCAGGAACAGGAGTTTGTAACCTCCCAATCTCTGGGAACGCGTTGCACAGACCTTTCTGCAAGGCCTCCCGAAGATGTTTCATCCTCTGCTCCCTCTGCGATGGCAAGATAAGGTCCACAACCTTACCCTTGTAACGTGGATCAAGGAGGGTTGCCAGCCAGTATTGATCCCTCTCCTTGATACCACGAATACGAGGATCCTTCCGCAGGCTTTGCAGGATCAGGGAGGCCATGCAGCGTAGGTTTGCTGGGGCATTCGGTCCAGTGTCCTCTGGGTCACTAAGGACGACATGATCCGCAGCCACCTCCTCCCAGCCACGTACAAGTCCATGGGTTTCTTGGGACTGTAAATGATCCCTTAAAGACTGCTGCTGATGCTGAGTGCCAGGCTCCACCTGCATGCTGACACAATCCTCTTCTTCCTCTTCGTCCTCTTCCTGTGTGATCAGCGGGCATGTAGGAACACTGTCTGGATAAAGGGGGCCTTGAGAGCTAAGGAAGTCCTCCTCTTCCTGCCTCTGTTCTGCCTCAAGTGCCCTGTCCCTTATTCCACGCAGCGTGTGCTCCAACAGGTGGACAAGGGGGACAGTGTCACTGATGCATGCACTATCACTGCTCACCATCCTCGTGGCCTCCTCAAATGGTGACAGGACAGTGCATGCATCCCTGATCATGGCCCACTGGCGTGGGAAAAAAAACAAGCTCCCCTGACCCTGTCCTGGTGCCATAGTCGACAGGTACTCATTGATGGCCCTCTGCTGCGTGTGCAGCCGCTGCAGCATGGCCAACGTTGAGTTCCACCTGGTGGGCATGTCACAGATTAGGCGGTTCTTGGGCAGGTTAAGTTCCTTTTTGGATGTCAGCCAGCCGAGCACTGGCATTATATGACCTGCGGAAATGCACACAGACTTTCCTGGCCTGCCTCAGGACATCCTGTAAGCCCGGGTACCTGCCCAAGAACCGCTGCACCACCAAGTTAAGGACGTAAGCCAAACAAGGCACATGGGTCAGTTGTCCCTGTTGGAGGGCGGAGAGGAGGTTGGTGCCATTATCGCAAACCACCATACCTGCCTTAAGCTGGCGTGGCGTCAACCACCTCTGAACCTACCCCTGCAGAGCTGACAGAATCTCTGCCCCAGTGTGGCTCCTGTCCCCCAAGCACACCAGCTCAAGCACCGCATGGCATCTTTTGGCCTGCGTGCTTGTGTAGCCCCTAGAACGCCTACGAAGCACCGCTGGTTCCGAAGTCAAATCAGCACAGGAAGAGGCCATGGAGGAAGAAGAAGAGGAGGGGGTGGAGGAGAGAGGTGTGGCAGAATCACCCCTAGTAGTATTTTGGAGGCATGGTGGCAGAACAACTTCCAACACTACTGCACCCTGTCCTGCATCCTTCCCAGCTGCCAGAAGAGTCACCCAGTGCGCGGTGAAAGATAGGTAACATCCCTGTCCATGCCTGCTGGACCATGAGCCAGCGGTAATATGCACCTTACCGCTGACCACCCTGTCCAGCCAGGCCAAGACATTGCCTTCCACATGCCGGTAGAGAGCCGGAATCGCCTTCCATGAGAAAAAGTGGCATTTGGGAACCTGCCACTGAGGAACTGCACATTCCACAAACTCACGGAAGGGGGCAGAGTCTACCAACTGAAAAGGCAGCAGTTGAAGTGCTAGCAATTTAGCCAAGCTAGCATTCAACCGCTGGGCATGTGGATGGCTAAGAGCGAACTTCTTTCGGCGGTGCAGCAGCTGGGGCAGGGAACAGGGCCTGGTACAATCTGACGTTGGTGTACCGATAGCAGATTGCCCCCAAGTACTTGGCTATGACACACCTAATTCTACACCTTCATTCCTCTCAGTGCAGGGCTCAGAGAGGACTGAAGGTATAGTGGGGTTGGGGATCCCAGCTGATGAGGAGCAAGGAGAGGTCCTCTTTGTTCTTTGGTGTGGGTCTTTTACGTACGCTTGCCAACGAACTGCATGGCAGGTCAACATATGTCTGGTCAAACATGTGGTGCCCAAGCGGGAGATGTTTTGGCCATGAGAGATATGCTTGAGACATATGTTGCAAATAGCAGCGTAGGATCTGATGCACTTGTCTCAAAAAAAGCTCACACCAAAGAACTTTTGGAATACCGCACAGAGACAGCAGTGCCCTGCACATGCGGAGCTCTGCGGTGTGATGCAGTCGGTGTGCTGCCCTTAAGCTGGCTCCTGGAGGGCATCCTGCCTCATTGGTGATGTGCCTCCTCCTCCTCTCTCCTATCTAGCACCCACGTGGAGTCAGTGACCTCATCATCCCCTCCCTCCTCATCACTAAAGCAAAGCTGGCAGTATGCTGCAGCTGGGGGAACATGACTGCCAGATTGCTGTCCTTCTTGGGCACCCCCTCTCTCTGGGCTCACGTTACTGCCTTACTCTAGCTGGGTACCATCATCAGAGCCTTTAAAACACTGGGCATCCTCCTGGAGCATGTACCCAACACTGTGGTCAAACAGTTCGGGGGACTCCTCAGGAGGACATGGTGGGGCTAGGGAAGGAGTGACTGATGCCAATGAGCCGAGGGAAGAGGCCGTGTTGGCAGCTGCTTTGCCAGACAAAGTACCCTGAGCCTGGGTGAGAGAGGATGAGGAGGATAAGGACGGCTTGGTCATCCACTCTACCAAGTCTTCCGCATGTTGTGGCTCAACATGGCCAGCTGCCGAAAAAAAGGACAAGCGTGTCCCACGGCCACGTGCTGATGGGGATGCACCGTGTCCACGACCAGCACTGTTGCCTCTAGACACAGAGCCTGCTTGCCCTCTTTTATTGGCTTGTGACTGTCTGCCTCTCCTTGTTGGCCTTCCAGACATACTAATGGCCTGCAGTGAGATGTAGCTGCACAAAGTTGGGATGTATATATATACTGATACTGCAGCTAGCAGAATCAACTGCCTGCCTGTAGTATTATTAGTATGAGAACACCACTAATTTTCTTCAGGTAGCTTTAGGTGCACACTGTGCAGAGGACACAGTGCACTAACTGTAAATACTGTAGCTGCCTGCCTGTGGTATTAATAGGAGCAGAACAACAGCAATTGTCTCCAGGTAGCTTTAGGTGCACACTGTGCAGAGGACGCACTACACTAACTGTAAATACTGTAGCTGCCTGCCTGTGGTATTAATAGGATCAGAAGAACACCACTAATTTTCTTCAGGTAGCTTTAGGTGCACACTGTGCAGAGGACGCACTACACTAACTGTAAATACTGTAGCTGTCTGCCTGTGGTATTGATAGGATCAGAAGAACACCACTAATTTTTTTCAGGTAGCTTTAGGTGCACACTGTGCAGAGGACGCACTACACTAACTTGTAAATATTACGGCTGCCTGTGGTACTGTACTAATAGGATCAGAAGAACACCACTAATTTTCTTCAGGTAGCTTTAGGTGCACACTGTGCAGAGGACGCACTGCACTAACTTGTAAATATTACGGCTGCCTGTGGTACTGTACTAATAGGATCAGAAGAACACCACTAATTTTCTTCAGGTAGCTTTAGGTGCACACTGTGCAGAGGACGCACTGCACTAACTTGTAAATACTACAGCTGCCTGTGGTACTGTACTAATAGGATCAGAAGAACACCACTCATTTTCTTCAGGTAGCTTTAGGTGCACACCATGAAGAGGATGCACTACACTAACTTGTAAATACTGTAGCTGCCTGCGGTGCTGTACTAATAGGATCAGAAGAACACTAATTTTCTTCAGGTAGCTTTAGGTGCACACTGCGCAGAGGACGCACTACACTAACTGTAAATACTGTGGCTAATAGGGCTAATAGGATCAGAAGAACACCAGCAATTTTCTTCAGGTAGCTGTAAATACTGTAAAAACACCTGCCTGCCTGTCAGTAGTAGGAAGAGAATAACAGGAACGGATCTAGCTAAACTGAATACAGTGTGGATATATATATATATATATATATATATATATATATATACACACACACACACACAACACCTAGGATGTGTGTGTGTGTGTATATATATATATATATATATATATATATATATACACAATACACTGTAAGTGCAGCTAACTGACTCTCCTGCCTACTCTATCTAACTTAAATCAAATTACACTGTCTCTCTGTCTATCTATCTCTGTCTCAATGCCGGAACACACTACACAGCCACCCTGGCTTTGGCCAATTATGGCTCTCTGTACAGACGGCGCTGTGATTGGCCAAGCATGCGGGTCATAGTGCATGCTTGGCCAATCATCAGCCAGCAATGCAGTGAATTATGGGCCGTGACGCGCCACTCGAATTTGGCGCGAACGGCCCATATCGTTCGGAATTCGGCGAACGACCGAACAGGCAATGTTCGAGTCAAACATGCGTTCAATTCGAACATGAAGCTCATCCCTACTGATCTCCAAAAGTACTAGTTTTCCTATAAATGAAAGGTGGATTCATTGGCAATACATTCCCCAATATCTGATTCATGCATAAGATGTTCCAATGTTTTTTTAATGATTTGTTCTATTTCACAATATTGTTCGTGATAGCCACTTATAAAACCCCATTCATGTTTAGAGTCTTGTGGTTTGGCTGCGGGGACTAGGTATGAGTCTTGTGTGGACTTGCCCACCTCTTCGATCGTCTTTTCCAGAAGGTGCGATTTATATCCTTTTTCCACAAATCACATTTTTATAAGCTCTGCTTGAGTAGCATAGTCACTATCAAAGGTGCAATTGCGGCGTATGCGAGTGAATTGCCCCTTAGGGATATTACGTAACCATCGTGGGTGGTGTCCACTTTGTATAGGGATGTAGCTATTGTGATCCGTACTCTTAAAGAATGCTTTTGTATAGAGTTGATGTACCCTTTCATTACGGTGACATCTAAATAGTGGATGTGTTCTTGGCTCTAGTTGAACTCCAATTTGATATTGTTTGTGTTGCTATTTAGCCAGTGGGAGTATTCCTGTAGTGAGGCTTCTGTACCCTGCCATATCATAAACAGATCGTCTATGTAGCATTGGTAGAAGATCAATTCTTTTCTCCTATTTTGGTACACCCATTTATCCTCCCATTCACTCATAAATAAGTTCGCCAAGCTTGGGGCAAACTTGGCGCCCATAGCTACTCCTGTTTTTTGACTGTAATAATGGCCAGCATACCAAAAATTATTGTGTGATAAGCAATATTCTAAAATCATCGACAGGAATTGCTTTTGTATGAAGGGTATGTCATCTCTCTTACTAAAGGCCCAATTGAGGGCCAGGAGGGCATCATCATGCTGGATTATTGTGTATAAAGACGCCATATCGGCTGTTACTAGAAATATTTGTGCGTCATTGTTGAATGTGACTTCCTTTATTTTCTGGATAAAGGTAGTAGTATCTTTTAGATAACCTTTTGTGGTCCTGACACTTGACTGTAAAAAATGATCCAGATATTCGCCTACTTGTGATGAGACTGAATTTATGCCATTGACTATCGGTCTAGCAGGGGGCCTCTCTGGGTCTTTGTGGATTTTAGGGACTGTGTATATCGTGAGTATTCTATTGTAACTTGGACACAGATACAATTTTTCTTTTTTTGTGATAACTCGCTTGTAAAACCCATGATTCACTAGATTGAATAGGTCCTCTCTATATTTATTTGTAGGATCCTTCTCCAGTAGTTGGTATGTATTGTCATATTGCAGCATATTCAGGAGTTGCGAGTGGTAGTAGTCCTTATCCATAACAACCACTCCCCCACCTTTGTCTGCTGGGCAGATAATCACATCCTTCCTATTTTCTAAGGCTTTTATGCCTTCCCTCATATGTTTTGGATTTAGGCTTTTCTTTGGTGTAATTTGGTCCAGATCCCTCAGAACCAATTGTTTGAAAACTTCTACCTGACGTTTAGCTGGATGTGGAGGGTTAAAGAGCGATTTATTTTTGAGGCCGCTATCCACTCCCAATGTGTCGTTCTAAGGTGGTGATTGTTAGACAAAAAATATTTTTTGATGTTTAATTTCCATACATACTTATGTATGTCTATGTAGATGTTAAATGTATTCATTGGCTTTGTGGTGGTGCATTTCAGCCCCGCATTGAGTATGTTGGTTTCTTTCTCCGTTAGTGTGACCTTAGACAGATTGTATATTCCACTTACTCTTGCTCCCTTCTCCTTTTTCTGCTGGACTCTCCACCCTGCTCCACAACCTCTCCATGGTTTGCAGTCAAGCATCTGGCCGGACTGTGTTGTTCCTCCCACGTAGGAGGGTGCCACCATTCCTGTGGTCCATTGGAGTATTGTGGAAACCTCAAGCGGTCTCTCCAGGGGCGATTGCCTCAATTTTGTCCTCTGGGTTGGCCTCTCCTGCCTCTCCATAAAAAAGGGTCCGGTCGTGGCGATTGTATATTCCAGTCATTATTACAGTTTTGTAGTACCTCGTATTGATTCTGGGTGTTGACATTATGTAACTGACCCTGTGTCCTATGTTGTGATGTTTGTATGGGAGTTCTTGGGTTGGTATTACCACCTCTCCTTACTTGTTTGTTTCTCCTCCCTCTCGTGTGTTGTGACTTCTGTGTGGGTTCTCCACCTCTAATAGGTTGTTTAGTTCGTATCAGTGTTTGTAACGGTCTCTCCTTTGGTTCCTCTGCCCCTGGGTGATTTATATGAGGAACCGGTGGGTTAGTCTGTGGTGTAACTGCAGAGGTGTCGCCATTTTGCCACAGATAAATAGTTTTTCTTAAAATCAGTTCTATCTCTTTTAAGCTTTTTTAGTTTCTTTTTTTGGGTTTCCCTGTCTATTTTCTCCAGCTTCCTTTTTATCTCTTGGTCAAAATTAATCAGCTATTGTGTCCCCTGAATAGGATCTAATTTACCCTGCAAGTCAGTAATCTTTTTAGTTAGTAATAGCATTTTTTTCTTTTTTCAATCTAGTACTAACTGTTGTAGTTTGAGGCCTACTCCATTGAAGAAATTCAACTATTCCAATGTCGAATCATCATCATCTAAGCCATCTTGTGGGCTAACTTCCCACCTCAAACTGCGCATAATAATTTTTTTTTTAAGTACTGTTCAAAGGTCTATATATCCCACCAGGTACGTATTTGTTTTTCCAGGGTATTGGCCAATTAACTGATAATATTATTATTATTATTATACAGGATTTATATAGCGCCAACAGTTTGCACAGCGCTTTACAACATGAGGGCAGACAGTACACTTACAATACAAATCAATACAGGAGGGATCAGAGGGCCCTGCTCGTTAGAGCTTACAACCTAGAAGGTAGGGGCAAGTGGAAACAAAAGGTAATAACTGTGGGGGATGAGCTAATGGAAAAAATGAAAATACAGTTGTTAGGTGTGGGTAGGGTAGGCTTCTCTGAAGAGAAGGGTTTTCAGGGATCGTCTAAAAGCTATTAGAGTAGGAGATAAGCGGACAGATTGGAGTAGGGCATTCCATAGGATTGGAGAGGCTCTGGAAAAGTCCTGGAGGCGAGCGTGGGAGGAGGTGACGAGGGAGCTAGAGAGCAGGAGGTCTTGAGAGGAACAAAGAGAACGAGTAGATTGGTATTTAGAGACTAAGCTAGTGATGTAGCTGGGGGCAAAATTATGAATGGCTTTGTACGTAGTTGTTAGAATTTTGGCCAAGCGGAAGCCAGTGGAGGGATTGACAGAGAGGAGTGGCAGACACAGAGCGACTGGTAAGGTGGATGAGTCTGGCAGCGATATCATTATCATTATAATAGTATCATTATAATCCTCATTATCTTCCCACTCTTCTTCATAGGAGAAGAGCGTATCTAGATTAACCTGTCTATTATTTAGAAATTTAATGGAATCCATGATCGCTATAGGTATAATGAAACAAAGACAATGGAAAATATCAAAAGTCAAAAAACATTTAGATCCTAGCGCTCAAATGGATGCAAAAAGTTTAACGCACTTATAGCTGCCATTATAATCTAAAAACCAAGTTAAAATAACATGTATACTTTCTTAAAACACAAAAGTATTAACAGCGCTTATGATAAATGCTCATTCATACTAATGATTTATCATTACGTGCTATATCCATCCTATGTTCAGCATAACAATCATATGTTAACAGTCCTCCTAGAAGTTGTGACGCAACTCAGTGCGAAATGCTAGATCATATATATGTTAAGCATCAGAAAGGTGCACAGATGAATTACATATGACAGTTAAAAATGAAATAAAATTCCAAAACGTGGTAAGCAGTTCCTGGTGTTCAAGATCAAGTATAAAGTTCAACGTGCTAGATAAGCATCAGGAAGTGATAAGTCCCCTGTTTGAGTGAAATGACGATAGAGGAAGAAGGCTTATGTATTGAGTCTTAAGTGCTGTCTTTAGGTTGATATAGAATGATGTACCTCCACCGTATCACCTCGTGGTCAGCCCCTTATGTATAAATGCTTACCAGAAGGATGGATTTAATACAACCTGTAATCTCCTCTATTACAATAATCTACTTTGGAACAACAGCTGATGGCACTTCCTCTTACCCCGGAACATCACTTAACACCGTAGTATCATGTAAAACAATAGGGGAGACTCTCCATAGTGTGATAATGTTTATTAAGAAAGGGCCCCCCCAATAAAAGTTATGCTTACAGTGTTCCAAGTTAAAAACAGCCTGTCACATCATTTGCATCTGCTCACCACTGGTCGGAGTGCTGGCGTACCGCCCACCTCGATGAGTCCCGGGATGATGCTTGGTGTGGAAAGCTGTAGGGTCCCATGATCACGCCCTGGTGCGTTTCGTCATTACGTCTTCAGAGGGCATGGCCACGCAACATGACTCTACGCTTAAAATAGTGACAAAGGTGGGTTCAATCAGAATCATCATCACGAGCGTCATCGATTGGATTACTGCCCCTTTGTTGACGGTCAGGACCTGAAGCACAGCATTCCATCCTTCCACAATGGTTTGTTCGTTATCCACATTAGTCAGTTACATTTCTGTAAGCCCTTCTCAATCTCACATGTGGGATAACTAAAAATTATCGGTATCATATACAAAATTATAAGTTTTAATATAAAGCAATACAGAAACAGCAAATACACATTGTTTCCTACATACAGACGTTCCCTTTTCACTGCCGGTATTACCAAGTATCCGTGCAGTGTGAGATTACTTTGAAGCATCTCTACATTAAGATATTATCGTGTTGATTAAAACCCCTATTCGTGAGGGCAACAATAAATGATAATCAGCATGAGGATGATAGCAAGCACTGGATGTTATTAAACAACTATTTTCCCGCACGCTGAGCTGTTATCATGGGATCTGAATCCAGATGCCACATAGAAGTACTTCAGCTAAAACTAAAAAAAGTGTTATTAGCTCATATTTACTAGTTATTAAAAGACTAAATTAACCGCTTCAGCCCCGGAAGAATTTACCCCCTTCCTGACCAGAGCACTTTTTGCGATTCGGCACTGCGTCACTTTAACTGACAATTGCGCGGTCGTGCGACGTGGCTCCGAAACAAAATTGACGTCCTTTTTTTCCCACACTTTCTTTTGGTGGTATTTGATCACCTCTGCGATTTTTATTTTTTGCGCTATAAACAAAATAAGAGCGCCAATTTTGAAAAAAACGCATTATTTTTTACTTTTTGCTATAATAAATATCCCCAAAAAATATATAAAAAAACATTTTTTTTCCTCAGTTTAGGCCGATACGTATTCTTCTACATATTTTTGGTTAAAAAAAATTGTTTATTATTGGTTGGTTTGCGCAAAAGTTATAGCGTTTACAAAATAGGGGATAGTTTTATGGCATTTTTATTAATAATTTTTTTTTACTAGTAATGGCAGCGATCAGCGTTTTTTTTTTTTTTTCAAATATATATTTTATTAGTTTTCATAGAAAAAGGGCAGAGCCCAAACAAAATACCACAATGGTACAAAATAGAAAAGCGAGGCCACAGCCTCCTGACATTACATCGTAATAAAACATAGTATATTTAAAAAAAAAAAAAAAACTTGTCAACCTAGTTCTGTTTTATGTTATTATCACTGACGTGTATATCTTCACATTGTTACATCATCTCAGAACTCCAAATTCCGTGTATGCTCATAAAGATCAGCGGTCTATATCTCAGTTGAGCGTTCGGTCTTTAGATAAAGGCCTAACTACGTCAGTCAGGAGGCAGCTACCAGAGAGTGAATTACAGAAATAGAAAAGCAAGTGATAGGAAAGAAAAGAAGGAAAAGGTTGGGGAGGAAAAAGGGGGAAGGGAAGGTGGGGAGGGGGGTGGTTGGGTGCCATCGGAGTCTTTTAGCTAAGCAAGTCCTCCTTTAACAGAAGTACTATAAGTTGTTAGTGAGTAAGGTTCCCAATAAGGGCTTTACCTTCATCTGAATATTTAAACATATTCCAGAGCGTCCAAGTTTTCTTGCTAAATATAAAGATAAATTGCTTGTCTATCTTGGGCCGTCAGTATAATATCTTCCATTTTGTTTATGTCCTCTACTTTCCGTAAACACATCGATATAGTTGGTGGGGAATTTTGTTTCCAAAGCATGGGGATACAGGACTTGGCTGCATTTGTTAGATGGCGTAATATGGATTTTTTATAAGTTTTGAGCTGTATGGAAGAGACATGGAGTAGGAAAAATGCCAGGTCATTCGGAATTTGGAAATCTGTGAATTTTTGAGAAAAAGAGCGGACTGCAGTCCAGAAATTCGTCAGTCTAGGACAGGACCAAAACATGTGTAGTATCGTTCCCTCTTCCTCCTGACATCGCCAGCAATATTTGGACGTATCGGGAAACATAGTATGTACACAATAATTGTGGGGTATTCCTGCGCTATCGTAAACGGGGTTGGGGAGAGAGGAGGAGGGACACCCAATCTCAATAAACACAGGGAAAAGCAGCATACACCGAATGGGGTACAGCCTGTCCCCAGTTAAAACAAAATGGAGTAAAGTGTGGTGCTGCGCTAATCCCACTGAGATAGGCGCATATTGGCTCTGTGCTCGTGAGCGTCTTATAGTGCACCAAAATAAGCTTTACAAATAAAACAATAAAAAGATAACCTCATATGACAAATGTGTCCTTAAGTGCTGATAGTGTGTATGGTCAAGAAAATCGTAATAAATATACAATAAATGATAATAAATATAACGTGCAAAGTGATTAGTGCTTACATATCACAGTAGCAAACATAAATGTATGGGTGCATATAGCTACGGTAAAAATAGCAGCTGGCTAAAACTATCACCAATCGCCAACTGCCTAAAAACAATATAAATCTACACATTCATAAGTGCATATATCGCTAAAGTGCATCCAGTGTAAGTTAAATGTGGCTAAGTGCTTAAAAGTTCATAAACATGCATGCAAAAACTGCGTGCAAAATATTAACAGGTGCAGTGCTCCTTGCGGCGAAGAGCAATCAATCAAAAGTCCATAAAACGTGTATTGACTTCCGTGCTAAACATAGGTGCCAGACATGGGTGACAGTGGTGGTCAGTCTTCATGCAACAGTGTGCACATTAGTGGGCAGTGGCCCCTTACCTGAAGGTAATGGGGTAATCACGTTTAGCCAATCAGAGGCATGGCAGCCTTTGTAGAGACCCTGGGTATACTCTGTAATGGAGGATGGTGGAAATATGGTCCTATCCTGATCGCTTCTATTGTAGGGGCGTCTGGTCCTTCCAAGTAGTGTCCCGGGGTCACCCAGATAGATTAAGAAAGGAAGCCCACAATAGTGTAGTATTGCATGGAAGCGTATCACTTTTATTACAGCATAAAATACAGTACTCACATTAAACATTAAAAACCGGGTGGAGATCCGACGAGCGGCGAGCTCGTAATGCAAATAACAGTCAGAGAGTGCCTGTCCCGTCCCTATGCATGACGTCACGGTCACGTGACTTCTTCAGGGGATCCGTGACCGTGACGTCATGCATAGGGACGGGACAGGCACTCTCTGACTGTTATTTGCATTACGAGCTCGCCGCTCGTCGGATCTCCACCCGGTTTTTAATGTTTAATGTGAGTACTGTATTTTATGCTGTAATAAAAGTGATACGCTTCCATGCAATACTACACTATTGTGGGCTTCCTTTCTTAATCTATCTGGGTGACCCCGGGACACTACTTGGAAGGACCAGACGCCCCTACAATAGAAGCGATCAGGATAGGACCATAGTTCCACCATCCTCCATTACAGAGTATACCCAGGGTCTCTACAAAGGCTGCCATGCCTCTGATTGGCTAAACGTGATTACCCCATTACCTTCAGGTAAGGGGCCACTGCCCACTAATGTGCACACTGTTGCATGAAGACTGACCACCACTGTCACCCATGTCTGGCACCTATGTTTAGCACGGAAGTCAATACACGTTTTATGGACTTTTGATTGATTGCTCTTCGCCGCAAGGAGCACTGCACCTGTTAATATTTTGCACACAGTTTTTGCATGCATGTTTATGAACTTTTAAGCACTTAGCCACATTTAACTTACACTGGATGCACTTTAGCGATATATGCACTTATGAATGTGTAGATTTATATTGTTTTTAGCCAGTTGGCGATTGGTGATAGTTTTAGCCAGCTGCTATTTTTACCGTAGCTATATGCACCCATACATTTATGTTTGCTACTGTGATATGTAAGCACTAATCACTTTGCACGTTATATTTATTATCATTTATTGTATATTTATTACGATTTTCTTGACCATACACACTATCAGCACTTAAGGACACATTTGTCATATGAGGTTATCTTTTTATTGTTTTATTTGTAAAGCTTATTTTGGTGCACTATAAGACGCTCACGAGCACAGAGCCAATATGCGCCTATCTCAGTGGGATTAGCGCAGCACCACACTTTACTCCATAGTATGTACACAACTAGGTGTTAAATACCACCTCGTCAGGATCTTATAGTTCATCTCTTGTATTTTAGTACATATTGAGGATTTAAGGGAGAGAGCTATCATGTTTTGTTTCTGGACTGCTGTGAAAGTACACTGAAGGTCTGTTTTCCACTTTACAATGCATGACAGGTTAGGTGGTTGTGGAGGTGTATTTAGTAAGGTGTACATCTTGGATAAGACATGTGGCAGTGGTTCTGTGTCTGAGCATATTTCTTCAAATGTAGTCAGGGGTCTAGTGTACAATTGAGGGTTCGGAACTGCCTGAAGAAAATTGTGTATTTGTGCTGCACTCCAAAATGTAAGTTTGAACGGACCTGTCGGGTCCACTAGTTCTGAAATGGAGGGCCATTTATCCTGTTTCACAAATTGCGAGGCTCTAACACAGCCAGAGCTCTTTAGTGCCTGAAACTGCCCGGATGAGATTCCAGGGGGAAATTTGGGGTTTCCCAGGATCGGGGTCAAAGGGGATTCTTTGGTCATTAATGAGGTCTGTAATGTAGCTTGCATTGCTTTATAGTGTTTCCTATGAAAGGATGAGATTTCAACTCTAACGGAAGGGAAGCACAACACCACAATGCCGTCTGTAAAGGTACATTTGTTTGATGTTGTTCTATTTGTGCCCATAATTTAGATTCCTTATGACGGTGCCAATCTACAACTCTACCTAAATGGACTGCTTGGTAATACTTCCGGATGTCTGGAAGCGCTACACCTCCATAGTGTTTTGGTATACATAACTGTGATCTTGGTATGCAGGGTTTTTTATTTGCCCAAACAAAACGAGTAAAAAGAGTTTGTACTTGTTTAAAGTATGAGGTGGGTATCTTGATTGGCAGAGCCTGGAAGAGATATAAGAATTTTGGCAATATGCTCATTTTGATTAAGTTGCACCGCCCAAACCAGGAGTGTAGTCCCGTATTCCAATCATCTAGTAAGGTTCTGGTCTTAATTAATAGAGGAGGAATGTTGCTGTCATACAGTAAGTTAAGGCGGAGTCAGTCCACCTGAATCAAAAGCTAGATTGCAAATTTGGAAGGCTATTGGGTGGTATCGATATCCCCATCGCCTCTGACTTGGAGAAATTAATTTTTAAATTTGACAGCTTCCCATATCTCTCAAATTCTTTAAGGAGATTGGGTAGGGACACCACTGGGTTTGTCAGTGAAAAAAGCAAATCGTCTGCATAAGCTGATGTTTTATGTTGCATGGGGCCAATTGAAATTCCTTGTATGTCAGGGTTTAACCTAATTTTGGAGAGAAAGGGCTCAAGAGAAAGGGCAAATAGTAGAGGGGATAGGGGGTATCCCTGTCTCGTCCCATTTGTTATTGGGAAGGGGTCTTTCAAGACTCCATTCGCCTTCACCTGCGCTGTGGGAGTGGAGTATATACTGGCTATTTGACTAAGCATCACTCCCCCCAGGCCTATGTGTCTGAGTACCGCAAACATGAATGGCCAGCTCACTCAGTCGAACGCCTTTTCAGTGTCCATATTGAGAAAAACACAAGGAATTTTTCTAGATCTAGTGATTTGTAATAGATTTAGCACCTTTGTAGTGCTATCTCTGGCCTCCCTAGAAGGAATGAATCCAACCTGGTCCAGGTGAATAAGTTGCAGGTGATGCTGCGCCAGCCGAACAGCCAGAATTTTAGTAAAGAGTTTAAGATCAAGGTTTAACAGCGAAATGGGTCTGTAGCTACCAAACGCCGTTGGGTCCTTCCCCTCCTTATGAATTACTGAGATATGAGCACCCAGTGTTTCTCTAGCAAAGGCTTTACCAGTCCCTATCATGTTAAACAATGTGGCCATGCGGGGTCCTAGTATTGGGAAAAAAGTTTTATAGTATTGTAATGTATAGCCGTCCGGGCCTGGGGCTTTACCTGGTTTCAATGACCCCATAGCTTTATGGATTTCTGTTAAGGTTATGGGCGATTCTAGATCTTCTCTAATCTCCTGAGGGAGAGACGGCATTTGGGATGACCTTATATAGTTCTCTAACTCGGCATTAGGGGGACTCACTTGTGGTAAGTTGTATAAGTTAGAATAGAATTGCTTAAATACCTCAGTGATTTGCGCGGGTAAGGTTACTTTTTTGCCTCCTAGTGTAGAGATGTGTGGTATATAGGACATCGATTTGTGATTCCTAACCATTCTGGCCAACAGTCTCCCACATGTATCCCCTAATTCATACGTCTGTTTTCGACAGAACTGTAGGGCTGCTTTTGCCCTATATTGCAAAAGGTCAGTGATCTGTCGTCTAAGAGTGGACAGGCCCAACTCCGATGACTGTGTAGGGGCGTGTTTGTGCCTGGCTTCTGAAGTGGCAAGTTCCTGTAGAAGTTGTGATAACTGTTTATTCCTCTCTTTTTTGATGCGGGTACCATGGGATATGAGAATCCCCCTAAGAACTACTTTGTGAGCCTCCCATAGTATCCCTGGGTCACAGTCTGGTTGGTCATTTTCTTGAAAATATAGATTTAGAGCTCTAGTCACATCTGTCAATACGTCAGGATTCTGCAGAAGGCTTTAATTAAGCCGCCAGAACCGATGTCTGGGAGAGGAAGTATCCGACAAGCGGTAGCTTAGGAATATAGGTGCATGGTCTGACCATGTCCTATTACCAATTAATGTCTGCTCGTGCAGCTGTGTATGGGGATTATGAAATAATCAATTCTGGTATATAACTGGTGCATGTGTGAGTAAAACGTGAAGTCTTTTTCCCCCGAATGTTGTAAGTGCCAGACATCTATTAGCTGTGATTTATGTAGCGTTTTAGCTATTTGTTTGAGTTGGGACGGAGGGATCGATGTTTTACCCGTTGAAGTGTCAACCGAGGGAATTAGTGGGGCATTGAAGTCTCCACCCATGATCAGTTGTCCTTCCTTAACCACCTCAATACTGGGCACTTTCACCCCCTTCCTTCCCAGACCAATTTTCAGCTTTCAGTGCTCTCTCACTTTGAATGACAATTACTCAGTCATGCTACACTGTACCCAAATGAAATTTTTATCATTTTGTTCACACAAATAGAGCTTTCTTTTGGTGGTATTTATTCACCACTTCATTTTTTATTTTTTGTGATATAAGCGAAAAAAGAGCGAATATTTTGAAAAAAAAACAAAATTTTCTACTTTCTCTTTTAAAAGAAACCAAAAAAATTTAATTTTGTCGAAAATTTAGGCAAAAATGTATTCTACCACATGTCTTTGGTAAAAAAAATCCTGATAATTGTATGATCATTGGTTTGTGTGAAAGTTATAGAGTCTACAAGCCATGCTACGCATTATTGAAAATGTATCAATCCTAATGCACTGATGGCCTAATGCACTGATCTCATTTCTTGAGGCCCTAAAATGTCAGGACAGTACAATAACCCCCCAAAAGACCCCTTTTTGGAAAGAAGACAGTCTGAGGTATTTAGTAAGAGGCATAGTGAATTTTTTGAAGTTGAAATTTTTTCCCCACAATGCTTTGGAAAATTAAGAAATATAGATTTTTTTTTTTTCTTCACTAAATTGTCATATTTACAAGTTATTTCTCACACACGGTGCAGGCATAATTGCAATTACACCCCAAAATACATTCTGCTATTCGTCCTGAGTATGGCGATACCCCATGTGTGAGACTTTTCCACAGCCTGGCCACATACAGAGGCCCAACATCCATATAGCACCATCAGGCGTTCTAAAGGCATAAATTACACATTTCATTTTCTGAGTACCTATCACATTTTTGAAGGCCCTGGAGCACCAGGACAATGGAATTACCCACAAAATGACCCCATTTTGGAAAGAAAACAACACAATGTATATTCTATGAGGCATACTGAGTCTTTTGAACATGTCATTTCTTCCCACAAGTTTTTGGAAAATGTGGAAAGAAAATGAAAACCTATTTTTTTCTCACAAAGTTGTCAATTTAGAAGATCTTTCTAACACATAGCATGTACATAGCCAAAATGACACCCCAAAATACATTCTGCTATTCGTCCTGAGAATGGCGATACCCCATGTGTGAGACTTTTCCACAGCCTGGCCACATACAGAGACCCAACATCCATATAGCACCATCAGGCGTTCTAAAGGCATAAATTACACATTTCATTTCCTGAGTACCTATCACATTTTTGAAGGCCCTGGAGCATCAGGACAATGGAATTACCCACAAAATGACCCCATTTTGGAAAGAAAACAACCCAATGTATATTCTATGAGGCATACTGAGTCTTTTGAACATGTCATTTCTTTCCACAAGTTTTTGGAAATAGTGGAAAGAAAATGAAAACCTATTTTTTTCTCACAAAGTTGTCAATTTAGAAGATCTTTCTAACACATAGCATGTACATAGCCAAAATGACACCCCAAAATACATTCTGCTATTCGTCCTGAGTATGGTGATACCCCATGTGTGAGACTTTTCCACAGCCTGGCCACATACAGAGGCCCAACATCCATATAGCACCATCAGGCGTTCTAAAGGCATAAATTACACATTTCATTTCCTGAGTACCTATCACATTTTTGAAGGCCCTGGAGCACCAGGACAATGGAATTACCCTCAAAATGACCCCATTTTGGAAAGAAAACAACCCAATGTATATTCTATGAGGCATAATGAGTCTTTTGAACATGTCATTTCTTTCCACAAGTTTTTGGAAAATGTGGAAAGAAAATGAAAACCTATTTTTTTCTCACAAAATTGTCAATTTAGAAGATCTTTCTAACACATAGCATGTACATAGCCAAAATGACACCCCAAAATACATTCTGCTACTCGTCCTGAGTGTGACGATACCCCATGTGTGAGACTTTTCCACAGCCTGGCCACATACAGAGGCCCAACATCCATATAGCACCATCAGGCGTTCTAAAGGCATAAATTACACATTTCATTTCCTGAGTACCTATCACATTTTTGAAGGCCCTGGAGCACCAGGACAATGGAATTACCCACAAAATGACCCCATTTTGGAAAGAAAACAACCCAATGTATATTCTATGAGGCATAATGAGTCTTTTTAACATGTAATTTCTTTCCACAAGTTTTTGGAAAATGTGGAAAGAAAATGAAAACCTATTTTTTTTCTCACAAAGTTGTCAATTTAGAAGATCTTTCTTACACATAGCATGTACATAGCCAAAATGACATCCCAAAATACATTCTGCCACTCGTCCTGAGTATGGCGATACCCCATGTGTGAGACTTTTCCACTACCTGGCCACATACAGAGGCCCAACATGCAAGTAGCACCTCCAGGCTTCTAACACATAGCATGTACACACCAAGAATTACACCCCAAAATACATTCTGCTGAGCAAAAGGTAAAAAAAAAAAGCTCACCTGTGGTTTTAGCAGGCAGGAATACCGTTCCAGAGCAGCCAAAGCATTTGTCCAGACAGCCAAAGGAAATGTCCAGGAATTGTCCAGGCAGCAGACAGATATGGAAAAGTATGAACATGGTTCAGTACAGTCCAAGGTTTAGCAGGCAGTTCAGGTAACAGGCATAGGCATGGCCAGTCCAGGTGGTAGGCAAAGGCATGGCAAGGTCATGTGGCAGGCAAATGCATGGCAAGGTCATGTGGCAGGCAAAAGGCATGGCCAGTTCAGGTGGCAGCAGGCAGCACTTTGTACATTGGGCCTTGGTCAGGTAAGACCTGAGGACAGGGGTAGAGGCTTCTTCCCACCCAAATCTCTACGAAGCCTCCGAGTCTCCAGACCCTAATCCGAGAAAACTAAAAACCCGGAGAAAAATGTTTTCTCCACTCGGAAAACCTTTTCTGGAGCCCCTCACATATGTGAGACCCCTGTGCTGTACAGTGGCAGGGCAAATGATCAGTTCAGGAGGCAGGCAAAAATCATGGTCATTTAACAGTCCGGGTCAATTCACGTTGAAGGCAGAAAGATGTTTGGCAGAGGCATAGTCGTTAACAGTCCGGGTCAATTTACGTTGAAGGCAGAAACATGTTTGGCAGAGGCATAGTCGTTAACAGTCCGGGTCATTCACAGAAATGGCAGATAGTGGAAAAAAATCACCTTCACTGTACTAATAGTGTAGTGAAGTATGATAGCTCCGATAGCATGTTCCAATACAGAGCCCTGGCTCGGAGGGACATTCGGGACAGTAGTATCGGGTGTCACAGCGAATTCCTCTACTTGCACATACACAACATTTTTTTGGGGGTTTGCGACCTGTTTGGGTAAGAGGGAGGATTTCGGGAAAGTGCCTTTCATGGAGTCTGGCTAACGCATCGGAGCGAATTAGTTGAGGGGCTTGGCCTTGGGGATAGAGAAGGGCTGTGAAAACTTCTTCTTGGAATTTTAGATAGGGTAGGGAACTTTGGGTGCACTTAGAAAAAATGATATAGGAATTAAATAGGGCAAGTTGCATCAAATAAATGGCGACTTTCTTGTACCAAAATAGTGATCTCCTGGTGGCCAAGTAGGGCTGCATCATCTGGTCGTTCATATCCACCCCCCCCATGTATAGGTTGTACTCATGCACACATTTTGGCTTCTGTATGGGGCCTCCTCTTCTCTGAAGTTCCACCAAGGTGTCGTCATGTATTGTTGAAAGGATGTAGACATCTCTTTTTTTATCTCTCCACTTCACCGCTAGTACTTCTTCAGTTCGCATACTGGCCATTTCACCCTTCCTTAATTTCTTGGTGACCAATCTTTGTGGGAAGCCTTTGCGGTTGGTCCGTGCTGTCCCACAGGCCACAGTGTTCTTCAGGTACAAATGGCGGAAAAGTGGGAGACTAGTGTAGAAATTGTCTACGTAAAGGTGGTAACCTTTCCCAAGTAATGGTTGGATCAGCTGCCAGACAATTTTGCCACTTGTTCCCATGTAGGTAGGGCATCCAGGGGGGTTTAGCTGTCTGTCTTTTCCCTCATAAATCATAAAATCATATGTGTAACCCGTGGCCCTGTCACACACCTTATAAAATTTTACCCCACGTCTGGCTCTTTTACTGGGGAGGTATTGTTTTATTCCCAGTCTTCCGGTGAAGTGCACCAGGGATTCATCCACACATATGTTTCTATCAGGGATAAACATCTCCTTGAAGCTGGCGCAAAAAAAATTGATTAGGGGCCGAATTTTGAATAACTTATCGTAACTGGGATGATTTCGAGGGAGGCATTGGGCATTGTTATTGAAGTGTAAAAATCTCATGATCATCTCATAACGGGTTCTGGGCATAAATGACGAATAGATCGGCATGTGGTGGATAGGTTGGGTAGACCAGTAGGAATGGAGTTCATTTTTTTTTGTCAGCCCCATGTTGAGGGTTAGGCCAAGGAAAATTTTAAATTCTTCTACGGTGAGGGGTTTCCAAACAAAAGGACGGGCATATGAGGAACTGGGATTGTTGGCTATGTGTTGGCTGGCGTATAGATTACATTGCTCCACAATGTAGGTTAGGAGTTCATTGGTAAAAAATAAATGAAAATAATAAAGTGGGGTTACATTTTCCGTCTGCATCTGAGGGCCTGGCTGGGCTGTGAAAAGGGGTATTACAGGTTCTACTGATGTATCGGGCAGCCATGTTGGATACAGTAGAACATCTGGGAGGCTAGTATGGGCACTGCCTCGTTGATGGGATCCGTTGCTAGCATCTGGCCTATCTTCTAGGAAGGTTGCAGAAGTGCTGGTGGATGCCCGCCTATCCCGAAGTGCTGCGCTGCTGGTGGATGCCTGCTGGTGGATGCCCTGGAGTGCTGCGCTACTGGTGGATGCCTGCATGTCATCCTGGAGTGCTGGGCTGCTGGTGGATGCCTGCATATCATCCTGGAGTGCTGCGCTGCTGGTGGATGCCTGCTGGTGGATGCCCTGGAGTGCTGCGCTGCTGGTGAATGCCTCCTCCTGCTCATTTCTCCTGATTCTCCTTGTTAGGATTGTATCTTCCTCTGTTTCCAACTCGGAGCCACTGCTTTCCACTGGCTCATAGTCACTATCCGAGTCTGACGGAGAGAATTCCCCGCTACTCTCGTCCGACATACTCTGGAGTATTTGGAGAGCCTCCTCTGCGCTGTAAGACCTTTTTGTCATGTTGGCGGGCAGATGTGTCAGATGGCAGGCGGCAGATGTGCCAGATGGTGGGCGGCTGTGCCAGATGGTGGGTGGCAGATGTGCCTGATCGTGGGCAGATGGCGGCTGGCAGATGTGCCTAATGGCGGGCGGGCAGATGTGCCTGATGATGGTGGGCGGCTGATGTGTCAGCTGTTGACGGGCTGATGTGTCAGCTGATGACGGGCTGATGTGTCAGCTGATGACGGTGTCAGATGGCGGGCGACAGATGTGCCTGATGGCGGGCGGCAGATGTGCCTGATGACTGGCGGGCAGATGTGCCTGATGACTGGCGGGCAGATGTGCCTGATGACTGGCGGGCAGATGTGCCTGATGGCAGGCGGGCAGATGTGCCTAATGGCAGGCGGGCAGATGTGCCTGATGGCAGGCGGGCAGATGTGCCTGATGACTGGCGGGCAGATGTGCCTGATGACTGGCGGGCAGATGTGCCTGATGGCAGGCAGGCAGATGTGCCTGATGATGGTGGGCAGCTGATGTGTCAGCTGTTGACGGGCTGATGTGTCAGCTGATGACGGGCTGATGTGTTAGCTGTTGACGGTGTCAGATGTGCCTGATGGCGGGCTACAGATGTGCCTGATGACTGGCGGGCAAATGTGCCTGATGACTGGCGGGCAGATGTGCCTGATGACTGGCGGGCAGATGTGCCTGATGACTGGCGGGCAGATGTGCCTGATGACTGGCGGGCAGATGTGCCTGATGGCAGGCGGGCAGATGTGCCTGATGGCGGGCAGATGTGCCTGATGGCAGGCGGGCAGATGTGCCTGATGACGACGGGCTGATGTGCCCGCTGTTGGCGGACAGATGTGCCCGCTGTTGGCGGACAGATGTGCCAGTTGTTGACGGGCAGATGTTCACTGACAGGTGTTTTCACTGTTTGGGGACACTGTGTTTTGGGGACACTGTGTTTTGGGGACACTGTGTTTTGGGGACACTAGCTGGGTGATCAGTGGGTAAACAGCAGACAAACAGCTTTATTACTCACTGATCTCCTGGCTGCAGCACAGATCTCTCTTCCTCTCCTCACTGACAGGCTCTGTGTGAGGAGAGGAAGAGATGAGAGCAGTTACTACGCTCTCTATTTACATTACATGACGACTGTGATTGGACACAGTCGTCATGTGATCAGGAGGGCCAATCACAGGGCCCTCCTGTGTTGTGCTGTCTCTGGGGGACACAGGCAGATCGGGATCGCGCCGCTGCGCGGGCACGTGGCGGCGCGATCTCCTGTCATCTGCCACCCCCTCCCCCTTGTTTACTATACGATGGCTGTGATTACACACAGCCATCGTGCGGATCAGGAGGGCAAATCACATTGCCCTCCTGCCGCTCTGAGATGCGGCGTGTCCGAGTGACACGCGCGCATCGGGATTGCGCGGCTGCGCGGGAGCGCGCCCGCGTGATCCCGCTCCTTCTGAAGGACGTTCGGGAACGTCCAGTCAGAAGGAGGGAGCTCCCACCCGGCCGTATATGTGCAGTGGCCGGGTGGGAAGTGGTTAAAATCATTTAGCTTCACTAGGGTCTCTCGCAAGAACATAGCTTGTTGTTCATTAGGGGCATAGATGGTGGCTAACGTCACTTTAACAGTGCCGATTAGGCCTTTGAGGAAAATGTATCTCCCTGTCGAGTCTATTTCAGAATTCTGATATTGCCAGGGAATCTTACCAGAAATTAAAATGGACACTCCTTTGGACTTAGACTCTGGGTTCATGGAGTGATAGGTTATTGGAAAGTGTCTGCTTTGTAAGTACGGTAATCTATTAGTTTTAAAGTGTGTCTCTTGGATAAAAGCTATGTCTGTGTGATTCTGCTTTAAGTCATCTAACAACATATGGTACGTCTCTTCTCAGGTATATTAAGTCCTTTTGCATTTAGAGACATCACTTTAATTTTGCTGGCCGCCATAATATAATGGAACGGTGAGGGGAGGGGAGGGGGGGAGGTAGGGTCAGCTCAAGGGAAGGAAGAAAGAAGGGGAAAGGGTGAGAGAAGAGCAGAAAACAAAAGTAGAGAAAATAGATAGAAATTAAGCAAAGAAGTATAAGGTACAGACAAGGCCTAGTGTCTTGCCTGTGACGTTTCCCCTACAATTTCGGGAATTGTATTCTTGCATATGGTCCCCGGGAAGCACCTACCAGTCTCCCAAGGGGATATGCTAACCTATTCGGGAGAGAAGTAGGACAAGGCTCAAAGGGAGAGTCTCCCGTCCATCCCCTCACCCCAGCATATCTAAAGTATATAACCATAAGAAATTAACTATGCATCCTTGTAAACTGATTAACAGGTCAACCCAATGTATTATAACGAGCCGGGCAGCATTATAATCTCCTTTCGTCAGTGTTCCAACCAGGAAAGTGATCATCTCGACCGGAATATCACCCCGTGTCGAGAAAACCGCCCCTGTCCCACTTGCAATGGTCCAACATGTCCCTTGATCCGAAGATAAGACTAAATAACTTCATAAGTCACTCAAATCAATCTTTACCTAAACATTAACATAAAACCTGCCATTAGAAGGTGGCTTACTTCTCAAGGCGTCTCATCTCCACCAATCAGGAGCTGACGTGGCCACCCCTGGAGCCACCAGGAACAGACTCTGCAGCTCATGACTGCACTCTATCACCCAAAGGAAAGTGCCCATTATCGTTGTCTGTAAAAAATGCTTCTGTTACAGCCTCTACCCCCATAGTCTGGTTACCCATATGAGCTTTCAGGGCGTCAGAGAAAACTCCTGAGATGTTTTAGGACAATTTCTGCTAGACCAAATGCATGTGGCTGGGTCTACCATCTTGAAAGTTCCATAGCCTAGGGTAACATACCCAGGCTGTTGTGGCTTCTATATAATTTCAACAGCCCTCCATAAAGAGGGAGCAGTCCATACCATACATAGGTTACTGAAACATAGCACCTGCCGAGATAGATGGATAGCTCAGTTCTGGCAGGTTGGAAGATAATGTGCCCTGAACAGGGCACTCAGCAGGGTTGGTTGGGGTCTGGCTGATGAGGGATAAGCTGAACACAGTTCTGGGCACATAAAACACAGGGGCTGGATCAGTACAAAGTCACCCTGCTTACAGCATTGGCCGGCTAGTAACTATTCATGAGTAGTGAAAAGGAAAAATGTAAAGCCAACTCAAACAGGGAAAAACAGAAAAAACAAAAAAAAAAAGGAAAAAAAAAAACTTCCTTCTTTTAAAATAAGGAGGTAATGCAACGCAATATATGTCTCACAACTCACGTGTGTCTTCTTGAGAAGGTGTTCTGGGTCGTCGGCGGTTTCGATGCTGTCTCGGCGGTAGATTGTTACTCATTCTCGGCATAGAAGGACGACCCGGTGTGCGCGGGAGAGGACCAAGCCAATTAGGGACCTCTATAGGTTCTGTGTCAAGAAAGGTGAATAGTGCCGGTAGGGCATCTGGTTTGCGTAGGGTGAAGCTTCTTTGGTCTTTCCTAAATGTGGCAGAGAGGGGGTATCCCCAGCGGTATGTAGCACCCTTCCTCCTCGCCAAGTCTAATAGCGGCTTCAGGATCGCACGTCTCTGCAGGGTTGCACGTGAGAGATCTGGAAGAATTTTTACCTTGGCGCCATCCAGTTCCGGGTCATCTGATTCCCAGGCTCTACGCAGAATTTGTTCTTTGTGCACATAATGGTGTACTCTACAAACAACATCCCTTGGCCTCAGGGGGTCAGTTGGTTTAGGGCCTAATGCACGGTGTATCCTAACAAGTTCAATACGGTCTGGCAGTTCAATACCTGGTAGGCTGCGGAAGATGGCGACTGCCGTATCTGCCAGGTCTTCAGGTCCCGTGGCTTCTGGGAGTCCCCGGAGGCGCAGATTATTCCTGCGACTCCGGTCCTCCATCTCTTCCAATCGTAGCCATTGATCTTGTAATGCCTCTGCTTGTGTGTCCTGGTTCTCTTCTACCGCTGACATTCGGCACTCTAAAGCTGCAAGGGAGCTCTCCCCTGATTCTATTCTGGTGGTCAGTGCACTGACGTCTGCCCTCACTGCCTTCATCTCTGTGTGGTGCGTGGCCTCCACCGTCGCTATGAGGGCCGCAATGTCTGCCTTGGTGGGTAGCACCTGTAGTATAGAGCGGAGCTCCGCGTCCACTCCAGTCGCCTGAGAAGGGGGTTGTGATCGCTCAATGAATCCGGAGCGGAGATCTGAAGGGAAGCCCGCATAGGTGTCTGCTAATTGTGTGTCTCTGTGCGGCGATGGGGAGCCTTTCACTGCCTGTCTCCCTGATTGCTCACCATGTGGCGTCGCCGCCATCTTGATCTTCAGGGAGCCGAGAAGGTAGAGCTGGAATCTCCTTCTGAGATCGCTCGATGTGGGTGGCTGAGGAGTGGATTTAGGCGGTCTGCTACTCTTCTTCACCAATTTCCTTCTGGAGGATTGCATAGTTTGAGGATCGAGCTGAGATAGCCGGGATAAGGGAGAGACGGCCGGGAGCTCAGCTGCTGCACGTCTCTATCCAGCCATGCCCAGGCCACGCCCCCTGCGATCAGCGATTTTTATTGTGACTGCGATGTTATGGCGGACATGTCGGACATTTTTGACACATTTTTGGGACCATTGTCATTTATACAGCAATCAGTGCTATAAAAATGCACCGATTCCTGTGTAAATGACACTGGCAGTGAAGGGGTTAACCGCTAGTGGGGCAGGGAGGGGTTAAGTATGTCCTAGGGGAGTGATTCTAACTGTAGGGGGGATGGGCTGTGTATGTGACATCACTGATCTCTGCTCCGATGACAGGGAGCAGAGATCCAGTGACACTGTCACTAGGCAGAACGGGGAGATGCTGTTTACAACGGCATCTCCCCATTCATCCTCTCCGTGAGGCGATCGCGGGTATGCCCGCGGCGATTGAGTCCGCGGGACCCGCAACCCGACTCACGGAGATCGCGGCAGGCGCGCACCTGCGGCGGCGTGCGTGCGCGCACACGGTGGCAAATTCAAAGTAACGTACAGGTATATTATTTTGCGCAGCCGTGCCATTCTGCTGACGTATATCTACAGGAGCCGGTCGGTAACCGGTTAAATAGTCATGGTAAAAAAGTATGAAAAATAAAATCATATGTATTTTCTAACTATTAAGATTAGATTTCAAATAGATTTTTTAAGAATTGTACCTGTTGGGTCTCCCTCCTATTCTCATTTGTAGGAATGGATCCAATCTAGATAACTATTCCTATTTCGACGCAAAAACCTTCTAATGAAAATTGTTTACATTATATGTAAAACAGCCATATTATTCCTGGTATTACGGATAATTTAAATGTGGTCTCCCAACTAAATCCATCACTCGCTATACGTCCTGTTGGTAGTCACTAGGTATATGGACTTTAAGTTACTACATATTAGTGTTGTGTATCCACTCTTAGACTGTATGTTATATGAATGAGTATGTTTATATAGGTGGCGGGATACCATAATGTACAGGGTGTTTAGCACAACCTTGCACTACTAGTATAGAGTACTACATTGATTCAGCCTTTGTGGGATTAGGACGTATGGTGACTGGAAATCTCTACATGGATGGATATGGGGAATAAACCCTCAATGATATCTGATAATTCCTGCAGTAATTAGAATCGAATTGGACTATCATCAGTAATTGCTTATAAAGCAATTTAAATCCAATTCAATATTGTGTCCATTGGGACTGAGTGTATTAGTGTGAGATATCCATTGAGATACTCATTGGGAAATTTCTCTCACCATGTTCGCACCTCTCCAGTTCGGATGTATTTTATCTATGCCCCAGAATTTTAGGCCTTTCGGGTTTCTGTCATGTTTTTGTCTGAAGTGTAAAGATACGCTATGTTCTTTGTAGCCTATTAAGATATTGTAAATGTGTTCGGAGACTCTTTTACCTAATGTTCTTTTCGTTCGTCCTATATACATCAGACCGCACGGACATTCTAAGGCATAGACCACGTGCGTGGACATGCATGCGATAAACTCTTTTTTTTTAAACAGTTTCCCATTCGCTGTAGATGTAAAGGAGGTCATACCCCTCAGATGGGTTGTAACTTGCTGACATGCCTTGCACTTTCTGCAGGCATAAAAGCCCGCTCAATCCCAGAACATTTTGATTTTGTTAGGAGGGTCAAGTACTTTCTTAACCACCTGATCTCCAAAAGTACTAGTTTTCCTATAAATGAAAGGTGGATTCATTAGCAATACATTCCCCAATATCTTATCCATGCATAAGATGTTCCAGTGTTTTTTAATGATTTGTTCTATTTCACGATATTGTTCGTGATAGCCGCTTATAAAACCCCATTCATGTTTAGGGTCTTGTGGTTTGGCTGCGGGGACTAGGTATGAGTCTTGTGTGGACTTGCCCACCTCTTCGATCGTCTTTTCCAGAAGGTGCGATTTATATCCTTTTTCCACAAATCGCATTTTTATAAGCTCCGCTTGAGTAGCATAGTCACTATCAAAGGTGCAATTGCGGCGTATGCGAGTGAATTGCCCCTTAGGGATATTACGTAACACGTCCACTTTGTATAGGGATGTAACTATTGCGATCCGTACTCTTAAAGAATGCTTTTGTATAGAGTTGATGTTCCCCTTTCATTACGGTGACATCTAAATAGTGGATGTGTTCTTGGCTCCAGTTGAACTCCAATTTGGATATAGCACGTAATGATAAATCATTAGTATGAATGAGCATTTATCATAAGCACTGTTAATACTTTTGTGTTTTAAGAAAGTATACATGTAATTTTAACTTGGTTTTTAGATTATAGCGGCAGCTATAAGTGCGTTAAATGTTTTGCATCCATTTGAGCACTAGGATCTAAGTGTTTTTTCACTTTTGATATTTTCCATTGTCTTTGTTTCATTATACCTATACCGATCATGGATTCCATTAAATTTCTAAATAATACAGGTTAATCTAGATACACTCTTCTCCTATGAAGAAGAGGGAAGATAATGAGGATTATAATGATACTCTCAGTTCATTGGCCAATACCCTGGAAAAACAAATACGTACCTGGTGGGATATACAGACCTTTGAGCAGTACTTAAAAGAAAAAATTATTATGCGCAGTTTGCAGTGGGAAGTTAGCCCACAAGATGGCTTAGATGATGAAGAATTGACATTGGAATGGTTGACATTGGAATTTCTTCAATGGAGTAGGCCTCAAACTACAACAGTTAGTACTAGATCGAAAAAAGAAAAAAATGCTATTACTAACTAAAAAGATTACTGGCTTGCAGGGTAAATTAGATCCTATTCAGGGGACACAACAGCTGATTAATTTTGACCAAGAGATAAAAAGGAAGTTGGAGAAAATAGACAGGGAAACCCAAAAAAAGAAACTTAAAAAACTTAAAAGAGATAGAACTGATTTAAAAAAAAACTCTATTTATCTATGGCAAAATGGCGACACCTCTGCAGTTACACTACAGACTAACCCATCGGTTCCTCATATAAATCCCCCAGGGGCAGAGGAACCAAGGGAGAGACCGTTACAAACACCGATACGAACTAAACAACCTATTAGAGGTGGAGAACCCACACAGAAGTCACAACACACAAGAGGGAGGGGAAACAAACAAGTAAGGAGAGGTGGTAATACCAACCCAAGAACTCCCATACAAACATCACAACATAGGACACAGGGTCAGTTGTATAATGTCAACACCCAGAATCAATACGAGGTACTACAAAACTATAAGAATGACTGGAATATACAATCGCCATGACCGGCCCCTTTTTTATGGAGAGGCAGGAGAGACCAACCCAGAGGACGCAATCGAGGCAATCACCCCTGGAGAGACCGCTCAAGGTATCCACAATACTCCAACGGACCACAGGAATGGTGGCACCCT
This sequence comes from Aquarana catesbeiana, assembly GCF_042186555.1. Taxonomy (NCBI): domain Eukaryota; kingdom Metazoa; phylum Chordata; class Amphibia; order Anura; family Ranidae; genus Aquarana; species Aquarana catesbeiana. The sequence goes on along the minus strand of NC_133334.1, from coordinate 171,729,710 downwards.
CCTACGTGGGAGGAACAACACAGTCCGGCCAGACGCTTGACTACAAACCACTGAGAGGTTGCGGAGCAGGGTGGAGAGTCCTGCAGAAAAAGGAGATGGGAGCAAGTGTAAGTGGAATATACAATCTGTCTAAGGTCACACTAACGGAGAAAGAAACCAACATACTCAATGCAGGGCTGAAATGTACTACCACAAAGCCAATGAATACATTTAACATCTACATAGACATACATAAGTATGTATGGAAATTAAACATCAAAAAATATTTTTTGTCTAACAATCACCACCTTAGAACGAATAGGTCATGCGACACATTGGGAGTGGATAGCGGCCTCAAAAATAAATCGCTCTTTAACCCTCCACATTCAGCTAACCATCAGGTAGAAGTTTTCAAACAATTGGTTCTGGGGGATCTGGACCAAATTACACCAAAGAAAAGCCTACATCCCAAACATATAAGGGAAGGCATAAAAACCTTAGAAAATAGGAAGGATGTGATTATCCGCCCAGCAGACAATGGTGGGGGAGTGGTTGTTATGGATAAGGACTACTACCACTCACAACTCCTAAATATGCTGCAAGATGACAATACATACCAACTACTGGAGAAGGATCCTACAAATAAATATAGAGAGGACCTATTCAATCTAGTGGATCATGGGTTTTACATGCGAGTTATCACAAAAAAGAAAAATTGTATCTGTGTCCAAGTTACAATAGAATACCCACGATATACACAGTCCCTAAAATCCACAAAGACCCAGAGAGGCCCCCTGCTAGACCGATAGTCAATGGCATAATTTCAGTCTCATCCCGAGTAGGCGAATATCTGGATCATTTTTTACAGTCAAGTGTCAGGACCACAAAAGCTTATCTAAAAGATACTACTACTACCTTTATCCAGAAAATAAAGGAAGTCACATTCAACAGTGACGCACAAATATTTCTAGTAACAGCCGATGTGGCGTCTTTATACACAATAATCCAGCATGATTACATAGTAGGTGGGGCGTGGCCTGCTACAGCATGGAGTAGGACGTGGAAGACCCGAGCTCCGTCCAATACTCCTGCATCCCCATTAATCCTGCCCGTCAGCAATCTCCGGAAGCAACCTGGCATACCTCCTGAGGTCTCTAGCCATATACAGACCTGTTTCAGCGGTCCTCCGGCCGTACGGGAGTCCCGAGCGGCACGGCGCTCCTCCGCGGCCGCAGCCACAACTACAGGCCGCGGCTTCGGCCTAGTCGATGCCGGCGGCCGTCTTGCTCCACTCGGCCGCCTCTTCTATACTCCTCCCCGGCCTCCCTGGTGTCTGGAGCCCCTGCCGAACGCGGTCCCTGCTCAGCGGGCCTCTGATTGGGGGATCGGGTGGAACGGTGCCCTTTTGTGCGGGGGCGCTCTTAAATTTAGGCCGCGGCTTCGGCCTGGTCCGGAGCTCCGGCGGCCATCTTGCTCCTCCCTGCCTCTTTGGAGGTGCTGTGTCCTGGCCCCTCTGATGCCTGGCTCCTCCACCAGAGGCTGACCCAACTGCATCTGATCCTGACTGGGAGCCTGATCTGAACAGGGCCCCCCCACACAGTGACAACCCCAAATCCGGGCCGTGGTCTGGGCCTAGTCTCGGCGGCCATCTTGGTGCTCCCTGCCTCTTTACCAGCAACACATCCTCCCTTCCTGGACTCTGCATCTAACACAGTGGATCATCTAACCCACCTACTGCCCCCTGCAACTCCTCCAGGGACATCACAGTACTCAGACCTACAGAGGACCTCCGCATCCTCCAGGTGAGCGGCATCCACTTTACTACTCTATATTGGACACTCCTGACCTTCCCATCTTCCCTCTACCTGATCTGAGCCCCAGCTGATAATCCCAGCACCCTTGCCCGCCAAAGCATTGTCCCTACCCAAACCTGCTGGGGGTACTCGGGCTCATTGGGGGTGAACGGGGATTCAAGACCTATCCTAGACGAATTGTGTGAGGACTATCCTGTTGATCTTGACCTCCAAACTCCCACAGCTTACCCTCAATACCAACTCCGCAACCGCTCAGTCAGCTGCGTCTGCCCCCTCTAATTAACAGTCATGGCTCCGACAAAACCCAAGACCGACGCAGCTGCCAAACTTGATAAGTACCGCCGACAGGATAAAGACAGCCTGGGAGAAGATGGCGGCACCGCATCAGGGGGGAGGGAGGTGGCGGGCGCAGACACAGATAGAGTGCTGGAAGCCATCTCTGCGCTCCAGGCCGCCCTCACGACCAAAATTGAGGAGGTGAAGGTAGATGTCTCCCTGGTCCGACAAGACCTGCATAAGCTTAAGGAGAGAGTTAAGACATCTGAGACCAGACTAGGAGAGGTGGAGGATGTGATCCCGCCATTACAGACTACCTCTGAACGCATGCAATACCAGATTAATCAACTCCTGGCAAAGCAGGATGACATGGAGAACAGGCTTCGTAGGTGCAACCTCCGCTTCATTGGCCTACCAGAGGGGACGGAGGGGAAAGACCCCACCACATTCCTGGAACAATTACTAATTACAGTGTATGGCAGGGAGGCCTTTTCGCCCACGTTTGCTGTCGAAAGAGCACATCGCATGCCCGCTAGGCCGCCACCACAGGGTGCCCCACCCCGAACATTTATCGCTAAATTGCTAAATTACAAAGACCGCGACGCAACGCTGCGCATGGCAAGGTTGAAAGGTAATATACCCATTGACAATGTCAAGGTAGCCATCTTCCCTGATTTTTCCACTGAAGTACAGAAGCGCAGACAAAACTTCACCGAAGCCAAGAGGCGCTTACGCATTAAAAATCTTAAATACTCAATGTTATTTCCCGCACGTCTTCGTGTGGAGGATGATGGCCGAGCCGTTTTTTTTGAAACCCCTGAAGATACCATCGCCTGGCTGGAGCGCCGAGATAACAGGAAAGAGAATGAATAACCCAATACACACAGCACATGGCCGTGAATTGCGGCAGGGGACCGCAGCCCTCTTTTCTTACAACATGAAAGACTTTGCTCTTAATACCTCAGGAGAAACTATATACTATCATTTATTATTTTGATGACCGGAGCCTCGGGTCAGCAATAGTCCTACAGAACATATGTATGGTGCAGCGTGACTTTGCCCCACGCACCTTTAGGGAAATCAGTCACCAAACCTGGAATGAAGCAGTTCAACTACAATTACACGCATTTAACTATCCCAGAGAACACATGGCACCATTTTCTTTACATATGATTTTGTGGGATATGTTTACCCCGGGTTCTAAAACCCAACGGCTACCCTGGTTTTTTCTTTTTTTTCTGATGAAGCTGACTGTTCTTTCCCGGATTTCAATCTCAGTTTTGTTTGGGAAGTATGCCCGCACAGGTTGGGGTCAGTGCAGGGCTGGGAGGGAGAGGGGAGGGAAAATGTTTAAGTTACTTCTTAAAATGCAAGAAGTACTATGTTTACACTTTTCGAGTCAATATAGTTTTTTGAATAATATTGAAAATTTGCCTCTGTTGTTATATTTTGTAGTACTGTACATATACATACATAATTCTTGTATAAAGGCACCGGTGAGACTCAGGATACACATCTTAATACTGAAAATGATCTGTGAGAACTCCATATGGCGTCTATAAAATTCCTTACTTGGAATGTGAGGGGCTTGCGTGAACCGCTTAAGAGGTCGGCAACCTTCACATTCCTTAAGAAACAGAGGGCCGATGTAATAGCATTGGTGGAGACCCATATAGATGGCAAGCTACAGATGGCCCTACGTCGCCCCTGGGTAGGATGGGCATATCATTCCACGTTTACATCCCATTCAAGAGGTGTATCTATTTTAATTGCAAAATCCATACACTTTGAGCCAGGAGAGATATGCACAGATCCTCAGGGCAGATATGTTTTTATATCTGCTAAACTATACGGAGAACCCTTCCTAATCTTAGCTTTCTATGTCCCCCCTCCATTTGCTATTACTATAATACTAGAGGGTGTCTCCTTCATGGCAAGATACCCCACAGTGCAAGCAGTATGGATGGGGGATTTTAATTCCACAATGAATGATGCCCTAGACAGACTTCGCCCACCGACAGTAGCTGCAATGAGGACAAATGACACTAAACTACATAAAATAACCTCATCCATTCATCTAATTGATACATGGAGACATACATTTCCACATACCAAGGCCTATTCATGTTTCTCCTCCACACATAACTCGATGTCCCGAATAGATTTCATTCTGACATCTAAACAACTTTTACCTAGATTATTGACAGTGTCCTTTGGACCTAGGCTGTTGTCTGATCATAGCCTTTACTCAATTACTCTCAGCGTGCCCCTAGCCAAGCAGAAGCGGACCTGGCGCTTGAACCCATTTTGGTTGTCCCTGCTGCCAGAAGATGATATGCTTGAGGTGGAATGGACTCGTTTTTTTACGGACAATGAACATTCTGCTCCCGCGCCAGTAGTGTGGGATACGTTTAAGCTGCATGTCCGAGCTGTCCTGACCTCATGCATCAATCAGATTAAAACAAACTCCGCGGAAGCCTTAGATAAAGCAATCACAGAACTATCCTCTTCAGAACAAGCATATATAGCTGACCCATCCACAACAAATGCCAATACTCTTAAACTACAGACAAGAGTGGTGTCTCAGATGCAATATGTAAAAGCCAAGCAGAAATTATTCTTCAATAGACAGCGGTGTTTGAACATGGAGAAAAAGCAGGTAAATTGCTTGCATATCTTGTTCATAGTGAAGACAAACCCCCAATTGTAATCACGCTTCATGATAAGGATAGACAGCCAATCACGGATCCTCTTGTCGTGTCCTCCAAGTTTAGAGACTTTTTTACAGAACTTTACACATCAACGGTCTCGGAGGATACGGCAATAATGGATCAGTTTTTGAGCAACATCATACTTCCACAACTCTCAGAGAGTCAAGTCGAACCTCTTGAGGCACCCCTCACGGTGGAGGAAATAAAGATTGCTATTGCAGATTTTACTAGGTCCAAATCCCCGGGGTCTGATGGTTTGCCCATTGAATTTTATGCACACTTTTCTGAGATACTTACACCCAAACTGCTGACTCTGTACAACACCATGTTCGAAACTTTAACACTACCTGCATCCATGCGAGAGGCCACGATAGTACTTATACCCAAACCAGGGAAAGATTTAGGATACCCTGAGTCATACCGCCCCATATCTTTACTCCAAGTAGATGTCAAAATACTAGCCAAAGTACTCTCCAAACGTCTAAACCAAGTAATACTATCCCTTATACATGTAGATCAGTCAGGGTTTATGCCTGGCCGTAACACTTCCTTTAATTTAAGGAAGTTATTTATCAATCTCCAGGCCAAGCATGATAATGTGGGCACAAGAGTGATAGTAACATTAGATACAGCCAAGGCATTTGATACGGTTGAATGGAGATATCTCTGGAGATGCATGGAGGGATACGGATTTGGGCCCAAGTTTATTAGATGGGTGCAACTGTTATATCAGCAACCAACTGCCCGAGTGGTGGCTAACGGATGCCCCTCTCGGGAATTTGGCCTAAGCAGAGGTACGAGACAGGGATGCCCGCTCTCGCCTTTGCTGTATGCTCTGGCATCGGAACCCCTCGCCGTGTCCATCTGTACTAACCAGGAGATAATAGGTTTGACATTCGGATCCCTTACCGAGAAAATTAGCCTATATGCAGATGACACCCTCCTCTACCTGGCAGACCCTGGCCTCTCTCTACACACAGCCCTTAACGTAATGATTACATAGTAGGTGAGGTTGAAAAAAGACACAAGTCCATCAAGTCCAACCTATGTGTGTGATTATGTGTCAGTATTACATTACATATCCCTGTATATTGCGGTCATTCAGGTGATTATCTAATAGTTTCTTGAAGCTATCAATGCTCCCCGCTGAGACCACCACCTGTGGAAGGGAATTCCACATCCTTGCCGCTCTTACAGTAAAGAACCCTCTACGTAGTTTAAGGTTAAACCTCTTTTCTTCTAATTGTAATGAGTGGCCACGAGTCTTATTAAACTCTTCTGCGAAAAAGTTTTATCCCTATTGTGGGGTCACCAGTACAGTATTTGTAAATTGAAATCATATCCCCTCTCAAGCGTCTCTTCTCCAGAGAGAATAAGTTCAGTGCTCGCAACCTTTCCTCATAACTAAGATCCTCCAAACCCTTTATTAGCTTTGTTGCCCTTCTTTGTACTCGCTCCATTTCCAGTACGTCCCTCCTGAGGACTGGTGCCCAGAACTGGACAGCATACTCAAGGTCTTGTAGAGAGGGAGAATTATCGTTTTATCTCTGCAGTTGATCCCCCTTTTAATGCATGCCAATATTCTGTTTGCTTTATTAGCAGCAGCTTGGCATTGCATGCCATTGCTGAGCCTATCATCCACTAGGACCCCCAGGTCCTTTTCCATCCTAGATTCCCCCAGAGGTTCTCCCCCCAGTGTATAGATTGCATTCATATTTTTGCCACCAAATGCATTATTTTACATTTTTCTACATTGAACCTCATTTGCCATGTAGTCGCCCACCCCATTAATTTGTTCAGGTCTTTTTGCAAGATTTCCACATCCTGCGGAGAAGTTATTGCCCTGCTTAGCTTAGTATCGTCTGCAAATACAGAGACTGAACTGTTTATCCCATCCTCCAGGTCGTTTATGAACAAATTAAATAGGATTGGTCCCAGCACAGAACCCTGGGGAACCCCACTACCCACCCCTGACCATTCTGAGTACTCCCCATTTATCACCACCCTCTGAACACGCCCTTGTAGCCAGTTTTCAATCCATGTACTCACCCTATGGTCCATGCCAACGCACCTTATTTTGTACAGTAAACGTTTATGGGGAACTGTCAAATGCTTTCGCAAAATCCAGATACACCACGTCTACGGGCCTTCCTTTATCTAGATGGCAACTCACCTCCTCATAGAAGGTTAATAGATTGGTTTGGCAAGAACGATTCTTCATGAATCCATGCTGATTACTGCTAATGATATTATTCTTATTACTAAAATCTTGTATATAGTCCCTTATCATCCCCTCCAAGAGTTTACATACTATTGATGTTAGGCTAACTGGTCTGTAATTCCCAGGGATGTTTTTTGGGCCCTTTTTAAATATTGGTGATGCCCTCCTGGCCCTCAATTGGGCCTTTAGTAAGAGAGAAGACATACCCTTCATACAAAAACAATTCCTGTCGATGATTTTAGAATATTGCTTATCACACAATTATTTTTGGTATGCTAGCCATTTTTACAGTCAAAAAACAGGAGTAGCTATGGGCGCCAAGTTCGCCCCAAGCTTGGCGAACTTATTTATGAGTGAATGGGAAAATAAATGGGGTGTACCAAAATAGGAGAAAAGAATTGATCTTCTACCAACGCTACATAGACGATCTGTTTATGATCTGGCAGGGTACAGAAGCCTCACTACAGGAATACTCCCACTGGCTAAATAGCAACACAAACAATATCAAATTGGAGTTCAACTGGAGCCAAGAACACATCCACTATTTAGATGTCACTGTAATGAAAGGGGAACATCAACTCTATACAAAAGCATTCTTTAAGAGTACGGATCGCAATAGCTACATCCCTATACAAAGTGGACACCACCCACGATGGTTACGTAATATCCCTAAGGGGCAATTCACTCGCATATGCCGCAATTGCACCTTTGATAGTGACCATGCTACTCAAGCGGAGCTTATAAAAATATGATTTGTGGAAAAAGGATATAAATCGCACCTTCTGGAAAAGACGATCGAAGAGGTGGGCAAGTCCACACAAGACTCATACCTAGTCCCCGCAGCCAAACCACAAGACCCTAAACATGAATGGGGTTTTATAAGCGGCTATCACAAACAATATCGTGAAATAGAACACATCATTAAAAAACATTGGAACATCTTATGCATGGATAAGATATTGGGGAATGTATTGCCAATGTATCCACCTTTCATTTATAGGAAAACTAGTACTTTTGGAGATCAGGTGGTTAAAGTACTTGACCCTCCTAACAAAATCAAAATGTTCTGGGATCGAGCGGGCTTTTATGCCTGCAGAAAGTGCAAGGCATGTCAGCAAGTTACAACCCATCTGATGGGTATGACCTCCTTTACATCTACAGCGAATGGGAAACTATTTCAAATAAAAGAGTTTATCACATGCATGTCCACGCACGTGGTCTATGCCTTAGAATGTCCATGCGGTCTGATGTATATAGGACGAATGAAAAGAACATTAGGTAAAAGAGTCTCCGAACACATTTACAATATCTTAATATTCTACAAAGAACATAGTGTATCTTTACATTTCAGACAAAAACATGACAGAAACCAGAAAGGCCTAAAATTCTGGGGCATAGATAAAATACATCCGAACTGGAGAGGTGCGAACATGGTGAGAGAAATTTCCCAATGAGAATCTCAATGGATATATCGCCCTAATACACTCAGTCCCAATGGACTCAATATTGAATTGGATTTAAATTGCTTTATAAGCAATTACTGATAATAGTCCAATTCGATTCTAATTACTGTAGGAATTATCAGATATCATTGAGGGTTTATTCCCCATATCCATGTACAGATTTCCAGTCACCATATGTCCTAATCCCGCAAAGGCTGAATCAATGTAGTACTCTATACTAGTACTGCAGGGTTGTGCTAAACCTATATAGACATACTCATTCATATAACATACAGTCTAGTGGATACACAACACTAATATGTAGTAACTTAAAGTCCATATACCTAGTGACTACCAACAGGACGTATAGTGAGTGATGGATTTAGTTGGGAGACCACGTTTAAATTATCCGTAATACCAGGAATAATATGGCTGTTTTACATATAATGTAAACAATTTTCATTAGAAGGTTTTTGCGTCTAAATAGGAATAGTTATCTAGATTGGATCCATTCCTACAAATGAGGGAGATCCAACAGGTACAATTCTTAAAAAATCTATTTGAAATCTTAATAGTTAGAAAATACATATGATTTTATTTTTCATACTTTTTTTACCGCGACTATATTTAGTCTTTTAATAACTAGTAAATATGAGCCAATAACACTTTTTTAGTTTTAGCTGAAGTACTTCTATGTGGCATCTGGATTCAGATCCCATGATAACAGCTCAGCGTGCGGGAAAATAGTTGTTTAATAACATCCAGTGATTGCTATCATCCTCATGCTGATTATCATTTATTGTTGCGAATTGGGGTTTTAATCAACACGATAATATCTTAATAATGTAGAGATGCTTCAAAGTAATCTCACACTGCATGGATACTTGGTAATACCGGCAGTGAGAAGGGAACGTCTGTATGTAGGAAACAATGTGTATTTGCTGTTGCTGTATTGCTTTATATTAATACTTATAATTTTGTATATGATACCGATAATTTTTAGTTATCCCACATTTAAGATTGATAAGGGTTTACAGAAATGTAACTGACTAATGTGGATAACGAACGAACCATTGTGGATGGATGGGATGCTGTGCTTCAGCTCCTGACCGTCAACAAAGGGGCGGTAATCCAATCGATGACACTCGTGATGACGATTCTGATTGAACCCGCCTTTGTCACTATTTTAAGCGTAGAGTCGTGTTGCGTGGTCACGCCCTCTGAAGACGTAATGATGAAACGTGTCAGGGCGTGACCACGCGACCCTACAGCTTCCCACACCAAGCGTCATGCCGGGACTCATTGAGGTGGGCGGTACGCCAGAACTCCGACCAGCGGTGAGCAGGCACAAATGATGTGACAGGCTGTTTTTAACTTGGAACACTGTAAGAATAACTTTTATTGGGGGGACACTTTCTTAATAAACATTATCACACTATGGAGAGTCTCCCCTATTGTTTTACATGATACTACAGTGTTAAGTGATGTTCCGGAGTAAGACGAAGTGCGATCAGCTGTTGTTCCAAAGCGGATCATTGTAATAGAGGAGATTACAGTCCGTATTAAATCCATCCTTCTGGTAAGCATTTATACATAAGGGGCTGACCACGAGGTGATACGGTGGAGGTACATCATTCTGTATCAACCTAAGGACAGCACTTAAGACTCAATACAGAAGCCTTCTCCCGCTATCGTCATTTCACTCAAACAGGGGACTTATCACTTCCTGATGCTTATCTAGCAGGTTGCACTTTATACTTGATCTTGAACACCAGGAACTGCTTACCACGTTTTGGAATTTTATTTGATTTTTAACTGTCATATGTAATTCATCCGTGCACCTTTCTGATGCTTAACATATATATGATCTAGCATTTCGCATTGAGTTGTGTCACAACTTCTAGGAGGACTGTTAACATATGATTATGCTGAACATAGGATGGATATAGCACGTAATGATAAATCATTAGTATGAATGAGCATTTATCATAAGCGCTGTTAATACTTTTGTGTTTTAAGAAAGTATACATGTAATTTAAAAAATATTGCTTTTTTTTTTTTTAATTGTCACTCTTTTTTTGTTTATAGCGCAAAAAGTAAAAACCGCAGAGGTGATCAAATAACACCAAAAGAAACCTCTATTTGTGGGAAAAAAGGATGTCAATTTTGTTTGAGTACAGCGTGGCATGACCGCGCAATTGTCAGTTAAAGCGATGCAGTGCCGTATCGCAAAAATGGCCTGGTCATTAAAGGGGCAAATCCTGTCGGTGCTGAAGTGGTTAAATACCATCTCACTAAACACTTATAATTTTGTTTCTATCATTTTTATATCAATCGCATAATCATGTACCCCGCCCATCATTTTAGCTGCCTGTTGGTTATCTATCTGTACTCCCAATTACCCTTCCCATTTTCCAATAAATGGTGGTCTTCCCTGTTCCTGTCTTCCCTGTCCACGAGGATCCTATAAATCCAGGATATTTCATGTTTAAGTGTTGTCTGTACACTATATAATCGTTCTATAGGATTCAAATTCTCTTCTGTTCTAATTGGCTGCAGTATTGTGGTTACCAAGTGTTTCAGCTGTTGGTACCTCCATTTGTTTATCTTTAATAACTCACTTTTACTTTTTAATTCCTGGAGGGTTTTTATTTTTCCTTTATTTAGTATATCTTTTAATTGTGCCTTCTCAATCCATGTACCAAAGTGTGTCCCTTCACCCGGTGGAAGAAAATTTGTCCCAGAAAGTGCAAGTAATGGGTGTTACATTCCCATTTTTCGGGTCTGTAGATTACGTCCAATATTTTAAAATGTTTCTAGTCAAATCACGTGTGTTTCTATCTAGTGTTCTGTGTTTTTTAATTTCCATATATTTTGTCTAATTGTGTTTTACTTAAAGTGTTTTCCATATTTACCCATCTTTTTGCGTTTTTTGTGTTAGTCCATTAAATCGATATCGATATCCATTAATATCCATTTAATTAGTCCATTAAATCACTGCCTTATAATATCTTTTTATAGCTGGTGCTGCTAATCCTCCGTGCCTTTTATCTCTGCTTAATACCGCATACTGTATCCTTGGTTTCTTATCTAGCCATATAAATTTTACAATCATTTTATGTAAGATTTCCAGGAAATTCTGAGGGAGTGCTATTGGGATCATTTGAAATGTATATACTATTTTCGGGAGTATAGACATTTTTATGATGTTTATCCTTTCCATCCTTGTTTATCCTTCCATAAATCTGAAATATTTTCTTTATCTCAGATTTAATCTCATTAGGTAATGGGATGTAATTTGCCTGATACTTTTTATCCAGGGAGGCTGTTAGTTTTATTACAAGGTATTTCAGTTCTTTCTCTACCCATGTAAATAGAAATTCATTTTGCATTTCTGTTCTTCCTAGTTAGGCTTAAGTTCAAGATTTCCGATTTTATTGGATTTATCTTAAAGTTTGATAGTTCCTCATATTTTTTAAATTCTTTCATTAAATTAGGTAGTGTTAATCTCAGCTTCGAGATGTAAAACAGGATATCATCGGCATATACCGCTACCTTATGTTCTATTCCCCCCCCCCCCACTTTACCCCCTCAACATCTACACTACTATAAATGGTTGCCAGAAATGGTTCTAACATCAATACATATAAGGGGGGCGACAGTGGGCAGCCTTGTCTTGTCCCATTGAATATCTCAAATGGTGAAAATACGGTATATCTCAATATATTTTAACTGATGCTGTAGGGTGATTATATAGGTTTTTGATCCATTGTTTCATTTTGGGCCCTAGACCCAGGGTTTCTAATGTTCCCATCATGAATCCCCAGTCTACTTTGTCAAATGCTTTTTCTGCATCTATAGACAGAAGTAGAACCGGGGATCCCCCCTCTCTCTTTATTTAACAATAGTAATGTTCTTATGCCATTATCTTTACTTTCCCTACCCAGTATAAATCCTGTTTGATCCTTATGGATCCACTCCGGCGTCAGTTTTTTCAACCTTGTTGTTATCACTTTAGCAAATAGTTTTATATTGGCGCTCAAGAGTGCTATTGGTCTATAACTGGAGCATAATGTGGCATCTTTTCCCTCTGGGTATTACTGTGACGTGCGCCAATAACGACTCTCTCCTCATCTCTTCCCCCTCACCCAAAATTTTTAATTATTCACAGAAATTTGAGATTAGTTGTTCCTTAATTTTTTTATAATATTTAATTGTGAATCCATCTGGATCTTGACTCTTCCCTGCTGCTGTACCCTTTATTGCATCTCTAATCTCATCTTGTGTTATTGGGTCTTCCGATAATAATTTTCCATTGGGGCCTTCGATAGTTTAGCTTTTCTAAAATAGTCCTGCATTTTTCCCTCCTTTTTTTTTCACTTCTTGTGTCTCCTGCCCTCTTACACAATATAGTGCACTGTAATAGCTTTGAAATGTTTTTGCAATTTCTGTTGTTTCATATACCATCTCCCCTTTAATGTTTTTAATCTTTTCTGTAGTTTGATGATTTTTTTATATTTTAATGCAAGATGTTTTCCTGCTTTATTTCCCCATTTATATCTGTCTTTGACTACCCTTTTTAGTTTCTTGTTCCATAAGATCTTTTAAGTGGCCCTTTTTTATTATTAATCTTTTGGCGTATATCAACATCTAGGCTTTTTTATGTTTTTGTTCCAAATCCTGAATTTCTTTAATTGTCCTCTCCATATCTCTTATTCTATCTTTCTTTTTTTTAGCATCAATAGAGATCAATATTTCTCTTTTATATGCCTTATGCGCTTCCCATATTGTGGCCCTTGAGACCCCCGGGGCCCCCATTTAACAGAAAGTATTGTTCTAATTCTTTTTTTATTTTTTCTTCTACTTCTATATCCTGAATCAAATCTTCATTTCATTTTAAAAAAGTTTTTTTTTTTTTCTTCATTTTGTGTCCCCGTGGGTCTCAACTCCAAAATTACTGGGGCGTGGTCTGAGAGTGATGCTATTTTAATAGATGTTTTTGATACCTCCTCCAGCAATCGATGTTCCACCATTGTATGCGTGTTATGCACCGCAGAATGGAATGTGTAATCTTTTGCCTGTGGATGCTGGGCCCTCCACACATACACTAGCTGGCATTTACCGGTATGTCATTTTTTCTTTACCATTCTCAAAGAAAACTTCCCCATTCTCTGTGTATTTGTCATGCTATCCATTTGGGGATCTAAACAAAAATTAAAATCTCCTGCCAATATTACACTGCCCCCTTTGAAGTCCATCAACCTATTCAGAATCTTTTTCAAGTAATTTGGGCCTCTTTTAGGGCAGTACGCAGTGCCTAGGGTACATTCCATCTCCTGCAATTTTCTCATTAGAAATAAGTATCTTCCTTCTGGATCTATCAACCTATCCTCCAATACAGATCTTACATCTCTTGAAAAACCTATTGCTACTCCTTTCGCTCTCTACTTGTTGGTGAGTCTACATAATACCATGTTGGATGGATTTTGAGTATAATTTGATGTTTGTGCGATGTGTGTCTCCTGCAAGAATACAATATTTGCCCCATATCTTTCCAATTCTTTTAACACCTTATACCTTTTTTTCTGGGGTATTCAGCCCTCTAACATTATATGTCAAGCATTTCAGAGAAGACATTCTTAATTTCCTGTTTCCTCACCCCTGCCCACACCCCCACATAAGGTCAGAGGCCGGGTTGGATGCCATGAGGTGGGGTGAGGGTGGAACCATCTCACTGAGGAGCCATGGGCCTCTTACAAATTGTGCTTTCCTAACTTTTCTCCCCCCCGTCCCCTCTCTCCACCTGCTTCCCCCCCCCACCCCAATGGTATTTTGTTTTTTTACGTAGTTTAAGGTTGAACAGCTTCTCATCCAACTTCAGTAGCCATGTGTCTTCTTGAGTGACCTGAGACCGAATAGTTTCCTTCAAATGCTGGAATCACCATTAAGATATTTGTATATCACTATCATATCCCCTCTTCAGCATCTTTTCTCCAGCTTTCTTATTAGTTTTGTTGCTCTTCTCTGGACTCTCTCCAGTTCAAGCACATCCTTTCTGAGGACTGGAGACCAGAAATGGATGGCATACTCAAGGTGTGGCAAAACCAGAGTTTTGTAAAGTGGTAGAATTATAGTTTTATCTCTTGAGGAAATACCTTTTTTAACGCATGCTAATATTCTATTGTCAATGCCAACAGACCTCAATTTGTGAAATAAGTGTTTACTGTATCAAATGCTTTGATGAAGTCTAGATACACAACATCCACAGGCCTTCCTTTATCCACTTTCTCAGAGTGTTAATAGGTCGGTCTGGCAACTATGATCTTTCATAAATCCATGCAGTTTATTACTAATGATACTATTCTTATCTGCAAATTCTTGGATATGGTACCTTATCATCCTCTCCAATAGGGATGAGCTTCGTGTTCGAGTCGAACCCATGTTCGACTCGAACATCGTTTGTTCGCCCGTTCGCCGAATTGCGAATGATATGGGCCGTTCGCGACAAATTCGTGTGGCGCGTCACGGCCCATAATTCACTGCGGCATCGCAGTGCATTGCTGGCTGATGATTGGCCAAGCATGCACTATGACCCTCATGCTTGGCCAATCACAGCGCCGTCGGAACAGAGAGCCGTAATTGGCCAATTATGGCTCAGGGGATTTAGCACACGCCCCACACTATATAAGGCCACCTGCACGGTGACCCTGTGTAGTGTGTGTTCCGGTGTTCAGAGAGAGAGAGAGAGATAGAGAGAGACAGACAGTGTCATTTGATTTGAGTTAGATAGATTAGGCAGAACAGTCAGTCAGTTAGCTGCACTTACAGTGTATTGTGTATATATATATATGCATCCCAGGTGTTGCATATATATATACACTGTATTCAGTTTAGCTAGATCCGTTCCTGTTATCTTCTTACTGACAGGCAGGCTTGTCTTGTTACAGTATTTACAGCTATCTGAAGAAAATTGCTGGTGTTCTTTTGATCCTGTTAGTACCACAGTCAGGCAGCTAGACTATTTACAGTTAGTGCAGTGCGTCCTGCTCACAGTGTTCAGCTAAAACTACAAGTTAGTGGGGTGCGTCCTGCTCACAGTGTTCAGCTAAACCTACAAGTTAGTGGGGTGCGTCCTGCTCACAGTGTTCAGCTAAACCTACAAGTTAGTGTGGTGCGTCCACCTCACAGTGTTCAGCTAAACCTACAAGTTAGTGTGGTGCGTCCTGCTCACAGTGTTCAGCTAAAACTACAAGTTAGTGCGGTGCGTCCACCTCACAGTGTTCAGCTAAACCTAGAAGTTAGTGCGGTGCGTCCTGCTCACAGTGTTCAGCTAAAACTACAAGTTAGTGCTGTGCGTCCTCCTCACAGTGTTCAGCTAAACCTAAAAGTTAGCGTAGTGAGACCTCTACACAGTGTTCATCTAAAGCTACAAGTTAGTGCAGTGCGTCCTGCTCACAGTGTTCAGCTAGATCCGTTCCTGTTATCTTCTTACTGACAGGCAGGCTTGTCTTGTTACAGTATTTACAGCTACCTGAAGAAAATTGCTGGTGTTCTTTTGATCCTATTAGTACCACAGTCAGGCAGCTAGACTATTTACAGTTAGTGCAGTGCATCCTGCTCACAGTGTTCAGCTAAAACTACAAGTTAGTGTGGTGCGTCCACCTCACAGTGTTCAGCTAAACCTACAAGTTAGTGGGGTGCGTCCACCTCACAGTGTTCAGCTAAACCTACAAGTTAGTGCGGTGTGTCCTGCTCACAGTGTACAGCTAAAACTACAAGTTAGTGCTGTGCGTCCTGCTCACAGTGTTCAGCTAAAACTACAAGTTAGTGTGGTGCATCCACCTCACAGTGTTCAGCTAAAACTACAAGTTAGTGCGGTGCGTCTACCTCACAGTGTTCAGCTAAACCTACAAGTTAGTGCAGTGCGTTCTGCTCACAGTGTACAGCTAAAACTACAAGTTAGTGCTGTGCATCCTGCTCAGTGTTCAGCTAAAACTACAAGTTAGTGTGGTGCGTCCTCCTCACAGTGTCCAGCTAAACCTACAAGTTATTTTTTTGCGAGCTCTGCACAGTGTTCAGCTAAAGCTACCTGTAGAAGGTTGGTGGTGTTTTCCTGATCCTATCACTTCCGCAGGCAGCTAAAAAAGCTACAAGTTAGTTTTTTGCGAGCTCTGCACAGTGTTCAGCTAAAGCTACCTGTAGAAGGTTGGTGGTGTTCTCATACTACAGGCAGGCAGTTGATTTTGCTAGCTGCAGTATCAGTACATACATATATATATATATATATATATATATATATATATATATATATATATATATATATATGCCAGCTTAGTGCAGCTACAGGCCATTAGTATGTCTGGAAGGCCAAGAAGGAGAGGCAGACAGTCACAAGTCAATAAGAGAGGGCAAGCAGGCTCTGTGTCTAGTGCTGGTCGTGGAGACGGTGCATCCTCGTCAGCATGTGGCCGTGGGACACGCTTGGCCTTTTTTTCAGCAGCTGGCCGTGTTGAGCCGCAACATGCGGAAGACTTGGTCGAGTGGATGACCAAGCCGTCCTCATCCTCCTCATCCTCTTTCACCCATGCCCAGGGTACTTTGTCTGGCAAAGCAGCGGCCTCTTCCCTTGGCTCAATGTCATCAGCGACTCCTTCCCTAGCCCCACCATGTCCTCCTGAAGAGTCCCTCAAACTGTTTGACCACAGTGTTGGGTACATGCTCCAGGAGGATGCCCAGCGTTTGGAAGGTTCTGATGATGATACTGAGCTTGATGAAGGCAGTAACGTGAGCATGGACAGAGGGGGTGCCCAAGAAGGACAGCAATCTGGCAGTCATGCTCCCCCTGCTGCAGCATACTGCCAGGTTTGATCCAGTGATGAGGAGGGAGGGGATGATGAGGTCACTGACTCAACGTAGGTGCCTGATAGGAGAGAGGAGGAGGAGGAGGCGGCACATCACCAACGAGGCAGGATGCCCTCCAGGGGCCAGCCTAAGGGCAGCGCCTTGACTGCATCACACCCCAAAGCTCCACATGTGCAGGGCGCTGCAGTCTCTGCGCGTTATTCAAAAAGTTCTTTGGTGTGGGCCTTTTTTGAGACGAGTGCATCAGATCGCACCGCTGCTATTTGCAACATATGTCTCAAGCGTATCTCGCGTGGCCAAAACATCTCCCGCTTGGGTACCACATGCTTGACCAGACATATGTTGACCTGCCATGCAGTTCATTGGCAAGCGTATCTAAAACACCCACACCAAAGAACAAAGAGGACCTCTCCTTGCTCCTCATCAGCTGGGATCTCCAACCCCACTATACCTTCAGTCCTCTCTGAGACCTGCACTGAGAGGAATGAAGGTGTAGAATTAGGTGTGTCACAGCCAAGTACTTGTGGGCAATCTGCTTTTGGTACACCAACGTCAGATTGTACCAGGCAAATTTCCCTGCCCCAGCTGCTGCACCGCCGAAAGAAGTTTGCTCCCAGCCATCCACATGCCCAGCGGTTGAATGCTAGCTTGGCAAAATTGCTAGCACTTCAACTGCTGCCTTTTCAGTTGGTAGACTCTGCCCCCTTCCGTGAGTTTGTGGAATGTGCAGTTCCTCAGTGGCAGGTACCCAAACGCCACTTTTTCTCACGGAAGGCGATTCCGGCTCTCTACCGGCATGTGGAAGGCAATGTCCATGCCTTGCTGGACAGGGCGGTCAGCGGTAAGGTGCATATTACCGCTGACTCATGGTCCAGCAGGCATGGACAGGGACGTTACCCAAGTTTCATGGCGCATTGGGTGACTCTGCTGGCAGCTGGGAAGGATGCAGGACAAGGTGCAGTAGTGTTGGGGGTTGTTCCGCACCACGCCTCCAAAATGCTAATGATTGTGACACACCTCTCTCCTCCACCCCCTCCTCTTCTTCCTCCATGGCCTCTTCTTTGTCCTCGGAACCAGCAGTGCTCCGTAGCCGTTCAAGGGGCTACGCAAGTACGCAGGCCAAAAGATGCCATGCGGTGCTTGAGCTGGTGTGCTTGGGGGACAGGAGCCACACTGGGGCAGAGGTTCTGTCAGCTCTGCAGGGGCAGGTTCAGAGGTGGTTGACGCCACGCCAACTTAAGGCAGGAATGGTGGTTTGTGACAATGGCACCAACCTCCTCTCTGCCCTCCGACAGGGACAAATGACCCATGTGCCCTGTTTGGCTCACGTCCTTAACTTGGTGGTACAGTGGTTCTTGGGCAGGTACCCGGGCTTACAGGATGTCCTGAGGCAGGCCAGGAAAGTCTGTGTGCATTTCCGCCAGTCATATAATGCCAGTGCTCGGCTGACGGACCTCCAAAAGAAGTTTAACCTGCTCAAGAACCGCCTAATCTGTGACATGCCCACCAGGGGAAACTCAACGTTGGCCATGCTGCAGCGGCTGCACACGCAGCAGAGGGCCATTAATGAGTACCTGTGCGATTATGGCACCAGGACAGGGTCAGGGGAGCTTGGTTTTTTTTTCCCCACGCCAGTGGGCCATGATCAGGGATGCATGCACTGTCCTGTCACCATTTGAGGAGGCCACGAGGATGGTGAGCAGTGACAGTGCATGCATCAGTGACACTGTCCCCCTTGTCCACCTGTTGGAGCACACGCTGCATGGAATAATGGACAGGGCACTTGAGGCAGAACAGAGGCAGGAAGAGGAGGACTTCCTTAGCTCTCAAGGCCCCCTTTATCCAGACAGTGTTCCTGCATGCCCGCCGATCACACAGGAAGAGGAGGAGGAGGAGGAAGATTGTGTCAGTATGGAGGTGGAGCCTGGCACTCAGCATCAGCAGCAGTCTTTAAGGGATCAGTCCCAAGAAACACATGGACTTGTATGTGGCTGGGAGGAGGTGGCTGCAGACCATGTCGTCCTTAGTGACCCAGAGGACTCCTGACCGAATGCCTCAGCAAACCTACGCTGCATGGCCTCCCTGATCCTGCAAAGCCTGCGTAAGGATCCTCGTATTCGTGGTATCAAGGAGAAGGACCAATACTGGCTGGCAACCCTCCTTGATCCACATTACAAGGGTAAGGTTGTGGACCTTATCTTGCCATCGCAGAGGGAGCAGAAGATGAAACATCTTCGGGAGGCCTTGCAGAAAGGTCTGTGCAATGCGTTCCCAGAGACTGGGAGGTTACAAACTCCTGTTTCTGGACAACGTGTTGCTGAGGCTTTGGTCAGTCAAAGAAGGAGCGGTGGAGAAGGTGGCCGTCTGACCGATGCGTTCAGACAATTTTTTGGTCCGCAGCCCCAAGGTATGATCGGTTCCAGCAACCATCGCCAGCGTCTGTTTTACATGGTGCAGGAATACCTAGGGGCAAGATCTGACTTGGACACCTTTCCCACCGAAAATCCTCTGGGTTACTGGGTCTTGAGGATGGATCACTGGCCAGAGCTTGCACAGTATGCAATTGAGCTACTGGCCTGTCCTGCATCCAGCGTTCTTTCGGAACGCACATTCAGTGCAGCTGGAGGCTTTGTAACCGATCACAGGGTGCGTCTGTCCACCGACTCGGTCGATCGACTGACCTTCATAAAAATTAATCAGTCTTGGATCACCACCAGCTACCAAGCACCTGATGCTGATGTAACCGAATATTTTTTTTTTAAATCTTAGAGCCCTTCAAAGACTGCCTATGCTGATGCTGAGTGACTATCCCTGAGTAATTATCCTCTTCCTCTTCAATCATCATGCTGATAGCTTGTAAGAACATTTTTGGTTCTGGGCGCCACCACCAGTGCCTAAGGCTCAATTTTTCAGCCCCTGTTTAACAGGGGCGTGTAATTACAATTTTTGATGCAATACTTTGCAGCAGGGCTCATTTCTGCGTTCCAACTAGAGTATCTGTGAGAGGTTGCAGTGTTGTGGCACCAGCACCAGTGCCTAAGGCCCAATTTTTCAGCCCCTGTTTAACAGGGGCCTGTAATTACAATTTTTGATGCAATACTTTGCAGCAGGGCTCATTTCTGCGTTCCAACTAGAGTATCTGTGAGGGGTTGCAGTGTTGTGGCACCAGCACCAGTGCCTAAGGCCCAATTTTTCAGCCCCTGTTTAATAGGGGCGTGTTATTACAATTTTTGATGCAATGCTTTGCAGCAGGGCTCATTTCTGCATTCCAACTAGAGTATCTGTGAGGGGTTGCAGTGTTGTGGCACCAGCACCAGTGCCTAAGGCCTAATTTTTCAGCCCCTGTTCAAGAGGGGCATGTAATTACAATTCTTGATCTAATATTTCACAGCAGGGCCCATTTCTGTACCCACCAAGAGCGAGTGAGGACTTACAGTGTTGTGGCACCAGCACCACCACCACCACCACCAAAGGCTCAATTTTTCTGCCCTTGTTCAACAGGGGCATGTAATTACAATTCTTGATCTAATATTTCACAGCAGAGCCCTGTGAGGGCTTACAGTGTTGTGGCCACAACAACACCTAAGGCCCAAATTTCTGCTGAGTATATAGGGCAGGCCCCTACTTTCAAACATCTAACTTACAAACGACTCCTACTTGCAAACGGAAGGAGATAACAGGAAGTGAGATGAAATCTACCCCTAGGAAGGGAAATTCTCTCCTGTAAGAGTTAATATGGGAAAAACATTTCTCCTTTCCACTGATGCTTTCCAATCCTTGTTCCACAAAAAAACCCAAATTTTCAAAAAACATTTGTCATTGGGACAAAAAGTGAGGTGAAATCTTCTGAAGAGGAGGAAAGACAGCAAAACAAATGTCACAGGGGTGATAACCCTTCCCTATGTTTTCCAAAAAGCTTAAAAAAGATTTTTTGGCTGGAGCTAAACACGTTAAAAATGTACCCATTAAAAATTACAAACAGATTCTACTTAACAACAAACCTACAGTCCCTGTCTTGTTTGCACCGCCTGTATACTGCTGTTCAGAGTATATAGGGCCTGGTGGCCCCACACCTTTTCTTATTTTAATTTGGGTGCGGGGTTCCCCTTAATATCCATACAAGACCCAAAGGGCCTGGTAATGGTCTGGGGGGTACCCATGCCGTTTGTCTCACTGATTTTCATCCATATTGCCAGGACCCGACATTACATTAAACCCGCAAGCAGTTTTAAATGAGATTTTTTCCTTTAAAAATGACATTTTGTGCAGGGACTGTTCTAAACACGGGAAACACGCGCCACTTTACAGGCATACTATAGACACACCCTAGGTACGATATTTAAAGGAACATTTCACTTTTTTTTTTTTTACTTTAAGCATCATTAAAATCACTGGTCCCAAAAAAACGGCCGTTTTTAAAAGTTTTTTTTGCATCGATACAAGTCCCCTGGGGTAGGACCCGGGTCCCCAAACCCTTTTTAGGACAACACCATGCAAATTAGCCTTTAAAATGAGCACTTTTGATTTCGAACGTTCGAGTCCCATAGACGTCAATGGGGTTCTAACGTTCGTGCGAATTTTCGGTCCGTTCGCAGGTTCTGGTGCGAACCGAACCGGGGGGGGTGTTCGGCTCATCCCTAGTCTCCAATCATTTACAAACTATTGATGTTAGGCTGACTGGCCTGTGGTTTCCATGTATGTATCTCAGCTAATTCTTGAATATTGCTACCCTGATCGTGCTCTTACATTTCTTAATGTATTCTGTTTAATGCTGGAATGTTGACGGTGTTCCCTCAGCCTTAGATTTTTTAAAGGTCAATTTTTTCTCTTTAATGTGCCTTTATACAGTCTAATTTAGCCACCCAGGTTTAGCCTTAGTTATTTTATAATTGTTGCCTTTTAGATTGGAATACATTGGCTAATGCCATTACCTTAAATGTTCCCTAAAGTACTCCCACTTTTCCGTGTTTTTTCTAGAATATTTTGTTTCTAGAATATCTGATCTTTTAACCACTTCAGCCCCAGAAAATTCTACCCCCTTCCTGACCAGAGCACTTTTTTCGATTCGGCACTGCGTCGCTTTAACTGACAATTGTGTGGTCGTGCAACATTGTACCCAAACAAAATTGACGTCCTTTTTTTCCCACAAATTCTTTTGGTGTTATTTGATCACCTCTGCGGTTTATATCTTTTGCGCTATAAACAAAAAAGGAGCAACAGTTTTGAAAAAAATGCATTATTTTTTACTTTTTTGCTATAATAAATATCCCCCAAAAATATCTAAAAAAAACTATTTTTTTTCCTCAGTTTAGGCCGATATGTATTCTTCTATATATTTTTGGTAAAAAAAAAAGCAATAAGCGTATATTGATTGGTTTGCGCAAAAGTTATAGCGTCTACAAAATAGGGGATAGTTTTACGGCATTTTTATTATTCATTTTTTTTTTTACTAGTAATGGCAGCGATCTGCGATTTTTATCGGGACTGCGACATTATGGCAGACATGTCAGACAATTTTGACACATTTTTGGGACCACTGGCATTAATACAGCGATCAGTGCGATAAAAATACATTGATTACTGTAAAAATGTCACTGGTAGTGAAGGGGTTAACCACTAGGGGGCGGTGAAGGGGTTAATGTGTTCCCTAGTGTGTGTTCTAACTGAAGGGGGGGTGGACAGTGTAGGGGAAGAGATAGATCGCTGTTCATACTCTGTATGAACAGACGATCTGTCACTTCTCCCTGTTTACACACACAGATCCCAGTTCTCCGTGTGCCCCGAGCGATCGTGGGAGTCCGGCGGTGATCGCGACCGCTGGGCACTCGCATCCGCTCAGTGGGCGAGCAGGGGGCGCACGCGTGCCCCTATTGGACAAAATAGGAGCCGACGTAACATGACAGCGATTCGCGCATCCAGGCAATGTTGCCGCAGTATAACTGTGGCGGCTGGTTGGCAAGCGGTTAATATCATGAAGAATGGAATGCAGTTTCGTAAAGCTTGCTCTCTTGAAATTTAATGTACTTGTCCTACCCTCGTGTCTGTTTTTCCTTTACAGTGAATGTAATCGCCCTGTGACCGCTGTTTCCTAAGCTATACCTTACTTCCAAATCAGCTATTAGCTCTGGGTTGTTTGTAATTAGTAGGTATAGCAGAGCCTTGTTTCTTGTTGGGGCATCCAAATTACACATAAAATTGTCCATTGTTCAGAAATTTAAGAAGTGTCGAGCATTAGAAATATGAGCAGTTCCATCTGCCCAGTCAGTATCTGGTTAATTAAAGTCCCTCATGATAATTATATTGCCCTGCCTTGTCCCCATGGCTAACTGTGAAAGGAGATCGGTCTCCTCTTCAACTTTAAGGGCAGGGGGCCTGTAGCATACCCCACTATTAATTTTCCATTTGTTTCTTCCCTTTAAAGTTCCAACCACGTGTATTTCACCCCTTCCATTAAGCCTTTTGTAATGTCATTCCTCATGTTCACCAGCAAATCACTGTTGATGTACAGGCCCACCCTTTAACCTCTTCTACCTACCCTGTCCCTTTGATGCAGGAATACACCTGGACAGTCGCAAGCCAATCATATGTGCTGTCAAACCAGGTCTCTGTTACTCCCACAAAATGCAAATACTCCTCATGTAAGAGTATTTCCAGTTTCTCCATTTTGTTCACCAAACTTCTAGCATTAGTGAACATGCCTTTTAGTTTTGTACTGCCACATACTATTTTATCCCTGTTCGTTCCAAAGCTGTAGAAGGATTCTGTCAGCCCACATGTGTTGAACTTATGTACATGTTAGTGACCACAGTCATACTTTCTGCCCTTCGTTCAGTAGCTGGAAGTAGCTTCCTTTGATCCCCCTCCCCCATCACCTAGTTTAAAAGTTCCTCTAACTTTTTGGTTTCTAACTGTAACCCAGCTATCTACCTCTGACTCCTGTACCTCTGCATCCCCACCCTCCTTTATACTAGCCCCCGCCAGCACCTGCTGGGTAGTATCCAAACTCTTTTCCAGGTTGTTGATCCTTCGCAATATTGCCAGTTAATCCTATAGATCCAGGATCTGGGCTTTCAAAGAAACAACTAGCTTACATGCACAGCAGTATCCAAACTCGAACGGTTCTTC
The DNA here is from genome assembly GCF_042186555.1 of Aquarana catesbeiana. NCBI lineage: Eukaryota > Metazoa > Chordata > Amphibia > Anura > Ranidae > Aquarana > Aquarana catesbeiana. The sequence continues at coordinate 171,705,280 of NC_133334.1, read as the reverse complement.
AAGGAACAAATGCATGGAGCAAGATGTGCACTGGGTGGCATCACCACTAATATTGGACATTCTACCCACTACCCTAACGGTGATAATTCAGGAAAAATTAAGAATTATTTTCTATAACTTGCTGTAAAACCTCCTTACTTTATCCTAATCTGAGCAGCATCTGTTTTCTTAACTGTTTGGGACCTCTTTCTCCCTGATAAGACTGCCCCCGGTGTCCTCTTTTCCTGCCCCTGCCCTACTGGTCACTAGGCCCCCGTGGTCTTCTCCTCCTGTTCCCATACACTGATCACCCAGCCCTCATTCTCTTCTGATTTTGCTCACTGATCACACTTCCCTTGGCAACCTTTCTTCTTGTTCTCTGCATCCTCTCCACCTGTTTAGTGTCATGTGACCCAACCAATCTCAATGCTCCAAGTAATTTGCAATGTCTCAAGTTAACCCTGTCGGTGTTCCATTAAAGATTTTTCCCTTCACTTCCTGTCCCATAACAGGGAGTGAGAGGAAATACTGCCAAAGTGAGGGAATCCCTAATTGTCACCAGGGCCACAGGAACTAGTGTACCTATAGGAACTGTTCTGGGGACAACCCAAAATTTGGGATTTTCTTTTACTTTCACATTTGATGATAATGGTACACATCACAAATACAGAGGAAAAATCTCCATAACGGGGACACAGACAGCAATAAGAACCTGACAGATGTTTTAATCCCTCTGCACTCTATCCAAAACAAAAAAAAAGTTTTGCCTTTAGTTATACTTTAAACCCAAACATTTTCATAGTGTATATTTCTTTAACCCCTTCACGCCAACAGTGGATATATATGCGGCCCCACTTTACTGGGCTTTTTTCTGTGGGGCCGCATATAGAGTATGCGTATAGGCAGTCCCCGGTTTACAAACAAGATAGGTTCTTTAAGTTTGTTCTTAAGTTGAATTTGTATGTAAGTTGGAACAGGTACATTTTTTAAGTGTAACTCCAGCCAAAAAATATTTATTCAGAAAGACACTACACTTAAGTCTACCCTATTTGGTAGTCAGTGCTACTAATTAGGGTTGGGCCAAATGACCCCCTGTTCAGTTTGCACCAAACTTTAGAACATCGCAAAAGTTCGGAACCGAATAATGAACCCCATTGAAGTTGATGGGACCCGAACGGGAAAAATCAAAAGTGCCCATTTTGAAGGCTTATATGCAAGTAATTGGGCATACAATGGTTATGGGGTCCGGGTATTGCGCTGCGGGACATGTATCAATGAAAAAAAAGTTTGTAAAAAACATAATTTTTACATGAGCAGTGATTTACTGATTCTTAAAATTAAATCATCAAAATGAGAAATATTAATAAAAATGAAAAATTCCTTTAAATATAGTGCCTGTGGTGGTCCCCCTAGTCTGCCTGTAATGTGGAACATCTGTACCATTTATAGAGCCTGCTGCAGCAATAATGACATTTATAAAGTAAAAAAATGACAATGACATTTTCCATTTAAAGCGGAGTTCCACACAAAAATGGAACTTCCGCTATTGGAACCCCCCCCCTCCGGGGTCACATTTGGCACCTTTCAGGGGGGAGGGGGGTGCAGATACCTGTATAATACAGGTATTAGCACCCACTTCCGGGCATAGACTCCCGCGGGAGTCTATGCCCCTTCCTGCCCCCCCCCCGTCTGCTGGGAAACACACGGATCACAGAGACAGCAGGGACCATCCAGATCACACAGCGCGACTCGCGCATGAGCAGTAGGGAACCGGGAAGTAAAACCGCAATGCTTCACATCCTGATTGCCTCACCGAGGATGGCGGCGGCAGCAGCCGAGAGCCGAGCGATTGATCGGCTTCAGCTGCCGACATTGCTGGACCCTGGGACAGGTAAGTGTCCATTTATTAAAAGTCAGTAGCTGCAGTATTTGTAGCTGCTGGCTTTTAATATATTTTTTTTTTTAGGTAGACCTCCTCTTTAAGCTTTCTTTATTTTTTTTAAACAATGGGCAGTCTGTACAATGAGGCACACGGCATGTGCTAAGTTTGCTCCACAGGGCACTTTGTCTCCCCTCCCAGAGTTAGTGATGTCCTTTGGGAATATACCTCTCCTCACAGATGCACCCGTTAATTGTTATTTGGTCCCGATGTGCCCTTTTTGTTTTCCCCATTTCTCCTTGTGGTTGCTTTTTTCCCCATTTCCCTGTTTTTCTTTATCATCGTCCATGATATGTAGGTTAATTTGAGATCTTTTTGTACAGTGTTTACAATTTACATATCTCAGGCGGGTGTAGGTGCACGTGCGCGTTCTATGTTGATGCTGTGCCGTGGTTAGTCCGCGCCTGCCTTGTCGTACCCATGTTGATGATGGTACGGGGTCACAACTCCATTGGGCGCTTTTTGTCTACGTCATCTGCTTGTGATCTTTGCATTGAATTAGTTGTATTTGTTACTAACAGATGACCTTAATACTAAATGTACTTGTTTACACATTCATGGAATGATCCCGCTTTGGTTCTTATTTTAATACTTATAACTTTTTTGTACTTGTATTTTCTGTAAACTTTAATAAAATGTTATTATAAAAAAAAAAAAAAATGAATGGTCGTATTACACTCACACTGAACTATCACTAGATTCCCACTAAAATGATATTCTACACTGACAATAGAAGTACAATAGCACACAAACTCATTAGTAGCACTGAACAGAGCCCTGTTCTATCTCTCTCCATGCCAATATCACACTGCAAATGCCCGCCATGGGGAGAATATTTTAATAGTGTGGGGTGGGACTAAGAGCAATGAGCCCTGATTGGATAGAGTCATCCTTACTTTCTCCTATCATGGCTCTGACAGTGCTCTGTGCCTTGATTAGGCAAAGCTTTCATTGCTTCAGCCAATCAGGGCTTCCAATGTACTGTGCGGCGGCGCAGTGCATTGTGGTCATTCGGCAGGTCGAACAAATGGTCGAATGCCCCAATAATTTCGGTGTTCATCAAAGGGCGAGCAGCCAATGTTCGGTCCAAACTCATGCTTGGCCCAAACCTTTCGTCCAACTCTACTACTGATGTGTCTGGACAGTATTTGAATCCTTGTCTATTTACAGAGGGAGTAAATAACACAGGGTTTACACATCTTGCAGACACTGAGACACTGCAACATTTTATTGTTCACATGTTAGTGAACATGTGTTGAAAAAAAACAGGAAAAAGTCAATGATCCAGCTTCTTGGCCATTAAAACGTTATAAACTTCCATCTAGGCCCCTATCACACGGGTGCCTCTGCTTAACGGAATCCGCTTGCTCAGTGGGGGATCGCTCCACTGATCCTTGCTGAGCATGCGGATGACAGGCACAGCAGAGCGGACAAGGACACAGTCCTGCTCTCCTCTATGGGGAAATCAGATAGAAACAGACTGACTGTCCGTTTCCAGCTGATCCGCTGGACAGATGGAAAATAGGACCACCATCTGTCTGTTTTTGGCAGACAGGATCGGATGGGAGAGCTTGTCAGCGGATCCACCGCTCCATAGAGGAGACTGGAGGGTTTGATGAGGTCCACCTAAAAAACTGACAGGCAGACTTGATCAGACAGTCTATGTGAAAGGAACCTAAGGAATCTATTTTGCATGTTAGCAGATTGAGCTGTCTCAGTTTTGCACCTAGAACCCCACCTCAACACCTGAAATTAATTATTGAATCAACCACAAAATGATGTATCTGTTATAAACAGAAAAAATAACAGCATGTTAATGTAGTGCTTATGTTTGGAGGCATGCTTGGAACATACTTTTTCAAGTGGTCTTCTAATTACTGTCAGTCAGAATGTTATTCCTGTTACATTTGCCTAATTTTAAAATAATGTTGTTTTTATGCTAAACCTAAGACCCCTTTCACACTGAGACGTTTTGCAGGCGCTATAGCGTTAAAAATAGCGCCTGCAAAGTGCCCTGAAACAGCGGCTCCATTCACTCCGGTGTGAAAACCCGAAGGCTTTCACACTAGAGCGGTGCGCTGGCAGGGCGTCAGAAAAAGTCCTGCAAGCAGCTTCTTTTGAGCGCATTAGGAGTGGTGAACTCACCGCTCCTAAAGCACCCCTGCCCATTGATGCCCCTGACGCCCAGGCTCTGTGAGCATGAAAGCACTCTTAATGCAAGATCACTGTATCCTAAACAAAATACTAAGTGCATATTGAATATCTACTGTATATGGTGACATCAGTCAGTTTTTCTTAAACCCATCAATTTAATTTAGGTATAATACCAGTATGTTGTAAGTTACGCTTTATATTTTTTGGGGGACTGTCATCAGGTCTGAGAAGCTATGTGTTCCATTAGTTCGATAAAAATGAAACAGCAAATTTGACTGTAGTTTATACATACCGTATATACTCGAGTATAAGCCATCCCGAGTATAAGCCGAGGCACCTAATTTACCACAAAAAAACTGGGAAAGAGTATTGACTCGAGTATAAGCCAAGGGTGAGAAATGCAGCAGGTACTGTAAGTGGAAAAGAGGGTCAACAATGTCCATCTGCAGCTGCGTGCCTCACTGTGTCCATTGCATACCTCCCTGTGTCCATCTATTGCATGTCTTCCCTGTGTCCATCCATTGCATACCTCCCTGTGTCCATCCATTGCATACCTCCCTGTCTCCATCCATCGCATGCCTTCCCTGTGTCCATCCATTGCATACCTCCCTGTGTCCATCCATTGCATGCCTTCCCTGTGTCCATCCATTGCATGCCTTCCCTGTGTCCATCCATTGCATGCCTTCCCTGTGTCCATCCATTGCATGCCTTCCCTGTGTCCATCCATTGCATGCCTTCCCTGTGTCCATCCATTGCATGCCTTCCCTGTGTCCATCCATTGCATGCCTTCCATGTGTCCATCCATTGCATGCCTTCCATGTGTCCATCCATTGCATGCCTTCCATGTGTCCATCCATTGCATGCCTTCCCTGTGTCCATCCATTGCATGCCTTCCCTGTGCCGATCTGCCTACCTGATCAGCGTGTCATGCAGTCAGATCTGATCAGCCATCCAGTGTACAAAAGCCTCCTACCTGATCAGCGTGTCATGCAGTCAGATCTGATCAGCCATCCAGTGTACAAAAGCCGTGCCGCCTCCTCGTCCTCGTCCGTGATAGGCTGAACACTCAGTTTCCCAACAGTCAGTGTTCAGTGTTCCGCCTATCACAGACATCCTCTCGTTCATGGGATGAGGACGAGAGGACGTCGGTGATAAGCAGAACACTGAACACTGACTCACTGCTGGGAAACTGAGTGTTCCCCTATCATGGACGAGGAGGAGGCGTGGCTTTTGTACACTGGATGGCTGATCAGATCTGACTGCATGACACACTGATCAGGTAGGCAGATCGCAGTGACTCGAGTATAAGCCGAGGGGGGGCACTTTCAGCACAAAAAATGTGCTGAAAAACTCGGCTTATATTATGTATATACGGTATCTTGAAAAAATTGGTCTGCAGTGCTATGCTAGGACAGAGGTATTTTTTTCTACTGTACACAAATATAATCATGTGTTTAATGGTTTACAATTTTTTTGAAGTAACAAATAGTTTCAGAAATGTGTATTTATCTATCTTTCTATCTTGAAAGTGTGAGGCCCTGCCACAGTTTGAGATTAATAAAGGGATGTAGAGATGACACGGGATTCTCAGATTCATGGTCTGAGTATCTCCAATGTGTATTTTGAGCAGAGAAAGCTGTATTGTGAGTTTCTCTGGGTTTTGGATTCCCGGATTACGGCCTGGAGTTTGAAGGTTCTAAAGCAGGCTGTCCAACTTAATTTCATTGCGGGCCAAATCAGCACAGCATTATGCTTGCCCTTAAAGGGCCTATGCACCTACAGCCTGTGTGAGCACACAGGTATCTGAGGAGACAGGTGTCAAGTCTGAGGAGAGCTCAGAGCAGTTGCTGCCATCTGTAGACAGAGCCCTGTCAAAAATGCTGTGTGTTCCTGCTGGAGATTGCATCCCTTATGTGGGGGATTCCTTGCCTAAAGACTGGCAATAGTTCAGGGCTCCAGGCAAAAGACATGTGTGTCTCATCCTGTCTGGAGACAAAGGTGATCTACTCAGGAGACAGCACTCCATGTTAGAGAGATTACATGCCCATCGGACTAAGAGATTTGAAACAGCTGAGAGAGTCTAGGAGATTGAGAGAGCTGAGGCAAATAGGAGAGAGTCCAGGAGACCAAAGGAATCTGTAAGATGAAGAGCCCAGGGTGTCAGAAGAACACCTACCTAGAGGCCAGGAGCAGGCCGATGCAGCAAGATGCTAAGTGAGCTGAAAGAAAGCAGTGGAGCTGCTGAAGTGCAGTCAAGTGGGCTAGCATTTTCTGTTACCTGTTGTTGCTATGTGAAGCTGAAACCCCTGTGTGTGTGCAATCTCATAATGACTTTGCTGTTTTTTAAATGAAAGTGGGCTGACAAGCCTTTAAAACACAGTTTGGACTGGTATCTATCTATCTATCTATCTATCTATCTATCTATCTATCTATCTATCTATCTATCTATCTATCTATCTATCTATCTATCTATCTACAGTGCCTTGCAAAAATATTCACCCCCTTGGCATTTTTCGTGTTTTGTTGCCTCACTACCTGGAATTAACGTTGATTGAGGATTTGCATTATTTAATTTACAGAACATGCCCACAACTTTGAAGATGTTTTTTTTTTCTTTTATTGTGAAGCAAACAGCAAATAGGACAAAATTACAGAAAAAGTCAATGTGCATAACTATTCACCCCCCTAAAGTCAATACTTTGTAGAGCCACCTTTTGCGGCTATCACAGCTCCAAGTCGCTTTGGATAAGTCTCTATGAGCTTGCCACATCTTACCACTGGGATTTTTGCCCATTCTTCCTTGCAAAACTGCTCCAGTTCCTTCAAGTTGGATGGTTTGTGCTTGGAAACAGCAATCTTTGTCTGACCACAGATTTTCTATTGGATTGAGGTCTGGGCTTTGACTAGGCCATTCCAACACATTTACATGTTTCCCCTTAAACCACTCAAGTGTTGCTTTAGCAGTGTGTTTGGGATCATTGTCCTGCTGGAAGGTGAACCTCCGTCCTAGCATCAAATCACACACAGAGTGGTATAGGTTTTGCTCAAGAATATCCCTGTATTTAGCATCATCCATCCTTCCCTCAACCCTGACCAGTTTCCCAGTCCCAACTGCTGAAAAACATTCCCACAGCATGATGCTGCCACCACCATGTTTCACTGTGGGGATGGTGTTCTTTGGGTGATGTGTTGGGTTTGCGCCAGACATAGCATTTTCTTTGATGGACAAAAAGTTCAATTTTAGTCTCATCAGACCAGAGCACCTTCCTCCATACATTTTGGGAGTCTCCCACATGCCTTTTCGCAAACTCAAAACATGCCATTTTGTTTTTTGCTGAAAGTAATGCTTTCTTCTGACCACTCTGCCGTAAAGCCCAACTCTATGGAGCGTACGGCTTATTGTCGTCCTATGTACAGATACTCCAGTCTCTGCTGTGGAACTACAGCTCAACCAGGGTTACCTTAGGTCTCTGTGCTGCCCCTCTGATTAATGCCCTCCTTGCCCGGTCCATGAGTTTTGGTGTGCGGCCGTCTCTTGGTGGGTTTGCTGTTGTGCCATGTTCTTTCCATTTGGTTATGATAGATTTGATGGTGCTCCTAGGGATCATCAAAGATTTGGATACTTTTTTATAACCTAATCCTGATTTGTACTTTTCAACAACATTGTATCTTACTTGTTTGGAGAGTTCCTTGGTCTTCATGGCAGTGTTTGATTAGTGGTGCCTCTTACTTAGGTGTTGCAGCCTCTGGGGCCTTTCAAAAAGGTGTGTATATGTGATGACAAATCATGTGACACCTAGATTGCACACATGTGGACATCATTTCACTAATTATGTGACTTCTGAAGGTAATTGATTGCACCAGAGCTTTTTATGGGCTTCATAACAAAGGGGGTGAATACATACTCACATGCCAATTATCAGTTTTTTATTTCTGAAAAATAGTTTTATGTATATATTTTTCTAATTTTACTTCACCAACTTAGACTATTGTGTTCTGATCCATCACATATGATTCAGATTAAAAAAACATTGAAGTCAAGGCTGTAATGTAACAAAATAGGTAAAAAGCCAAGGGGGGGTGAATACTTTTGCAAGGCACTCTGTCTGTCTGTCTGTCTGTCTATCTATCTATCCCTATGATTCATTGGTATTGTGTTTGTTAAATATCATTTTTTGGTTAAATCTAGTCATAGACATTGGAAAGGACAGTTAGATGTACACTAACATTCATGCTCTCAAACTCTTTTCAGCACTTCTTGGCCATATATCAGTTTTGAATATTCATGGAATGTAGTGGCACCTTGCCACTTCCCTTGCTTTGAATTCCATCAATAGGTCTCTGCCTTTTGACATTCCCAAGAAAGACTCTGTTATATACTAACCATCAACTACTGTTTGTTTTATTTTTTAATTTCAGATCATTTTGAAGTGTATCCAAAACGTTTATTTTTTTCACTTGTGAGTAGAGAAGGTTAATAAAATCCTGTCAAGTTTTTTTTACATCTTTGTCCCTTTTAGTATATTTCCCCTCATTTGCTGTTCAAAATACACAGGGGAAAGAGAAAGGAAATCACGCCAAAATGAGGGAAATCCTTTTATAATGTTCACTGCAACATGTGTCTGTATTGGAAGATTTCCCCTCTATTCCTGTTCAAGTGACAACTCAAAAGTTTGGATTTTCCATCACTTTAGTCCAGGTGACAATAATCTTATAACTTATTACTTTCAAGTTATCGAACAGAGATAATAGATAAATAAGACAAGATTTATTTTCAAAAATGTGTAAAAGCATGTAAAAAACATGTATGGTCATTGGCCCTTTTCCCAAATAGGTTTTATAAATTATAAATACATTTATAAATTTATTTTTTATTTATTTTTCTAGAGCCTAAAGTAGTATGCACCAAAGCGCCATGTCTATACCCACTATCACCTAGCTGTCATTACGTTTAGGCAGTCCCCTTTATTTAAAAAAAAGAAAAAAGTTTAGGCAAATCTAAAGTGAGAGCTAGTTCTGCACACAGAATTAAATTGTCCTTTTGCTCGAGCAGGGTTCAGTTTAAACAGGATTTGGTGAACTTCAAAGAATTTGGATGCCGAACCCAAACCCCACTGATATTAATAGGAACGGAATCTGTCAAATCAAAATTGCAAATTTTCTGGCTTAATAGGCATACTTTTGTAAAAAAAAAAATAACATGGGGGGGGGGGGGGGGTTAGTGGGCTATGCTCTAAGAAACATATGTCTCCCAGATGCAGGAAAGGGTCAGAAGCGTGATGCCACTGGTCAAAGAACATTTGCAAAAAGCCCAGGAGACAAGGTCCCTTTGAAATTGTGGAAAAAATGGGGGAGGTAAATTATAAAGCCCACCAACCGGCCAAGAGGAAGCCATATCAGATATATCATGTGAACTTGTTAAAGCCCTGGATGGTTCCCCTTAATATCCATACCAGACCCAAAGGGCCTGGTAATGGACTGGGTGAGGGGAACCTTTTATGTATATTGCCAGGATCTGGCAATAATATTATTATTATTCACTATTTATATAGCGCCAACAGTTTACGCAGCGCTTTACAATGTACAGGGGGGACAGCACAATTACAGTACAGTTCAATACAGAAGGGACAGGAGGGCCCTGCTCGTAGAGCTTACATTCTAAAGGGAGGGGGTGGTGGTACAAAAGGTAATAGATGCAGGGAATGATTTGATGAGGGGTGGCTCAGGCACAGCTGTTAGGTGGGTGTGGGATAGGCTTCCCTGAATAAGTGAGTTTTCAGGGATCTCCTAAAGGTGGACAGGTTAGGGGCTGATCAGATTTACCGGGGTAGGGAATTCCAGAGGATGGGAGAGGCTCTGGAGAAGTCCTGAAGGCGAGCATGAGAGGAGGTAACAAGGGAGCTAAAGAGCAGGAGGTCCTGAGAGGAGCGAAGGGGACGATTTGGGCGATATCTGCAGATGAGGTTGGTGATGTAGCTGGGGGCGATATTGTGGATGGCTTTGTATGTTGTGGTTAGCATTTTGAATTTTAAACGGTGGGGTAGGGGAAGCCAGTGAAGGGATTGGCAGAGAGGGGCAGCAGTCACAGATCGATTAGTGAGGTGTATTAGTCTAGCAGCAGCATTCATAATAGACTGAAGGGGGGATAGCCTGCGTAAGGGTAGGACATTAAGGAGAGAGTTGCAGTAGTCAAGGCAGGAAATAATCAAGGAATGAATAAGTTGCTTTGGGGTGTCATTAGTAAGGAAGGGTGTCAAGTTCTGGAGATGGTTGTGCTGTTGATCTTAGTAGTAAAGTCATGGGGGGGGGGACCGGGAAGGAGGAAATATTACAAGCTCAGTTTTAGAAAGATTGAGTTTGCGAAAGTGGTGTGACATCCATACCGATATGTCATTCAGTAAGTTTGAGATCCGTGAGGGGATCGAGGGGGTGAGTTGAGGAGTGTAGAGATAGATCTGTGTGTCATCAGCGTAGAGGTGCTATTGGAAGCCATGGGAGGTTATCAACTGGGCCAGGGAAGAGGTATAGAGCGAGAATAGGAGGGGCCCAAGGACAGAGCAGAGGAGATGGAGTTGTAAGTGACACTAAAAGTGTGCTGAGATAGGTAGGAGGAGAACCAGGAAAAAGCAGAATCACAGAGGCCAAGGGAGTGTAGTTTGCTGAGGAGGAGCAGGTGGTCAACTGTGTCAAAGGCAGCAGAGAGTTCTAAGAGCATGAGTATGGAGTAATGGCCATTGGTTTTAGCAGTTAGTAGGCAATACATTACAGCCACGAGCACTAGGCCCCCTAAGCCATGATTAGACTAACCCCCCTAAGCCATGATTGGCCAAAGGCACCCTGCCTTTGGCCAATCATGGCTCTCACAGCAGAGCGCACTGTGATTGGCCAAAGCATGCAGGTTATGTGCATGCTTTGGCCAACCAGCAGCCATCAATGCACTGCAATCTCGCAGTGCATTGATCGTCTCGCAGTTCATTATGGGGTGTTCCGCGGGCGCTCGAATTTCCCGCGAACACCCCATATTCCAAAGTCGGCAAACGGGCAAACACCCAATGTTTGAGTTGATCTTACGTTCGACTCGAACATCGGGCTCATCCCTAAAAGACAGGGAACCGTTGACCTCCCTGGCTGGTGCAAGACTTGAGCCTCAGGTTGGGGGCGGAGAGTGTCCAAGTAGCAAATACCCTGTCTAAAATCCAAAGTCAGCAAGCAAAGGAGTATGCCTCCGTATATTTTGATGACATACTCATTTTTAGAAGAGACTGGAAATCACACCTGGCCAAAGTCCAGGTAGTGCTGGACTCCTTTTGGAAAGAGGGGTTTACAGTGAACCCTGAAAAATATAATAACTGGGGTATATCTTTGATAGAGGGCTGGTGAAACCTCAGGTCAGCAAGGCAGAGGCTATACAGAACTGGCCCTGCCCCCTCACAAAGAAGCAGGTACGTGCATTCCTTGACATGGTGGGATACTACAGGAGGTTTGTACCCAACTTTTCCACATTGGCAGCTCCATTGACTGATCAGACTAAGGGTCAGAAGTCGGTCATGGTTGAGGGGAATGCAGAGGTTGAAAAGGTTTTTTTGGATCTCAAGTCAGCACTGTGCCAACACCCTGTCCTGATAGCACCAAATGTTTCAAAATAATTCATTGTGTAGACTGAGGCTTCCGATGTGGGGTTAGGAGCGGTTCTGTCACAGGTTGTTCATGACAAGAAGCACCCAGTAGTCTTTCTCAGTAAGAAGTTGATGCCAGCGGAGAAAAACTATGCTATAGTTGAGGGAGAGTGTCTGGCCATTAAGTGGGCCTTAGAATCCCTCAGATATTAACTCTTGGGGAGGACCCCCCCCCCTTTAACATGGTTGAGACAAGGTAAAGGAACTAATGCCAGGATTACTGGCACTCCAGGAAATTTAAGTTTGTAGTGGTGCACAGGCCCGGGAGGTTGCATAAAAATGCAGATGCCCTCTCCCGAGTCCATTGCCTTAACTTCGCTGTTGCCTGTTGCCTCCACCTCCTTGGGGTTGGCGCGGGGGGGGAGCACTGTATCTTCAGTTGTATTATTTTGCTGCCGTGAAGCTGTTTAAGTTAATAAACATTACTTTGATTGCAAAGCCTGTGTCCTGCGATCCAGCTAATTCCCTCGAACATTGCAACTGTCTTTGTAACATTGAACATTACTTATCTGTTTTGTTGTGGACAAAACTTCTGCCATGTACATGCCCTTATCTGATCTTGGTGGGGTTAACTTCTGCAACAGCCAATGCACCTGTGACTACTGGCTCTGCAGCCTTTCCATTGGTCATAGTGTCCACCTCACTATTACCTTTAGAAATTTCTTTCCACCATGCTAACACCTTTATAACCAGACTATCCCAGTCTATCCTGCCTGCGTTACAATCACCAGCACTCCGTTGCACTGCTCCAACTGCCCAAGGAGACACAGGTGGACAGAGTGACTTGACAACAGATATCCTGCACAAGTCAAAGTCAACCACATCAGATTATGATAATCAATGCTCCAACTATTGAGCTATTTTCCCCATTTGTTCCACCCGCGCAGTATCAGAGCTGTCCTGGACCACCACCGGCTCCAACACAGGGCAGGGGTGCCGTCCCCCTAATCCATGCGCCTGGCCCCTAATCTACATGCAGGGCGCCGGATACATTGATTTCAATAGGTTTTTTTTTTTTTTAAGCACATGATTAGAGCCTGAGGCTTTAAAAAAGGGTGGAATGCAAAAAAGGGTGGTAATGCACTTTTCAACATCATCACTATCCACATTCCTGCCTTGTATAGGCTGCGTTAGCCAGTTTGAGACTGTAGGATACTTAGTTCATCACTTTTTACCTCATGTGAAACACACTCGCCCGTCGGGGCGGTGACACGGTTGTCCTGGGAAACCCCAAGCTCAGACACCATGAGCTCCTGTGCAGTTTCCAGGGATACCTCTGTTGCACCTGTTACGGTTGCTAGGGGCAATGGCACACATTTCTCAGTGGTCATACCTGACATATCTGGATGCAATACCAAATTTTCACCATCATGCACTGACAATGCTTAATTTACTTTATAAGACTCTGCTGTTTCAGCCTTAACAGGTGGCATCAACCCACTATTTACCTCAGCATTTTTAATCTTTTTAGTGAGCAAAACATTTCATTCATTTTTACCCCTTGTCTTCCTACTACACAATACTCTGCCTAAAGACAAGTCCTTATCAGTTCTCTGTCTTGCTGTGGATTCAACATTAACCCATGCTTCACCCCTGAAAAGCAGCAAGTCTCTCTTAGTAGCGTGTCCCCTCACCAGACTTGCCACTACTTCACCAGCATTAAACACAAACTCAGTCTCTTTCCACATGTAACAGGAACTTGCTTACCATTCTAGGTGGCAGGTGTTGGAAACTTCAGTTGAGGGTGTAGTCCCTTCTTGGCTGTGCTCTCACAGGCTAATGCCCCCACATGTACACGGGGCAACATTGCAGCCTTCTTGGACTCTCCAACATCCCATGCAGGCTAAACAGGTTTTTTTTTTGTCAGGGGTAACAGCAGACTCACACACATGACCCCTTGCAGGATGCTGGAGACTGTGTCCTATTCTTTGGGCTGACCACTTCACACAAGCAGCCATAATGTGAAACCACCAGTTTCTTACCCCCTGCAAGCTGAATCAAATTTTCTCCATGATTGTCAGGGTAACAGCAGAAACTTTTGTGCAAACATCTTCACTCAAGATTTGAGCCACATCTCTGCTGTAGCACCTCCTTTTTGTAAACAGACTTTCTCCGGTTGCTATGGGAGACCACAATCCCCCCCTGCTGAATTTTTCCTGAATATTTTCTATATTGGATTGCTTCTAGGTAATTGTCGTAGTCATCTCGGTTATGACCCATCCAGCGGTACACCCCTTGGTACTCCTCTGTTAGAAAAGGCTGCACCTATTCAGCCCAGAGACCTCTGTGCCACCCTCTGTAGGAAGCAATCATCACAAACTCAGCCAAAAAGTCTTCAACATGTTCAGAAGGCAACATAGGCCTTATAAAGTCAGCAGCATGGATTTCATATACACATTGTTACATAGTTACATAGTTGGTGAGGTTGAAAAAAGACACAGGTCCATCCAGTTCAACCTGTGTGTATGCGTCTATGTCAATAGTACATTGTATATCCCTGTATGTTGTGATCGTTAAGGTACCCATTTAATAGTTTTTTCAAACTGTCGACACTCCCTGGTGATACCACTGTTTGTGGAAGAGAATTCCACATCCTTACCGCTCTGACAGTAAAGAAACCACTATGCAGTTTAAGGTTAAACTGCTTATCTTCTAATTTTAGTAAATGACTGCAAGTCTTTTTCCCTAAACTAGGGTCACCAGTACGGTATTTGTTCAATGACACAATATCCCCTCTCAAGCATCTCCTCTCCAGAGAGAATAAGTTCAATGCTTGTAGTCTTTCTCCATAGCTGAGGTCATCCAATCCCTTTGTCAGCTTTGCTGCTCTTCTCTGGACTCTCTCCAGCACCAGCACATCCTTCCTGAGGACTGGTGCCTACAACTGGATGGCATGCTCAAGATGTGGCTACACTAGAGCCTTGTAGGGTGGGTGAATTATCGGTTTATCTCTCGAGTGAATGACCTTTTTAATGCATGCCAATATTTTGTTGGCTTTGCTGGCTGCAGCTTGGCATTGTATGCCACTGCTGAGCCTGTCATCTCCTAGGACCCCCAGGTCCTTTTCCATTCTAGATTCCCCCAGAGGTTCTCCCCCTAGCGAGTAACTTGCGTTCATATTCTTGGCACCCAAATGCATTACCTTACATTTTTCAACATTAAACCTCATTTGCCATGTAGTTGCCCACCCCATTAATTTGTTTGGGTCTTCTGGCAAGGTTTCCACATCCTGCATAGAAGTTATTGCCCTGCTTAACTTTGTATCATCCGCAAATACTGAGATTGAGCTGTTTATTTATTATATATTTATGAATAAATTAAACAGGATTAGTCCCAGGACAGAGCCCTGGGGGACTCCACTCTCCACACCAGACCATTCTGAGTACTCATCATTTATCACACCCTTTGGACTTGTCCCAGTAGCCAGTTATTAATCCAGGTACTCGCCCTATGGTTCATGCTGACAGAACTCAGTTTATGCAGCAAATATTTGTGGGGAACTGTATAGAATGCCTTTGCAAAATCCAGATAACCACATCCACAGGCCTTCCTTTATCTAGATGGCAGCTCACTTCTTCATAGAAAGTTAAGAGATTGGTCTTGCAAGAACGATTCTTCATAAAACCATGATGATTACTGCTAATGATAGTGTTTTCATTACTGAAATCTTGTATATTAAGGAAAATTGTTATCCATGCTTACCATAATTTTCCTTTCCTGGATCCTCCCCATGTCAGCCTACTACTGTGGGTCAGCTCCACCCCCTCTGACCCCTCCAGGACCACCTCTTTCTTAGCCCATAAAAGGCGGCTGTCTGCCCACACCAGTGTTCAAAAAAGAAAACCCCGCCTCGCGACGGATAAACTGGATGGGAATCCCCGGCTGACGTGGGGAGGATCCAAGAAAGGAAAATTACAGTAAGTATAGATAACAATTTTCCCTATTCCTGGACCTCAGCCTACTATGGGATGTACCAAGCAATATTAAGAAGGTAGGGAAGACAAAAAATAAAATAAGCCAAGCCCCTAATGCAGTGCTACTCAAATTTTTAATGGGCAACAGCCGCCGTAATAGCCGTAGAGCCAAATGTTTCCTTGGGCGGACAAGCCAAATTAAGTCTGTAATGCCTAATAAAAGGTGTTGGGCATGCTCCAGCTTGCTGCCCTACAAACTACCTCAGGGGCGACCTTCGTGTATGCTGCCCAGGATGCTGCCATACCCCTCGTATGTGCTTTGAGCTCTGAAGGAGGAGGAAGGCCTAGCGTTTTGTATGCAATATGTATGGTCTTGACAAACCAGGAAGACACTACTCTGGATGTTGCTGGCATGCCATTTTTAGGCCCCATTGGGAAAACCTACAGCTGATCTTGTTTTCAAAAGCTTTTAGTTCATTTCAGGTCTAACCTACTCCACTCATCATCAGCTGTATCTGCCGGAAAGGCTGGGAGAATGACCTCCCAGTTCATACGAAATTATGTGGCCACTTTAGGTAGAAAGCTCGGTATCGGCCTAAGGACTATCTTGTCTGGGAGCACCAAACAATATGGTTCTTTAAATGAGAAGGCACACAACTCGGAGACTCTTCTGGCCGAGGCAACGGCTAGTAAAAAACAAAAAACTGTTAAAGGAAATAATGAACAAAAGAAAGCTTGATCAAACGGAGGAACTAGCAATGTTCCCAAGGCTATTTTTAAGTCTTTTGGAAAAAATGATTTCAATGGAGGTCTGATTTCTATGGCTGCCTCTAAAAATCAGATCACCAATGGATGTCTTGTACACAACATAGCCGACAAGATGGGGATTTGACCCTTCAGGGAATTATAAGCTAACGCTTAGAGACCTTTCTGCAAAAACTCCAAAATGTTAGATACTGAAGGAGATCCAAGGTCCCAACCCCTTTCTGTATTATTCAAGATCCGGTGATAGGTTACATTCGTGGACCACTTACGAGCCTGTAATAATGTCTCCACTACACCGCCCAAGAGACCCAAGCCAGTTAAAGGCCCCCCTCTCACTTCCAAGTCATTAACTTCATCCTCCTGCAGTTCGGGTGTCAGGCCCCACTCTTTAGAAGGAGATTTTGACAAGGAGGCAGAAGGATTGGTGAGCCCAACTTTATCCTCCAAGCCAGAGGGAACCACAGCTCCCTGAGCCAGTAAGGTAGGACGACTATTGCTGTGACCCTTTCTCGCTGAATCTTCAGCAGGATTATGAGAACCAATGGGAGCGGCGAGAACACATACACCAAGGGGAAGTTCCAAGACCTGGACAGAGCACCCTGACCCAACGCCTGTGGATTCCAGGTCCGGGAGAAGAAGCAAGGCAGTTGACAATTCTCCTCCAATGCCATAAGATCTATTGAAGGCATCCCCCAGACCCTGAAGATCTTGCGTAGGTACTTGGGGTTGAGGCCCCATTCCTGGAGTGATCCCCAAAGACTCGACTCAAGCGATCTGCTAAAACATTCCCAGGCCCTGGGAGATAAGATGCTGTAAGAGAGCCGAGATTCTTCTCTGCACATAGGAAGATTGACATGCCACCTGAAGGAGAGGGCGCCTTCTTGTGCCCCCTTTGATGAGACACATAAGCCACCATAGTTTTGTTGTCCAAAAGAATCTTGAAAGCTCGACCTCGCAACATATGTTGGAACGCTAAGAGAGCGCGTCTGACAGCATCCAATCCCAGGAAATTTGAACTCTTCGCCCCACAAAGGTTACATTGGCCTTGAACCTGCTGTCCCAGGGAGTGTGCCCCGCAGCCTGCCAGACTGGCATTGGTTGTAACCACTATTGGTTCTGAGGCTTTCAACGGAAAGATTGCGAGCTAATGACCACCAAACCAGGGACCAGATTATCGGAATTGGCAGATAGATACAAGGAGTGACGATCCCACCGAAGAAGGAAGTTGCATTGAAACCTCCTTCTGCACCACCTGACCCACGGGACTACTGAAACTGTGGCTGATAGAACCCCCAGATACTGCATGCATTCCTTCACCATCATAGAAGACCTGGCCATCACTGCTTTTGTCTGAGACTGGATCTCCTGGACCTTCCGCTACGGAAGAGACACACGACCCCGATCCGTGTCGAATTGTACTCCTAAATACTCCAACATTTGGGTCGGGTGCATCTGGCTCTTCCGAAAGTTGATCAACCAACCGAAATAAGCTAGTGTTTTGCAAGTGAAATTCACACGAACTAGACGGAGCTCATTTGATGGACCCAGAAGTAGCATGTCGTCTAGATAATGGAATATTTGCACTCCCTTAACCCTGAGAGTGGCGACGACAGCAGACAGTAGCTTTGAAAATGTTCTCGGAGTCGTGCAGAGACTGAATGGGAGACATTAAAATTGAAAATGAGAGCCTTCTACGGAAAACCTGAGAAAGCGATGGTGAGATCTGTCTATGGAAACATGAAGATACGCACCATCCAGTCTCCTGACTCCACAACCGAAATTATCGTTTCCAATGACTCCATTTTGAATGGTGGAACCTTCATGTAAGAATTCAGGACTTTGAGGTCAAAAACTGGTCCAAAACCCCCTGAAGCCTCTGGGACCAAAAACGGAGGGGAACATACTCTTTGACCCAATTCATGCCTTGGAACTGGAAGGATGGCCCTTGCTGCCAACAGCTCTCCTATATATCCTTGCAAACATTGCCTCCTTTCCAAATCCGTAGGAAGTCCAGTTTTTATGAACAAGGTCTGAGGGGGCCTTGTTCTGAACTCGAGACGATAACGTGATTGAATGACGGCTACAATCCAGGCATCCTGTAATTTGTCTACACAAACCCCCCCCCGAATTGGGCTAGTCTTGCTCCTACTTGAGAGGGTTAAGCGGAGACACCTTCTGAAGAACTTTTTTGAAGCCTTAGGAGCTCTGTTGGCCCTGGGCTTGGAAGGTTTCTGGAAGGTTGAACCGGTTCCCTTCCACTGTCTGAAAAACTGTCTGTAAGCACTGGCCTCTTTGAATCCCTCTTTGGATCTCTTGTTAAACTGAAAAGGCTGCTGTTGTCTTTTTCTCTTCTGTGGGATTAGGCCAGATCTGTCGGCAGAAACTCGCTGAATTACTGATTCTAAGTCTTCCCGAAGAGTAGCTTCCCGTCGAATGGAAACGAACACAGACTGTGCTTAGAAGCCTTATCGGCCGACCAATGCTTCAACCATAAGGCTCTGCGGGCTGTGACAGAATGAGCCATTATCTTTGCTGTCATCTTGACCTGGTCGACAGCTACTTCAGCCACAAACTTTACAGCAGTCTTGAAAACTGCAAAGGAGGAAGAACTGCCACTTCCCAGACTTTCATCCGAACATCCATCCACCAGCTCCGCTACCCACACTCTAAGGCTGAATTCACAACCATGCACTCCCAGCGTTCCCTGCATTCCACAGACCCGAACCAGAGAATGTGTTCCATAGGAGGCCACGGTAAATGGACAGTAGTGCAAATCTGCAAAAAACACCAAAAATGCACATATGCAAATCCAGCCCAAGTGCTGCTGCCACAGAAGTGAGTGCTACCGCCGGTCTGCAGGCTGCTCCAGCCAAACTATACAACCATTTTAGGTCTGTGTTTATTCTGCGATCCATAGGATCCCTAAAAGAGACCGAATCCTCCAGCTGGCGAATCTACATAATGAAGCATCCACCTTAGACGTAGTGTCCCAAGGGGTACAGCTTCGATACTCTATTATGCACATTGAGCTTCTTCTCAGGCCCCACCCATTCGTGAATTACTTCTTTAATTTCAGAAATGAATGTGAAGGAAGGTAACGATTTCTTTAAATACGGGTAGTATCTTTGCTGTTTCTCTGGAGGCGACAATTCTTCCTGCCACTTCATCACATCCTTGGCAGCCTCCACCAAGGGGGGAACCAGTGCAGCAATCAAACGTATGTGATTCCGAGACCATCTCATCCTCAGATGGATCCGAATCGCTATCGACTTCAGAGTTAAAACACACTGAAAACACATGATCTGAATCTGAAGATGCTGAAGATACAGCAGGATGAGCAGGATTCCTTGAAACACTCTTTAACCCTTCCTTGACTGCGTGCTTAATGTAGGAATTAACCTGGTGTGCTTTCGCAGCACTGTCCTGAGCCGCCTCCTTGAAGCAAGATGCACATACCTGCTTTCCTCTGAGGACCTCAGTTGAGCAGGCCCAACAGGATCTTTCTTCTGCCTGGGCTGGCGATGAAGACCTATCCGAAGGAGAGGATCTTCTTCTGTGTCTGCACCCTGATTTACTCTTTCTAGAGGCTTTCTGATGTCTTGACCTCTCTTGGCTCGGGTCCGAGCGACTAAAGTGAGGTAAGGGCGAGGGAGATCTGGAATGCTGTGACAACAGGCGTCTATCCAGCTGCATGCAACTCTGTGATTTGTCATGTCTAGTCCCTTTTCAACTCCTTTGAGGCTGGAATGCTGATTTGGAACCTCTTTGCAGGTGTTTATCTCGCACTGGGCCCTTCTCTCTGTAAAACACAGAGGATGTGCTCTCTTTTTTTTAAAAAATAATAAATTAATAAAATTAAAATAAACTTCCCCATCCAAATCTTCAGTGCTAAGTCAGCTAGGCAGGCAGGCAAAATTCCCCAGACCTATAAGGCACAGGATAATAACACTCTGACAGACAAGTAACACAGCAGTAAGTAATGAGAATCCTGGAAGGAGGCTTACCAGAGCAAAGCCGAGCAAAGCAGAGCAGCAGATTGATCAGCTGGAGGCTGAGATTAGCCTAGAGCAGTGGTCATCAACCCTGTCCTCAGGGCCCACTAACAGGCCAGGTTTTAAGTATTACCTTGGGTTGATGCAGACTAGAATACTGCAATAACTGAGCAGCAAATGATATCACCTGTGATGTATTTCAGTTATCTTGCAAACCTGGCCTGTTAGTGGGTCCTGAGGAAAGGGTTGATGACCACTGGCCTAGAGGACAGAGCCTGCTACAAATCAGCAGTGAGCATTCTGGTGTTTGCTAGGCAACCAAAAGAGGAAGCTGCCTCTGACCTCACCTGCTCAACTCTGAGCTTCCTGAAAGGAATACATGTGGATGCGGTGAACTTCAAGTCCCAGCGAGTCAAACCACTGCCTGAACACACAAAAACATGGAAGGAGAGAGTGCCAGCACCTGCCTAACGAAGGTATATACAGTCATTTATACTGCCAGTGACTTTTACCAGTAATACACAGTCATTTATACTGTACCATACAATCCCAGCACCATGGGAACCCACCTCCTCAGGAGATTTACAGCCTATATGGGGGGTCTTCTGAACCGGGAGAGGCTGAACCTGAACAGGATGGATGGTGGATGTAGAAAAAAATAAAGAAAGAAAAAAGAAAAGAAAAAATAAAATAATAAAAATAAACGTTAAAAGGCATCCGGAGCGAGGACGAAAAAAGAACACTGGTGTGGGCAGACAGCCGCCCTTTATGGGCTAAGTAAGAGGTGGTCCTGGAGGGGTCAGAGGGAGTGGAGCTGACCCATAGAAGTAGGCTGACATGGGGAGGTCCAGGAAAGTCCCTTATCATCCCCACCAATAGATTGCAGACTATTGATGTTAGGCTAACTGGCCTGTAGTTTCCAGGAATACATCTCTGCCTTTTTTTGAATATTGGTGCCACGTTGGCTTTTCTCCAATCAGCTGGTACCATTCCATTCAGTAAACTGTCCAAAAAATGAGGAACAATGGTCTGACTATCACTTGACTGAGTTCCTTAAGGACACACCTGGTCCCGGTGACTTATGTTAGAGTGGATGTAAACCCAATTCATGAAATTTGAGCTAGACACATCAATCTGTAGTGTTTTCTTATCTCTCTTCAAAGATCTAAATCTCATAGCTGTCTCTTCCTCAGTAGCTCTGTTATCAGCAGGACAACTTCTCACTTTCTGGGAGACAGGAGCCTGAACTTTGTGTTGGAGGAGGTTGCTATAAATAGAATAGATTAGCAGCCAACTAAACAATTCACAGGCAACCTCTGCATGTGTGGGGAGGGGAATGTGTGCTTTTCCTCCAATCAGCTTTCTCACAGTCTCTTACAGTGGGGGTTATTTACTAAAGGCAAATCCACTTTGCACTACAAGTGCACTTGGAAGTAAAGTCACTGTAGATTCGAGGGGGACATGCAAGGAAAATAAAAAACAGCATTTTAGCTTGCACATGATTGTATGATAAAATCAACAGAGCTTCCACTCATTTCAGATCTACCCCTTAGATTTAGAGCAATTGCACTTCCAAGTGCACTTATAGTGCAGAGTGGATTTTCCTTTCGTAAATAACCCCCAGTGTCTAGCAATGATCTCCTCCTATAGGGGAACCAGGAAGTGAAAAATCTAACAGGATGTGCACTTTTTAAAACAGTATATCAAGGTAAAGACAGTAGATATACATATAAGAATTATGTAGGGAGATTTGTTTCATCTCTGTGTATCAATTGAGGCTGTTGACTTCACTGAGTATATGGAGGGTTTACATCCACTTAAAGTTTTTCAAAAGTTTTTCTAATTCTGTCCTCTGTTAACCATGAGGGTGCTTCCTGGGACAAGCTATTAAAAGTAACATTACCGTCCTGGTTATTGTATCCCCTCTTAAATATATTCAAGACTTTCGCCATCTCTCCGTCTTTTGTAACCAGATTCCCCTCATCATCCCTTAATGGGCCAATATGTTCTGGCCTCGCTTTCTTACTATTTATATACTTTCTGTTCTACCTTAGGTGCCCTGATTGCACCCTTACGATTCTTATTGCATTCCTTGTAAAGTTGAAATGCTGACAATGGCCCCTCAGCCTTGTATTTTTTGAAGGTCATTTATTTTGTTTTTATATGCATTTTTACATTGGAGTTGAGACACCCAGGATTTTTTTTAACTCTTTTAAATGTATTTCCCATTCGAATGCCCTGGCCAATACCTTTATTTAGTTCACTCTTAAAGCACTCCATTTTTCCTCTGTGTTCTTTGTTCCTTGGATTTTATCCCATTTAATATTGTGTAGCAGAGAGCACACTTTAGGGAAGTTGGCTCTTTTGAAATTCAGTGTCTTTGTATTACTGTTGTGCATCCTATTTCTGTGATTTATACTGGAACTAATTGACCTGTGGTCGCTGTTTCCCAAATTTGCCACGTATTTCTACATCCACGATCAGGTCTGTATTGTTAGTAATCAGTAGGTCTAGTAATGCATTTTCTCTTGTTGGTGCATTCACCATCTGACCATTAAATTGTCCTGCAAGACATTTAGGAAATGACAATTTCTCTTTTGTTGCCATGGGATTTGGTGATAACATAAAAATATATAGCAACTGGAATATAGGTATACATAAAATGTGTGTGTGAATAAGCACACATAATATTAAAACATTTGTTAAAACAGAATGCCCATGAATGATCCGAGATCTTGTATGACTAGAACCTGGAGGCAGCTCCCTTAGAGTGAAGCGATGGGCTCTGTGTAGAAATGGGAACAGAGGTGCGTGTCAGGGCTGGGCTCAGCCCTTCCTTCTCTGAGCTGGCCGCTCAGCTGTCAGCTAATTGCCAGCTCCCATCTCTCTCCACAGTTACTCAGCTGTTGATGATATCCTGCTCGTCAGTCCTGCCTACTTAAGCCGTCCAGTCCAGAGGAGCTCTGCCTTCGCCTTGGTCAACATCACAGTGACGATCTCCTGCATTCCTGTTTAAAGAGTTGCTTTGCTGACATCCCTTCTGGCTCCAGATCCTGCTTGCTGTTTCTCTATGTTGATCCCTGACTTCTGGCTTGGCTGACTATCCGTTCCGGTTACTGAACTTTGGCTATGTTTTGACTATGTTTGTTCTTTTTTACTTTTATTACTAAACAAGTGTGATTTAACTGTACTTCTATCTCGGTCTGATTTCATGGTTTCTGACAGAAGGCGAAGGCCATGAATTCAGAAGATGCAATCAATCTACTTGTTGGTAATATTTTTTCCTGATTGAATGAACTGGATCGCCGCATGAATCAGTTCACCATGGTGTTACAAACACTCCAGAGTCGCACAGCTCCCCTGGAATCTACCACTGTGGCTGCCCCGGTACAAACTATGTTGCAGGCTGACCCTGCTGCTGCTCTAGTCTCTGTGCAGGCACCTGCCTCGATTATTACCTCTATAAGAGGTATGTCTGGTTCCACTCTGCTTCCCCAGTGATTTGGGGGTGATCCAGTCCAATGCAGTGGGTTTTTCAACCAGGTTGAGATATACTTTGAGATGCTGCCCCAGGCATTTCCCACGGACAGAAGCAAAGTAGGTTTTGCTTTCTGAGAGAGCCTTGGCCTAGGCAAACCCTCTATGGGAGATGCAAAAACCTGTTGTCTTGCGCTACCGAGTTTATGGCTTCATTTAAAAGGGTATTTGACGTTCCTGAACGCTCTGCTTCTGCTGCCAAGTGCCTCATGTCCATCGAACAGAGTACAAGAACTGTTTCCAACTACGCCATTGAATTCTGTACTCTGGCAGCAGAGGTTGCGTGGAACAATGAGGCCCTCGTGGCTGCTTTTTCTCATGGTCTCTGGATACCATCAAGGATGAGATAGCAGCCCGAGATATACCCACTCAGCTGGAGAAGTTGATCACATTTCCCATCCTCATTAACTCCAGACTCAGAGAAAGACTCTCTTTTAAGGAGCGCTTTCAGAAGCCTCCTGTACATTTGTCTCTGAGCTTTGCAGTCCCACCCGTGCCTCCCTCACCTTCCATGCCTCCTGGTACCGAGTCGGTCAGTGAAGTTGAACCCATGCACTTGGGTTTCACGCATCTCTCTGCAGATGAGAGAAGCTTTAGGAGGAGGGAGAGATTGAGCCTTTATTGTGGCCAGGCAGGTCGCTTTTTGAAGTCTTGTCCTACCCATCCAGGGAACACCCAAACCTTGAGGTCCTGTCACATACAGACCTTAGGTGGCGTTGTTTCATCCCCAGTTATCCAGAAGGAAAAGCCCCTGGTTTCGGTTACCCTTTCTTGGGCTGAATCGTCCGTCGAGATACAGGCTCCAATCGACTCTGGGGCTGCAGGCCTGTTCATTGATGTTGCCTTTGTATCGAAGCACTTCATTCCGCTGCAGCTGTGTGACACTCCACTTGCCATTGAGGCTCTTGACGGGAGACCTCTACAGCCTGCTCATGTGACTCATGAGACGCTTCCATTGTCTATGGCCGTAGGGGCTCTGCACCATAAGATAATCCAATTCCAAGTTATTTCTTCACCTAAGTTTCCGCTGATTATTGGTTATCCTTGTTTACAGAGGCACACCCCTCTTTTGATTGGCTCCATGCTGAGGTTCTCTCCTGGTCACCACAATGCAGTGAGACATGCTTTGATTCCAATTCCGTTGATTACAGAGTTATTTGACCTCCTCAAGGGAGCAACGGTTTTCAAAAAGCTTAATTTGAGAGGGGCATACAATCTCGTGAGTATTAAGGAGGGCAACGAGTGGAAAACTACGTTTAATACTAGAGCAGGCCATTATGAGTACCTCGTAATGTCTTTTGGTCTTTGTAATGCCCCGGCAGTTTTCCAGGAATTTATTAACAATGTCCTCTGAGATTTATTGCAGTTATGTGTAGTGGTTTATCTTGATGATATCCTCATATTTTCCAAGTCCCTGGAGAGCCACCACACAGATGTCTGTCGTGTGCTTCAGAAACTAAGAGAGAACAATCTCTATTGTAAACTGGAGAAGTGCGAGTTCAATCGTGAACAGGTTAAATTCCTGGGCTATGTCATTTACTCTGCTGGTGTTTCGATGGACCCAGAGAAACTTTCGGCAGTCCTACAGTGGCCCCGACCCATGGGTTTACGTCTTCTGCAGCGTTTCCTGGGCTTTGCCAACTATTATCGGAAGTTTATTAACTTCTCGTCTCTGGTCAAGCGCCTAACTGATATGACCAGAAAGGACGGTAACCCACAGAGTTGGTCTCCAAGGTCCATTAAGTCCTTTCAGAGTCTCAAGGCTGCCTTTGTTTCTGCTCCTGTGTTGGCACATCCTGATCCTACGTTACCCTTTATCCTTGAGGTTGATGCTTCTGAGACTGGTGTTGGCGCCCTTCTGTCTCAACGCCCTACCTCTGAGAGCTCTATGCATCATTGTGGCTACTTTTCCAAGAAATTGTCACCTGCGGAGTGCAATTACGAGATTGATGACAGAGAGCTGTTGGCGATCATTTTGGCCCTGAAAGAATGGAGACATCTCATCAAAAGTATCAAAGTGCTGGTTCTCATTCTTAGTGACCATAAGAATCTCACATTCTTGTCTGAGGCTAAATGCCTCGCTCCCAGAAGGGCGCGATGGGCTCTTTTCTTGTCAAGTTTCAATTACATTGTCTCATTCTTACCCAGTACTAATAATGTAAGGGCTGACGCCTTGTCACAATAATTTTCCTCCACTTCCAAGTTGAAGTCGGTTCCGGTTCCTGTGATTCCTCCTGATCATACTCTGGCTACGGTTCGCACCAGTCTCACTTCTCCTTTGGGTGACAAAATTCTTGCTGCTCAGGTCCATGCTCCACCTGAGAACCTTGTGACCACTGCTTTGTCCCAGAAAGTCTCCGTACTGCCGTGCTCCAGACTTGCCATTCTCCCAAGGCTGCTGGCCACCCTGGGAAGAATTAACTCTTTTGGGCCATTTCCCAACAATTCTGGTGGCCTAGTCTACGTGCTGATGTAACTGCCTTCATAGCTGCCTGTTCCGTGTGTGCACAGAGTAAGACTCCACGACACCTTCCAGTGGGCCTCCTACAACCCATACCCAATGGAGAGAGGCCCTGGACCCACCTGTCTATGGATTTCATTGTGGAGTTACCCAACTCCCAGGGCAACACATTTATCCTTATGGTGGTTGACCGGTTCTCAAGGATGTGTCATTTTATTCCACTTAAGAAGTTGCCCACTTTTAAGGAACTGGCTTCCATTTTTGCTCGGGAGATCTTTTGCTTACATGGACTACCCAAGGTGATTGTCTCGGATAGGGGTAGTCAGTTTGTGTCCCGGTTCTGGCGAGCCTTTTGTGCAATGTTGGGATTTCAGCTTGCCTTCTCCTCTGCGTATCACCCGCAGTCTAATAGGGCCACAGAACGAGCCAATCAGTCATTGGAGCAATTCCTACATTGCTATATCTCTGACCATGATAACAACTGGTCAGACCTATTACCATGGGCAGAGTTTGCTCACAACCGTGCCTTAAATTCTGCTTCCCAATTGTCCCTGTTTATGGCAAACTATGGTTTCCATCCTTCCATGTCGCCTGACTCATTTGTTCCGCAGAGTATTCCTGCGTTAGAGGAGCATCTCCGTTGTCTTCATTCCAATGATAGGTACAGACTCCATGCTGACTGCAGACGCATGCCTGCTTCTTCCTACCAGGTTGGAGACAGGGTCTGGCTGTCATCTCGCAACCTCCGACTTCATGTTCCCTCTCTGAAGTTCGCACCTCTGTATATTGGGCCTTTCCATATTCTTTGCAGGATTAACCCAGTGGCTTACGCATTAGACCTTCCTTCTAATATGCATATTTTGAATGTATGTCTCCTTATTAAAACCTTTGGTCTGCAACCGCTTTACCACCTCGGTGCCATGTCCTCACCCTGTACAGGTTGAGAACCATGAGGAGAATGAAGTACAGTCCATTGTTGACTCCCGTAGGTTCCGTGGGCGCATACAGTACTTGGTGCATTGGAAAGGGAACGGTCCGGAGGAACGCTCTTGGGTCTCATCCTCGGATGTACATGCCCCTGTCCTCCTCTGTGATTTCCATATGCATTTTCCTCTCAAGCCTGGTGGTCCTCTGAGGGGGAGAGGTCATTGAGGAGGGGGTACTGTCAGGGCTGGGCTCAGCCCTTCCTTCTCTGAGCTGGCCGCTCAGCTGTCAGCTAATTGCCAGCTCCCATCTCTCTTCACAGTTACTCAGCTGTTGATGATATCCTGCTTGTCAGTCCTGCCTACTTAAGTCGTCCAGTTCCGAGGAGCTCTGCCTTCGCCTTGGTCAATATCACAGTGACGATCTCCTGCATTCCTGTTTAAAGACTTGCTTTACTGACATCCCTTCTGGCTCTAGATCCTGCTTGCTGTTTCTCTATGTTGATCCCTGACTTCTGGCTTGGCTGACTATCCATTCCGGTTACTGAACTTTGGCTATGTTTTGACTATGTTTGTTCTTTTTACTTTTATTATGAAACAAGTGTGATTTACCTGTACTTCTGTCTCAGTCTGATTTCATGGTTTCTGACAGGGCGCCAGACTGAGTGAAGTATAAATCATATATTTAATAAAAACAAGTAGTAACTCACAGGTTAAATTAGATGAGTTCAGTATGTGGTGAAAATCGCCAGTCCTGGAGTCTCATAAACATCCTATTGGGCGTTGTATTTTCCCTTTGCAGCCTGAGGCACTGGTGTGATCTTACAGGCATCCAGAGGAGGCAGGGAACCAGGAAACGAAAAGCAGCTGGCCATGACTTCACAGGAACAGGAAATGTGATTATTCACAGTGGCAAGGAATGGTAATGCATTTCAAAGCTACAGCTTCTTCATCAGACCATGATTGGCTGGCAAACTTGGCAGTCTTAAATATAGAGAAAGTAGAAACAGAGAGATCTGATGGGCTGGCCAGCCCGTCAATCAAATAGACAGATTTAAAGAGGTAGACGGTTGTAGACCGAAGTGAATGTAAATATGAGTAAAAAGCTTGCTGATTAATAGTGGATGATGATAACAACACTTCACAGGAACAGGAAATGTGATTATTCACAGTGGCAAGGAATGGTAATGCATTTCAAAGCTACAGCTTCTTCATCAGACCATGATTGGCTGGCAAACTTGTCAGTCTTAAATATAGAGAAAATAGAAACAGAGAGATCTGATGGGCTGGCCAGCCCGTCAATCAAATAGACAGATTTAAAGAGGTAGACGGTTGTAGACCGAAGTGAATGTAAATATGAGTAAAAAGCTTGCTGATTAATAGTGGATGATGATAATTTTATGACGTGTGAAGAAATCGATCAACTGGTTAGTTGATTAAATATATAAATATAAATATACCTCGCATATAAAATTAATCAATTTGTATTAATAAATGGTGAAAATGTAGGAAGGAAATGACTCTATACTAGACATAATATTAAGGGTCTATCTGTTATAATGACCAAAAATATTTCTCAGAGGGATAAATCAAATCTTCAAATAATAAATGGTTAATGGACAATGATGGTGATACCTACTGGGTACATATGTGTGCACACATATAATCATACATGTACACAATACGATAGGCGCTCTTGCATATACATACCCACATACCTGCACATACCGTATACGTGCAGTTGTAAACATGCACATGTGCAACAGACACATGTATACACGTGAGTATATGCAAAAGCATCTTTCTATCCCAATACTCTCCAGAGGGAACACAATATTATACAAAAAGAGAAGGGGGGATGGGGTGGGGGGGTTAAAAAAGGGGTGGGTGGGAAATTTGCGTTTGCTGCCCAATATGAGCTGTTTAGTGGAGAAACTGGGTGTCCAGTCACCAGTGACCAGGCGACCCACAGAGGGGATCACACCAGCACTTGTTAAATAACAGTGCTAATTTCGATCTCTTCGTTCATTCCTCTAGGCGACATGATATCCAAAGTGAAAACCCAATACGTTTCCTGACGATACAGCCTTTTGAAACGTTCTGCCGTTTTATCTGGAATTGATTCAAGGACCCAAACTTTTAGATCTTTGGATGATTGTTTATGATATTCCAGAAAGTGGCGGGGGACACTATGTTTAGGGAGACCAGAATAGACAAATCTGTAATGTTCCCCAAATCTGGCTCAAAGGGCCCTGATTGTACGGCCCACATATAGCAATGTCACAAGGGCAAGCTAGACAGTAAACCACAAACATAGAAGAACAGTTATGGAAGGTGTTGCATGTGTGTGTGTCTTACCCTTATGAGCAAAGGATTTTTGACGATGTTGAATATGAGCACAAGTTAGGCACAGGGATTTCTTACACTGAAACATGCCCACCAGAGGAATGAGTGTTAGTTGAATGTTATTGGATATACTGTAGATTGGGCAGATTTAATTTTGCTAGGAGCGACTTTCCTTTTTATTTTCTGAGCCTTCCTATAGGCAAATTGTGGCACTGTAGGAATAGTGTTTTTTGAGTGTGGGTCTTGCTGTAGCATAGACCAGTGTTTTTTTAAAAACGTTCTCCATTTTCCAGTGATTATTGTGATAGTGAGTTGTGAATCTTGTTCCTACATTTTCTTGTGATCGCTGTTTTGATTTTGGAATGTCATTGGTATTGTAGACCTGATTGATGAGGTCTGGGGGGGGTGGCCTTTCTCTATAAATTTCCGTTTGAGATGTACACGTTGTGCATTATAATCCTCTAGCCTAGTACAATTGTGCCATAATTGGCAAAATTGACTTTTGGGGACATTTTTGACCCATCTCAGATGATGACAGCTGGTGAAATGTAAAAAAGAGTTTCCTGATGTGGGCTTGGTGTAATTTTTAGGTATAATCATGGACTCTTGTTGACTTTCATCTGCTGTAGGCACTATCCTGTTCTGGGCTGTTTGCTGCAGCTCCAGTGTCCACCAGCAGGTATCTCCCAGGAGCCAGCAGACTGAGGTATTCAGGCAAATTAGTGTTCAGCTGCCGGGGGGCTACATAAGGCTTTTCCTCCCTTTACCCAGAGTGCAGCAATTCTGGTCCCTTCCTTGCTGCCTGTTGTTCATGCTTAGCATGATCCAGTCTGCTCCCCTCTGCCTTGTTCCTGTCTTGCTCCCTGCTCTTGTACTCACTCGTGATTCCCTTCCTTGTATCTCTGCATTCCCTGTACCTTGTATATAGTTGTATTTAGTCTTTAGTTTAGTTCTTTAGTATAAACTGTAGACAGTAGTTAGGTTAGATTGGTAACCTAACTGCAGCCACTGCCGCGTCACTTTGGGTTTCCTGTCTCACTGCTGTGTGGAGAGCAGTGCGTCACTCGCTATGGCGGTATGGAGCAAGCTCTTTCTCAACCCAAGTGGGTGCACCGAAGGACTCGGTGGGATGGCCTGTGGGCGGATTTGGTGGGGCAACCAGTGGGCGGGCCCTGAAGAATGTTGGGGTCGGGCCCCGGGGGGCCCAGGCCTAAAGCTGTGTGGGGGACCCCAACATTTCTAATGGCTGCCCTGTCTACAGGAGGTAACAAACACTCAGTAGCAGATGTGGTTGCTAAGGGTAACAGAGGAAGAGATTCTTGATTCTTAGCAGCAGCTCTGACTTTATGTGACTCATCTAGCACTGGGGACATGATCTCTGACCAAACTTGTAGTAGAGGTTGAACCAAAGTCAGTTTGTCTTTTCTTTGCTCACATTGCTCAGTTAAACAGTGCACAGAAGCAATACAATCCAACAACACCTGTTGTGAATAGGCTGAATACTGCTGGAAACAAAAAAAACCTGCACACAGTGGCGGCTGGTGCTCAAAATTTTTGGGGGGTGCAAACAAACTGAAAAATTCTGAAAAAAACTAAAAAATTGCAGCCTCACTGTGCCCATCAAATGCAGCCACTGTGCCCATCAATTGCAGCCACTGTGCCCCACCAAATGCAGCCACTGTGCCCCACCAAATGCAGCCACTGTGCCCATCATATGAAGCCACTGTGCCCATCATATGCAGCCCCACCCAGAGTCATCCTCATCCATTTCCACAATGCAACTCAATCATCTTCATCCCCACCCAGCATCTACTTCATCCCTCCAGACTCTACAATGCATCCACGCCCAGCACCATCCATCCCTCCAGTCTGCACAACGCATCCCCACCCACGCCCGGCACCATCCATCCCTCCAGTCTTCACAATGCATCCCCACCCATGCCCAGCACCTACTCCATCTGCTCCAGTCTCCAAAACGCATCGCCACCCATGCCCAGCACCATCCATCCCTCCAGTTTCCACAATGCATCACCACCCACGCCCAGCACCATTCATTCCCCTCTGCCTTGTTCCTGTCCTGCTCCCTGCTCTTGTACCCAGTTGTGATTCCTTTCCTTGTATCCCTGCATTCCCTGTACCTTGTATATAGTTGCATTTAGTCTTTAGTTTAGTTCTTTAGTATATAGACAGTAGTTAGGTTTGTTATTTTGTTTGCTGTAGTGGCTTATGTTCTCACGGGTTGCTGTGTATGTGTATTAGTGTGTTTCACTGTAAATAAATATCACTTTAATGATATATCCTTAGTTTGGTCTCAGTTCTCTTGTGTAGCTACGTGTCTGGTCTCCTTAGCCGCTGATCCCTAACACATTGTCCATAGATAAAAAATGCAAAACCGCCTGTAGTCCAACCTCATGTGGGATTGAGGTGTACAGTGAACGCACATCCAAAGATACCCACAGATATGTTGGTTCCCAAGAATATGATTGTAATAACTCTAGGAAATGGGTACCATCCTGGATATATCCTTGCTCAATGTACAGAGAATAACTGGTGGTAATACACTCCATGGACGCTACAATGGGACTATGGGACTTCCAGGAGGATTCTTATAGTTCTTGTGTACCTTTGAAAGGTGGTAGAAGTATGGTACATTGTAATATTCTCTATGGAAGAAGGAGGCTTCAGATGTAGAAATGACTCCCTCAGAGGAAGCCATGGTAATCAAATTCTTGGATTCCTTGATGAAATCTGATAAAGGATCTGTTTTTAGTTTTGTATATGTGCTATGATCAGAAAGTAGGCAATGTGATTCATCAAGATAGGTGGCTCGGTCTTGAATGACTATATCAACGCCTTTGTCTGCCATTTTGATAATTATTTGTCCGTTCTTACTTAAATTGTTTATAGCTATATGTTCTTGAGGGGTGAGATTGGCTTTATTATGTGTGGATTTGGAGTTTTTACATATATCCAGAAGTTCTGAATATATCACCTGATAAAACGATTCTATGTAGGGACCTTTGTTATGTGTGGGGTTGAAAATAGATTTTGGCTTGAAGGAGGTATGTTTAATAGGTGGAGAATGGGCTAGTTGTTGGAATCCAAGAATTTGCTCCATATTATCACAATCCTCCCATAGTTCCACCAAATGGCTCAAAGCTCATATTTCTATGCAGGTATCGAATATGGTGTCAGGCACTGGGATGGTGTCCACATTGGCAACCATGGTATCTTTGTGTTTGTTGGCCTGTAGACTAAAGTGTCTCTTGAGGGTAATATTCCAGATGAATTTGTTCAAATCTTTGAAGATGGTAAATGGATTAGGTGGAATAGTAGGGGCGAAATGTAGACCTTGTTCTAACGATAGTTCATCATCAGTAAATTTAATGGAAGACAAATTGAAGATCTTTACAGACTGCATTTTTTCTGGGTGTGGTGTTTAGATCTGCCCTCTCTCCTGCCTCTTTGTTGTGTTTTCTTTTGTTGGAGCTGGATCTGAGGTTTAGGCTTAGGTTTAAAAAAGATGATTTATTGAGAGCACTAAGAGAACCAGGTGAGTGGCCAATGTTTCCAGCCACATCATGTGTAGGATCACTATCCCTGGCTGGAGCCAAGGACATAATTGAAAGATCACAAGTAGGAATGATGTTGTCAACTATACATAGTGCAACAGGTGCATCGTGGATAGCGGTAAAGGGATCAATGGATGACGAAGTGGTAGGGGTGGTGGCTATAATAACAGTGGTTAGTGCACCTGAGGCAGATGCATTATTGGACAAATCTCTATTGATGGTGGTATCTGTACAACTCAGACTTATGTCTGCCATGGGATGTACAGATGCTGGCCTGTGGGTCTCAGATTCAGTTTTGGAGGAAGATACTGTTCTGTGGTTTTGAGAAGTTGGAAAGAGACTTGGGGTTTTGGATTTGGAAAATCTAGGGGTAACAGTCTCTGGTGGTTGGATCTCGAGGGAATTGGATTAGAATGATTATGGACGTGAGAAGTAGGAGTCAGGGACATGAAAAGGACAATTGTAAGGTACAAAAAGACCCCGTGGAGACGTTCTGGACTCGGAATACTGTTTAAGGAAAAAGCCATCCCACCGCTGTTGGTTTGCAGAATTAATCAATTCTTCAATCTTCTTAATTTTTGTGCAAGCATCTTTTGTATTAGGACCAGATACATACATATACACAATACGATAGCCGCTCATGCATATACATACCCACATACTTGCACATACATGCAGTTGTGAACATGTACATGTGCAACAGACAAAGGGAAAACAGCACGCCAAATAGATCATTTATGAGACTCCAGGACTGGCGATTTTCACCACATACTGAACTTATCTAATTTAACCTGTGAGTTACTACTTGTTTATATTAAATATATGATTTATTCTGCACTCAGTCTGGTGCCCCTCTGTTCCCATTTCTACATAGAGCCCATCACTAGGGATGAGCCGAACACCCCCCTGTTCGGTTCGCACCAGAACATGCGAACAGGAAAAAAGTTTGTTCGAACACGCGAACACCATTAAAGTCTATGGGACACGAACATGAATAATCAAAAGTGCTAATTTTAAAGGCTAATATGCAAGTTATTGTCATAAAAAGTGTTTGGGGACCTGGGTCCTGCCCCAGGGGACATGGATCAATGCAAAAAAAAGTTTTAAAAACGGCCGTTTTTTCAGGAGCAGTGATTTTAATAATGCTTAAAGTCAAACAATAAAAGTGTAATATCCCTTTAAATTTCGTACCTGGGGGGTGTCTATAGTATGCCTGTAAAGGGGCGCATGTTTCCTGTGTTTAGAACAGTCTGACAGCAAAATGACATTTTGAAGGAAAAAACTCATTTAAAACTACCCGCGGCTATTGCATTGCCGACAATACACATAGAAGTTCATTGATAAAAACGGCATAGGAATTCCCCAAAGGGGAACCCCGAACCAAAATTAAAAAAAAAAAATGACGTGGGAGTCCCCCTAAATTCCATACCAGGCCCTTCAGGTCTGGTATGGATATTAAGGGGAACCCGGCCAAAATGAAAAAAAAAAATGACGTGGGGTCCCCCCTAAATTCCATACCAGACCCTTATCCGAGCACGCAACCTGGCAGGCCGCAGGAAAAGAGGGGGGGACGAGAGTGCGCCCCCCCCCTCCTGAACCGTACCAGGCCACATGCCCTCAACATTGGGAGGGTGCTTTGGGGTAGCCCCCCAAAACACCTTGTCCCCATGTTGATGAGGACAAGGGCCTCATCCCCACAACCCTGGCCGGTAAGGGGGTAAGTACCCCTACCATTTCACTAAAAAACTGTCAAAAATGTTAAAAATGACAAGAGACAGTTTTTGACAATTCCTTTATTTAAATACTTCTTCTTTCTTCTATCTTCCTTCATCTTCTGGTTCTTCTGGTTCTTCTGGTTCTTCCTCCGGCGTTCTCATCCAGCATCTCCTCCGCGGCGTCTTCTATCTTCTTCTCCTCGGGCCGCTCCGCACCCATGGCATGGGGGGAGGCTCCCGCTCTTCTCTTCTTCTTTATCTTCTTCTCTTCTTCTCTTCTTCTCTTCTTCATTTTCTTCTCCGGGCCGCTCCGCATCCATGCTGGCATGAAGGGATGCTCCCGCTGTGTGACGGCGCTCCTCGTCTTACAGTTCTTAAATAACGGGGGGCGGGGCCACCAGGTGACCCCGCCCCCCTCTGACGCACGGGACATGACGGGACTTCCCTGTGGCATTCCCCGTGACGTCACAGGGAAGTCCCGTCAAGTCACCGTGCGTCAGAGGGGGGCGGGGTCACTGGGTGGCCCCGCCCCCCGTTATTTAAGAACTGTAAGACGAGGAGCGCCGTCACACAGCGGGAGCCTCCCGCCATGCCAGCATGGATGCGGAGCGGCCCGGAGAAGAAAATGAAGAAGAGAAGAAAAGAAGAAGAGAAGAAGATGAAGAAGAAGAGAAGAGCGGGAGCCTCACCCCATGCCATGGGTGCGGAGCGGCCCGAGGAGAAGAAGATAGAAGACGCCGCGGAGGAGATGCTGGACGAGAACGCCGGAGGAAGAACCAGAAGAGCCAGAAGAACCAGAAGAACCAGAAGATGAAGGAAGATAGAAGAAAGAAGAAGTATTTAAATAAAGGAATTGTCAAAAACTGTCTCTTGTCATTTTTAACATTTTTGACAGTTTTTTAGTGAAATGGTAGGGGTACAAAATACCCCCTTACCATTTCACACAGGGGGGGGGCCGGGATCTGAGGGTCCCCTTGTTAAAGGGGGCTTCCAGATTCCGATAAGCCCCCCACCCGCAGACCCCCACAACAACCGGCCAGGGTTGTGGGGATGAGGCCCTTGTCCTCATCAACATGGGGACAAGGTGTTTTGGGGGGCTACCCCAAAGCACCCTCCCAATGTTGAGGGCATGTGGCCTGGTACGGTTCAGGAGGGGGGGGCGCACTCTCGTCCCCCCCTCTTTTCCTGCGGCCTGCCAGGTTGCGTGCTCGGATAAGGGTCTGGTATGGATTTTTGGGGGGACCCCACGCCGTTTTTTTTTTTTTTTGGCGCGGGGTTCCCCTTAAAATCCATACCAGACCTGAAGGGTCTGGTATGGAATTTAGGGGGAACCCCACGTCATTTTTTTTTTTAAATTTTGGCCGGGGTTCCCCTTAATATCCATACCAGACCTGAAGGGCCTGGTATGGAATTTAGGGGGACTCCCACGTCATTTTTTTTTTTTAATTTTGGTTCGGGGTTCCCCTTTGGGGAATTCCCATGCCGTTTTTATCAATGAACTTCTATGTGTATTGTCGGCAATGCAATAGCCGGCCCGCGGGTAGTTTTAAATGAGTTTTTTCCTTCAAAATGTCATTTTGCTGTCAGACTGTTCTAAACACAGGAAACATGCGCCCCTTTACAGGCATACTATAGACACCCCCCAGGTACGAAATTTAAAGGGATATTACACTTTTATTGTTTGACTTTAAGCATTATTAAAATCACTGCTCCTGAAAAAACGGCCGTTTTTAAAACTTTTTTTTGCATTGATCCATGTCCCCTGGGGCAGGACCCAGGTCCCCAAACACTTTTTATGACAATAACTTGCATATTAGCCTTTAAAATTAGCACTTTTGATTTCTCCCATAGACTTTTAAAGGGTGTTCCGCGGCATTCGAATTTGCCACGAACACCCCAAATTGTTCGCTGTTCGGCGAACTTGCGAACAGCCAATGTTCGAGTCGAACATGAGTTCGACTCGAACTCGAAGCTCATCCCTACCCATCACTTTACTCTTATGCCCCGTACACACAGTCTGACTTTCCGACAGCAAATGTGCGATCGAAGCTTATTGTCGAAAATTCTGACCGTGTGTAGGCTCCATTGGACTTTTTCCATCGGAATTTCCGACACACAAAATTTGAGATCTGGATCTCAAATTTTCTCACCACAAAATCCGTTCCGAGCATTTGTAATGGAGATAGCACATTCATCACGCTGCAAATTTTAAAATCTTTTAATGCAGCGCATTCTTTTCTTCTTTATAATGCTCAAATAATGAAGTTGTTTTGCTGCTCATATTCACACAGAGTTCTCACAAACTGATTTCTTTATTATTTCTCGTGATCTCCTGAATAACTTTTTTTTTTTTTTATCAAGATCTTCTATTTTTTTTGTTTTTTATAGTGATCTCCATAATATTATTTCTCGTTTTGTGTGTCAAGTTACCACAACACCATTATTATCTTGTATTTTTTTAACCTCAAGGAGGTTGTTTGGTGTTGGTGTCCCTTGTTAATTTGACATTGTATTTTTGAAATGTACCTGCCTACTCACAAATAAACTGTCCTTCTTGAAGTAAAACACACAGGCAAGTATTTCTGAAAAAAAATAGCCATTTATTATGGGTCATAACAAAATAAAGGGGAAGGCAACGCTAGAGAAACTGCTGAAATTGACAAAGCCTTTGTACCCCAGAGCACACATCAACTATTTGCCAGCCAAAATTGGTGGCCTGAGGAGTCCATATAATAGTGAGCACAATCCGGTCCAGGACTCCAAGAGATCAGGAACAGCAGCAGATGACATCTATGTCTCGAGGCTGTGGTCATACAACAGCCTGCATCTTTTGCCAGACCAGACTGAACCCAGGCCATTACTTTTTGTCTTCCTTACAGGCTTCCTTCCAGGCTGTGGCTGTGGTGTTGGAGGTGTGGCAGGAGGTGGAGGAAGAGGAGGAGGAAGAGGATGGTCCAACTCACACAGGTGTGTTTTTAATTGTGAGTTGGCCCCTCAGCCCCTTATTTTGGGTGATCATCATAAGTTCCTCACACAAGAGGCATTGGCCCTTCTCCATTTGCTGCATTTTGTATGCAGTCATGCATGCAAAGGCCTCTTGGAGAGTGGGGTTGGCTTTGAGGGCCTCATTAGCCTTCCTAATCAGCCTGATCGCTGCCTCCTCCACGTTACTCCCCTTCCTGGCCCTTTTGGTTGGAAGGCGGAGGGAAGGGACCTGCGATTCTGTGAGGCTCCTACTGGGCCCAGCCACCTCCTGGCTGCCACATTCCACAGCCTCCTCCTGGCTGAGGCTTTCCTGTGTATGAAAAAGGGACATAGTTTTACTTTATTGTTCATCAATCACACACAATTGGAAGGTAGGGTTGAGAGGGATTCCCTGAATTCAGTCTGGTCTGTCAGAAAATGAAGTCTCTCATATTACCACAGCCTGGGGACATAAATGTCATCTGCTGCTGCTCCTGATCTCATGGATTTCTGGACCTTAGTACGCTCACAATTATATGTGCTCCTCAGGCCACCAATGTTTTTTTTAAATAGGGGATGTCTGCCGTGGGAACCTGCAGCTTCACCAACTCCAGCAGTTTCTCCATCGCTGCCTGCCACTTTATTTTGTTATTATAATGCGGGTGTTTCACCTGCCACAGACAGGGCAGCTCCCTATATTTATCAATGAATATTGGGAGGAAGCTGTGGTCTTTGAACCCATCCATTTTCTCTGCAAGACACAACACAAGACAAACCCTAATGTCAGGCGAAACTCTCCTAATCTTGACCCAATATAGGCCTAAATCTATAAGCAGTATAGACCACTGATGCACTAAGTCAAAATTGTACCTTTGTTATAACGATTGTCACTTCAGATCGTACATACGATGCACGCGTGTTACGCTTTATATACACTGCGCATGCGTGAAACTCCACCCACCCCAGATGTTCTTTCTAGTATATTCCCCACCCCTTCTCTTTCGGCGCAGTGGGTAGAGAACATGGCGGAGACACAGCAGGTGCATGCAGAGGAGAGCAGCAACGATGAAAGCCCGGAGCCACGAATGTCCCGATTTTGGAGGAGATTTAAGGCCTCAAATATGTCCTTTGTAGAGATGGTGGAGATAGTGGACATCTTGAAGAGGGCCAACTGATGGGAAGTATGGACCTTACCTAAACCCAAATGTGAGAGAGGCCAAGATCATGACTAAAGTTGTGAAGAGTCTGCACAGGAATTTTGGGGTACAACGATCCAAGGATCAATTGAGGAAACGCTGGTCAGACCTGAAATTGAGGGAGCATGATCAGTACAGAAGGATCAGGAAACTGCTTCGAAAAAGTAAATACTTGTTGTGTGTTCCTATTATTAATATTACTTGCATGCTGCTCCATGTGCTTTTCTTTACTATGGTACAGTTTAAAATGTCAATTTTCATGTTCATGGGCAAAGTAATTGGTCGTAGGAAACATCGTTCGCTCGCCCACTTATAAGATGTTTTGAGCAGATGCAGGTTAACTGCATTTGTTCAGGCCTATTTGTATTAAAATAAGTTTGTTGTCTAGATTGGTTTGTAACTAGAATGAAATGGAAAATTGATTCAGTGTAAGGAGAGGACACTCAGCAGCTGTTTACACATCTGGACGCAGGAGCACTAGTGTAGGACAACAGAACAAACTTTTTAGGGTGTCCCACACAGGTGCTCCAGTGGATACTAGGGGTGTCTCCATGTGTGAAACTTGTACAAACAAGGGAAGTATTCCAGGTTTAGAAAGGAACTAAAAATTTCTTCAGCTTGGAACTCTGCCAAAACAGACAATTGGACGACACTTCCAAGCAATGTTTCATATTCCTATGGCTTCAAATATCTGCGTGCTAAGTATACCTTTTTTATAGGCCCCTTTCACATGAGGCGGATCCGCTTCCACGGAGTCCGCCTCGGTCCGCCGGCTCAGCGGGAGATCTCTCCATTGATCTCCGCTGAGCCGGTGGATGACAGGTCCCTCTCTGCTCACTGTGTGGGGAGGGGCTTGTCAAGCGCCGCTGCTGCCTATGGAGAGATCGGACAAAAACAGACAGCATGTCTGTTTTCATCAGATCTCACCCGATCCGCCATCGACGGATCCAAACGTAGAGGCATCCGTCTGCTTTTAGCAGATCGGATGTCAGCGGACATGTCTCTGCTGACATCCCTTGCTCCATAGGCTAGCATGGAGCGCCCGTTCAGGTCCTCCGTCAAAACTGACAGACCGACCGTGTGAAAGGGGCCTTATTCACATAGGGGAGAAAAGACTCGGGCATCTGAGGACACCAGGGACCCCCCACCTCCTAAAGAAGGGGAAATCCCAAAACCACAAGCAGAGGATGAGGAAGGAGACTTTTATGAAGTGGGCAAAATAGTCACCACAACAGGTGAGTGTCTGAGACCATAGCTTCAGGTAATAGATGGATGCCTGCATATTTATAATACATGGTGTGTTTTTTTAATTTATTTTTAGGTGATGTGGATGTTGTGGAAGAAGAATCTCATTTCACAAGTGAAAGTGCCCAGATCCTCATTGGGGAGATAATGGGGTGCAATCGTGATTTAGAAAATATAAAGGAAAACATCAATGATGTTCAACAAAAAATTAAGAACATCATTGATGTTTTAGGCAGAATATAAAACACACAAAATTGTACCATTTTATCATGTATTTTTGCTTTTAACCGGTTCCCAACCGGCTCCTGTAGATATACGTTGGCAGAATGGCACAGCTGTGCAAAGTAATGTACCTGTACATTACTTTGAATTTGCCTGCCGCGATCTCTGTGAGTCGGGTCGCGGGTCCCGCGGACTCGATCACCTCGGGCATACCCGCGATCGCCTCACGGAGAGGACGAACGGGGAGATGCCGTTGTAAACAGCATCTCCCCATTCTGCCTAGTGACAGTGTCACTGGATCTCTGCTCCCTGTCATCGGAGCAGAGATCAGTGACGTCACATACACAGCCCATCCCCCCTACAGTTAGAATCACTCCCCTAGGACATACTTAACCCCTCCCCGCCCCCTAGTTGTTAACCCCTTCACTGCCAGTGTCATTTACACAGGAATCAGTGCATTTTTATAGCACTGATTGCTGTATAAATGACAATGGTCCCAAAAATGTGTCAAAAATGTCCGACATGTCCGCCATAACGTCGCCGTCACAATAAAAATCGTTGATTTAAAGCGACACAGTGCCGAATTGCAAAAAGTGCTCTGGTCAGGAAGGGGTAAATTCTTCCAGGGCTGAAGCGGTTAAAAACAAGTTTCAAAGTATTTTAAAAGACAAATTTTGAAGATGCACACGGTGTGTCACATGTGCTATCTGCCATCATGGGATATCAAGGTATGCGTTTTGTGGGTGCAACCCCTTCCTCGCAACTAAAGTAGGTGAGAGGAAGGGGTTGCACCCCTAAAACACATCAATTGATCCCCCATGATGGGAGGTAGCACATGTTGACATTAGGCATGGGATCAGGAGAAATCCCCATTTTGAATCTTCAACATTTTGCTTTTACATGGGTGACATCACCCCATCTGATGGAGGCAAGATCAACACAGTTTGGACATACTAATGTCTGATATTGCCTTCAATTTATCAATGTTGAACTTTGTAAGTTCCTGAGTTGTGTATGTTATGTTTTGAAACGTGTTAAAGCCTGTATTAAAGCCTGTTTAACCAAAAAAAGGCTATTTCTAATATGACAAAAAAAAATGCTATACAACAAAGATGTTGGTTTGTTCAAAAACCCTTTTCTAACACACATGTGAATGTGCTTTGAGTAAAATGTTTTCTACTCAACAATGTGTGGCTTCTTATTTCAATGCTCAGAAGCAGTTTGTGTAGTAAGTTGGTGTTTACAGTGACATTGGGGGTTATTTACTAAAGGCAAATCCACTTTGCACTACAAGGGCACTTTCAGTGCAGTTTCAAGTGCACTTTTGCAGTGCATTTGGAGTGCAAAGTGGAATTTCCTTTAGTAAATAACTCCCACAGTGCTTTATAATTTGCCACAATCAGGCCATTTTCGTGACTCCACAAATTTCAGTCATGGTGCTGAAAATGATGAATATTTTTATCAGTAATGCATTACATACATTAACAACAAAAACAAGGTGTGTGTGTAGCTGACCCACAACATAATAGTTTGCTGAAGAAGAGATTGTCACCTCATGTATCCAAAAAATTACATTTGCAATATTGAACAAAAGGGAAAAAGAAAAGCCCATTGGATAACCTAGGAGCCAGCTAAAAGAAACACAAGCAGTAAATCAAAGTAAATATTCCGTTTAAATACAAAAATTATTTTTCACATGTTTGTTAAACATTTTGTGGCATATCAATGCCCCCCCTACCCACAAAGGACTTTAGATACTTTTCACAAACTTTACAGGCACTTTGGGGGGGCAAGCCAGGACAGCCAGCTTCAAGAGCCATCAGGGTTGTTGTATCCGGTAATAAGCCGGCCTCAGTCCCAACTGAGGCCAAGTAGTTTGATGCATTTTTTGTTAAAAAGTTATGCAGCATGCCATAACGATATGATTGATTTTATATTCTGCCATGTTTATGAGGAATAGGCGGAACTGGCTAGCCATTATTCCAAAGGCATTTTCCGACACTCTTCTGGCTCTGGCCAGCCGGTAGTTAAAAACCCTTTGCTCCGGGGTGAGGGTCCTTATCCAGCCACGGCCACATCAGGTGTTCACCCAGACCAAATGCTTCATCAGCGACAAAGACGAA
Source organism: Aquarana catesbeiana (assembly GCF_042186555.1). NCBI lineage: Eukaryota > Metazoa > Chordata > Amphibia > Anura > Ranidae > Aquarana > Aquarana catesbeiana. The sequence continues at coordinate 171,662,557 of NC_133334.1, read as the reverse complement.
TGGAAGTTCTTCCATGTTCTCTTCAGCAGGTGGCAATCCCAAGCCACCATTCTGGAGCCGTCTGTAAAATTCGGTCTGGGCGATGACTCCACCATCCGACATCCGGCCATTCTTCCCCATGTCCACATACAGGAACTCATATGTCTCCGAAACCACCGCCAACACAATACTATTAAACCCCTTATAGTTATAATAGTATGACCCCGAGTTGGGGGGTGGGACGATGCAGACGTGCTTCCCATCTATTGCTCCTCCGCAGTTGGGAAAGTCCCATCGCTGGGCAAACTGTGATGCCACAGTCTCCCATTCCTGTGGCGTTGAAGTAAACTGTGGAGTCAAACAAGAAAAAAAAATTAGTCATTTTGCTCATAAACATTGCAAGCAGATTAGACACAAACATTCTTGGCCAAAATCAGTATTAACATTTATTTAAAGGAGTATTTCAAGACAAAAAGAGAAGGTCCACTTATCAGATGCCTCACCCCCTCTGATGGCCCATTGTAAAAATTTTAGGGTGGGGGTGTTTTGGACAGGTAACTCTCTCCACTTCATTGAGAGCTGAATGCATACATAATGTGTGTTACTTTGGCCAGCCCCTCCTTACTTATATTATTGGCAGCCCACTGGACAGGTAAGAAGTGTCATAATACAAAAATATAAATACACACTGTACAAATTGAAGCACATTTTTACATTTCCGCAATTACCTATCAAGAAAATAGGAGAACAAAACTTTAAAAAGTACCATTTGAAAAGTATTCAGGCAGGCCCTTGCACTACATGCTTTGGTGAATTCATCCATAAATATGAGCACAAAAGAGGTAGATATAGTGTGTATGGGTTTGGTAAAGTCAGCAGATAGAGGATGATTGGTATCGGTTGACTTAGCAGTTGGGGGGAGGGAGGGTTCAAAATTATTTTGGGACCCCCAAAAAAAACCCCAAAAAAGCCTCTAGCACTCTGCATGAATTTAAGGACACAAATAACATTTGTACACATTTTAGGGGGTGTTTAGGGTAAAGCACTACTATGGAGCTGCCAAAATACATTGTTAAATGACTAGACTAGGTGTGTATGGGCCCAGGATAGCATGGGGAGGTTAGTGAAGGCAAATATGCATGATGGACAAAAAAGGAGGTTTAAAAGCTTCCAGCATGCATGAGAACAAAGGGGATATTCACAACATATTACAATCATAATTAGGAAATGATGAAAGAAATACAATACATTAGCAAACATTAAATACATAGAATGTGATGTTAAAGAAGAAATCTTACCTTAATATAGTCCTTCTGCAGGACCCGAATGATGACAGAACAGGTCTCTGGAATAATGATCCCCAGAGCCTGGGGGGAGATGTTTGTTGAGAACTTGATGTCCTGCAGACTTCTCCCCGTCGCCAAGTACCGCAACGTGGCGATGAGCCTCTGCTCAGGAGTGATGGCTTGCGCATGCAGGTGTCCTGCCTGCTAATATAAGGGGACAGCAAAGCCAACAAACGTTTAAAAAACAGGGTCCGGCTCCCGGAGATAATTCCTGAAATCGTCAGGATTATTCTCACGGATCTCCCGCAACAAAGGCATGTGAGAGAATTGGTCACGCTGGAGCAACCAATTTTTGGTCCATGAACTCCTCCCCACCCTGTTCATGGACTGGGCTTGGGTCAAAGCAAGAACCCCAACACCAAGCCCCCGCACAGCACAAACTACGATGAGTACATAACCGCAACATGGCTTCAAAACAGTCGGCTGGTTTAGAACGAAATAACAGAAAGCACTGAAAAACAGAAAGGCCTGAGAAGAGCGAGCTGAAAATCAGAAACGAATGGACAAGAATGCGCTGAAAATCAAATATGTACTATAATAATAATAATACGCACTGACAAACAAATGCGCACTGAAGAACAGATATGAACCCACAAGCACAAACTGAAGAACAGTAATGATCTGATAAGCACGAGTTTGAAACGCGCGAATCGTCTCTCACCAAACTTCTACTAACACAAGATAAACACGAGATTAGCAGAAGGAGCCCAAAGGGTGGCGCACTTGATTTGAATCTTCCCTTTTATAGTGCCGTCATACGCGTTGTACGTCACCGCCTTATTGACGTTTCTGACCAACTTTGTGTAATCGTGTGTATGCAAGACAAGTTTGGGCCAACATCCATTGGAAAAAAAACATGGATTTTGTTGTCGGAATGTGCAATCGTGTGTACGCAGAATAAGGAGGCTGCCTCCAGGTGCTAATCATACAAGGTCTCAGATCATTCATGGACATTGTTTTAACAAAAGCTATCCCACCACTGTTGGTTGGCTGAATTAATCAGTTCCTAATTTTTTGTGCAAGCATCTTTTGTATTAGGGCCAGATAAAAGAGCAGCGGAGGAGAAGAAAGAGGAAGAAAATAATTAATAAAACTGTCATTTTTCATAAGTTCGATTTGTGATAAAAATTCCATGGGTGTATGTTAACACACAAAACTGCAGCCCACTAATGGCTTCAATATACAGTAAAAACAGGGCTGAACAGCGGCGCTAGATATGGTGATAACATAAAATTATATAGCAACTGCAATATAGGTAAACATGAAATGTGTGTGTGAGTTAGCACACATAATATTAAAACATAATGTCCATGAATGATCCGAGATCTTTTATGATTAGTAACTAGAGGCAGTTCCCTTATGCCCCGTACACACGGTCGGATTTCTCCGACGGTAAATGTTGGATGGGAGCTTGTTGTCAGAAATTCCGACCATGTGTAGGCTCCATCTGACATTTTCCATCTGAATTTCCGTCACACAAAATTTGAGATCTGGATCTCAAATTTTCAGACAACAAAATCCGTTGATGGAAATTCCGATCGTGTGTACACAATTCCAATGCACAAATTTCCACGAATGCTCGGAATCAAGCAGAAGAGCCGCACTGGCTATTGAACTTCATTTTTCTCGGCTCGTCGTACGTGTTGTATGTCACCACGTTCTTGACGTTCGGAATTTTCCACAAGATTTGCTTGACCATGTGTATGCAAGACAAGTTTGAGCCAACATCCGTCAGAAAAAATCCATGGATTTTGTTGTCAGAATGTCCGATCGCGTGTACGGGGCATTTGAGTGAAGCGATGGGCTCTGTGTAGAAATGAGAACAGAGGGGCACCAGACTGAGTGCAGTATAAATCATATATTTAATAATAACAAATAGTAACTCGCAGCTTAAATTAGAGGAGTTCAGTATGTGGTGAAAATCGCCAGTCCTGGAGTCTCATAAACTATCTATTTGGCGTGCTGTTTCCTCTTTGTCTGTTGCACATGTACATGTTTACAACTGCATGTATGTGCAGGTATGTGGGTATGCATATGCATGAGCATCTATCGCATTGTGTACATGTATGTATCTGGATTAATACAAAAGATGCTTGCACAAAAATTAAGAAGATTGAAGAATTTATTAATTCTGCCAACCAACAGTGGTGGGATGGCTTTTTCCTTAAACAGTATTCCGAGTCCAGAATTTCTCCACGAGGACTTCGTGTACTTAACAATTGTCCTTTTCTAGATGGAGAGCTCCTTACAGAGTGGGAGCAGATTGCTGAAGTTTGAACTCAAAAATGGATCATAACAACATATAAAAAGGAAAGAGGATTTTATTTTAAAATCTAAATTAGGAAAATTCCATAGAGATATAGATGATTATAACTCTAACAGAGTTTTCAATTGGAAAAAGAAAAAACATTCGAACAATGTACCTCCATTCATGTCCCTGACTCCTACTTCTCACATCCATAATCATTCTAATCCCATTCTTTCCAGATCCAACCACCAGACTGTTACCCCTAGATTTCCCAAATCCAAAACCCCAAGTCTCTTTCCATCTTCTCAAAACCACAGAACAGTATCTTCCTCCAACAAAGAATCTGAGACCCACAGGCCAACATCTGTACATCCCATGGCAGATATCAGTCTGAGTTGTACAGATACCACCATCAATAGAAATTTGTCCAATACTACATCTGCCTCAGGTGCACTAACCACTGTTATAATAGTGACAGAGAACACCACCCCTACCACTTCATCATCCATTGATCCCTTCACCACTATCCATGATGCACCAGTTGCACTAGGTATAGTTTACAACATAGTTCCTAGTTGTGATCTTTCAGTTACGCCCTTGGCTCCAGCCAGGGATAGTGATCCTACACATGTTGTGGCTGGAAACATTGGCCACTCACCTAGTTCTTCCAGTACTCTCAATAAATGATCTTTTTTATGCCTAACCCTCCGATCCAGCTCCAACAAAAAAAAAGACAATGACGAGGCAGGAGAGGGGGCAGATGTAAACACACCACACCCAGAAAAAATGCGGAGAATGTAAAGATCTTCAATTTGTCTTCCATTAAATTTACTGATGATGAACTATCGTTATTAAGAGGTCTAAATTTTGCCCCTACCATTCCACCTAATCCATTTACCATCTTCAAAGATTTGAACAAATGCATCCGAAATATTACCCTCTGTCAGGTCACCTGAGCCCAGGTGACAGATGCACACCGTTGGAGTCAGGAGTGCACCGCTAAGGTAGTGGACCCTACGGCTGACTGCTGCGGATGGGACTCTGGGTGCTTCAGGAAGGCAGGTCCACTGGAACACCTACATGGATCCCACTGGGAGCTAGAGCATAAGATTCCCCAGGGCGCGGAGTCTAAGCACCAGCAGGTGATTCACCAGAGCCTCTAGTGGTGAGGATGGACTGCGCTGCAACTTACTCCAGGTCGCGGCCCCCAGGGTCTCCCAGCTCACGCTCACGGTAAGCTACAGGAGGACAGAGAGGAAGCAGCAGCCGAGGACAACAAGGGATAGTAAGGAGATAAGCCAAAGGTCAGGGCGACTAGCAGACAAGGATAAACAGAGAACACACCAAAAGGTCAGGGTCACAAGCAAGCAGGGATAGTCAAGAACAAGCCAATATCAGTATACAGGATCAGACATAGGACACAGCGCAATGAGCACATGGAAGCCAAATCACACAATATTGATCAGCAGAGCTGGCTTGCAGTGCACAGGTTAATATAGAGTTCCCTGATAGGGGCTGGGGTAGAGCCATGCTTAGGAGAGATTACTTAAGCAGCCAGGTGAGAGTGGCTGGCCTCTTAATCTGAACACATGGAGAGGTAAGCTGACAGACAAATATTACTGCATAACCATGACACCCTCAAGAGATACTTTAGTCTACAGGCCAACAAACAAAGATACCATGGTTGCCAATGTTAACAACATACCAGTGCCTGACACCATATTCGATACCTGTATAGAAATACGAGCCTTGAGCAATTTGGTGGAACTATGGGAGGATTGTGATAATATGGAGCCAATTCTTGGATTCAAAACTACTAGCCCATTCTCCACCTATTACATATACCTGCTTTAAGCCAAAATCTATTTTCAACCCCACACATAACAAGGGCCCCTTCATAAAATCAATTTATCAGGTGGTATATTCAGAACTTCTGAATATATGTAAAAACTCCAAATCCACACATAATAAAGCCAATTTCACCCCTCAAGAACGTCTAGCTATAAACAATTTAAGTAAGAACTAACAAATAATTATCAAAATGGCAGACAAAGGTGGCGGTATACTCATTCAAGACCGAGCCACCTATCTTGATGAATCACACCGCCTACTTTCTGATCATAGCGCATATACAAAACTAAAAACAGATCCTTTACCAGATTTCATCAAGGAATCCAAGAATTTGAAATCCATAACAATTCCTTGCCACTGTGAATAATCACATTTCCTGTTCCTGTTCCTGGTTCCCAGCTTCCTCTGGATCCCTGTAAGATCATACCAGTGCCCCAGGCTGCAAAGGGAAAACAGGACGCCAAATAGGACGTTTATGAGACTCCAGGACTGGAAATTTTCACCACATACTGAACTCATCTAATTTAACCTGTGAGTTACTACTTGTTTTTATTAAACATATGATTTATACTGCACTCAGTCTGGGGCCCCTCTGTTCCCACAACACACACATCTGCTCACTCTTTGCACTGCTGTTGCTTGCTTTCCTTTTTCCCTTGCTCCAGTGTGGCCAAATGCATCAGTCTGGGGCTTGTTCTGTCGGTAACAACCACTCCAGCCACAGAATCCTGTCTCAGAAAATGTTGCTGCCTTTTTGCGCTTCGACTGCCTCATATCTGCAGTCAGTCACACAACACTTTTTAACACCGTTCCTTTTCTCTATGGAAAATATGGTGTACTGTCTGTTTAAGACTTTGCAAGACAACGTACCTCCACTTGCAGGCTCCACTGCATTCACTTTAACTGCTGCATCTTGCAAAAACTCAGTTTATGCTACTCACTGTTTTCTGGTCTGTGAGAATCTTGAACTCTGCCATTTGTGCCCAAAGCAATTCCTCCACCATATGTGAGAGTGAGGTGATTAGACTCAAGCGGTAGGTGCATTTCAATGAGTTTCACCAGTCCAAAATGTTATTTTTAAGGGCATGGTAGTTCACTTTTATTTAAAAGAACGGAAAAAGTTCATAAAAGACATTGTAGCACCACCCTCGAAGGAGCCCCTGGTTACATTTTGGGTCCTCTGTCTTCCACCTTGACTCCAAGAACAAACTCAGCCCCTCTGACACACCTGGTTAAATGGAGAGACCTCTGCAACCACAGATAAAGACACAATTGGAAAATACCCTGCACCTGGCAGTATGTTACTATAGTAAATGCACAAACACCCGTTTAGTGATAAGCAAGTTGGTATATTGAAACCACTTAAAATAAAGACAGTCTGAGATAACATAGGCTCACCTAAATAAATTAAACATACTGTAGTCAGCTATACAAAATGTCACTATACCCAAGTAAAGAGAAATAAGTTCTTTGATTTTAAATGGTCATTGATTGAAATGGCAATAAGTAACATGAATAACCCCTATGAACAGTACAACGTATAACTAACTACACTGTCTTAGTGCACTCTAAGGAAAGGGGGGGGGGAGCCAAAGTGTGGTACTTCTTTAAAACAAAATAAATGTGCAAGGGGTTAGGGGCATTCCTTGGTCCTGACTCTTCGATCATCTCTAATGTTGGAGCTCTTTGAGGCAGTCTCCAAGGTGTTACAGATAATATGAGACTGACTGTGTAGATCCTTAGTCTCTGATGACAGCACCAAATATTGACAGTCACAGATAATGGCCACAAATGGCTCACCAATTCCAGCGACACAGTAGCAATGTTTCCTCCGAACAGATGTCCTCCCGCTCTCGGTTGCCCATGACGACACCCGCATCTGGCACTGCAGGGGTGGTATCCTTGCAGCCACTCTGTCCCTGGCTCACAGGTCACAGCATGGGGCTCCAGTCTCTTTCCCTTGCAGTAATGTCTCCTTCTCTCCCCCTCTCCGGCTGGTGATGCTGGGTACAATAGCTCTCTCCTCACTCACAGACGTGTCCCTTAGCACTGTCCTCTCGTTCCTCTCTGGTTGGTCCAACTCCAGGGGCTGTTGTGGCTTGGTCTCTCCATCTCTCCTCCGAACCACCTCAGTCTCCTCAGCACTTCCTGAAACTCCTTTTTTTCTCCAATTTCCTCTGTGTCCCCTCATGTTCAGAAAGGAAAGGTTAGCATTTCCCTATATCCATCTTGTGACCAAAAGGCGAAATTGCATGACAAATAGTATTACATTGCTCAATGACAACATGCCTGTTACACACTCCCCCCCACCAAAGAACCTTTGGTCCCCAAAGGAGGGACAGAGTCCATCAACATATAATGTCCACAACCTGTTACATGCTTTCAAAATACATCAGGAGACAGTTTAGTACATGTATGGAAACAAGCAATTGGCAGGCACATATGAACCTGGCAAGGGAACCTACCACCATTTGTCATAAGAGGTGAGGTTGTCTTACCCACAAGCCACTGATATTGGGATGGCCCACCTAGATGTGCCAGGGGGTGAGTTGGAGCCACCCTCCCCTAAATTTGTAGTGGGAAGGGTCAGCGTGTTGTGAGTTCTTTGAGAGGTATAGATAGCTTCCTCAGAACCTTTACCTAGAGTATCATAAGTCAGTCTTTTTAGTGGGCGAATTGTTTGTTTTTCCCTTTGCTCTTTGGGCTCAGATGGTTCTGGTATAGCAACTTCTTCCTCTTTCACCATAGAAGGTTGAAGAGTCTCTGTGTCCTCTGCAGTAAGGGAAATCAGAAGATCTTCCTGGAATGTCAATGATTGGTTCTGTGGTATGAACTCTGGTGCCTCAGGCCTGAGGGTTCCAGTATCTGCTTCTCTAGAAGGAAGAGTGACAGTTTGTGATAGCATAGACTGCCACAGCGTCTATGAGAATAATACTGCCCAGAACTGCCCAGTTCTTCATCCTCACTGTCCTCTTCATCTGTGTTCAGTGGCACAGACTGAGACCTGGTTATTGGACATGATCTTTGAGAGGTAGTACGAATAGGCTGAGGATCTGGTTGTTAAGGCACAAAAACTGCTTTTTATAGCTGTAATGGACAAAGAACTTCTCTACCAGAATTTTGCCCACCGTAGATGCTTGCTGGTCTTTAGTTGGGAATGCCTGGGCATGCCAGGTGAAGTGGTCGGTTTCCACCAGGACATTTCCCTGTCCTCTTGAGTCAGGCTCCAGACACAGAAAGCCAATGCACACCAATTCCATTGGTCCTTGACTTTGAATATGGCCCATTGGGGCAGCTCTGTGGGGTAAAGTCTTCCTCTGTATATACCAGATGCAGAAGTGGCAGTATCCCTCAACTTCAGCCTGCATACAGGGCCAATAGAAACAGTCTTGCACACCTTTGAAGTTGTTTCAGGCACTAAGTGACCATGGTTGTCATGTAAGGCAATTAGTAAAGTCTCTATATGCTTTCTCAGCGGTTGTGGTACTCAGTTACTTGGGGAGCCATAGTCTGGTCTGATAATGTGTCTGGGTTTCAGGCGGTCTGAAACTCGGACACGTGATTCAAAACTCAAACTGTCTGGGTGAATCCTGGACAGATGGCAACCCTAGACAGTGATCAGGCCTACTGACAGTTTGTTGTCATGTAAGGAGCATAATGGGCTGGTCTACTCTTGGCATACCTCAGAAATCACGGTATGTTGTGAGCACTGAGAGGAAGGGGACAGTGATAAAAAAAGTACCTTTAGGCTGGCTTCACACCTATGTGAATTGGATGTGGGCTTCCTGCATCCAATTCCCATAGCCGGAGATTGTGACTGGCTCTCTATGGAGCCTGTTCACACATCTCTACAGTGGCTCCGGTGCGAATTGCACAAGAGCCCCGTGTGTCTTTTGGTCCATTTCAGGTCCAAATTCAGCCCAAAATTTGGGCTGAAATCAGACCTGAAATGGTGAATGGAGATGCACTGGACTCTTGCTGTGAGCCACTGCATGTTCTAGTGTGAACCCAGCCTCAAGCACCTTATAGTACTTACTGTCTGGAAGGGACTTTTTTTGCCCATGAGGCTTCTAATGCCTCGTTTCCACTGAGCGTATCGGTTCGGGTCGGTACAGTTGGATGGCCTAGAATGGTCCGGTCTATTCTGGTGAGCGTTTCCACTGCAAGTGGGACCACAAGGGGCCATACAGGGTTTAGAAAAAATGCCTCAGCATAGCACAGAAGAGGGTTTTCTGTCAGCCAATCAGTGTAATGTATCATAGCCCCGCCCTAACCGAACCGTTCCATTTTCTATGGCCCCACATCTGAAGCAGGACCCTGAATGGAATGGTTTGGTTCGGTTGTATGGGCCGCTTTCATAATGGAAATACCCAAAATAGCGTACTGTACCAAACAGAACCGATCCGCTCAGTGGAAACGAGGCATAAAATACTGATACTGTCTTTTTGTTAAACTTGATATCAATTCACATTTACATCCTTGGTGTACACATATAGATTTATCTAAGACAAAGAAACAGAAAGGAACAGTTTTGTCTTCTTTCGAATTGTGACTACATCATACATCTTTCAGAGCTTTGCTGTTGACTTGGTTGATTCACTAACTAAAGTCATTGACTTAGAAATTAAACTGCTTTGTAGCTTCATATTTCAAACTTCACTTACAGCTGTTCTTTTCTTAGGTCAAGACTTCACTGAAATTATAACTGAAGTTTAATTTTTACATCTAGGACTTGGAAAATGGCAGAGGTATTCATTCTCTTTTATAAGAATCTGTCAAGAAAGAAATGTGGGATCTACCATAGCTGACTTAGTTTCAAGACTGCAAGCTCCAGGGCTGTCATCATTATCTCTTTTTGGATCATTGAGTCAGAGAAAACATGCAGTCAGTGAAGTCCGAACTACCGACCTGCATAAATATTCCAGCTTTCTGCCCCACAAAGTAGTGAAACAATGACGGAGATTACACCCCAGAGCTCCCGATCCTCCAGATCAATCCTGACCAGGGCCAGGAAAAGGGGTGGGCAGGAGGGGCGGCTGCCCTGGGCACTGTGATTGGTGATACCCCTGGAGGCATACGAGCTCGGTGCTTGTGGATTGATGCCCACACTCACTTTATCAAAGTGAGTGCAACCTTCCCCCTTGTGTGTTTTGCCCCTCTCCACTGTGGTCGTCGCAGAGTCATATTACATGCTGTTTATTTTCTATTTTTACATTTCGCTTGGCATGTTCATCATTGTCACTACCTGCATACACGGAACGTCTACACCTGATGGCCATTTGCAACACAAGCTGTATACCTTACAGCTGTAAGGTAAGCGGCTTGCAAACACGGAGGTGTCCTCACTGGAGATCCCCCTCCCTTCATGATTGGAACTGTTTTGTGTTTTTTATCACGAGTTTTTGGACTGGGTGATAGAACTATTATTTATTTTTCCTTAGGGATTTGTCACTTGCAGCCCATCAGGATTTGGCACGTTTTTGCTAGTATAGTACTAGCCCATATTTATTTTGGACTCATCTCTTATTTTTGCATTGTGTCACTGTCAGTCTTATTTGTGTCAGCAAATTTACTTATTTTTAGGTTTGTTTTATTTAAGCAGTCATTGCTACTGGATTCACTGTTTCACACTTACCTTTCATATATTATGCTTTGTTTGCCTGTAATATTATATATCTATTTATGTTGGCCAGCAATTTTGTACTGCATCCTCACTACGTTTTTTAGCATTTAGAGTCCACTGATGAATTTGCCCCCTTTTTTCAGTTCACTCTGTCAGGATGGGGATTTGGATTTTGAAATTGACTACTCAGATGGGAAATTTGAGGGTTGCAAAATTTGTGCTAGTAGGGGTGATTTTTTTTTGGGGGGGGAGTATTTGTGCTGGGGGAATTTGGGGGTCAGCAAGGGGTAAGAATTGTTCTAGGAGGGGGAATTTTGGTGTGTGTGCAATGAGTGGCGATTTAGGGGGATTTGTGCTGGGGAGGGGGGAATGAGAGAAGAGGATGCCCAACTTTTTAATAGGGGGGATTCTTGCTGACACACAATGCTCATACATCTTTGGGGGGGGGGGTGCAGTTCGGCATATTTGCCCTGGGCACTAGGTGACCTTGTCTCGGCACTGATCCTGACAGACAGGTTTCCTTTGAACAAACATGATAAAGCAATAAAGCGGTCTTTGTGTACGCTGGGTTTTTATTACATTACGTAGTTAATGCTCGTAGCAACCACATGACTGAACTCCTTACCCCATTTCTCTTTTTCTCCATAAAAAAAGAATACAAAAATATAGAAGATACAATAACTACAGCATTAAAAAGGTTTGCTCTGGCTAGCAATACAACAGAAAAAAGGTGTTCACTTCTAGAACAACTACATGGTATATAACAGGTAATCACAAAAATCTTTAAAATGTGTTTAGGATTTCTGAATGCAAGTTAAAGCGCTAGTATCCTTTGTAGTATACTATTGGAATCAAATGTTTCAAGATTATAACTGTTACTATAAACACACAAACAAATATTAGGAACCATGGAGTTTTGTTTGACATAGCCACTTACAGCTTGCTTGGGCAAAGTGTCTTGAAAGCATCTTCCTAGAGGTTTGAATGTTATGGGACGTGATGATGCTGTTTTGGTCCCCTCTGGATGTGGGATTATATGCTGGCCTCCACTTCCTGTTGCCCCTTCAGGTCCAAGGCCATCAATACGGTGAACCTGGATGGATGCATTGGGTGGGTGATGAACTCTGACATTTAGAAGAGGTGGAAGGACCTGAACTGTAAATAGATTAAATATTACATAGGGCGGACAAAGTAAAGAAGGCAAAATCAACAACTAAATAGAGAGGTATATTTATAACTGATTATGGTTTGCAACACACAATATAATTTCTTAATATTAATTTCACATGATTTTCTCAAAACATCTGACAATGTAAAAAAGTAGACAGACTGCAACTAACTGAAAACAAATATTGTGGTAAAGATAAAAAAAGAAGAAAAAAACCTTCTATGGAATACATCTCCTGACAAATTACAACAAAAAATTGCCATGTAAAACAAAATCAAATATGTGCATCAAACAAATTAACAACAAACTGCAAACTGGTGAAACATAATATCTAGTTTATTGTTAATTTGTGTGGTGCACATATTTGAATTTGTTTTAGATGGTAATTTTTTTGCACTTTTTGCACTTTATTTTGTTTTAAGATTCTTGAGGAGGTTGACACATTTATACAGCAGCAATTGGTGTATTTTTATACCAACAGCGCAGGTTTATTGCTAGCAAATTTAAAATCAATTCTGACCATTTTAAAGGCTAGTGGGCAAGGGATTTTCAAACAAATGGCACAGGGGCATGGGCGCTGTCCTGAGGGACATGTACTAATACAAAACAAACATTTTTAAAAATAAAGTGTTGCTGGGGTGACAATTGTAATAACGTTTAAAATGAAACATTACAAATGCCAAAATCCTTTAAATAATATGTTTGGGAGATGCCCTAAACCTACCTGTGAAGTGGCATACCTGTAAGATATATAAAATGTACTACAGCAAAAGTGACATTTACAAAGAAAAAAAGCATTTAAAGCGTAAGTCCACCCTGAAGGGTAAGTTCTGCTTTAAAGAAGAACTCCAGCTTTTCCTCCCCAAAACAACTAATGCATCGTGCATGTAAATGAATCACAACCCCTCTGTCAATTTATGTGTAACTTACCTCCTTTAGCTGTATTAACCACTTCAATACAGGGGACTTTCACCCCCTTCCTGCCCAGGCCAATTTTCAGCTTTCAGTGCTGTTGCACTTTAATGACAATTGTGTGGTCATGCAATGCTGTACCCAAACAAAATTGTTATAATTTTTGGAGACAGGTAGAGATTTCTTTTCGTGGTTTTTTAATCACCACTGGGTTTTTTTTCTTAATAAACGAAAAAAGACAGATAATTAAAAAATAAAAAAAAATGTTTTTAGTTTTTGTTATCAAATAAGTAATTTTTTCTCCTTCACTGATGTGCGCTGATGAGGCTACACTGACGGGCACTGATAAATTGCATGGCAATTGTGGAAAAACCACATCGTGTGAAGCATGTCTCCCAAAAGAGGCTCCTGAACTTTTTTGGACGACAAGCTTAACGCGACGTGGTTTGCCACAAATGCAGCATGATTTATATTGCGACAATTGCGGCAGAATCGCACCATGATTTTAGGTGCAATTCAAATGAATACCGTTACAAATATGCATTTTGCAATTTGTCATTCACACCTGGGTGTTTTGAAATTACTAGCAGAATTGTGTCAAATTATGGCAAAAACTTAAGGAGTGTTGACTCTTGGTCAGCTGTAAACAGGCATAATTCAGGTTTGCTTTCACAAGCTAACATAGAACGGTATAAATGATATTTTTCCCAATAGTGACCCTTGTAAGATCTGAAGGTTCTGCACACATTGACCAGAAATTTTGTTTACCTTTCGTTATGTTTGTAGTAAAGAGAAACCCATGTTCAGTTGACTGAAACCCTTTCAATGTACTTGGGATAATTCTAATTCCAGGTCTATTTACTTGACAAATTGCTCCATCTTTTTCAGGATATTGGATGTTAACAGTGCCTCCTTGTTTCGACAAACATTCCCTCCAAGGTATTTTCATCATTAACTAGGAGGGATTTCACGTGATCTTGACGTCTTTGAAAATTAAATCCTGTCTTTGAATTAGAAACTCTCTTCCTCCCTCCCCGTAGTCTTCTGGGATGTGTAAAAGGTCCCAGAAGACCGTGGGACCATTCACAAATCGCAGTGCAGCTCACGCATGAGCAGTGTGCAGCCAGCTGTGGGGGTGAAAGCCAAACAACTGGCTGCCCACAGTTAAAATGCGGGCTCCGGGAACCCAAAGGCTAGTGAAGAACTAGCCCGTGTGTGGGAGGTGCTAGATCCCTAGACAGGTAAGTGTCTATTTATTAAAAGTCAGCAAGTACAGGATATGTAGCTGCTGACTTTTATTTTTTTTTTCCTGAGTGAACCTCCTGTTTAAACTGTTAGCAAATTACATTTCTCTGCCAGCTTGGTTTTCTTTTTTTATGGGTACCCCCCAAAATATATAGGGTTTGGTATGCATTTCACAGGACTTTTGGGGGGGTCACATGCTCTTTTTTTACAAAAAAAAAAAAAAGGAGCTGACAGGAAAATGTAAATAACTGACGCATAAATGTTTTCCTTTTTAACCCCGCTAGTACTCTCTAGAACTGGGTAAACATCACATGACGTCCTCCCCAGAATGTGCCTTTTGCGCGCCCTTTTGTGCGATCAGTCGCTCGCTGTGTCCACCAGATGCAGCAGATGATAGATCAGTGTAATGGCCTGCTGCCAGTACCATGTGATCGCTGTGACCAATCACAGAAGATCATATGACAATTGTACAAAATGGATGGCTTCCATTCATGCCATTCATTATGTACTATTATATTGATCTCGGTGACTGGTTACAGTGATCACATGATACAGACAGGGCCAATCACAGCCCATCTGTACCATGTGATTAGCTATGGCCAATCACAACTAATCAAAATAGTAAACACTAAATGAATAATTTTTTTTCTTTCAGAAAAAATTGGTTGCTTATAATAGTGAAATTCACTGTTATAAGCAACCATAGTGTGTAAAAAAAATCCTAATCATCTCCCCTATGGTAACACTGTATTTCTCTGGTCACAGTTTAAAAAAAAATCATAAGAAAAGAAAAAAGTAATAAATAACAAAGGTAATAAAAAAGAATGACATTTAAAAAATTTTAAAAATATAATTATTTTTTTTCATACTGTCACCAGTTAGTGTCCCTAATCACCGCCACACCAGTTATATGATGATGCTGTAGTCCACTGGTGACAGTATGTAAAAAAAAATAATAAATTGTGAAAAAAAAAGATTTTTGTCATTACTCCATTTTCAAAATAATTATGACAAAAAATTACAACTTCATAAACTCACCATGTCTCCTCTTACTAATTACCTTGGACTGTCTAATTTCCAAAAAGGGGTCATTTGGGGGATATTTGTAAGGGGCTCCTATGTCAGCTTTACCTGCAGTTGCGAGTGTCACCCCTCCGCCTCACACACTGCGGCTTGCACTGCTAATATAGGACTCAGCCTAAACTGGACTCTGACAGTGTCTCCTAGCAGCCATTTCCATCTTTGAAGCTTGCCCCATCCATTGGGCTGGAAGTCAGCTCAGCCAGTGTAGGCTGTGGAGACTTCCTTGGGTGTTTTGTCCTGCATTTTCACACCTGCAGTGTCCCGAGGAGGAAAATCATCCAAGCTGCCAGTTCAGACATTCTGCTGGGGGATGAGATTAACACAGTGGCTACAAAGTAACCATTTCAGATGTCATGCCTGATACAAGTCTGCCCCCCTCAGAGGCAGCCCACACTCGCCAGCAATCATTTTCCACTCGCAAAATGAGAGTAGGCGAGTGTAAATTTTGAGGGTTGCAATATAGTGTATATAGTGCAGGAGTGTGTGATGTACAATATAGTGCAGGAGTGTGTAATTGTGTAATATACAATATAGTGTACATATAGTGCAGGAGTGTATAATGTACTATATAGTATATATAGTGCAGCAGTGTACAATGCACAATATAGTGCAGGAGTGTGTTATGTACAATATAGTGTATATAGTTCAGGGGTGTGCAATGCACAATATAGTGTATATAGTGCAGGAGTATGCATAGTTGCTAACATTCTCAAAACATTTTTAGGGACACTTTTCTGTATGTAGGCGGAGTATTAATTTAATTAATGGTGGGGAATTCATTTGTAGGGGTGGTCTAGTAGAAGTGAAAAAATGCGGATCGTTGAGCGAAAAATGGGCATGGTTCAAACTATGCTAAATATTGGGTGTAGCTTAAATGGGGTAAGGTTAAATAGAGTCTGAGATGAAAGAGGGATGGAGGGAGAAGGAAGCAAGGGATGGAGGGAGAGAGAAAGAAATAAAGATAGAGAGAAAGACAAAGAGAAAGAGGGAGAGAGAAAGAAAGAGTGAGAGAGGGTGAGTTTAAAGAAAGGGAGAAAGAAGGATGGAGGGAGAGAGAAAGCAAGAAAAAGAGAGAGAGGGAGAGAAGCAGAGAGAAGGAAAGAGAGAAGGAAGGAAAGATGGAAGGAGGGTGGAAAGAAAGAAGAAAAGAAAGGGGGATGGAGGAACAGAGGGCCCAGATCCTACACCACAATAGCAATATGTGTATTCCAGAAAGTTTAATAATCAACAGATAAAGATACTCCAAACACCATCCCCCCAAGGCAGATCCAAAACATATACAAGAGATGGTCAGAGATTGCAGACATGATACAGGAGATGGATAAATGCATATAAAAGCAAAGGAGAAGGCCTTCAAAAAATACAAGGTTGAGGGATCATCCACAGCATTCAGAATTTATAAAGAATGCAATAAGAAATGTAAGGGTGCAATTAGGATGGCTAAGATAGAACATGAAAGACACATAGCGGAGGAGAGCAAAAAAAATCCCAAGAAATTCTTTAAGTATGTTAACAGTAAAAAAGGGAGGACAGACCATATTGGCCCCATAAAGAATGAGGAAGGACATCTGGTTACAAAGGATGGGGAGATGGCAGAGGTATTGAATTTATTCTTCTCCTCAGTCTTCACGAGTGAATCGGGGGGCTTCAGTAACCAAAACTGTAGTGTTTATCCTCATGACACAACACAGGAAGCACCTACATGGTTAACAGAGGACGGAATTAAAATTAGACTTGAGAAACTTAACATTAATAAATCACCGGGACCAGATGGCTTGCATCCGAGGGTACTTAGGGAACTCAGTCAGGTGATTGCCAGACCGTTGTTCCTAATTTTTACAGACAGTCTATTGACTGGAATGGTACCAGCTGATTGGAGAAAAGCCAATGTAGCACCAATATTTAAAAAGGGCCCAAAAAACATCCCTGGGAATTACAGACCAGTTAGCCTAACATCAATAGTATGTAAACTCTTGGAGGGGATGATAAGGGACTATATACAAGATTTTAGTAATAAGAATGATATCATTAGCAGTAATCAGCATGGATTCATGAAGAATCGTTCTTGCCAAACCAATCTATTAACCTTCTATGAGGAGGTGAGTTGCCATCTAGATAAAGGAAGGCCCGTAGACGTGGTGTATCTGGATTTTGCAAAAGCATTTGACACAGTTCCCCATAAACGTTTACTGTACAAAATAAGGTGCGTTGGCATGGACCATAGGGTGAGTACATGGATTGAAAACTGGCTACAAGGGCGTGTTCAGAGGGTGGTGATAAATGGGGAGTACTCAGAATGGTCAGGGGTGGGTAGTGGGGTCCCCCAGGGTTCTGTGCTGGGACCAATCCTATTTAATTTGTTCATAAACGACCTGGAGGATGGGATAAACAGTTCCATCTCTGTATTTGCAGACAATACTAAGCTAAGCAGGGCAATAACTTCTCCGCAGGATGTGGAAATCTTGCAAAAAGACCTGAACAAATTAATGGGGTGGGCGACTACATGGCAAATGAGGTTCAATGTAGAAAAATGTAAAATAATGCATTTGGGTGGCAAAAATATGAATGCAATCTATACACTGGGGGGAGAACCTCTGGGGGAATCTAGGATGGAAAAGGACTTGGGGGTCCTAGTGGATGATAGGCTCAGCAATGGCATGCAATGCCAAGCTGCTGCTAATAAAGCAAACAGAATATTGGCATGCATTAAAAGGGGGATCAACTCCAGAGATAAAACGATAATTCTCCCGCTCTACAAGACTCTGGTCCGCCCGCACCTGGAGTATGCTGTCCAGTTCTGGGCACCAGTCCTCAGGAGGGACGTACTGGAAATGGAGCGAGTACAAAGAAGGGCAACAAAGCTAATAAAGGGTCTGGAGGATCTTAGTTATGAGGAAAGGTTGCGAGCACTGAACTTATTCTCTCTGGAGAAGAGACGCTTGAGAGGGGATATGATTTCAATTTACAAATACTGTACTGGTGACCCCACAATAGGGATAAAACTTTTTCGCAGAAGAGAGTTTAATAAGACTCGTGGCCACTCATTACAATTAGAAGAAAAGAGGTTTAACCTTAAACTACGTAGAGGGTTCTTTACTGTAAGAGCGGCAAGGATGTGGAATTCCCTTCCACAGGCGGTGGTCTCAGCGGGGAGCATTGATAGCTTCAAGAAACTATTAGATAATCACCTGAATGACCGCAATATACAGGGATATGTAATGTAATACTGACACATAATCACACACATAGGTTGGACTTGATGGACTTGTGTCTTTTTTCAACCTCACCTACTATGTAACTATGTAACTATGTAACTATGGTCAGAGACTGTGGACATGATACAGGAGATGGTCAGAGACTGCAGACATGATACAGTAGATGGTCAGAGACTGTGCGGACATGGTACAGGAAATGGTCAGAGACTGAGAGTGTACAATGCATAATATAGTGTATATAGTGCAGGAGTGTGTAATGTACAATATAGTGTATATAGTTCAGGGGCGTGTAATGATATATATATAAAGATTATTTATTTACAAAATGTTATAACAGAAACAAAGAAATACTAGATTTTTTTTTAATAGAACAAAATGAGGGTAGAGAATATGGGACTTTAAGGTACATCATATATAAAGAAACACAAATAATACTATAAAAATATACAAATATTTATTATAAACACTTAAAAAAGTATGGAATACAGTTTACAGTCCGACTCCAAGTCACCAAACCAAAGAGTCAAAAATAATAAATACATTTATTTGTTTATTTATTAATTATTTTTGACTCTTTGGTTTGGAGACTTGGAGTGTCGAACTTATTTGGAGTTGTCGGTCACTGATCTGGCCATGTTTTCCACCTATCCTCTCTGTCATTCATTTACCCCTTGGTGCTATTGTGACCCTCTATATGTATACTTTGGTCTGTGCTTGGCGGGTTTTCCCGTTTAGTGTTGCCAGTTATATAATCTCCAATATAAGGAAAGTGATGTATGACAAGTTATATAGAATATTTCATATGTGTCCTTTTTCCATTACACAAATGCAATTGCTATTTAGGTTGTGGAAATCCAATTATTGTGATGCACATGCATGGCCACACTCATGCTCACCGCAGCCCTTAAGTGGGGTAGGTGTGCATGCATATATTCCAACATTTCATTTTATTCATTTACAAGCTTTATTTAATTTCATTTTTCAAACAATCCCCCCTTTTATACATCTTTTTTTTTTCTCTCCTCTGCACCCACCCCACTTGGATCCTTTCTGGTCCCTTGCCAATAGATCCCCATACGGACACCCAAGGGTGTGCAGTAGGGTACTTTTGTGCCCCGCTGCACGCCTGCCTTGAGGTATCCTATTTCCCTATGGCACGCCGGTCATACGGTGTTCAGTCCAGTCTATACCATCCTCCAGACTGCAATTCTACTCTGCTAGTCAGGTACTGTCTCCACTGCTGGTTACAGCAGTGTCTGACTGTATACCAGAGGTCACAGCCACTTCCAACCTCTGGTTTCCATTTTCCGGTCTTCAGTCCATAGTGCAAGAACCTCCCTCTTGCGTCTGCGGGGCGTCAGTGCGGCATGACATCACACGCTGCATTTTGGCGCCACGGGGAGGGATATTTAAACCTCATATGATGCAGACCTGTTTAGGCTAGCTAGGAGCTCATGAGGAACTCGGACGGCGGTACCAGGTAACCTCTTAGGTGGATGTGGAATGGCCAGTGTCCCTGTTTTACATTCAGTTTTAACTCAAGCTTTATTTTTTTTGTGTTTTATTTTTGTTCCCTTGTATAGATTGATACTGGCTATCCCTGTGCTTCCCCTTGGGGCTTTGGCTGTTCATGTTTCTGGCATCCTCCCACTTCTATGTCTCTCCTTGCTGTGTTAGTAAGGGCAGGGTGTAGCCCTTCACACAGGGGTGAGACACATTGAGGTGAGCAAATTTTCTTGAAGCTATAAGGATATACCTCATATACTTTTATATCTCTTTAGTGCATAGCATTTACATATCTTTATATATACACATTTTTAGAATTTGTTCGACGGGTGTGTCGTTTCCGTGTACTTGATCGATATATACCAATGTCTTTCTTTATGCCTCTCCTTCTGCATGAGCTCTCAAAGATAGATAACTTCATATAATATGACTATGGTGAGTACAGTTCATTTACCAGCAAGTGTTATGGACATGTGCTCTCTTTATCCTTAATCTACATATTGCTTTTACAACATACAATATATATTTCAGGTATGGTCATACCTTTATATGACTGATTGAATAACATTAAACACACATCCCTCCCTACGGGAGATCTGGCACCCTTTTTAGGACCGGTCTGGATGCAGGCTTTTGGGTATTCTCCCAGTTGCGCTCTCTCCAGAACTCATTCATGAGGTATGGAGTCCGCGTGGTTGGGGGGTCTGTGCGTGTGGGGGGATATTATTAATTATATATATATATATTTTTTTGTTTGCTTTTTGAGTATGGTGGAGCCATATTTGTGCAAGCTATAGACCTGTGTTAACCCTTTGTGAAATGTGATATATTAATTAATTTTTGTTTTCTTTTGTTTTTTTTGTTTACACATCTAAGGTTGAAAATACCATGTGTTTTTATTAATTAAATATCCTCGTCCTTTACCTGATGAAGCCCTTCCGGCGAAACATGTCGAAATTTTTGGACACGGCTAGATTTGTATGTGACTACAGTACTTTCATTTGTCAGTGATAGGCAATATGTGTATACCTATGACTATGACTGTAAACTGTATTCACTACTTTTTTAAGTGTTTTTTCTAATAAATATTTGTATATTTTTATATTATTATTTGTGTTTCTTTATATATGATGTACCTTAAAGTCCCATATTCTCTACCCTCATTTTGTTCTATCAATTTTTAGGGATGTTGGTACTATTACTCTTTGTGGTTATTAGGAGCTGACCTCTACCCTACTTATTTGACGATTTTTTTTTAATAATTTGGGGATTTTTCATTTATTTTTTAGCAAAAAAAACCCATTGTTGATTAAATACCACCAAAATAAATCTCTATTTTTTTGTGAACACAATGATAAAAATTTTGTTTGGGTACAGTGTTGCATGACCGTGCAATTGTCACTCAAAGTGCGACAGCACTGAAAGCTGAAAATGGTCCTTGGCAGGAAAGGGGTAAAAGTGTCCTGTATTGAAGTGGTTAAAAACACTCAAGAGACAATAAAAAGCATGCTCATTCTGTAAACAGGTTGTGTGTCCCTCTATTCCGTCCTGCAGGACCGCTAGTGGGGGTTCCAAACTGCTAGAGATGTACTCGGCTGGGCTCAAGAGCTTGGAGAAGCCCCAGAAGTCCAACCAGTGTGGGATGCATGGGTAGAAATTATGGCACCAGAAGGGTGTGATCAAGAAAGTGTCTGGGGACACTGTGTTTAGTACCACAACAAATCCGCTAGAGGACTTCAGGTATGGGTTATTGAGGCCAACCCCAAAACATACACTGCAGATGAACATTTTAAACGCCTATCCAAACCAGAAACATAATGTGTTTACTCTAGTAATACCCTTACACCAGGGGGACTGAATGAAGAAATCGAGGTTCACACATAGTTGTAAAGTAATATCCCTATCATGTACCCATTAGTGTTTAACCACTTGCCTACTGGGCACTTAAACCCCCCTCTGGCCCAGACCAATTTTCAGCTTTCAGTGCTCTCACACTTTGAATGACAATTACTCAGTCATGTAATACTGTACCCAAATGATTTTTTTTGTCCTTTTTTTCATACAAATAGAGCTTTCTTTTGGTAGTATTTGATCACGTGCTCAGTCTGAGGCTGTGGAACTCAGTGTAAGTGGAACTGGTATAAGTGGTGAGTTAAAAACCAGAGGGAGAGTGAACAAGTCTTGCTTTTTGTTTGTTGGTTTGGATTTTTGGGGCTTTTCCTTTTAGTTTTTTAATCACCTTTTTCTGTCACTTTTTAAATAGCTTTTTTTTTCTCTGGTTCCTTCAGGCTATCAATTAAGGGGGGTGGTTAATTGCTCACAGGTGCCTATATAACTGTGTGTAGAATTCATTCTGAGCGTGCTCAGTCTGAGGCTGTGGAACTCAGTGTAAGTGGAACTGGTGTAAGTGGTGAGTTAAAAACCAGAGGAAGAGTGAACAAGTCTTGCTTTTTGTTTGTTGGTTTGGATTTTTGGGGCTTTTCCTTTTAGTTTTCAATCACCTTTTTCTGTCACTTTTTAAATAGCTTTTTTTTTTCTCTGGTTCCTTCAGGCTATCAATTAAGGGGGGTGGTTAATTGCTCACAGGTGCCTATATAACTGTGTGTAGAATTCATTCTGAGCGTGCTCAGTCTGAGGCTGTGGAACTCAGTGTAAGTGGAACTGGTATAAGTGGTGAGTTAAAAACCAGAGGGAGAGTGAACAAGTCTTGCTTTTTGTTTGTTGGTTTGGATTTTTGGGGCTTTTCCTTTTAGTTTTTCAATCACCTTTTTCTGTTACTTTTTAAATAGCTTTTTTTTTTTTTCTGGTTCCTTCAGGCTATCAATTAAGGGGGGTGGTTAATTGCTCACAGGTGCTTATATAACTGTGTGTAGAACTCATTCTGAGCGTGCTCACTCTGAGGCTGTGGAACTCAGTGTAAGTGGAACTGGTATAAGTGGTGAGTTAAAAACCAGAGTTTAAAACAGGAGGTTATAACAGGGGTCATAGTACCTGTGTAGTGTGAGTACCTGAGTGTTTTCTGAGTAGTGTGTGTGGATTGTTAGTACTTGTGCATTGTGTACTGTATACTTGAGTATTGCGAGTGCACGTAGGTCTGCGAGTACCTGGGTATTGTCTTGTTGTGTACCTGTGTATTGCATTGAGTATTAGTGCCAGGAAGCTAGCTGTTAGGTAATTTGGACAGGGTAAAATCCCCAATCCTCACTAAATTTAATAGGTACGATGCCCGGCGGGTGTGGAGAGGCGACTCTTTGTACATCTTGCCACATGTATGCATTCCTTGATCATCCGATCGAGGGCGAATACTGCTGTGCAAAATATAAGCACATTGTTTCCCTGGAAGCCCAGGTTCTAAATCTGGGTAAGCAACTGTCAGCACTGAGAAGTCCCTCCATACTAAAGGAGAGCCAGGAACGTACACGGCAGGTGCCAGCACAGAGGCGGGTGGAGACAAAGAGGTGCAGGCACTAGCAAAGAGTAGATGGGTGACAGTCAGGAGGGGTAGAGGGGGAAGTGCCAGGGAGGCCGATCCAGGACTGGAGCATCCCAATAAGTACGCTCCATTGAGTGACATTGGTGAAACCAGTCGGGGACCAGCACTGCTGGAGCTGAGGGACTCTCCTAGCTGCCAGGGGAAGAACTCCTCCAGTGAGAGTGGGGGGGCAGCAAAGGGAAAGGAAAGACAGATTCTGGTGGTAGGGGACTCAATTCTTAGAAGGACAGAGAGGGCAATCTGTAACCAAGACCTGAAGCGCCGAACAGTATGTTGTCTACCGGGCGCTCGGGTTCGGCACATCACGGATCTTGTGGACAGATTACTGGGAGGGGCTGGGGAAGACCCGGCTGTCATGGTGCACGTTGGCACCAATGACAAAGTCAGAGGCAGATGGAGTGTCCTAATGAACGATTTTAGGGACTTAGGAGCTAAATTGAGGAAAGGGACCTCCAAGGTAGTATTCTCAGGAATACTACCGGTACATCGAGCCACACCAGAAAGGCAGAGGGAGATTAGGGAAGTAAACAAGTGGCTGAAGAGCTGGTGTAGTAAGGAGGGGTTTGGGTTCCTGGAGGACTGGACCGACTTCTCAGTCGGTAACCGGTACTAAAGAAGGGACGGGCTGCACCTAAATGAGGAGGGTGCAGATCTGCTGGGAAGGAAGATGGCCAAAAAGTTAGAGGGGTTTTTAAACTAAGCGATGGGGGGAGGGTCCAGAGACAGAGATAGCCAGTGTGGAAGATATTCCAGAGGGTAGTATTGGGGGCATTAGTGGTAGGTTAACCAAAGCACAAAAACACAAGGTGAGTATAGTAGCAAGTCCTAGTTGCAATCTCGAAACACCCAATACGAGGACAATATGCGACCGGTCTAAACTATGTGGCATGTTCACCAATGCCAGGAACATGGCGACAAGATGGGTGAACTAGAGATACTGTTGTACAAGGAGGATTTGGATTTTGTGGGAATTTCAGAGACCTGGTTCAACAGCTCTCATGATTGGCTGGCAAACATTCAAGGGTATACCCTATACCGCAAGGATAGAGAGGGTAAAAAAGGGGGAGGGGTATGCCTATATATCAAGAATAATATACAAGCGAATGTGAGAGATGACATCACTGAGGGAGCTAGAGAGGAGGTGGAATCCTTATGGGTAGAGCGCCAAACGGATGAAGCTAAGGGGAAAATAATACTGGGAGTATGCTATAGGCCCCCTAACCTGAGGGAGGAAGTGGAGACGGATTTCCTATCACAAACTGGATTAGCAGCAAGGATGGGAAGTGTTATCATAATGGGGGATTTTAATTATCCAGACATAGACTGGGCGGAGGGAACCGCACATTCATTTAAAGCTCGCCAGTTCCTTAATGTCTTGCAGGACAATTTTATGGGTCAGATGGTCGACGCACCAACTAGAAATAAAACATTACTGGATCTACTGATTACCAACAATACAGACCTGATCACAGATGTGGAAATACGGGGCAATTTAGGTAACAGCGATCACAGGTCAATTCGTTTCAGTATAAATCACACAAATAGGACACATAAAGGGAACACAAAGACACTGAATTTCAAAAGAGCCAACTTCCCTAAACTACAAACCTTGCTAAAAGGCATAAATTGGGATAAACTATTAGGAACAAAGAATACGGAGGAGAGATGGGTTTGCTTTAAGAGCATATTAAATAAGGGCATTAGCCAATGTATCCCATTGGGTAATAAATTTAAAAGAGTGAACAAAAATCCTGGATGATTTAACTCCAATGTAAAAATGCATATAAAAGCAAAGGAGAAGGCCTTCAAAAAATACAGGGTTGAGGGATCATCCTGAGCATTCAGACTTTATAAAGAATGCAACAAGAAATGTAAGGGTGCAATTAGGACGGCTAAGATAGAACATGAAAGACACATAGCGGAGGGGAGCAAAAAAAAATCCCAAGAAATTCTTTAAGTATGTAAACAGTAAAAAAGGGAGGACAGACCATATTGGCCCCATAAAGAAAGAGGAAGGACATCTGGTTACAAAGGATGGGGAGATGGCGAAGGTATTGAATTTATTCTTCTCCTCAGTCTTCACGAGTGAATCAGGGGGCTTCAGTAACCAAAACTGTAGTGTTTATCCTCATGACACAACACAGGAAACACCTCCATGGTTAACAGAGGACAGAATTAAAATTAGACTTGAGAAACTTAACATTAATAAATCACCGGGACCAGATGGCTTGCATCCGAGGGTACTTAGGGAACTCAGTCAAGTGATTGCCAGACCGTTGTTCCTAATTTTTACAGACAGTCTATTGACTGGAATGGTACCAGCTGATTGGAGAAAAGCCAATGTAGCACCAATATTTATAAAGTGCCCAAAATACATCCCTGGGAATTACAGACCAGTTAGCCTAACATCAATAGTATGTAAACTCTTGGAGGGGATGATAAGGGACTATATACAAGATTTTAGTAATAAGAACGATATCATTAGCAGTAATCAGCATGGATTCATGAAGAATCGTTCTTGCCAAACCAATCTATTAACCTTCTATGAGGAGGTGAGTTGCCATCTAGATAAAGGAAGGCCCGTAGATGTGGTGTATCTGGATTTTGCAAAAGCATTTGACACAGTTCCCCATAAATGTTTACAGTACAAAATAAGGTCCGTTGGCATGGACCCTAGGGTGAGTACATGGATTGAAAACTGGCTACAAGGGCGA
The DNA here is from genome assembly GCF_042186555.1 of Aquarana catesbeiana. Taxonomy (NCBI): domain Eukaryota; kingdom Metazoa; phylum Chordata; class Amphibia; order Anura; family Ranidae; genus Aquarana; species Aquarana catesbeiana. The sequence goes on along the minus strand of NC_133334.1, from coordinate 171,636,174 downwards.
GTTCAGAGGGTGGTGATAAATGGGGAGTACTCAGAATGGTCAGGGGTGGGTAGTGGGGTTCCCCAGGGTTCTGTGCTGGGACCAATCCTATTTAATTTGTTTATAAATGACCTGGAGGATGGGATAAACAGTTCAATCTCTGTATTTGCAGACGATACTAAGCTAAGCAGGGCAATAACTTCTCCGCAGGATGTGGAAACCTTGCAAAAAGACCTGAACAAATTAATGGGGTGGACGACCACATGGCAAATGAGGTTCAATGTAGAAAAATGTAAAATAATGCATTTGGGTGGCAAAAATATGAATGCAATCTATACACTGGGGGGAGAACCTCTGGGGGAATCTAGGATGGAAAAGGACCTGGGGGTCCTAGTAGATGATAGGCTCAGCAATAGCATGCAATGTCAAGCTGCTGCTAATAAAGCAAACAGAATATTGGCATGCTTTAAAAGGGGGATCAACACAAGAGATAAAACGATAATTCTCCCACTCTACAAGGCTCTGGTCCGGCCGCACCTGGAGTATGCTGTCCAGTTCTGGGCACCAGTCCTCAGGAAGGATGTACTAGAAATGGAGCGAGTACAAAGAAGGGCAACAAAGCTAATAAAGGGTCTGGAGGATCTTAGTTATGAGGAAAGGTTGCAAGCACTGAACTTATTCTCTCTGGAGAAGAGACGCTTGAGAGGGGATATGATTTCAATTTACAAATACTGTACTGGTGACCCCACAATAGGGATAAAACTTTTTCGCAGAAGAGAGTTTAATAAGACTCGTGGCCACTCATTACAATTAGAAGAAAAGAGGTTTAACCTTAAACTACGTAGAGGGTTCTTTACTGTAAGAGCGGCAAGGATGTGGAATTCCCTTCCACAGGCGGTGGTCTCAGCGGGGAGCATTGATAGCTTCAAGAAACTATTAGATAATCACCTGAATGACCGCAACATACAGGGATAGACAATGTAATACTGACACATAATCACACACATAGGTCGGACTTGATGGACTTGTGTCTTTTTTCAACCTCACCTACTATGTAACTATGTAATCACTCCGGGGTTTTTTATTTTTTGCGCTATAAATGAAAAAAGACTGAAAATTTTGAAAAAAAAACGCATTTTCTTAGTTTCTGTGATAAAATTTTGCAAATTATTAAATTTTCTTCATAAATTTTGGCCACAATTTATACTGCTACATATCTTGGGTAAAAATAACCCAAGTGGATATATAGTGGATATGATTTGGTCTGTGTGAAAGTCAGAGAGTCTACAAGCTGTGTGCAAATCACCAAAAATTGATCACACCTAATGTACTGGTGGCCTATCTAATTTCTTGCGACCCGAACAAGCCAGGAAAGTATAAATACCCCCCAAATTACCCCTTTTTTTAAAGTAGACATTCCAAGGTAGTAAGATGCATGGTGAGGTTTTTGATGTTGTTTTTTCCCACAATTCTTTGCAAAATGAAGATTTTTTTTTTCCACAAAATTGTCATTGTAATATGTTATTTCTCACACATGGCATGTGTCTACCACCAATGACGCCCCAAAATACATTCTGCTACTCCTCCCGAGTACGGCAATACCACATGTGTGGGACTTTTTCACAGCCTAGCCACATAGAGAGGCCCAACATGCAGGGAGCACCATCAGGTGTTCTAGGAGCATAAATTACACATCTAACTTGTTGACTACCTATTACACTTTTGAAGGCCCTGGAGCACCAGGACAATGACACTGATATGGCACTAATACGTGGCACTGATGACAGATGGCACTAACACATGGCACTGTTGGCACGTGACACTGATGTGGCACTGATGACAGATGTCACTAATACATGGCACTGATGACAGATGGGACTAATACATGGCACTAATGACACGTGACACTGATGTGGCGCTGATGACAGATGCACTAATATGTGGCACTGAAGACAGATGGCACTAATACGTGGCACTGATGACAGATTGCACTAATACGTGGCACTGATGACACGTGACACTGATGTGGCACTGATGATAGATGGCATTGATATGTGGCACTGATGACACGTGACACTGATAACAGATGGCACGTGACACTGACAGGTGGCACTGATAACAGATGGCACTGACAGGTGGCACTGGGGACAGATAGAACTGACAGGTGGCACTGGGGACAGGTACTGTGGGCACTGTATTTACTGTTTTTTTTACTGCTTTCACTCACGCTGCAGCACAGGTTGCTCTCCCTCCTCACACACGGTCTCTGTGTGAGGAGGGAGAGCCGGCAATGAGAGATGATCTTATATGTTTACAATTGAGATCATCTCTCATTGGACATGCCGCGGGGAACGAGTAAACAGGAGGACGTCCAGGAACGCCCTACCGGCAATTGAGCGCCACGCTGTAGCCTTCTTTCGGCTATAGCGCGGGCGCCTAGTGTTTAAAGATTTACATTGTAATAGAAATACTATTTGTCCCCCCCTTTTTTTAACCCCCCCCAGAACCTTTTTTTTACTTTTAATTTTATAGCCCTTTTTTGCTACTGATAATTTCTCAGTTTTTTTTGATAATCTTTGCAGTGGACCCTTAGGGTCACGTCCCTAAATTTGGAATACAGAACTATAAGGTGATATGGGGGGTTCTTTCATTTACTTTTCATCCTCTGAGTAAGTATGTATAGTTTTTAGCATTTGTTTGTATTTATTTCTATGGTAAATGCTATTTTTGGTACAACTGTATTGTTGTTGTTTTATAAATACATATGGTCACTTGCTAACTGATATTGTAACTAGTGTATTTTGCTTGTCATACTGTATATTCCTTTTTTTTTTTTTTTTTTTTAAATCTTTATTTAATTTTCAAAAAAAAAAATTTACATACATAAAAAAAACCATCCAGCTGGGAAGGTCTCAATACATCTCATGGCTTCATCTTTCCATTTCCCCTGATCTGCTTAATAAGACAACCTCCCCCACTGGCTATTCTCGGTTTCTTATTACCCCACACATATCTATTTATTAACTCCGACAGGATCCTGAAGAACTCCCGGGGGACCGGGATGGGCAACATCTGTATTTTATATAGCACTTTAGGTGCAAGCACCATTTTTACAATGTTTAATCGCCCCGTCCAGGAGACAGGGCCATGCGATATTCTTTATTTCAGCTCTTATCTCGTTCAGGAGAGGTATATAATTTATCTTATACAGGTTACCCCTAAAGCCCGTCAACTTCACTCCTAGGTACTTAATATTATCTCTCCATGGAAAATGGAACACCTTGGCTAGTCTATTAGTTTCTAGCTTATTAATATTGATCTTTAATGCTTCGGACTTTTCTATATTAATTTTAAAGTTTGCGAGTTCACTATATTTCCTCATTATGGCCAACACATTGGGGATTGAAATTCTGGGATTTGAGATATAAAAGAGTATATCATCGGCGAATGCCGCCAATTTGTGCTCCTCCTCGCCTACTGCACATCCACTGATGTCCGGATTTCTTCTGATCGTATTAAGGAGTGGCTCTAAAGCCAAGACAAATAGGAGCGGGGACAGCGGACAGCCCTGCCTGGTGCCGTTCTGCATGACAAACCGAGCAGAAGGCACATTATTTACCCTCACAAAGGCCGCTGGATGGTTATATAGGATTTTTATCCTTTTTAACATTATTGGCCCCACTCCCATTGTCTCCAGCGTGTTGAACATAAATCCCCAGTCTACTCTGTCGAACGCCTTTTCGGCATCGATCGACAGAAGTAGCCCTGGGGATCTGCTTGCCTTAAATGCCTCCATTATAAGGAGAGACCGCACCCCGTTGTCTCTTCCTTCTCTTCCGGGGACAAAACCCACCTGGTCCGGATGGACCAGGTAGGCCATTTTCTCCCTCAACCGGAGTGCCAACACTTTCGCATATAGTTTGGTATCTGCGTTTAATAACGCAATTGGCGGTAACTCGAACATAGGGTGCGGTCTTTCCCTTCCTTGGGAATCAGTGTCACTGCTGCCAGTAAGGCTTCCCCACACATTTCCTGATTTCCCAGGCTGTTCCACATCTGGCAAAGCCTTGGAACCAGGGATTCCTTAAATTTTTTACAAAAACTTGCTGTGAAACCATCCGGCCCAGGACTCTTGCCCCCGGGAGATTGCTTCAGAGCTCTCAGGACCTCATCTTCCGTAATTGGTCTCTCCAATTCCATTGAATCTATTTGTGACAATGTGGGAAGGGCTGCTTCCTTTAAAAATTCTCTTACCTCCTGCTCTCTCTCCCCCCCCCCCCCCCCCCCGTTTTTCTCTTTGCCCCACTGAATAAAGAGAAGAAAAATACTTTCTAAATTCCTCCGCCATTTCTCTCGTTGAGTGTCTCATTTCTCCTTTTTTGTTCTTAACCTTCTCTATATAATTCTCCACCTTCTTTTTCCTAATAGTTGTGGCCAGATGTTTCCCTACTTTATTCCCCTTTATATGGAGGTCTTTACAGTATTTATACCTTCTTTTGAGGGCTTCTACTTCTAACAGTTCTCTCAACTCCTCCCTTTTTATTATCAGTTCACTAAATACCTTTTTGTCCTCTTTCTTGTTGGCTTTGTGTAGTTGTTCTAATTTATATATTTTTTCTATTAGACTCTCTTGCATTTCGCTCTTTCTCCCTTCTCCCCCGTGCCGATTGATATTAACACCCCCCTAATATAGGCCTTGAAGGTCTCCCAAATAATTGTCCCTGGGACCTCTTCAGATTCATTAATATGAAAAAATCCTTTGATCTCCCTCTGAACCTTTTCTACAATATGCTCTTTCTCTAAAAGAAAATCATTCAGCCGCCATGTATATGGGATCCTTTGTAGACCCTTAATCTCTAATGTCATCACCACAGGGGCATGATCGGACAAAGTCTGGATCTCTATCTTTGAACTCACTACAGAATCCAGTAAGCTATGATTAACTAACAAGTAGTCCAGCCTTGAATAGGTCCTATGGACCCGTGAAAAGAAGGTGTAATCCCTCTCCTTAGGGTGCAACACCCTCCATACATCGATCAACTGCTGGTCATGTAATCTCTTCCCAATTCTAAAGCACCCCTTTTTATCTGCCCACACGGAACCAACTGACCTATCCAAGGCTGGGTCTAAGCCAAAGTTAAAATCACCCGCCAGGATCACTTCCCCCTCTTTAAATTCCTCCAGGCTAATCAAGGTCCGGGAGAGGTATTTTATCGTATCTCTATTTGGACAATACACGTTGGCCAATGTGAAAATCTTTTCATTTATTTTTATTTTCATAAACAAAAATTGTCCCTCTGGATCCACCCTCTTATCCACTAAATTAAATTTCATCCGCTTAGAGAATCCGATAGCCACTCCCTTCGCCCTTTTAGAGGGGGAATCACCATATATCCATACCGGGTGACCTCTTGAGGTCAGCTTAAAACCCTCCTCATGCACTAAGTGTGTTTCCTGCAAAAAGGCAATATCTATATCCAATCTCTGTAATTCTTGACCTAATTTAAACCTTTTCCTTGGTGAGTTAAGTCCTTTCACATTATATGACAAGCATCTAATTTCCATTACCGCCCCTCATATGTGCTCTCATATCCCACAAATTCACCTCTACTTTTCCCTGAATTAGCCTGTCACCGTTACATAAGGAAGGGAAAGAACGATAATAAGAAGAGAAGAAAAAAGGCAAGAAAAAAAGGACAGATGGCTTATACCTGGAATCTGCGGGTGCCCTCCCCCCCTCCCCCCACCTCCCCCCCCACCCACCGCCTCCCCCCCCTACCCACCGCCTCCCCCCCCTCCCCCCCTGTCAGTTCCTGACCTCGGGACCGTGGCTTCTACCATGTTACCTTACCGCCTACGACCCCTCGTGTTACAGGGTGTTGCTCCCACCATAGGGCTAAGAGGACCCCCTCCCCCCACATTATGTGAGTTAGAGGGTGGAGGAATTCCCTATTTCACATAGCCTAACTGTCATTCCCATATGTGCCATTAGCCCCCCCCACCCCCACCCTGGCCCCACCCCCCCTCAAAAAATGTTTCCCTCCAAGTCTTGTGGAATCGTTATGTTCAAATTTGTGCAGAAGTCCTGTAGGTCCTCCATCCGTTTTAATCTAAAGCTTCTACCCTCTCTCATTACCAGTAGCGAGAAAGGGTGACCCCAACTATACTTCATATTACCCTCCCTTAAAACGTCCAGCAGGGGTTTTAACTGTCTTCTCCTCGCCAGGGTTCTAGCAGACAGGTCTGTACAAATTTGACTGTCCCCATTATTGTATTTCAGCGACTGGACCCCTCTCAGATTCTTCCAGATCTTTGCCTTTTCTTCATAATGATGAAACCTCACAATCACATCCCAAGGCGAATCTTCTCTTACATTTACAGGTTTTCTTATTCTATGGACTCGCTCCACTTTAAGCTCCTCCTCCTTATTTCTTCCCAACAACGGATTGAAAATTTCCCTCATTATGGAGAGCAGATCTTCTCCTCTCTGCTCTGGAATAGCTCTGATTCTAAGGTTTTGCCTTCTGTTTTGATTCTCTTGCTCTTCGAGTTTAAGGATCAACTCCCTCTGATCTGATTGCAGATTTTTAACTTGAGATTTCAAGTCCTTAATCGCTGACGTGTGCTGCTCTATTACCTCCTCCACTGTTTCCACTCTTTTCAATAGATGTCCCAGATCCTCTCTGATATTGAGAATCTCTGCCTTCAGCACATTCTCTAGTTTGATAAACATATCTTGAATCTCTGTTCTTGTTGGTAAAACCTCCATATTTACTTCTATGCTTGCTTCCAATTCAGGCTCAGGTGAGGTTGCTACTCTGGAGTTACTTCCTGTCGCTCCCTTATTTTTATAGGGATCTTTCTTTTTGTCTTTTCCACTTTGTTGTTTATTGTCCATGCTAGGGCTTCTGGCTTGAATTTCTGTCATATATTTTTGGATGGTACTTGCGTTTAAACTGTCCCTTGGTTTTTTAGCCTCTGCAGCCTTAGTTGTGCGCCCTTTCATATTCTTCTCCCCCCACTCTGCACCTCTCTTGTGTTGCTTCTTGGGTCTTCTTGCTTCACTCTGCACCCCCTGAGTGTGTTCCTCCTTATAATCTTGCAACAGATTGCTACATACACATAACACTCAGGAATTTATTCAGCATCTGCTTTTCCTACCTGGCGTTGTCTTGTAGCAGGGGTCACAGAGCTGATGTTCCTCCTCATACAGGGCTAACAGGGACGTTCTCCACAGGGACGTTCTCCACAGCTTCCAGCAGGGCTCCACCGACTCCACAGACTCACTTCATAAAGTGCTGGTGTCCTGTGATACAGGACAGAACATCCAAATCCCTCTCCCACTATGAACGGGAGAGGGGAATGAAGGTAGGGGGGAGAGTTCAACTCCCCTGCTGGCTGCCGAATACTAGCCGCTTCCACGCTATTGATGCAGCTGTCTCCCGGAGCTCAGCGTGGCTCTCACCTCACGCTGTCTCCCTCACCATTCTCCTCCTCCTCTGTCCTCCACCACCCCACCGCAAGGCCTCTCCCCTACCCCTCACGCATCACGTTGGTAAAAAAAAAAAGTGTTACTCGTCATACTGTATATTCCATCTTCCTTAGATAAGTTATTACCCATGTATGTTTTACCCATTACTATATTGTTTACACATGTACAGCACCATTGTCTCAATATTGTGTATCCACGAGCGCCGAGCTTGTCTCCTGCTGTCAGGCTGTGTGTATACCCAGTGCTCCAATCCCGATGTGTATCGTCACGTCACATCACATCATCCCCTGATGAAGTCACGTGATGCCCTTCGGGATTGGAGCACTGGGTATACACACAGCCTGACGGCAGGAGATGAGTTTGGCGCTCATGGATGATTTTACCTATTACATCTTTTTAATGTGAGTTTACTTTTTGGCACTTTTTTAATAAATTGGTTTGTTGTTATACTGGATTACGCTATATGCATATTTCTTCATACCCCATACCAACATCTACTGAGTCCATTTGACAAGCGCTGGGAGCAGGAGCAGACCAAGGCTGCCACACTGGGGACATACGAACTCGGCATTCGTTGTATTGACGCCTACGCTCTATTTCCTTAAGTGAGTGTGCACTGCTTGATGCGCCCCTGTCCCAATACAGCTATTGCGGTATTACGCTATATATACTTTCTTATGTTTTTCCGCATGATCCTTTATATCCTTTACTGAGAGTCTTCAAACAACACATGGGACATCGCCATATTGGTCCTTCCAATCCATCATCTTCACCTGTGATCTGTGATCATGCTGTACACCTTACAGCTGTGAGGTGAGCTGCTTGCAGACACAGAGGTGATATCACTGAAGATTGCATCAGTTACATGCGTCCCTTTGGTGGTGGAAGTGTCCTTTTTCTTATATATTGTTTGTTCTGGACTCTTTTATTTTATCTAGATTCATATACTATATATTTCTTCACCAGCCCATGGACTTTTACCATTTATATGTTTATATCAGCTCACTCTGGTCTGGTTTACATAATTTTACTGCACGAGTCACTATTTCCTATTGGATGTACATTTATTCCATGTGCTATTTATTATTATTTCCTTAATATTTTATTGTCTCAATATTGTATTGTATTATGGATTTCATTATTATTTTTAATGCTAGATTCACTGGTCCCTGTAGTCCTCCAGCCGCAGCTCTGCTGCACATTATAAATAGCCTAATACAGCTTTGCTCCCATAGGCCTGTAGAGGGGGCTAGATGCTCTGAGCGTGTAGCCTGCAATTGACTCTGTCCCTCTGTCCTTCCGCTGATGTCATTTCCGCCCGAGCGTTCCACACTGGTTGGTGTGGACTTCCGGGGCTTCTTCAGGCTCCTTATACATCACCAGCAGTTTGGAACCCCCACTCGCAGTCCTGCGGGACGGAATGGAAGGACACACACTCTGTTTAGAGATGAGCATGCTTTTTATTGTCTCTTGTGAGTGTTATTAATCTACCTTTATTAAATGTCTTGGCATTACCACACTTATCTGCTGCCCCCCCCCTTCTCTTCTGTACATAGGGCAAGAGTGTGTAATGCACACTGCGGTGTATATAGTGCAGGAGTGTGCAATGCACTGGGGGGGAGAACCTCTGGAGGAATCTAGGATGGAAAAGAACCTGGGGGTCCTAGTAGATGATAGGCTTAGCAATGGCATGTAATGCCAAGCTGCTGCTAACAAAGCAAACAGAATATTGGCATGCATTAAAAAGGGGATTAACTCAAGAGATAACACGATAATTCTCCTGCTCTACTCTGGTCCGGCTGCACCTAGAGTATGCTGTCCAGTTCTGGGCACCAGTCCTCAGGAAGGATGTACTGGAAATGGAGTGAGTACAAAGAAGGGCAACTAAGCTAAAAAAGGGTCTGGAGGATATTAATTATGAGGAAAGGTTGCGAGCACTGAACTTATTCTCTCTGACGCTTGAGAGGGGATATGATTTCAATCTATAAATACCATACTGGTGACCCCACAATAGGGATAAAACTTTTTTGCGGAAGGGAGTTTAACAAGACACGTGGCCACTCATTAAAATTAGAAGAAAAAAGGTTTAACCTTAAACTACGTAGAGGGTTCTTTACTGTAAGAGCGGCAAGGATGTGGAATTCCCTTCTACAGGCGGTGGTCTCAATGAGGAGCATTGATAGTTTAAAAAAAACTATTAGATAAGCACCTAAACAACCGCAACATACAGGGATATACAATGTAATACTGACATATAATCACACACATAGGTTGGACTTGATGGACTTGTGTTTTTTTTCAACCTCACCTACTATGTAACAATATAGTGTACATTCAGAGTATAGAATTCAGAATACTTTATTAATCCCAAAGGGAAAATATTGCAACACATGTCACACACAAGAAAGACAACACAAGAAGTCACATACACAAAAGAGTTTATTTACGAAAGGCAAATCCACTTTGCACTACAAGTGCAAACTACAGGTACAAAGTGCACTTGAAATTGCACTGAAAATGCACTTGGAAGTGCAGTCGCTGTAAATCTGAGGGGTAGATCTGAAATGAGGGGAAGCTCTGCTGATTTTATTATCCAATGATGTGCAAGCTAAAATGCTGTTTTTATTCTCCTTGCATGTCCTCCTCGGATCTACAGCGACTGCTCTTCCAAGTGCACTTTTAGTGCAATTTCAAGTGCACTTTGCACTTGTAGTTTGCACTTGTAGTGCAAAGTGGATTTGCCTTTAGTAAATAACCCCCAAAGACATAACAAAATGTTTAATAACAGCCATTAGCACCAAATTAAAACTACACTCTAATAAACCATCCATACAATTGAAATACAACATAGAATAAATAACACAGTTTAACCACTTCAATAGCAGGCACTTTCGCCCCATCATGCCCAGGACAATTTTCAGCTTTCAGTGCTGTCGCACTTTCAATGACAATTGCACGGTCATGCAACACTGTACCCAAACTAAATTTGTATCATTTTCTTCCCACATATAGAGCTTTATTTTGGTGGTATTTGATCACCACTGGGATTTTTATTTTTTACTAAACAAACTAAAAAAGACCGAAATTTTTGAAAAAAAAAACGTTTTACTTTGTTTCGGTACAACATTTTGTTTTTTCCTTCACTGACGGGCACTGATGGGCACTGATGAGGTGGCACTAATGGGCACTGATGAGTTGGCACTGATGGGCACTAATATGTAGAATTGATGGGCACTGATAGGCGGCACTGATATGCAACACTGATGGGCACCAATAGGCGGCACTGATAGGCGGCACTGATGGGCACTGATAGGCGGCACTGATGGGCACTGACAAGTGGCTGTGATGGGCACTGACAAGCGGCTGTGATGGGCACTGACAGGCGGCTGTGATGGGCACTGACAGGCGGCTGTGATGGGCACTGACAAACGGTTGTGAAGGGCACTGATTGACATTGATAGGCGGTACTGATTTGCACTGACAGGTGGCACTGATGGGCAGCACTGATGGACACTAAATGGCACTGTGATGGGCACATACAGCTGTTTCTGATAGGGCACTGACTGGCAGCTGATGGGCAACGTTTTGGCAGCTGTGATGGCACATCTGATGGGGCTGTGCTGATAATCAATGTTCTGATTATCAGGACAGACACCCCCCCCCCCTGACAGGGAGAGCCATCAGGATAACAAAACTACAGAACTGCTATAGGCCGGGCAGAAAGTGGTTAAAAAATAACAGAACATCAAAACGACCAAAATGCAAATAATACATCCCTTTCTCTAGCATTACCCCAAATAATAATTAACATTCGTAAACCAACTGATCGTAAACCATATTTAAATCTTCACCTTTAGCCCTCACAGTGAAGATTTGCAAAGGCAAAAATTATTTTCTATGTTGCTCTGTGGTGCATCGTGGTTGCAACAATTTGCCACTGATGGTACTCTGCAGACTGACCAGCATATTGTGTAGTGGGTGGGAGGAGTTGTTCAAGATTGAATGTAGCTTGAACAACATACTCCTCTCCAATACTGTTGTTAAAGACGCCAGCTCCAATCCAACAGCATCAGGCTTGAAGACCAGCTGCTATAGCAGTTGTGGACCTACCACCGACCAGCTAGATAGGTACGCAGGCAATCACCTTGACAGATGATGCAGGCTCATCTGAGGTGCGGAGTCTAAGTACTAACCAGTGTTCACCAGCGCTCCTGATGGTGGAGATGGGTTTAGCTGTGTGTTAGTACCAGGTCATGGTCCTCAGGATCATCCCACAAGGTGGTGAGCAAGCCAGGGTCAAGTAGCGGATAAGCAGGTAAGGATCAAACAGAAGTGTGGCCAGTAAACAAGCCAAAAGGTTGGTAACAAGTAGTTGCAGGTTGGGATCAGGCAGAAGCGTAGTCAAGGAACAAGCCAAGGACCGATAACGAGTGGTAGCAAAATATGGACAGCAGCAGGGAGGACAAGAGTGAGATACTGAGAAGCATAATAATCTGGCAAAGAGGAAGTTCAGAGACATGGCTTATATCAGGAAGTTCATGGGAGGAGCAAAGAGTTCAAGGTTCAGCAGAAGTCAAGGCACAAGACACAAGGCAGGGTTGTCCAATGCATCAGACAGGATCCTGTCCAGCATCTCAGGTAGCTCAGTGAGAAGAATCATTGCCAGACACAGCTGAGGTCCCAGGTTCAAGTTCAGGTCCTGACAGTTCTCACCTCCTCTCAGGACATTCCCTGGACATCTTAAAGCTGGGTTTGTGAGGAAACCTCTGGTGGAATTCTCTTGTTAATCTAGGGGCATGAACATTCTCCTCAGGCTCGAAAGAGTTCTCTTCTGGCCCATATCCTTTACTACATCACATCCACTCCTTGGATGGAGATGAGGATCACTAGTGCCTTTCTCCTTCTCAATTCCACAACCAGCTCATTTAGCTTTGTGACATTTAGATACAGATGATTATCTTCACACCATGTTCTCCACCAGAGTCCTATACTCAGTCTCTTCCCCATCCCTGATACATCCCACTACTGCAGAGTCATCAGAAAACATCTGAAGATGGCAAGACTCTGGTAACTAAAATCAGTGGTATGGACAGTAAAAAAGAAAGGGAGAGAGAACTGTCCCCTGTGGAACCCCTATCCAATACACAGTCTTGCAAATGATACTGCAATCTTCTTGTCAGGCACCGATACACTATTCCCAATGCACTTTCCTGTAAAAGTGGCTGTATAAAAGTGGGAGCTGAACCAACGGCTGGAATTGTGAACACATGCCTGATCAAGGGGTCCTACGTGGCTCTGAAAAACATTGCTGTTTGCTGTAACAATGTGATCGCCGAATAAAGCTTTGGACCCAATTTTGGAGACCCATGGTGTGCTAGTGACATCTTTTGCTCTTCCTGTCAGGTAGTCTATGCTCCATGACAATCCATGACAAAACATCAGCTTGTATCGATACTAGTTTCTCACCCAAGAGATCCGACCTGATAGTATCAAAAGCACTGGAGAAGTAAAAAACATGACCCTCACAGTGCTTGCAGGCTTATCCAGGTACATTGTGCAGGAGTGTGCAATACACAATAAAGTATATCTAGTGCAGGATTATGTAAAGTACACTATTATGTATATGGTGCAGGAGTGTGTAATATACAATTTAGAGTATATAGTGTAAAAGTATGCAATGCACAATATAGTGTATATAGTACAGTAGTGTGTAACGTACAATGTTGTGTATATAGTGTAGGAGTGTACAATGCACAATATAGTGTATATAATGCAGGAGTGTGTAATGCACAATATAATGTAGAGAGAAGAGGAAGATGGGAGGGAAAGAGAGGTGCCAAGCTGCCGCTCAGAATGCTAACCAAATGTAAATAAATGATCTTAATGTAATATATTTATTCAAACATGAACTTTCTCCATTTTTATGAATGCCATGATAGCTTTGTATGCACTTTATAATTCTCTGTATGCAGCTATGTTTGCTTCTCATGCATTGTATACTTCATCTACTGCAGCTGCTGACCAGGCAGGGAAGGGTTAGCAGCTGCCAGTATAAGATTTTCCAGAGGTTAACATATCTGACAAGGAAAAGAAAGGAGCCTCTAAGTGCAGTATGCAAAATTTAATAAAGTGCACAAAGGGTTAAAAGCACTTACAAGATCGTTAAGTGTTAAAAAAACATGATAAAATCAGGAGTCCTCATCTGTGGCATGTGTCCATCCTCAGCACGATGGTAGAGAGCAGTGTAGAGCCATCCAGCAGCTGTAAAGCGTTCTCGTACATGCTGGAGAGAGGAGGCAGCAGGGAAGCCTGTGTTCACTGTGGGACACACAAGGCTGATGGCGTCAGTGGGGAGAAAGGGGCGGTAATACATTTTGGAGCATGTGCGGCTCCTTCATCAGACCTACATCCATACTCCTCAAGCTGGCTTATGAATGGTGAGGGGGAGGAGTAAGGGGAGGAGTATGGGTGGATGTTGGATACACAATGATAAGGGAAGTGACAGGTGTATTACGAGGACAGCCAAAACGACCGTGCACCCACAAATTGGATCGTTAATGTCAGTGCTACATACAATGAAGTCCTGAAGGAATTTGACACTGTCAGAAACCATGAATCAGACTGAGACATAAGTACAGTTAAATTGCACTTGTTTAATAATAATAATAAAAAAGGTAAACAGAGTAAACATAGTGAAAACATAGCCGGAGTTCAGGAACCGAAACGGATAGTCAGACAAGCCAAAACGTCAGGGAGCCAGAGATGAGCGTAGTAGAACAGCAAGCAGGATATGGAGCCAGAAGTAATGTCAGCCAAGCAAGTCTTTAACAGGAACACAGAAGAGCGTCTCTAGAGATGTGACCAAGGCGAAGGCAGAGGTCATCTGGGCTGGACAGCTTAATTAGCCAGGACTGATGAGCAGGATATCATCAACAGGTGAGTCACTGTGGAGAGATAGGAGCTGGCAATTAGCCAGCTCAGAGAATAAAGGGCTGAGCCCAGCCCTGACAGACACTGAGGTACAGGGCACAGATGGCAGTGGTTAAATTAGTAATAATAAATAAGTATACAAACGTAAGAGTGACATTGAATCAGTATACATGTGTGTTACATGGTCGGCTGGGCGTCTATACGCCCGTGTTATAAAGGCGGCCGGGCATTTGTACACTTGCAAATAAGGTCGTAAGTCTAATGTTGAGTTGACAATGAATAAATACACAGCCATGTTACAGGGGCGGCCGGGCGTCTTTACACATATGTTACAGGGGCGACCAGGCGTCTATACAAATGCAAATGGGGTAATAAATCTGTTAATAGGGGATTTTAAAAAATAGGAATAAGCAATAGGGATATAGTGGATCTTGTGTGAATTGTACTGATTATGGCTGTAACAATGATAAAACAATGTTGAATATTACTTGACTATGATTAAGTGTACAGAGGTGTTACAAGGGCTGCCGGATGTCTATACACTAAAGAGGTAGAGGTAAGACGTGCCTTTACAAATTGTACGAATTGTACAGATTATGCCTGTAGCAATAATCTTACGGTGAGGGGTAACACTCAAATGTGAATTAGTATAAAGAAGTGTTACAGGGGCGGCTGGGCATCTACACACTACAGATGAGTAATAGGAGGTGGTGGATGCTTATGCAAATAGTACAGATTATGCCTGTAGCAATACTTTGACGATAATGGATAATAATAGACTGTGAATAAGTATGCAGGTGTGTTACAGGGGCGGACAGGCATTTACATACCAGCAAATAAGGTCACAAATCTAATATAAAGAATTTACTCATAAGAATAGGTAATAAGATGTAATGGATGCTCTACAAATAGTACAGATTGTGCCTATAGTTGGTGATAATAGATTATATTTGGCTGTGACAGATGGCAGATATGTACATGTACAGTACAGCTGTATATACATGTACATATATAACAGGCAAACACCATGATGCATGGACAATATAATGATAAGAGGGAATGAATGATAGATGAACAACTAAATGTAGTAGATCATATAAATTACACAAGATAAAATTAGGAGGTTAGAGGTGGATAGTATACTAGTAGTGGATAAGAAATAGACACCATAATATCGCGCCCGGCCGACTATGTAACACACCTGTATACTGATTTAATGTCAACCTTACCTTTGTATAATTATTTAGTATTGTTAATTTAACCACTGCCATCTGTGCCCTGTAGCTCTGTGTTAAATTCCTTCAGGACTTCATTGTATTTAGCACTGACATTAACGATCCAATTTGTGGGTGCATGGTTGTTTTGGCCGTCCTCGTAATATACCTGTCACTTCCCTTATCATTGTGTATCCAACATCCGCCCATACTCTTCCCCTTACTCCTCCCCCTCACCATTCATAAGCCAGCTTGAGGAGTGTGGGCATAGGTCTGACAAAGGAGCCGCACATGCCCCGAAACGCGTTACCGCCCCTTTCTCCCCACTGACGCCATCAGCCTCATGTGTCCCACAGTGAACACAGGCTTCCCTGCTGCCTCCTCTCTCCAGCACGTACAAGAACACTTTACAGCTGCTGGACGGCTCTACACTGCTCTCTACCATCGTGCTGAGGATGGACACATGCCACAGACGAGGACTCCTAAATTTAACATGTTTTTTAACACTCAACGATCTTGTAAGTGCTTTTAACCCTTTGTGCAATGTATTAAATTTTGCATACTGCACTTAGAGGCGCCTTTCTTTTCCTTTTTATACCTTCAGAGTTGCTTTTCCTCTAACCAAAGTGCTGTCAGAAGTGCAATCTCATCACTATCATCCCTCTGACAAGCTATCCACCTCCACCAGAGCACCCTTATCTCCTCTCTGTTTTAACAAATCTGACAGGCTGAGAAAGGAGGCGTAGCTTGCCTCCAAAGCACAACCCGATTGGCCACACAGCATCTTGGGTTGACAGGTTGTTATTTGAGCTTGATAGCTCCCTCTCCGTGGTGTCCACGGAATCTGGCACTGCTGCCCTGACGGCTTTGTTCACCGATGGCTCTGGCTCTCCTTGGACTTTCTCTGAGAGATTACACCCTGCATAACACCGCCTGTTGCCCAAGACTATATTATGAGTATATTTTATCTGTGACTCTATGCTTCTACAACAAACCGTGCTACACCAGCGGCGGCTTAGCGCCTCTCTTTCCCTCCCCTTTTCTATTACAGCACTTGGGTTCCCAGCCAATTTTGAGAAGGTAGCCTTGCTCCAGCCCTGGATGTCAGCCAGTGACTCTTATGCCCTGTACACACGATAGGATTTTCCGATGGAAAATGTGTGATAGGACCTTGTTGTCGGAAATTCCGACCGTGTGTAGGCTCCATCACACATTTTCCATAGGAATTTCCGACACACAAAGTTTGAGAGCTTGCTATAAAATTTTCCGACAACAAAATCCGTTGTCGGAAATTCCGATCGCGTGTACACAAATCTGACGCACAAAGTGCCACACATGCTCAGAATAAATTGAGACAAAAGCTATTGACTACTGCCCCATTTATAGTCCCGACGTACGTGTTTTACGTCACCACGTTCAGAATGATCAGATTTTCCGACAACTTTGTGTGACCGTGTGTATGCAAGACAAGTTTGAGCCAACATCCGTCGAAAAAAATCCTAGGATTTTGTTGTCAGAATGTCCGATCAATGTCCGACCGTGTGTACAGGGCAATAGACTTATATTACTTCTAACCTCTGGGAACATACCATGTTAAATTAGCTCAGTATATTGGGACAACAGTCCCTGTTGCTAGTTTTTTAATGATTGTGTACAGACAAGGGTAGCGCTAAGAGTGTGTGTATTTTTTGTGTAATGGATGTGATTAAGGAAATCATGAAACGTCTATTCTAATGTATATGTAAGTACATGTTTTATATATCTGTCATGTATCAACTTCTACGCTTATAGGCCTTAAAAACAATATTCAGTAGATATCAAAGCTTGCCCCTCTTTTACTGTGGCTGGACTGCAAGAGTTAACAGAGAAGTTTGCGCCTGCTTCCCAGAATACATTCAGAATATAACAACATAACACCAGGAGCAAGAAATGCTGCAAGAACAAAATGTACTTCCTTAAATGTTCACCAGCTAAAAGCCAAAACTTTGTCACGTTCCTTGCACTATATGTATTTTTGTACTTGTGGTTTGCATGTGCAAGTGTGAGCTTACTTGAAGCATGCATGCTCTATATTCAACAATCTGATCAGGGGTAGATATAATATCAGAACTTTTGTTCTGAATCCAAAACATTTTGGCGCCGAATGTGGGGCTCGAGGCTAAGGTCACAAGGGATAGCCGATCGAGAAGGGACCGGGACAAGCCAACACGGAGAGACAGGATGGAGACTGATCACCTCTAAAAACGGTAAGACACTTTTGATATTTCGTATATCTAGTCTACTGTTTATCCTGTACCCGTGGCTGGTCAACCTCTGTGCCCATATCGGCTTCCTGCGGCCCTCAAAGACAGGTCTATATCTTGCCTCGAGTCTGTTGATATAATAAGGAATCTGCAATTATATCTACCGCCTGTTTTGTTCTGTTCTGTTTTGTTGATCGATCTTGTGTTTTGTGGTGGCTTTTTGGAATGAGGGATTGATTATATAGTCACGGATGAAATTAGTTGACGTGGTTAAACTCCTCCTGGGGAATAAATAATTGTGTGGTAAAGCACGGGTGCAAGGAAGTGCACGGGAGAACCAGGAGGGGGCATCAGGAATATGCCCAGCGGTGGCGTGGGGATCCCATGAGGTCTGAAAAGTCCTGTATTCCTCTATGGTTGTCACACATTGCTTGTTGGTCACATCTTGTTGGTGGTAATGTCATGTCCTAAGTGTGTTTGTGGTCTGTTATTTGGGATACATGAAGAGGGTTGGGGGTTGATTGAAGTGGTAGAGCCAGGATATAGGGCTGAATCTCTTGGTTATAAACCCCTGTTCCCAGAGACCACACATGTGTTGGGTGTTCAGATTTAATGTACATTATCCAGTCAAATTTGCTCACGGCAAATCACTGGAAGTAGTAGAGGCTCAAGCTAGAATAACAGGACACGCAGCCGAAAGGTGCCCCTTGCAACCTGAACAACCGGAAGGGTTAGAAGAAAGGGAAAAAGCCAGGGTGAGAAGTTTGGGCTTTGAGTTGGAACATGTAAATAACATTTGAAGTGGTGCATTATTAAATATTAACTGCTGTACTCCTTATCTGTTTGATAAGTGTCTTGCTGAGAGGTTTTTCTCTCCTCCCCCTGTAGCAACACGCCCTATGCCACCACCCCCTGAACCGCCCACACCAAAACCCACCCACATGTTTCCAGTGATGGAACATAGTAGCAATCAATGTAGCATTTTAATTAATTAAATAATTTATGTATAGGGTGTCTTGATTATTTCAGTCAGAGTCTGACTTTAAGAAGTTTCTCTAAAAACAGTAAATGTAGCAAATGTGCTATATTTATGCAAATGGTTTCGATTGTGTTTAAGCTGTATTAGCAATAATTGGGGACTTAAATATGTTTTTGATTGAAATTGAACATTTTAAAGAATATTATAAATAAAGAGGAAGTTTATGTATTCTGGGCGTTATGCCAGAAGAATTGTAGTTAACGAAAGAGGAAGTGCTTTTCTTGCGTAATTCTTTGTACTAGAATCACACATCTGAGCGTTTTGCAGTTTGGTAAAAAAAAAAACAATTATTCTCTATGGAGATGGTTCACATCTCCACTCTAAAACGCCTGAAGCCAATATGTGTACAACAGGTCACACAAGAAAAAGGCAAATCTGTTGAGAAATATCACAACAGAATAGCACAAATGTTTACTGATTTGGGTTTTAGCGTGCTGAACAAAGCACATAGATGCATATTAGCTGCTGCATTTGTCTCAGGTCTTAAAGAGTCAATCCGAAAGCCAGAGTATAGAGTAATGGAGCTTGAGATGTTGTTATTAGTAGTTATTAGGTGAAGAATCCTCACAAAGCAGTAGAGAGTAGTTCCTCTCATGATGGCCTCTGACACAACCTATCTGCGCCCACCAGTACCAACTCCATGCGTCTGCTACAACTGCGGAAGACCTGGCCACTCCAGAAGGGAATAACGAAGCCCCCGTAAATTCACCCACAGTCAACCAAGCCCCAACCGTGGTCCACATGAAAGTGCCCAGTACCAGGGACATGACACACCACCTCGCCCACCACCCCGCCCCTCTCTGGATCACATGGACCTTCTCTGCAAGGATTCAGGCAAGCCTGTGTCACCTGCCCGCTACACCTGGACTGTTATGCCACAAGGTGCCCAGAACTCCCCCTCCCAATTCGCCAAGGCAATGGCCCTCATTCTGGACACCTGGAGGAAGTTACACCCAGACATTGTACTCCTTCAATATGTAGATGACCTCTGCTTTGTGCAGATACCCTTGGTGATGCCTCAATCTTCTCTGAAATCCTCCTCCACTACCTGGCTGAGCAAGGATGCAAGGCCTTAAAAGCAAAAAGTCCAGAGAGAAGGTGATTTTTCTAGGCCATTGCATCTCCCAAGGCACCCGACACCTCACTGAAGAAAAAGTTGCTGCAATCAAGGACATCTCTTTGCCTCAAGGTCAAAAACCCCTTCACGCCTTTCTAGGGTTGATCTCCTACTGCTGTTCTTGGATGCCAAAAGCCTCCCTCTTGATGCAACCTCTCTATGATGCCCTGAAATCTGACCCTTTCTCGCTTTCTCCAAAAGCTGTGGACAGTTTTGAAACTCTGAAGGAGATCCTCTCAACAGCCCCCGCTTTGGGCCCCCCAGATTATGAAAAGACTTTCAGACTGTTTGTCTCAGGAAGACAAGGACATGCCACAGGAGTTTTGACTCAGACCCATTGGGTATTACTCCTGTCAACTGGACTCAGTGGCCAGGGGGGGACCCTCTTGCCTCAGAGCCATCTTTGCAGCCCAATGCCCCTCATGACATAACGGCCATATTAAACCAGGTCCAGCCCAAACACCTGTCCTCACAAAGGCACCTCAGACTCCAGTGTGCTTTGCTTCTCCCCGATAACATCACAATCCTCCGCTGTGATACCCTTAACCCATCAACTCAGCTTCCTCTTCTCGAGGGGGCAACCTCTTTAGAGACTGATCCTCATCTCACCACTCATGACTGCTTCGAAGTAATGAAGATGGTGACATCACACTTACCGACAGTCAGTGAAACAGCCCTTGAGAATCCTGACTTGACAACTTTTGTGGATGGTTCCAGGTATGCAGGCATTACCCTCCTCCATGTCTGCCCAGGAAGCAGAACTCCAGGCCCTAACTATGGCATGCAAATTGGCAGAAGGAAAT
The DNA here is from genome assembly GCF_042186555.1 of Aquarana catesbeiana. Classification (NCBI taxonomy): domain Eukaryota; kingdom Metazoa; phylum Chordata; class Amphibia; order Anura; family Ranidae; genus Aquarana; species Aquarana catesbeiana. Next base: position 171,615,357 of record NC_133334.1, on the reverse strand, counting down.
TTTGGGACCATCTCGAAAACCAGAGGGTTCCTGACAGCAGCAGAAACACCTGTAAAACACAGTGCAGCTATCAAGGACTTAATGGGTGCCCTACTTCTCCCAGCACAAGTGGCTATATTTAAGGTAAAGGCACATGGCAAGCTGGTTTCCCAAGAAGCACGAGGCAATCACCTGGCAGATACCACTGTGAAACAAGCTGCAGATGGGACACGAGAAATGGTCAGCAGAGTGAATGCACCTATCCTGGATGACCCAACAGACACCCCTGAAGAGACTGTACAAACCACCATGATTCTACAAAACCCTCCTGTAAACAGGACTCACCTCAAGGAGCAACAGGAGGCAGCTGACAAAGAAGAAAAAGAAGTGTGCAGATGTGGTGTCCCAGAGGTCATAGAGAGCGATTAGGGGCCGGCTTTCACGGCCTCAGTGACCAAGGAAATATGGGCAGCTTTAGGGGTCATACTAGCTTTCCACAGCCCATACCATCCTCAGAGCAGTGGGAAGGAGGAAAGACTAAACGGCACAGTAAAATCTAGAATGCTAAAAATGTCTCAGGAAACAGGAATGAGTTGGTCAGATAGCCTGCCCATTGCCTTATTCAGTGTTAGGTACACTCCAAGGGGGAACCATGGTCTGTCACCCTATGAGACATTGTTTGCTTCAGCCCCCAGACTAGGTTGTTATTTCCCACAACAGTTGCAGCTCCAATATGATGTATTAACTGATTATGTGACTGCATTATTTCGAGAATTAACCCGTATCCATTCGGAAGTGTTTTCTTCCATTCCAGAGCCTGAGCTAGATACAGGAACACACAAGCTGGTTCCCGGTGACTGGGTCCTGATAAAGAAGTTTGTGAGAAAGCACACTCTTGAACCCAGATATGATGGTCCTTTCCAGGTTCTCCTAACAACTGCCACATCAGTCAAAGTGGCCGGGAAGAACACGTGGACACATGCCTCCCACTGCAAGAAATTCCCTGTACCTGAGGAAGAGGCCGAGGGGACCAAATGATTCTGTATATCCTATTCATAGTAATCATAGCTTAGGTGCAAGAGGTAGCCATCAAACAAAAACTCATCCAATACACATGTTGCCACTTTTATATCCTCTTATGAACAGATAATTCCATGTACAAGATCCGGTCCTGGGATGAAGCAGTAAGACCCATGACTGTGTTTGTATACATCACTGACACCTATTGGGGTAACAACTGTGATTCCTGGGGAGCAGTGGGTTTGAACACCGGGGGTACAAACTGCGGGTACAAACCTGAAAACGCCCAAAATAGAAAAGACAAAAATGGGAAGTCACTCTTAGATAGAATGACAATCAACAAGCACACAAATCAGTATTACACCAAAGAGTTCAGACTGACCATTGAGAATCCTAGCCCAGGAGACAGCGGGACCTATGTTCTGGGCCTATAGTGGGGAAGTGGGTATCCTGGTTTTAGAAAGCCTTTCCAACTGAGAATATATGTTCAATAACCCAGAGTGGGAAGTTCCCCAATCCACATCTAGCTCAAACCCCCTGAGGCCCTAGATCAAGGGGGATGGCAGGGAATTTTAACACAGATCGGAATAGCCATTCTGATAAGTCTAGTGATCCTAGCTGTCATGGTCTGCTGTGTTCCTCCCTGCTTTAAGAAGTGTGTAGGAAAAGCTGTTGACAATCTACTCCCATGTTTGTGAACCAGGAAATACCACATGATGATGAAGATTATGTAAGACTCGATGATGATTATGTGTTATGCTCCGTTACAGTCACCTCCCCCTGAGATGCAACGCCATAGAATTACAGGGACAGACAGCACCTGACTGCCCTCTCCAAGCTGTATCGAGGTGGGTAGTGAATTAGTCACTGCTCTTCTCTATATACAGCTGAAAAGAGTTGCAGAGGAGAATGGGCCAGGGGAGTGAGTAGGACTTTTAGTATGAGGGACAGTTTGAAATAGACAGTTTCAAGGGGGAACTGTAATGGATGTGATTAAGGGAATCATGAAATGTCTATTCCAATGTATATGTAAGTACATGTTTTATATAGCTGTCATATATCAACTTCTACACTTATAGGCCTTAAAAACAATATTCAGTAGATATCAAAGCTTGTCCCTCTCTTACTGTGGCTGGACTGTAAGAGTTAACAGAGGTGTTCGCACCTGCTTCCCAGAATACATTCAGAATATAACAACATAGCACCAGGAGCAAGAAATACTACAAGAACAAAATTTACTTCCTTAAATGTGCACCAGCTAAAAGCCATACTTTGTCACGTTCCTTGCACTATATGTATTTTTGTACTTGTGTTTTGCATGTGCTAGTCTATCTGACGTACCTCAGAACTTTAGTGGAATTGTATAAAAGTCTTGAGAAGCAGAAATATTAAACAGAAAGTAATTTGACTCTGGACTAAGTGTCAGTGTGAGCTTACTTGAAGCATGCATGCTCTATATTCAACAATCTGATCAGGGGTAGATATAATAATATCGGAACTTTTGTTCTGGATCCAAAACATTAGTATTACTATTAATGTACATACTGTGAGTCACATAGGACATAGTTGCCAAAATTTCAAAAAAATTCCAGGGTAATCTTTTTTGCTGTGCATTCAACAAGCCATTATAGTATGTACTTTGTGTGTGTGGGACATTCACTTCACTACAGAGGGTATGATGGTATGTGTAGGAAAGGGGTACGGAGTGTATGACAGCAGGTAGTACAGTATCTCACAAAAGTGACTACACCCCTCAGATTTTTGTAAATATTCTATCATATCTTTTCATGTGACAACACTGAAGAAATGACACTTTGTTACAATGTAAAGTACTGAGTGTACAGCTTTTACAACAGTGTAAATTTGCAGTCTCCTCAAAATAACTCAACACACAGCCATTAATGTCTAAACCGCTGAAAACAAAGTGAGTACAACCCTAAGTGAAAATGCCCAAATTGGGCACAAAGTGTCAATATTTTGTGTGACCACCATTATTTTCCAGCACTGCCTTAACCCTCTTGGGCATGGAGTTCACCAGAGCTTCACAGGTTGCCACTGGAGTCCTCTTCCACTCCTCCATGACGACATCACAGAGGCGGTGGATATTAGAGACCTTGAGCTCCTCCACCTTCCGTTGGAGGATACCCCACAGATGCTCAATAGGGTTTAGGTCTGGGAACATGCTTGGCCAGTCCATCGCCTTTACCCTAAGCTTCTTTAGCAAGGCATTGGTCCTCTTGGAGGTGTGTTTGGGGTCTTTATCATGATGGAAATAATGCCCTGTGGCCCAGTCTCCGAAGGGAGGGGATCATGCTCTGCTTCAGTATGTCACAGTACATGTTGACATTCATGGTTTCTTCAATGATCTGTAGCCCCCCAGTGCCTGCAGTCCCAGACCATGACACTTCCACCAACATGCTTGACACACTTGTCTTTGTACTCCTCACCTATTTGCCGCCACACACGCTTGACAACATCTGAACCAAATAAGTTTATCTTGGTCTCATCAGACCACAGGACATGGCTTCAGTAGTCCATGTCCTTAGTCTGCTTGTCTTCAGCAAACTGTTTGCAGGCTTTCTTGTGCATCGTCTTTAGAAGGGGCTTCCATTTGGGATGACAGCCATGCAGACCAATTTGATGCAGTGTGTGGTGTATGGTCTGAGCACTGACAGGCTGACCCCCCACCCCTTCAACCTCTGCAGCAATGCTGGCAGCACTCATACGTCTATTTCCCAAAGTCAACCTCTGGATATGTTGCTGAGCATGTGCACTCAACTTCTCTGGTCGACCATGGCAAGGCCTGTTCTGAGTGGAACCTGTACTGTTAAACCACTGTATGGTCTTGGCCACCATGCTGCAGCTCAGTTTCAGGGTCTTGGCAATCTTCTTATAGCCTAGGCCATCTTTATGTGGAGCAACAATTCTTTTTTTCAGATCCCCAGAGAGTTCTTTGCCATGAGGTGCCATGTTAAACTTTCAGTGACCAGTATGAAAGAGTGAGAGCGATAACACCAAATTTAACACACCTGCTTTAGCACACCTGAGACCTTGTAACACTAAGGAGTCACAAGACACCGGGGAGGGAAAATGGCTAATCTGGCCCAATTTGGACATTTTCACTTAGGGGTGTACTCACTTTTGTTGCCAGCGGTTTAGACATTAATGGCTGTGTGTTGAGTTATTTTGAGGGGACGGCAAATTTACACTGTTATACAGGCTGTACACTCACTACTTTACATTGTAGCAAAGTGTCATTTCTTCAGCGTTGTCACATGAAAAGATATAATAAAATATTTACAAAAATGGGAGGGGCATACTCACTTTTGTGAGATACTGTATGTATAGAAGGCGGTGGTGGGTAGTATGTGCAGGAGAGGGGTGCGGAGTGTGTGGCGGTGGGAAGTATGTGCAGGAGAGGCATGTGTAGTGTATGGTGGCAGGTAGTAAGGTGCAAGGCGTGTTTACATCCAAAATTTTGTCAGCATTCAGCAGAGGTGATGGTGGACCGGGGCTCAGGGAAGTTTGAGATACCTATGAATGCGCCCATGATTTACATATCAATGGTGCCTGGTGCCCCAGGATTTACATGCTGTCTACCGCCCTCGATTTACATATCAATGCTGCCTACTGCCTGCAATTTGCATATCAATCATGTGTACACACGCAGAGCAGGGCTGAGCATTAGTGACTCACTGGGCCTATCTTAACTAGTTGCAGACCAGCCGCCGCAGTTATACTGCGTCAGGTTGGCTTGCCTGGGTGAAGCGTCGTAGCTATACGTCGGGAGCGTGGCTACGCAGATTCGCTTCAGAACTGATCAGTCTCCAGGCTCAAGCCAATGAATTCTGAGCTGGACCTGGTGACCGGTTCTGGCGAATGAAATCCTTCCCCTGCCTGTTACTGTAAACACAGACAGGGGAAGTGATGTCATCTCCCCACGTGGAACTCTTTTCCGTTGCAGAGAGAGGACATCTCACAGTAAGTTGCACCAACACTACACTGACACAGTACACATAGGTACACTTGTCACCCCCCGATCACCCCTTCACTCCCTGTCACAGTGTCACCCAGTGCAGTGTTCATATTTTTCTTTGATCACTGTATTGGTGTCATTTGTGACAATAATCAGTGTTAGGGTACTTGGTAGTAGCCCCAGATAGGTCTAGGAACCCCCCTAAACCCCCTAATAAAGGTTTAACCCCTTGATCACCCCGGTTAACCCTTTCACCCCCTGTCACCAGTGTCACTAATATAGTACACAGACCTTTTTGTGTGGGACTTGGTGTAACCCTTATTTGGAAAGGGGTACCACTTGTACGTGGACAATTATTACACAAGCATGCCACTTCTTAGTCACCTTTTTGATTGTGTAATTGGCGCATATGGCACCGTGCGATGTAATCGCTGGGGCTTCCCCAATGGCTTGTAAAATCCCAACTTAGACGGGGGTAGAGAGCCTGCTTGAAATGTAATAATTTGTCAGCAGTGAAGTGGAGGGATAGAAGGAATGGTTTTTTTTCTGTCCTCTCTTCACGCAGATTCACCTGTCCAAATTCCTACGGTGACTAGTATTGTGGAGAAACACCTCTATGTCCACGAATACAACCTTAACATGGGAGGGGTGGACCTCAAAGACCAGTTGTTGGCGCTGTAATTAACTGCCGTAAGGCCAGACGCTGGTACAGAGAGGTTTCTGTATATTTATTTCAATTGGCTCTGCTGAATGCTTATGTGCTATACAAATCTTCGGGACGAACTGGATCCTTCCTTAAATTTCAGGAAGAGATCATCACAGCCCTTCTGTTTCCAGTCGGCTGCATGAGAGGCCTTTTCCGTATGTCCTCCCTGGTACCCCTGCCAACAGAACATCCCAAAGAAGATGTCGTGTCTGCAGAAAACTCAAATTTAGGTGTGACACCCGCTTTTATTGTCCCTCCTCTCCTGACCAACCTGGTCTCTGAATCGGGGACTTTCAAACGCTACCACACACTAGTGGAGTATTAGTGTAGGGTACAGCATTGCACAGTCCTAGGGCACACTTACACAGGGTCTTGAAAAAGATGAGATGGCCATCACATTTTGAGAGACCCTAATCTGGAACATTTACAGTTTATATTTAACCACTTGCTTACTGGGCACTTAAACCCCCCTTCTGTCCCGACCAATTTTCAGATTTCAGTGCTGATGCACTTTGAATGACAATTGCACGGTCATGCTACACTGTACTCAAATTACATTTTTATAATTTTTTTCCCACAAATAGAGCTTTCTTTTAGTGGTATTTGATCACCTCTGCGGTTTTTATTTTTTGTTAAAAAAATGTAAAGACCATTTAAAAAAAAAAAAAAATTATATTTTGTTATAAAATTTTGCAAACAGGTAATTTTTCTCCCTCATTGATGTATGCTGATGAGGTGGCACTGATGGGCACCGATAGGTGGCAGTGATGGCCACTGATGGGTGGCAGTGATGGGCACTGATGGGTGGCAATAATGGGCACTGATCAGTTATACTGATAGGCAGCACTGCTAGGTGGCACTGATTGGCACCACTGGTGGGAATTGATAGGTGGCACTTGTGGGCATTGATAGGTGGCACTCATGGGCATTGATAGGTGGCACTGGTGGGCACTGTGGGCACTGACAGGTGGGAATGGCAGGTGGCACTGGCAGGGGGTACTGGTGGGCACAGATAAGGCATAATTGCCTCTTCCTCTTTGGGACCACTGTCAGGGTGAGGAGAAAACAAAAATGATTACTTTTGTTACTTTTGTTTACATCATGTGATCAGCTGTCATTGGCTGACAGCTGATCATGTGGTAAGGGCCCGGGACTGGCTCCTTACTCTGATCTGTAATCACCTGAGTCTCGGTGACTCGGTGATCACAGCGGGCGCGTGCGAAGGGGAGGCCATCATATGACGGCCTCCTGGAAATTCAGGTCCGCGCTGTGGCCGTCATTCGGCTATAGCGCAGACAGCAAGAGGTTAAAGTGCAAAAAACAAAATAAAAAACACAAAAATAAAAAAAAAATAATAAAAAAGCCAAATCGTTGCTGTTTTACTTTTCTTCTCTATTGTTCTCTCTCTTATGTTCATCTCACATATGGATTTAAGTCGACCATTCACCTCCCCATTGTAAGAGATAAGGTTACAGTCTTTTCCAAAGACACAAAGTTCCAGTATGTTAAGAATATAAGCTGTTTCTTTACATTACTATATTTCTTGATTAGGATATTAATAAGAACACTGCATTTTAAATATATATATATACTGATATGTAGGATTTTATATGTTTAAAGGAAATGTATATTGTAAGTTAAATGATTTTTATTTTAGCTACTCTCACATAGTTCATAGCTCCACCCTTAGGAATGTTGGAAGGAGTGAAATTCAAAGTTCCCGGTCTTTTCTGTGGGACTATAAGAAAACCCTTTTTTTTAAGCCAGCCTTTATGGAAAAAGGTGGGGGTTAATTGACATATATGATTTAAACTTCATTTTAAGAATAATCTATTTTTATATTCTACATTTTGACATTGTTTTTGTAACATTTTGCTATTTTATTATTAAATCAATTTTGGAGTTTTTACACGAGAACTTAATGGATTTTTCTTGGAACTTTTCTCATCAATATGAATTATTGAAATATAGTTATTAATACACTAATAACTCGAATTTTACAGTGGTGAGCCTTTGCCAGATTCTTTTTGTCCGAATATCTAATTTTTTTCAATAATTTCTCCTTCCGCTTGTCGAGAGGGAATATCAGCAAAAACAGTGATTATTCAGACAAGCTTTCAGGAGAAATCGAAAAAGCTAATTCAAAAATCTGTCAAAGTTTGTTAAGATGATGAATTATGGTGTTACATGTTCAATGAATGTTTACAGGCTAATATGAAAATACAAAAGTCAAAATTTACATTTAAGAAATTCAGCAAACTGGTTAGAAATTTGATTACGTTAATTAAAGTTTATGTTACAATGATATCAGGAGTTCTTGAAAGCAAAGTAGTTGGTACAAAAGGGGAAACAAAGGACAATAGTTTATGTACTAATTGTCAGATTTTGACTGAAAGAATAGATGATTTGCAGAGTGCAATTCAAATAAAGGATATTCAGTTGTCTGAGTTACAGAATAATGTAAAGTTTAAAACAGAGTCAAGCAAGAGTTTAGAGATTAATGTTAATGCAGACTCTATGAATGTTAATGCAGATTCTATGCAGAAGTCTTTTGTACAAGATATGCGGTTTATCAAGGTTGATGACCAGGAACATGAAGTTTTGCTTAACCACTTGACCACTGGGCACTTAAACCCCATTCCTAACCAGACCAATTTTCAGCTTTCGGTGCTCTCACACTTTGAATGACAATTACTCAGTCATACAACACTTTACCCATATGAAATTTTTGTCCTTTTTTTCACACAAATAGAGCTTTCTTTTGGTGGTATTTAATCACCGTTGGGTTTTTTATTTTTTGCGCTATAAAAGAAAAAAGACTGAAAATTTGGTAAAAAAATGAATTTTTCTTTGTTTCTGTTATAAAATTTAGCAAATTAGTAATTTTTCTTTGTAAATTTTGGCCAAAATTTATACTGCTACATATCTTTGGTAAAAATAAGTACAACTTGGTGTATATTATTTGGTCTTTGTGAATGTTAGAGAGTCCAAATGCTATGGTGCCAATATCTGAAAATTGATCACACCTGAAGTACTGACGGCCTATCTAATTTCTTGAGATCCTAACATGCCAGAGAAGTACAAATACCCCCCAAATGACCCCTATTTGGAAAGAAGACATTCCAATGTATTTAGAAAGATGCATAATGAGTTTTTTTGAAATTGTCATCTTTTCCCACAATTCTTTGCAAAATCAAGATTTTTTTTTTCTTTTTTTTTTTCACAAAATTGTCATATTAGAAGGTTATTTCTCACAAACAGCATATGCATACAACAAATTACACCCCAAAACACATTTTGCTATTACTCCCGAGTATGGCGATACCACATGTGTGAGACTTTTACACAGCGTGGCCACATACAGAGGCCCAACATGCACGGAGCACCTCCAGGCGTTCTGGAGCACCCAGGCCAATTCTTGTATTTCTCTCCTACATGTAAAAATAATAATTTATTTGCTAGAAAATTACATAGAACCCCAAAACATTATATATATATATTTTTTTAGCAAAGACCCTAGAGAATACAATGGCGGTTGTTGCAACTTTTTATCTCGCACGGTATTTGCGCAGCAATTTTTCGAACGTGTTTTTTTGGGAAAAAAAAACAGTTTTGTGCTTAAAAAAAAAACAAAACAGTAAAGTTAGCCCAATGTTTTTGCATAATGTGAAAGATGAAGTTACGCCGAGTAAATAGATACCTAACATGTCACCCTTCAAAATTGCACACTCTCGTGGAATGGTGCCAAACGTCGCTACTTAAAAATCTCCATAGGTGACGCTTTAAAATTTTTTACTGGTTACATGTTTTGAGTTACAGAGGAGGTCTAGGGCCAAAATTATTGCTCTCGCTCCAACGTTCGCAGTGATATCTCACATGTGTGGTTTGAACACCGTTTTCATATGTGGGTGGGACTTACGTATGTGTTCGCTTCTGCATGCGAGCACACGGACATTTAAAAATTTTTTTTTTTTTTTATTGTTTATTTTACTTTATTTATTTTAGTTTGACACTTTTTCCCCCCCAAAAAAATTTTTGATCACTTTTATTTCTATTACAAGGAATGTAAACATCCTTGTAATAGGAATATGGCATGACAGGTCCTCTTTACAGTGAGATGTGGGGTCAATAAGACCCCACATCTCACCTCTAGACTGGGAAGCCTGAAATAAAAAAAAAAAAAACGATCTTGGCTTCGATCGTAGCGGTGAGTCGGTAGAAGCACCGGAGGGTGGCGGGAAGGGGGGGTCCCCTCTCGCCTCCCATAAGAACGATCAAGCAGTGGAACAGCCACTATGATCATTCTTATGGTGTAGGAAATTGCCGGCTGAAAAAGCTGATATCTGAATGATGCCTGTAGCTGCAGGCATCATTCAGATATCCCCGCTCAAAGTCAAGGACGTCATATGACTGTGGGCGGGAACTAGTTAAAAATTGCGGAGTATTGCGGGGTATTGCAGAGTATTGCGGAGTAGTGCAGGGTATATTGCTGGGTATATTGCTGGGTATATTGCAGAGTATTGCTGGGCATATTGCAGAGTAGTGCCTGGTATATTGCAGAGTAGTGCCGGGTATATTGCAGAGTAGTGCCGGGTATATTGCAGAGTAGTGCCGGGTATAATGCAGAGTATTGCAGGGTATATTGCAGAGTATTGCAGGGTATAATGCAGAGTATTGCAGGGTATTATGCACAGTATTGCAGGGTATAATGCAGAGTATTGCAGGGTATTATGCAGAGTATTGCAGGGTATTATGCAGAGTATTGCAGGGTATAATGCAGAGTATTGCAGGGTATAATGCAGAGTATTGCAGGGTATTATGCAGAGTATTGCGGGGTATAATGCAGAGTATTGCGGGGTATAATGCAGAGTATTGCGGGGTATAATGCAGAGTATTGCGGGGTATTATGCAGAGTATTGCAGGGTATTATGCAGAGTATTGCAGGGTATATTGCAGGGATGGCTGAGCATGGAGGGATGGATGGATGTGACTGCAATTGTCACTGAGCACCGCTGTGGGCACTACACATGCAGCCCACAGCGGTGCTGCCATCCGATCTCTCCCCCTCTCCCCTCGCACTGTACCGATTGGTACAGAGAGGGGAGGGAGGAACCGGCGTCATGTCATGTTGACATGTGATCACTCCGTCATTTGACGGAGCGATCACATGGTAAACGGCCACGATTAGCGGCCGTTTACCGCGATCCGTGATGCGCAGGGTCCTCTGGACCCGGCGGTCACGGAAGTTCTCGGGTGTGCGCCCCAGGGGGCGCGTGAGAGCAGTATTCTGGGAGGACCTGGGAGGAAGCTCCTGCATGCAGACACAGTTTATAGAAAGTAAAGCAAAATGGCGTTCAGAGAATTGCCACGTGTAAGGCCACACCCAGAGATGGTGAGATACACGTCACAGGCAGAACTATAGTTTCAGAGCAGACAGGAAATACTTCCCTACATACTACACAAAGGAAAACTTTGAAAGTAGAAAATACAGAACATATTACTGAGCAATATATTCTTTCTTCTTCAAACAATAGTTTGATTGATTTGCCTTATGCTTCAGAAGTCAAACAGATCAGTACATTGAATGTTAATGACAGTTCAATCAATATAAAAAACAATGATGAAAATGAGAGGGATGGATTACTTTCATCACCATCAGGATTTAGGAAAAATGTTCTGAGTCACCTCCAACATTAAAATATGTGACTTCACTTTTATTAGATGAAAGTGGAAGGCCATGGTTACACGGTTTATTAAATGGCAAGAATACTAAATGGTTAATAGATTTAGGATCTGAACTCCGTTTAACTAAAAACAAATTACATGTGAATATTGATTCTCCAAAATGTAATTTAAATGGTATCAATGGAAAAGGAAATACAGTTGCAGCTAAAGTTTCTGATGTGAATTTAGAGATTCCAGGAATTTTGAAAACGAATATAGACATCTGGTGTTGCCAAAATACAGATAATATTTTAGGCATGGATGTGATTAGTAAATTAGATTGGATTATTGATTTAAGTAATTCTACTATATGGAAAGATTCATCTAGGTTAATAGATTCTTCCATGTACAGTAATGTTGGAAGTATTTGTACAGCAGTTGCTGACATTTCTTCAGATTTTAATTGGCCACACACAGGAACCAATCTCGAAATGGAACAATCGGTAAGAGCACATAAAAGTCTTTGGAGTCAGAACAAAATGGATACAGGTTTGTTTAAAGATATTGAGATAGAAATTGAGGGACGAGACCCAATCCAGCCCCAAATTCAAAATAAGTTGCCACAAGAATCAATAGGTCCAGTTTCTGACATTGTACAATCATTTTTACAACACGGAATATTAAAGAAGGCACAATCAGTGGTAAATTATTGTATTTGGCCTATCAAGAATGCTGATGATTCGTAGGTGTCTCGGACCATACGCCAGTTATTACCTCCGTGAAGGTAGGGGGGCAATATAACAGAGGGAGTTGGAAGATTAACCCTTTTTGGCTTGAACTTATAGGAGAGGAAAAAAAAATGATGGAGGGGCTGCTAGAGTTTATTAATATAAATCTAGGTTCGGCCCCACTGAGGGTGGTTTGGGACTCCCTGAAGGCATACCTTCGAGGAGTTTTAATTCAGAGAATCGCCTATGTTAAAAAACAGTCACAAGCCGAGGAACAGGGAGCCAAAGAAAATGCAAGGCGGGCGGAGGCGCACTTTGTGACAATACCATCCCAAGCTAATTATGACTGTTGGGTGAGGAGACAGGAAGAGTATAGCAGGGTACTCTGAGAGAGGATGGAGAAGATTAGATCTTTTCAGAGGCGGAGCTTTTTTGGAGAAGGAGAACGAATTGGGAAAGCTCTGTCTCTGATAATTAAGGCAAATGGCCCCCCGAGTGCGGTGCCAGCAATTGAGGGGAGGGAAGGAGTAATAAGGAAAAATACCCCAGAAATAATAGAAGAGTTCAGGACATACTTTGAAAAGCTATATAGCTCCTCCAGGGGGAATGTAGAGGGGGAAATGCAGGGCTTCTTTGAGGGGTTGGGGATAATTCCGTTATCAAATGAGGACCAGGAAATGTTGGACGCCCCACTGACTCTCAAAGAACTACAAAGGGCTGTTGGAGATATGGCGGCTCAAAAGTCCCCGGGCCCGGATGGCCTGCCCATAGAATTATTTAAAAAATACGGGGAGGTATTGCTACCCTTATTACTGGAGGTATTCAACGGAGCTAGGGAGGAAGGGGCCCTGCCCCCCTCTATGTCAGAAGCCATAGTAATAATCCTGCTAAAAGAAGGGAAGAACCCAACAGATATGTCTTCATATAGGCCCATCTCGCTCTTGTGCTCGGACGTGAAGATCTTGGCCAAAGTATTAGCCGCAAGGCTGAATAAGATAATCCCCAAACTAATACACACAGACCAGACCGGGTTCATCCCGAACAGATCTACAAGCACGAACATAAGATGGGTATACCTTAATATGTAAATCCCTATAGAAAACAGCGGCAGGAGAGCAATTCTTTCATTAGACGCAGCCAAGGCCTTCGATTCTTTGGAATGGCATTATCTATGGAAGGTGTTGGCAGAATATCAGTTTGGCCCCGGATTTGCTCAGTGGTTAAGATTGTTATATAATAACCCGAGGGCCAAGGTGAAAATCAAGGGTCAGTGTTCGGAGTGGTTCCAGTTGAGCAGGGGTACGAGACAGGGGTGTCCTTTGTCCCCCCTGCTCTTTGCCCTTGCAATCGAGCCCTTAGCGGTTGCTCTGAGGATGGCACAGGGCGTACAGGGGTTTAGGAGAAAAAGAGGGGTGGACAAAGTGGCCCTGTATGCCGACGACATTCTGCTGTTTTTAGCGGATACGCAGGATTCACTGGAAACAGCTATGGGGATAGTAAAAGAGTTTGGTGCTTTCTCTGGGCTACTGGTTAACTGGGAGAAATCAGTGATCCTGCCCGTAGACGCCCTGAGCGGGCCTCTCCCCCACAGGCATCCCAAGTTCAAGTGGTCAGGCAAATGAAATACTTGGGGATTAATATAACTAGAGATCCAGGCCAGTACATATCCGGAAATTTAGTCCCATTGATGAAAAAGCTGAAGCAGAAGTGTCAAGTGTGGAGACGCCTGCCCCTCTCGGTCGCCGGGCGCTGCAACCTGATTAAAATGGTTTGGTTACCCCAAATCTTATACGTCCTGCAAAACTCTCCCGTTTGGATTCCCAAGCATTGGTTCAAAAAAATGGACAGTGTGTTTAGGGAGCTCATTTGGAAAAATGGGGTGGCTAGGATCGGGTTGCGGGCGCTGCGGCGACCAGAGGGGAAGGGTGGCCTGGCAGTACCTGACCCGCGGGGCTACTTCCTGGCAGCCCAATTGCAACAAATGGGAGGCAGCAATAGGCTAGGAGAAGAGGGAGCGGAGGATAGCATTTTGTTGAATGACACCAGACACGATACAATCGCAGAGGGATTAGAGGCAGATTCATTCTGTACTAAATGCCCCACCACCCAGATGATGGTTAAAGTCTGGGTACAAGCCAAGAGAACCTTGGGATATATTGGTTTTGCAGAATTCTCGCCACTCTGGGATAACAACAGCCTCAATGAGCTTAAAAAAATGGGGCGTTTTGAGGAATGGGACCGCCAGGGTATTCATTACCTGGCACAGGTATACAGGGCGGAGAGGTTGAAGTCCTTTCGGGAGCTTGTAGAGGAATATGCGATCTCTAACAGGTCATTTTACAGATATCTGCAAATTAGGCATGCCCTGGAGGCACAATTTGGGAGGGAGGTGCCAGTGTGGTGCGAAATGGCCTCTTTGAGAAAGCTGATCGATGCAAGCTCCACGAAGGGGTTGATTTCGGATATGTATGGATGCCTGAAGGCAGTAGCCCAGGAAGGACCGGTGGAAAATAAAAACAGGATTAAATGGGAAAAAGATGTGGGAGCACTGTCTGATGACCAATGGGAGTATGTCTTGGCGTCTGGGCCCAGGGTCACTCTCTCCCCCTCACAAGTGATGTCTCACCTGTATTTATCTTATAGGGCATACTATACACCCCTGAAATTATTCAAGTGGGGTAAGAGACCCGACCCGAAGTGTCAAAGATGTGGAGGGGGGTACGGGGATTTGATCCACATGTTCTGGCGATGCCCCAAACTGCATAGATACTGGGAAGGAGTGGTGGGAAAAATAAATCTGGTGTTTGGGACATCGCTAAGGTTGGAGGCGAGAGAGTGCCTGCTGGGACTGATGGGGAACGGAGGGACCTCAAGGGACACTCAGACGGCAAGAGTTAGATGCCTGTTTCAGGGAAGAAAGCTCATTGCACAACACTGGCAGAGGAAGGAGGCCCCGACGGTGACGGAATGGGAGAATGCAGTAAGGGAGGTGATTTGCAGGGAAAAGTATATAAGAAGAGGGGCAACTACAAGAAATTTGTGAAGATCTGGAAAGCATGGTTGGATCAGGATGGGGTGGGGCCGGAGGGGGAGGTGAGGTGAGGATGGTACGAGATGAGACTGGCGTAGGGTGTATGTGAGGGTGAATGGCGGGTGAGTGACAATGGGGGGGGAGGGGGGGAAGGGGAGGAGGAGTGGGGGGGGTAAAATGAGGGGAAAAGTGAAGAAACCTTTTTATTTCCCCTTTTTGAAGGTTACAGCTTATGGGTATCTTGAATTGGCACATATCGGATGTAGATGTAGTAGTATATGCGGGAAAAATGGATGATTTTAACGTGTTTATGATCTTAGAGACAGCTCCTTTTTCTCTTTTTTTTTTGTACTTTTTTCCTTTTGTATCTTGGTGGCTTTGTGTAAGCTGTGATGGATAATTTTTTCAAATAAAGAGATTTAAAAAAAAAAAAAAAAAAAACTATTGATGCCGAGAAGGCATTAAAAAAAAAAAAAAAATTATTGATTTAAGATCACTGACTAAATGCATTACAAATAACAAACCTATTGTTCCTAATTTAAATTTAATGTCACAAATGGATGCCAAGGCCAAAGTATTTTCAGTACTGGAAATCTCCAATAGTAATTTTTCAGTACCAGTAACAAACAGCTGTCATTATAAACTTGCTTTCAGCTTTAATAAAGAAACTTATGCATTCACTAGAATAATTATTAGTGACCGAATAGTGCACGAGTGCTTGGAGAAAGTTTTATAAAAATTTTCTAGACCAAAATGTATTTTCCAGCATGTGGACAAAATTTTGCTGTCTACACAAAATACAGAGGAACATGTCACTCTGTTGACAGAGTTATTTACTCTGTTGAAAACAACAGGACTGACATTGAACACAGAGTGGGAGGGAGCATGTGCGGCAGCCTGAGGTGAAGGTAATGTTACCTTAGAGCTCCGCTCCTCGGGAGTTTTCATCGGAGGACTACAGGTCCCAATGAACCAGCAAGTATCCCAAAACTGCAGAAAATCCTACCTAATACTGTCAGCTTCACTGACAATGGTCTTGAGAGCTCCTAAAATGAAAATTAAAGCAGGAAAAATGAAGGAAATGGCACACAGGCTGGCGGCTGGAATGGCGGCGGCATCCTCCCCCCCACAGCACAGCGGTGCATACACTAAAAAATCTTTACCTCACAGTCAGCACAGCGGTGAATACACTAGAAAATCTTTACCTCACAGTCAGCACAGCGGTGAATACACTGAAAAATCTTTACCTCACAGTCAGCACAGCGGTGAATACACTGAAAAATCTTTACCTCGCAGTCAGCACAGCGGTGAATACACTGGAAAATCTTTACCTCACAGTCAGCACAGCGGTGAATACACTGAAAAATCTTTACCTCACAGTCAGAAGACACAGGCTGAGTCTGAGTCTGAATATGAATACTGTGAATTACAAGCTGCTACACAGTCTGACATCTTCAAAAAAATTTGAATGTATGCTTCAGAAAGCCCTCAAACAGACTTCTGATCATATAACTGACAAACTGACTAAAGAAATTAGAGAACTAGGTCAGAGAACAGCTGACTTAGAACTGAGGGTTGATGAAATTGATAATTTTACACAGAACTACATGTCTGAGATGAAGGTACTAAAAGAGGAAAATCTTACATTACAAAATCGTTTAGAGGACCAAGAGAACAGAGATCGTCGATCGAATCTGCGAATCAGGGGAATCCCTGAATCTGTTCTAGACCTGCAGGCTAATATCACTGCGCTCTTTCAAGAATTATTACCTGGAACCCCTATTGGCAGGTTTGAAATGGATAGAGTGCATAGAGCGTTAGCCCCACACGAAATAAATGGTCCCCCGAGGGATATTATAGCTAAATTGCACTTTTACAGAACCAAAGAACAGATACTAACAGCTGCCAGAGGGAGAGAATCTCTTAGCTTCCAGGGCAATACCTATCAACTCTTCACAGATTTGTCCCCACTAACGGTTGCAAAAAGACGTGCACTTAAACCTCAACTCCAGGTACTCCAGAGAAATCAAATTTTCTATCAATGGGGATTTCCTTTTTGTCTCAGATTTACTCATTTTGAAACAAAATATGTTTGTCGCTCTTCAGAGGACTTGAAGTCAGCCCTATTTGATATGGGCCTAGCCGAAGCAATCTTACCAAATGACCAGTCTCATAGGCGCTCAGCTTTTCGTTCTACACAGCAAAACAAAGACCCAAAACCCAGCTATTCCACATCTTCCCATCAAAATCTTAACAAGCGAGGTCGATATGAACATTCACCACCAAACAATGAGGATTCAATGGACTGACAATCTAAGCCAGACTAGTTATTTGTCCTTGCTACTTTTTTCCAGCACAGTATGCTGACAGAGTTAATAAACTGGCCATATTCATGACTAAAATGAGTTATGGCTACATACTACTGTTATGTTACAAAAATATATTTTTTTTTAATATTTTTTTTAAATTTTTTTATATTAACTTTTTTCTGTTTTTTTTTCCTCTCAAGTTTTTGAACTTTATTTTTTCTTTTTTTGTAACAATTTAAGCAAATTTTTTCCATGATAGTAATGGAATAGTTCCTGTGGTCCTCCGATGTTATACATCCCTTAGGAATTTCTTGTTGCCCTTTATTCCACCTAAGGACTCCTACCATTGTTATGGGGGTCTCTATTGGTGGTCCCGGACCCTCTCAGAGAGTTCTAAAAACTCTCCTGAGATGCTCCTACACCCTATTTAGCCTTTATATACTGCTAAATTGTCTTCATATTGGGTTTGTTCGATTCTCCTCTCCTTTTTTCTTTTTCTATTCTATTGCTTCTTTCTTTAATCTTTGCTATTCCCTCCTGACTCTGGTGGTGATCCTGGCTCTCGGTGAGTACTCTGCTTGTTATGCTATAATATTCGCATTCGTTGTTTTATGGCTCCTATAAATATCTTGTCATTAAATGTACAGGGGTTTAATACTCCACATAAGCGAACCAAGGCTTTACGCTCTTTTGCTATGAAAAAAGCTAATATTATATGTTTGCAGGAAACGCATTTTACTGACAAAGTTTATCCCAAATTTCTTTCATCATCATATCCACAATTCTATACTGCTTCAGCTACGGTTAAACAGCGCGGAACTCTCATTGGTTTTCACCGCTCCACTCCGTTTAACCTTGTATCCAAAATAACAGACCCTGAAGGACGATATGTTCTCCTAACAGGATTTATTTCTGATAATCCTATTACTATTGTGTCTTATTATGCCCCTAACAAATGCCCAACTGCTTTCTTATCCCACCTTTTTCAACTTATAGAAGTACATAAGTTTGGTACTGTTGTTATTTGTGGGGATTCTAATGCTACTATTTTCCCGTTCTTAGATAAATCTCCCCCTGGACCTACCACAAACTCAATAAACCTAACTTTTCAACATCTACTCACCACTCATAGCCTGGTAGATACTTGGCGAGAGATGAACCCTATTAGTAGGCGCTTCACTCATTATTCTTATCCGCATAACTCTTTTTCACGAATAGATCATATTCTAATCCCGTCAAGTATGCTACCAGGAATCATATCATCCAAAATCATTCCTTTTCCATGGACAGACCACTGCGCAGTATTCATTACCATTGCTTCCACAATTCCTAGATCACACGATACCACTTGGTGTATAAACGATTCAATTCTGACCCACCCTTCTCATCGTGTTGAGATTGAAAAAGCACTTTCTGATTACCTAAAATCCAATGATACAGACGATGTCTCTGCTATTACATTATAACAAAACAAAGGGGTTTCCCTGGGTGGACTTTCCTGGCACTTGCAAAAGTAAAGACTAATAAAGTGTGTAGAGAATAGAGGGCATTTCTCACTGTCTAAGTATTCTGGTTTACACCAGCTATAACACGTATATTTTCTGCCATACTCTGCCCTTCCTCCATGGCTCTCCTTGCTTTTAGGATACAAATTTTTATAAGCAAATAATTATATATTTTCAGGTAGGTGATGTATTCATCACCCCAACCCCCCTTTGCATACTATTTAGAGATTTATCCATTACCTTATTTTCTCTCTCTCTCTTACTTCTCTCTCAATCAGCCTAGATGAACCCCTCTCTCTCAGATTATGCCCCTGAAGAAGGATTGTACAGAAATTAAGTACCCCGAAACGCGTCGGGCTTGAGAAGAGCTTTTTCATCACTAATTGTTTTGTTTGTTTGCTTATCATGGCTATCATGTAGTCTTCACTATGTTAGTCTAAATATTTACTGCTTGTTTTTATCAAAATGTACCTGTGAATACGAATAAAATTTATACCTTTTTTATAAATGCCCTCTATTCTCTACACACTTTATTAGTCTTTACTTTTGCAAGTGCCAGGAAAGTCCACCCAGGGAAACCCCTTTGTTTTGTTTCTATAAATTATTGGACGTGGCACGGCCCTCTCTCCTAAAATTGGTTGGTCACCCCTTTTTCTGTTGTCTGCTATTACATTATGGGAGGCGCACAAGGTAGTCATTAGGGGTAGACTGATACAACAAGCAACTAACCTTAAAAGAGAACGCAAACTGTTGTTTGCAAAACTTGAATCTACCTTTAATGACTGTCATCAAACTTTTCAAACCTCCCCGAATGCTACCAACAGTACCAAACTAGAAAAAGCCCACCTGGATCTATATCTTTTTCTTACTGATACCGCAGATAAACTTATAAGTAAACGCCAGCATGTTCAATATCGCAGGGCAAATAAATCTGATACACCTATGGCCAGAATTTAAAAAAATTCACAACATATACATACGCCTATCAGATTGAAAGTATCCCGGGAATCTTACACTAGTAACCCAGTGAAAATACTTGAAATTTTTCGCTCTAAGTTATCTAAACTATATTCTTCTGCCTCAAATTTTGATAAAACTAAAGCAGACACACTGTTCTCCAATATCACGCTTCCTAACCTTGATCAACAACAGAAAGATCTTCTTGAATGTCCAATTACAGATACTGAAGTCCTTAACGCAATAAAATCTTTAAAATTACGTAAAAGACCAGGCCCAGATGGATTTTCGGCAACATATTATAGACAATTTGCATCAATCTTAACACCTGTCTTAACTAAAGCCTTCAATTCGATCCTTAAATGTAACTCATTTAGAACAGAGACTCTCACCTCTATAATAGCAATGATCCCCAAACCACATTCTGACTCCACCTCCTGGACTAATTATCGTCCTATATCCCTTCTAAATCTCGATATAAAATTAATTGCTAAAATTTTGGCCACTAGACTGAATAATATTATTGGCCTACTAATCCATAAAGACCAAACAGGCTTTATGCCTAAACGCCAAGCTGGAGATAATATCAGGAGAGCACTCTTACTTATTAATGCGGCTAAAACTAGACGAATCCCAGCTTGCCTTGTATCCTTAGACATAAGGAAAGCATTCAATTCGGTTATGTGGCCTTATATGGAATAGGTCCTTGGTAAATGGGGATTTGGAAAATATTTTTTAACCTGGGTCTCATCCTTATACAATAATCTTAGAGCATATATCAAATATGCAGGCTATAAGTCAACAATGATTGATATCAAAAGAGGCACTAGACAAGGATGCCCTCTTTCCCCTCTACTTTTTGCCCTAATAATAGAACCCCTGGCACACCTTATTAGAACCAATCCTGACATTAAAGATATCGAACTAGGTGGTTATCACCATAAACTATGTCTCTTTGCGGATGACATTCTCATATTTTTGTCTCATCCCCATATATCCACCCCTAATCTACTAAAAACACTAGATAATTTTGCCCAAATATCAGGACTACATGTTAATCCAACAAAATCAAATGCATTAAATATTTCCTTATCTCAATTAGAACTTCGGCAGGCACAAACTTCCTTACCCTTTACTTGGGTTCCAAAGCTGCTTCCATACCTAGGAATAAAACTCACAATCTCTCTTAAAGACCTTTTTGCGGCAAATTACTTACCCCTCCTTAAACAAACTTCCGGCTTCCTGAAACAATGGGCTCTTCTATCATTGTTATGGTTGGGAAGGATTAATGCGGTAAAGATGTCAATCCTGCCGAAATTCTTATGTTTATTTAGGGTACTCCCTATTTCTTTACCATCTTACTTTCTTAGACTTACTCAACGTAGAGTTATGTCCTTCATTTGGGGTACCAGCAAACCTCGTATACCTAAATCTACGCTTTACCTTAATAAATTGAGTGGTGGTTTGGGATTGCCCAACTTTTCCTCCTATTTCTTGTTCAATATTTTTATTGAAGTTTACATAAGAAAAGACATATGATAACAAGAAAAAGAAAGAGAAAATTACAAACATGGGAGATTCATAATAAATAAAATAATCAGATATTCATATAGGATATACAGCAATTGTTGTACAAGAAAAAAAATATTGGTATAACTTAGGAAGGAAAAAAGAAATAATTAACAAAATAAAATATAAAATATAAGATATACGATATCCCCGAATTATATATTTATTCTTTCAAAAATATTAAATAAATAAATAAAAATAAAATATAGCTCTTCATCACCCGTCCACCCCTAATGGGTTCAAACTGTGGACGAGTAGGGGCATTCTTTAAAAAAGTAAATGAAGTTTATCTCAAACCGAAAGAAAAGTGTGTTTTTTATAAGGTATGTCGGGGTCTTAGAGTAAACCCTATCATATTCAATTGCCTTACTTAAACGTCATAGAGAAGCTATAATAAATGTGAATTCAGTAGGGTAGCTGTAACCGATGCTCTAAGTTGTATACATGAGTAAAAGGAATAAAACGTAATCCCATGTTCATAAATCATATATGAAAAATAAATAGAGGGAAGAGAAGGAAGAGAAGAAGAAAAATGAAAAAGAAAAGAAGAGAGAGAAAGAGGGAGAAAGAGAAGGTTCTCGTGGTGGTGGTCAGACCCCAGCCCCTGGAGTAACTATAATAAAAGATATTAACAGGAAGATGTAATAAACATCAATAATTATCAATAAGGCATCAACAGAGTTAGATCGAAGTCTGTAGATAGATGATGTTTAACCCAAGGTTGCCAAATTTTGTGATATTTTTTTATATTATTATCTTCAATAGATGACATTTTGTGAAAGATAAGAGCCTTATTCAATCGGTGTTTAGCTTCAGCCACAACTAGCGTTTGGGTTTTCCATGCTTTAGCTATAGTTTGTTTGGCAGCAGTTGTGAGATGTATTAGTAATTGAAATTGAGCCCGGGTAAGACCAGGAGGTTTAAGATTTAGAAGTGCCAGGGCCAGGTCAGGAGATATCCTGGTTTCCAGAGCTTTAGAGGCCATATCAAAAAAATTTTTCCAGAAGATTTGAACAATCGGGCATTGCTACCAAATGTGAAAGTGGGTACCAGGTGAAGTGCAACCTCGAAAGCAATACTCTGAATAAGAGGGGACAAATTTAGCTATTCTAGCTGGTACCAAATACCAACGTGCCAGGACTTTAAAATTAGTTTCCAGTGCGAAACAATTAGGAGAGGAGTTTTTAGTGGCTAACCAGATACTACGCCATTCATCTGTACTAAATGTTCTGTTCATGTCTATTGACCATTTAGTAGCGTAAGAAGGTAGAGTGTCAGTAGATAACGAATTGAGTTGTTTATATAAAAGTGAAATCAGTCCTCTGGTATGAGGGTCACATTTACAGATTCTTTCGAATTGCGATAATTGATTGAGTTTTTACCCCCGTCTTGATCAAGGGTATATAAAAATTTTTGATTTGTAAATAGCGGAACAACTCAGTATTAGGGAGCTTATAAATATCACAAAGAGTGGGGAAAGTATGAATAGAAATAGTGGAAACTAAATCATGAAAACGAACCAAATTTTTAGAAGACCAGGCCGTAAATGACATTGGAAATCTCCATGCAGGATAAAAAGCAGGGTTCCTAATAAAGGAAAGGAGGGGGTTGTGAGTGGATTGAAGTTTAAGAGAGCTTCTGAATTTATCCCATATGTTTAGGGAATGCTTAGTTATGGGGTTTGATAAATGAGTTCTATCTTTGGGAGATAACCATAACATATTGGCTATGTTAGCTTCGATAGCAACCCATAGTGGAGATTCCATGTTCGCATGATATTTAGGCAGTTGCGATAATTGTGCTGCATAGTAGTAAAAAGAAAAGTTAGGTAGTCCTAATCCACCACTAAGCTTGTCAAGAAAGAGTGTTGATTTAGGGATACGTGGTTTAGTATTACCCCATATAAAAGACATGACTCTGCGTTGCAAAAGTCTTAAGAAATAAGATGGTATTTGCATAGGAAGTACCCTAAATAAATACAAAAATTTTGGTAATATGGACATTTTTATAGCATTGATCCTCCCGAGCCAAGATAAAGGGAGGGAGGACCATTGTTTCATTAAACCAGTGACTTGTTTCAATAGTGGTAAATAGTTTGTTGTAAACCAATTTGATAATGAGGCTGTGAGTTGGACTCCTAAGTATGGGATAAATTGTGTTACCCAATTAAATGGTAATTGTTTGGGCTTGTTGTAGTTCAGCTTGTGATAAGGAGACATTGAGCGCATTAGATTTATTAGGATTGACTTGAAGTCCTGAAACATGGGCGAATTTATCTAGAATGTCAAGAAGATTAGGAGCGAAGATATGAGTTAAAAATATAAGTATATCGTCTGTGAAAAGACAAATTTTATGTTGATGTCCACCTAATTCCACTCCTTTAATATTGGGGTTATTCCTAATTTATTGAGCCAAGGGTTCTATAAGTAGGGCAAAAAGTAAAGGGGATAAAGGGCAACCTTGTCTTGTACCTCTTCTAATATCTATCATGGCAGATTTGTAGCCCATATATTTAATGTATGCTCTAGGATTACCATATAAAGAGGAGATCCAAGACAAAAAATTGTTTCCAAAGCCCCATTTTTGGAGGATAAAATGCATATATGGCCATGTAACCGAATCAAATGCCTTTCTAATGTCCAAAGATAGAAGGCAGGTCGGAATATGTCTTATTTTAGCTGCATGTGTCAATAAGAGCGCTCTTCTAATATTGTCTCCTGCTTGACGCGTGGGTATAAAGCCCATTTGGTCGCGGTGAATAAGTTTGCCAATGACGGAATTTAGTCTATTTGCTAAGATTTTGGCTAATAATTTAATGTCCAGATTTAATAAGGATATAGGTCGATAGTTAGTCCAAGATGTGGTATCTGATTTAGGTTTAGGAAGCATAGAGATAATGGAGAATAAGGATTCATTGCTAAATGAATGTCCAGCTAGTATAGAGTTAAAGGCTCTAGTCAATATAGGTGTTAAAATAGACGTAAATTGTTTAAAATATGAAGCCGAAAACCCATCGGGGCCTGGTCTTTTATGAGGCTTTAGTGCTTTAATAGCGACTTGGACTTCTAATGGAGTAATGGGATCCTCAAGAAAATGAAGTTGTTCATGTTCTAGAGTTGGTAATTTAATATCAGCGAACATGTCATCTGCTTTATTCTTATCGAAATTATGAGCAGGGGAATAGAGTTTAGCTAAATTTGAGCGAAAAATCTCTAATATTTTCACAGGGTTGCTAGTATATGCATCTCGTGATGTTTTAAGTCTAATAGATGTGTGTGGATGATGGATTCTCTTCAGGCTACGTGCCATAGGTGTATCTGGCTTGTTGGCTTTAAGATATTGAATGTGTTGTCGTTTACGTAGAAGTTTGTCTGCGGAGTCGGTCAAAAAAAGGTCAAGATCAAGACGAGCCCTATCTAATTTAGTATTGTTGATGGCATTCGGGGCAGATTGAAAGGTCTCATGGCATTTATTAAAGTTAGCCTCTAACTTTGCAAACGCGAGTTTACGTTCTCTCTTGAGAACTGACGCTTGCTGTATCAACCTGCCTCGGATGACAGCTTTATGGGCTTCCCATAGTGTTAGGGCCGAAATGTCTTCTGTATCATTAAATGAGAGGTATTCCTTAAGAGCTGTTTCAATTTCTAGGCAATGTGAGGGATGAGCCAACGTAGTGTCATTAATACACCAAGTCGCATCATGTGACCGAGGAATCATGGAGGCCAGAGTAGTAAAAACTGCAGAATGGTCAGTCCATGTGTAAGGAATGATAATAGAGGAAATAATCTCAGGTAACATGCTTGATGGAGTAAGTATGTGGTCTATACATGAAAAAGACTTATGTGGATAAGAGTAATGTGTAAAATTTTTGCTAGTTGGGTTAATTTCCCACCATGTATCTACCAGACCATGTGTAGTAAGCAGCTGTTGAAAAGTTTGTTTATGCATATTTGAATTAGGGTTAGGTGGGGACTTATCTAAATAAGGAAAAACAGTAGTATTAGAATCTCCACATAACACAACGGTGCCAATCTTATGGGCTTCCACCACCTGAAAAAGGTGTGATAGAAAGGCTTCTGGGTGTCTATTTGGAGCATAGTAAGATACCAATGTAATTGCGGTATCAGCAATAAGGCCTGTGAGTAGAATATATCTACCCTCAGGGTCACATACTTGTGAGGTAAGGGAAAATGGCGTAGAGCAATGGAAACCAATAAGGGTCCCACGTTGTTTAGTTGTGGCTGAAGCTGTGTAAAATTGAGGGTAAGAGGCGGAAAGAAATTTAGGACAAGCTTTATCAATGAAGTGGGTCTCCTGAAGACAAATAATATGTGCTTTTTTAGTTGCAAAAGCACGCATTGCTTTGGTTCGCTCTTGCGGGATGTTGAAGCCTTGTACATTCAAGGATAAAATGTTTATGGGGGCCATAATAAATCCATGGAAAACAATATAGTAAAAGGAGCATAGTCCATGGCTGGAGACAGAACCACCACCAGGAGAGAGAAAAAGAAAGAGGAAAAAAAAGAGAAGAAAAAAGATAGAGTAAAAAAGGATAGAATAAAAAAGAATCGAAAAACCCTATAAGATATATAAAATATCAATAATTGGCAGCATACAAATAGGGTGTGGGAACGTCTCAGGGGGGTATCAAAGAATCCCCGAGATGTTCCAGAATCACTCTCAGGAACCTGCATAACAGTAACAGGAGTCCAAGGGTGATAAGGGGGCAACAAGAAGTTCCTGTGGGATAGACGCCACCGGAGAACATACAAAAAACATTGTAACTAATCTTTAGATTCAATGACTATAGCCTTTAAATGTAGTAATAAAATAATAGTTATTTCAGGATCATTCCATATAAGAAACCATCTGGCTGAGTTTGTGTAAAATATATGATAAATAAAAAATGATGAACATAACAAGGTCATAAAACAAAACAAAAAACAATATAGCCTAGGTGTATTAAAACAAATAAAAAAAAAACAAAGGCTAATTAAACCGGAACCAATGGTGAATAAACCATAAAATATTATTATTGTAAGTAGTGCGGTAATCTACCTACGAGTACTAGAAGATATTCCGGAAAGAAAAAATAATAAATAAATAAATAAATAAATGAGTAATAATAATAATAATAATAATAAATAAAAAAAATAAATAAATATATATATATATATATATATATATATATATATATATATATATATATATATATATATATATATATATATATATATATATACATATACACACATACGTATACATGCATATATATACACACATACACACACATATACAAACATACACGTACACACACATACATACACATATATTCATATACGTACACACATACACACACACATACACATATATACATAATACATACACCTACATATACATACTCATATAGAAATACACAAATATACATACACATCTACATATATACACCCATATACACATATATACCTATACACACACACGCAAATACATATCTAAAAAAATGCTCCTGAGGAGTAATGAAAAATGAGTGTGTCTCAAAGAGGGAAAGAAAAATAAAAAAGAGAAAAAAAAAAAAAAAGTTTTTTCCCCTCTTTTTCCCCTGCCCCTCACTCTTCTTTCCCTTACAAAAAAAAAAAAAAAAAAATATATATATATATATATATATATATATAAAATAAATATATATTGCAGGGTATGTAATGACTTTAAAAAGAGGGAGTGAGAGGAAAGAAAAAAGAAAAAAAAAACCATAACCTAGCATAATTTGCTAGGTGTCATCTTTATGAAACAAACCGATCGGAAGTTTAGATTCAGTCCATAGAGTCTTCATTGGGTGGTGATAGATTTTCAAAACGTCCCCGTTTATGTTGGTTTTGCGAAGTAGAAGTTGAAGGTCTTAAGCTTGAGGTATTTTGGAGTGGAGGAGAACTGGAAGTGGAGCGTCTGCGAGAAAGATCTTTAGTTACACTTGTATCTAAAAGTCCCATGTCGATCAAAGTTGATTGTAATTCTTCTGAGGAGCGACAGACATATTTGGTTGTAAGGTGTGTAAATCGGAGTGAAAATGGAAACCCCCAATGGTATATAATATGGTGTTGTTGAAGAACTTGCAATAGTGGCTTAAGTGCACGTCGCTTGGCTACTGTAAGTGGGGAGAGGTCGGTGTAAAGCTGATATTCATTACCTTGAAAAACAAGTGCTTTTTTCCCTCTGGCTGTGGCGAGTAGCTGCTCTTTTGTTAATGAAATCTAACTATTATGTCCCTAGGGGGACTGTTAGATTTGCGTGGAGCCAAGGTTCTATGTACTCTGTCCATTTCTAGTCTTTCGACCGGGATGTCAGGCTGTAATTCCTGAAAAAGTGCAAGCATTGCGGTCTGTAAATCTAGAATGTTCTCAGGAATTCCTCTAATTCTTATGTTCGCACGACGGTCTCTATTTTCTTGCTCTTCTAAATGAGACAGCAGGATAAGTTTTTCCTCCTTGAGGTATTCAATCTCGTCAATGTGTTGCTGTGTGTGATTTTCTATTTCATCTATCCGCACCTCTAGTTCATCTGTTCTCTGTCCCAATTCCCTTATCTCCCTGGTAAGCTTATCTGTTATATGGTCAGATGTTTGTTTCAATGCTTTCTTTAGCATTATTTCGAGTTGCTTAAACATGCCAGATTGAGGTACAGATAATAGATTTCCAGCTTCAGAATCTGATTCACCGTCAGAGTTCTGTGTATTCAGGCTGTGTGGCAGGGGAGTAGAAGCGCTCTGTGTGGTGCGCTGTGAGGGATGCTGTGAGGCAGGCTGTGAGGTATCTGGCGACGCCATTTTAGGTGCTGACCTGGACGGCATCTCTTTAGGATTACCGGCTTTGTACTTCAGTTTAGGGCCTCTCAGGACCATGGTTTCGTACCGGAAAGCTCCAGGAGGTAAGCGGCAGAAGCTGAAGTCATTGGCGGCGATGGAGAGATTATTTATTCTCCGGTGCGTCTAGAGCGGAGCTCTAAGAAAGTTCGACTGCTCTCTCAGGCATCTGTGAATGCGCTTCCTTTTTTCCTCCTATTTCTATGCTGCACAGCTAGCACTTATACCCAAGTATCATACTTCTGTAGAAGCTCCCCTATGGGTAGCTATTGAATCAGTGGAAAGTGACCCTATCTCAGTGGCAAATATGTTTTGGCTCTGTCCTGCTGATAGAATACATCTTTCTAATCCTGTCACGAAACAGACCCTAGCAGTATGGGATAAATGTAAATTTGCACATAATCTTCAATCAACACATAATCCCTTGCTTTCATTTCTTAATAATCCAGCCTTTTATCCTGTCTGGAAATTCCCAAAATCATTCTCTGCATGGACCTCTACGAACCTGACTCGTTTATACAATCTTTCCTCGACTAAAGCTATTTATACATTTCCTGTACTATGTGAAACCTTTGGGTTACCTAAAACTGAAATATTTCGATATTTACAAATTAAATTTTTTTATGAACCACTTCTTAGTACAGGCTCAACTCTTAATCAAATGACTCAATTTGAGCGGATTTGTATAAGTGATCCACACATTAGAGGACTTATCTCAATATTATATTTCCAACTTAATATGATATCTAGTGAGTTTCTACCCTCATACACAACTAAATGGGCACAAGATATGAATCGAGTGTTTAATAAGCAAGATTGGTCGAATATATGTTCAGCCACCAAAACTTCCTCTCCAAATTGTTTTGCTGTAGAAACTAATTACAAGGTTCTAGCACGCTGGTACTTTGTACCAGCTAGAATAGCTAAATTTGTCCCCACATATTCACCTAATTGCTTTAGAGGATGTGACACAGCAGGAACACATTTTCACATATGGTGGCAATGCCCCGTAGTTGAAGAATTCTGGAAGAATATATTTCTTATGGCTTCTAAAGCCCTGGAAATCACGATTCCTCCAGATCCTGCAACAGCACTCCTAAACCTTAAACCCACAATACTCACCCATACTCAATTCCAATTGTTTATCCAACATAGCACTGCAGCTAAACAAACGATTGCCAAGGCGTGGAAGTCCCAAAATCTAATTCTTGCTGAAGCTAAACACAGAATGAACAGAGCACTTTTATACGCCAAGATGACAACTATTGAAGAAAATAAAATAAATAAATTTCGCAAAATTTGGCAACCATGGGTTAAAAACTACCTCCCTACAGATTTTGACCAATCTCTGTTGTTACCACACTAAGATATATGTCATATTATTACTGAGATATATATTATATTTGTATACCTAATGAGAGCTGGATCATCATCCCGAGAAACTCTTTTTTTTTTTTCTCTTCTTTCCTTCTTTCCATCTTTATCTCTCCTCCCTCTCCTTTTCTTTTATTATTTCCTAAAATATTCCTATGGATACTTAGTCTAATAACTTGATTTATTTCTCTAATCTTACATCTAGAATCCCAACTAGTGTATAGTAAATATGGTTGTAAGATATCTCTAAAATTACTTTATTTTATCAACTTATTCATTTATCTTTTTTATCATACTGCAAAGATCTTCTGATGATTGATATGTATCCATGTATTGTATCATTTTATTTCTTCTTCTGTGAAAACTCAATAAATATATTTAACAAGAAATTAAACACAGAGTCAGTTCAGTTAATGAAAAACAAAGTTAATTTTCTTCATATGCAAATTAGTCATGGACAGAGAAAGTTATCACAGGAAAAAGTTAGAAACATTTCTGCTATTCCAGTTCCAACATCTTACAAGGCATTATATCAATTTTTGAGTGAGGTAAATTCTTGCAAACAATTTTTACAGGAATATGATGATAAAGTTAAACCATTATTTGATTTCCTGAAACAAAAATATGTTGTTTTTGATCAATGGTCTCAAACCCATACAAATGTTTTTGAAATGTTGAAAAAAGATTTGCAGAATGCTGTTTCACTGCATACAATCGAAATTGGAATATCTATGCCTGTTTTATTGTCTACTAAGGTATCTGAGAATTCCATCTCAGTAATTTTATTTCAGGTAAAAGATGGTAAACCGAAAATAATGGTTTTTTATCTCCAGAGGTTTGACAAATATGGAAAAGACTTTTGACACAAATATGAAGCAATTGTTAAGTGTTTATTTTGCACTCAAAGTAACAGAAAAGATTGTGAGATCTAGTAGGATCATATTACGGACACCTGATTTGTCATTAAAAATGATTTTAAAGAGAATTCAGTCAGGAGAATTATATGACAAACATTGCCCATTTTTTAAAATGTTACAATCTAAACCCATAGAGGTAGATTGTGATAACAGAACATTCTCAGTTAAATTTATTCAGAAAGCCTGTAAATGGGATTGTTAGAACAAGTGCTGAGCGATGCTTTGAGACAGGACTTGTCAATAATATTAAGAATTGTTCAACAGGTCTTTCTATGTGTTACCGAAAGAAAGGTTATGCTATTCAGAAAAAATTCTACAGAAAATGCTGAATTGAAAATGTTAGAAGTACAGTACAGCACACATTACTCTGAAATATTATAGAGGAGAAGTGAATGAATATACAATTTGCTTTAATCTTCTGGGTTGATTTAAAATCTTTTATTTGGTTTATGAAAACAAGATTTTATATCATGACTAAAAAAAAAGAGAAATTGTGTCCTGTCATTTAAATACACAGAATAAAAATTTAAGAGTATAGGTCAGTTTAAGAAAAAATAGAGCAAAGTAAGGTAATTAGAAATGTTATTAATAAAATATGGTTTGTATGTCATAATAAAATATTAGTATTCTGGTATGTAAAATGAATAAGTAAATGAAGGTATATTTTGCATTTATTTAAATTCTCAATAATGATACTGCATTCTTTTTTAATATCTGACTTGTAAGTCACCAAAAGAAAGAAATTTAATATTTCTAGACCTTCCAGATGGAAACAAAATCTTGAAGTTTAAGAATATCAGTTCTGGGAGAAGAATTGACAGAAGAGATTCATTCGTTATAATTATTGTTGTTGTTTTAATGTTCAATAAAGTTTTTCCAACTTTACAGAATGCAGGAAGAAGAAGAAGAAAAAACTCTCGAGAACCTCTGATAAGAGAGGAAATTCTAAAAACAATGGACTTTTGTTTTTTTTGACTACTGATGAAATAATTTATCCATCAGATATATTGCAGTTTTTATATCTCATTTTTATGTGGCAGGACATGTTTATCATATCAAGATAAGATATTTTTTACACATCAATTTTTACAATCATATATAGTGTATTTTCAGAGTTGAAAGGTTTAAACATCTTTACAATAGAGTCATTCTAGTTAGAGGGAACATCTGGTGTTAATTAAGACAGAGTACATTTTTCTTAAAGGTACATAAACAAGATAGGATTAACTTTACATTGTAATATGTATTTAGTTTTGAAATCATCTCACTTAGATGAACAAATTGCAGTTAAGAACATATTTTATGTTTAATTTTGACAAGGTTATTAGAAAGGTTTTATGGATTATAGATTTATGCTAAACACAATTTGGAGGGAAAATGTGAAACAAATTTCTGAAGTGATATCTATAGTTAAAAGTATTGTGCAACAATGTTACATTTATGAATCATGAAATTAAGGGGATTGATTTATTTGGTAAAAGAAAAAGAAAATAATAAGGGTGAAAATATTTTTATGGTATATGAAGCAAAAGGTTTATGAAGTTCACTTTTCACACTTTTCCTTATATGGAATTGAATTTGAAAATGTATTCATGTCAATTATCTTAAGATCTTTGAGTATGTGTCGATACAAATGTGATGCATTTGAGGTATAAATGGATTTAGATTTATATGGATTTAAAATTATAAGATTGTTTAATCAATCATTTTGAGAGGGAAATGTTAGAAATCAATATTTATGAATGTTTGGGTCTCTGAGAACAATGGACATGGATGCATTTATATAATTTATTAATCTTCTATGTATGGAAAAGGTGAAGCTATATAAAGTTTTTATACTCGTAAAAGTTTATGCTGGTATAGGCTTCATATGCATTTCTTGGGAGAACTTTATCTCACATATGGATATCATTTAGAGTAAGTCAACCATTCACCTCCCCCATCATAAGAGATAAGGTTACAGTCTTTTCCAAAGACACAAAGTTCCAGTATATTAAGAATATAAGCTGTTTCTTTACATTACTATATTTCTTGATTAGGATATTAATAAGAACACTGCATTTTCAATATAAATATACTGATATGTAGGATTTTATATGTTTAAAGGAAATGTATATTGTAAGTTAAATGATTTGTATTTTAGCTACTCTCACATAGTTCATAGCCCCACCCTTAGGAATGTTGGAGGGAGTGAAATTCAAAGTTCCCGGTCTTTTCTGTGGGACTATAAGAAAAAACTTTTTTTTTAAGCTAGCCTTTATGGAAAAAGGTGGGGTTAATTGTAGGAGTACAGACAGGCTGTGAGGGAAAGGCTAACATGCTTTCCAGCTCTCCACAAGGACACATACACACACACATCTCAAGACATTGAAGATACTTTTACACACAGACATATATGATTTAAACTTCATTTTAAGAATAATCTATTTTTATATTCTACATTTTGACATTGTTTTTGTAACATTTTGCTATTTTATTATTAAATCAATTTTGGAGTTTTTACACGAGAACTTAACAGATTTTTCTTGGAACTTTTCTCATCAATATGAATTATTGAAATATGGTTATTAATACAGTAATAGCTCGAATTTTACACTCTCACGATGCGTAAATCAGCGACTCCAGTGATGTAGCAGGTGATTTCACCACCACAGTTAAAAAAAACAGATGGTGCATGTATGCCCATCATTAGAAGTGGGTGGATGAAGGGCGGTATTCTAATGGTCCGCACCGATCAATCTCTTTTTTTTTAGTTCAGCCCACAGGCTGCATGAAAAAAAAAAAAAAGAACATTACAATATATGCCCAACAAGGAACAGCAACGTACTGGTATGTTGCTGGACTTTGAGTGGTTATACCAGAATGATGCCTGCAGGTTTAGGTATCATCTTGTTATCATTCTTTTCAGCCAGCGGTCGGCTTTCATGTAATTAGCCTCTAGACTGCTTTTACAAGCAGTGGGAGGGAATGCCCCCCACCATCCTTCATGTTTTTCTCTGGCTCTCCTGTCCCAACAGGGAACCTGAGAATGCAGCCGGTGATTCAGCCAGCTGATCATAGAGCTGATCAGAGACCCGAGTGGCTCCAAACATCTCTATGGCCTAAGAAACCGGAAGCTACAAGCATTTCATGACTTAGATTTCGCCGGATGTAAACAGCGCCATTGGGAAAGCATTTTATCACACCGATCTTGGTGTGGTCAGATGCTTTTAGGGCAGAGGAGAGATCTAGGGTCTAATAGACTGCAATTTTTTCAAAAAACAGTACCTGTCACTACCTATTGCTATCATAGGGGATATTTACATTCCCTGAGATAACAATAAAAATGATTTAAAAAAAAATGAAAGGAACAGTTTAAAAATAAGATAAAAAAGAAAAAAAAAGGAAAAAAAAAAAGCACCCCTGTCCCCCCCCTGCTCTCGCGCAAAGGCGAACGCAAGCGTCGGTCTGGCGTCAAATGTAAACAGCAATTGCACCATGCATGTGAGGTATCACCGCGAATGTCAGATCAAGGGCAGTCATTTTAGCAGTAGACCTCCTCTGTAAATCTAAAGTGGTAACCTGTAAAGGCTTTTAAAGACTTTTAAAAATGTATTTAGTTGGTCGACCACTGCACGTTTGTGTGCAATTTTACAGCATGTTATGTTTGGTATCCATGTACTCAGCCTAAGATCATCTTTTTTATTTCATTAAACATTTGGGCAAAATAGTGTGTTTTAGTGCATTAAAATGTAAAAAAGTGTGGTGTTTCCCAAAACAATGCATTTGAAAAATCGCTGCGCAAATACTGTGTGAAAAAAAAAATGAAACACCCACCATTTTAATCTGTAGGGCATTTGCTTTAAAAAAATATATAATGTTTGGGGGTTCAAAGTAATTTTCTTGCAATAATATAATAATAATGATTTTTTCATGTAAACAAAAAGTGTCAGAAAGGGCTTTGTCTTCAAGTGGTTAGAAGAGTGAGTGATGTGTGACATAAGCTTCTAAATGTTATGCATAAAATGCCAGGACAGTTCAAACCTCCCCCAAATTACCCCATTTTGGAAAGTAGACACCCCAAGCTATTTGCTAAGAGGCATGTCGAGTCCATTGAATATTTTATATTGTTACACAAGTTGCGGGAAAAAGACACTTTTTTTTTTTTGCACAAAGTTGTCACTAAATGATATTGCTTAAACATGCCATGCGAATATGTGGAATTACACCCCAAAATACATTTTGTTGCTTCTCCTGAGTACAGGGATACCACATGTGTGAGACTTTTTGGGAGCCTAGCCACATACGGGACCCCGGAAACCAAGCACCGCCTTCAGGCTTTCTAAGGGCGTAAATTTTTGATTTCACTCTTCACTGCTTATCACAGTTTCGGAGGCCATGGAATGCCCAGGTGGCACAAAACCCCCCAAATGACCCCATTTTGGAAAATAGACACCCCAAGCTATTTGCTGAGAGGTATAGTGAGTATTTTGCAGACCTCACTTTTTGTCATAAAGTTTTGAAAATTGAAAAAAGAAAAAAAAAATGTTTTTCTTGTCTTTCTTCATTTTCAAAAACAAATGAGAGCTGCAAAATACTCACCATGCCTCTCAGCAAATCGCTTGGGGTGTCTACTTTCCAAAATGGGGTCATTTGGGGGGGTTTGTGCCATCTTGGCATTTTATGGCCTTCAAAACTGTCATAGGTAGTGAGGAGTGAATCAAAAATTTACGCTCTTAGAAATCCTGAAGGCGGTGATTGGTTTTCGGGGCCCCGTACGCAGCTAGGCTCCCAAAAAGTCCCACACATGTGGTATCCCCATACTCAGGAGAAGCAGCTAAATGTATTTTGGGGTGCAATTCCACATATGCCCATGGCCTGTGTGAGCAATATATCATTTAGTGACAACTTTTTGTAAATTTTTTTTTTTGGTCATTATTCAATCACTTGGGACAAAAAAATGAATATTCAATGGGCTTAACATGCCTCTCAGCAATTTCCTTGGGGTGTCTACTTTCCAAAATGGGGTCATTTGGGGTGGGGGTTGTACTGCCCTGCCATTTTAGCACCTCAAGAAATGACATAGGCAGTCATAAACTAAAAGCTGTGTAAATTCCAGAAAATGTACCCTAGTTTGTAGACACTATAACTTTTGCGCAAACCAATAAATATACTCTTATTGACATTTTTTTTTACCAAAGACATGTGGCCGAATACATTTTGGCCTAAATGTATGACTAAAATTGAGTTTATTGGATTTTTTTTATAACTAAAAGTAGAAAATATCATTTTTTTTTCGAAATTTTCGGTATTTTTCCATTTATAGCGCAAAAAATAAAAACCTCAGAGGTGATCAAATACCATCAAAAGAAAGCTATATTTGTAGGAGGAAAAGGACTCAAATTTCATTTGGGTACAGCATTGCATGACCGCGCAATTAGCAGCTAAAGTGACGCAGTGCCAAATTGTAAAAAGTGCTCTGGTCAGGAAGGGGGTAAATCCTTCCGGGGCTGAAGTGGTTAAACAGTACATTGAGGTTGGCTTGTAAGTTGGAAACATCATGTTAGGACGTTATTCTACTGCATAGTTTGGTGTCATCTGCAAAGAAGGAAATGGTACTTTTAATTCCAGAACCTATATCATTTATAAAGATATTAAAAAGTAAGGGTCCCAACACAGAACGTTGAGGTACACCACTGATAACCTTAGACCAGTCAGATCAGGTGTGGGGATCGTTAGTACAGCGGCTCCAACCAGAGCTGTCAGGTTTTTTTTTCATTCAACCCACTGAGTTGAACGAAAAAAACTATTAGTGTGTACCGGGCTTAAGAATGTAAACATCATTGATAAAAAGCACAATATAAGTAGGAAACAATAGCAATAGGTTGCACCAATACAACTGATAATTTGCAAAAATTGGCAAGCAGACAATGGAAAGGCGAGACAAAATCAGGAATCTTTGACTCCACACAGTCCTGTCATCGCCGATCTGCAAAGGATCAAGCTATACATTAGTCTATTCAGGGGGAAACAGAAGTGATATATATATACACACACAGTATCTCACAAAAGTGAGTACACCCCTCACATTTTTGGAAATATTTTATTCTTTTCATGTGACAACACTGAAGAAATGACACTTTGCTACAATGTAAAGTAGTGAGTGTACAGCTTGTATAACAGTTTAAATTTTTTGTCCCCTCAAAATAACTCAACACACAGCCATTAATGTCTAAACCGCTGGCAACAAAAATTGGTACACCCCTAAGTGAAAATGTCCAAATTGGGCCCAATTAGCCATTTTCCCTCCCGGTGTCATGTGACTCATCAGTGTTACAAGGTCTCAGGTGTGAATGGGGAGCAGGTGTGGAAGTTCAACATGGCACCTCATGGCACAGAACTCTCTGAGGATCTGCAAAAAAGAATTGTTGCTCCACATAAGGATGGCCTAGGCTATAAGATGATTGTCAAGTCCCTGAAACTGAGCTGCAGCACGGTGGACAAGACCATACAGCGGTTTAACAGGACAGGTTCCACTCAGAACAGGCCCCGCTATGGTCGACCAAAGAATTTGAGTGCTCGTGCTCGGCCTCATATCCAGAGGTTGTCTTTGGGAAATAGACGTATGAGTGCTGCCAGCATTTCTGCAGAGGTTGAAGGGTTGGGGGGTCAGCCTGTCAGTGCTCAGACCATACACCGCATACTGCATCAAATTGGTCTGCTTGGCTGTCGTCCCAGAAGGAAGCCTCTTCTAAAGATGATGCACTAGAAAGTCTGCAAACAGTTTGCTGAAGACAAACCGACTAAGGACATGGATTACTGAAACCATGTCCTGTGGTCTAATGAGACCAAGATAAACTTATTTGGTTCAGATGGTGTCAAGCGTGTGTGGTGGCAACCAGGTGAGGAGTCCAAAGTCAAGTGTGTCGTGCCTACAGTCAAGCATGGTGGTGGGAGTGTCATGGTCTGGGGAACTGGGGAGCTACAGTTCATTGAGGGAACCATGAATGTCAACATGTACTGTGACATACTGAAGCAGAGCATGATCCCCTCCCTGAGCCGTAGATCAGTATTCCAACATGATAACGACCCTAAACACAACTCCAAGATGACCACTGCCTTGCTAAAGAAGCCGAGGGTAAAGGTGATGGACTGGCCAAGCATGTCTCCAGACCTAAATCCTATTGAGCATCTGTGGGGTATCCTCAAACAGAAGGTGGAGGAGCGCAAAGTCTCTAACATCCACCAGCTTCGTTGTCACATATTGGATTTTTTTATCTTTCATTGTCCTGGAATTTAATCAGGGTTTCTAACTATTCTCTTTACAGTGGACTTTATTCACTTCTCTTAGTGGGGTTTTTATGACGTAAACATATTTTTTTGCACTGTATATTTGCATATATGTTTTCTCACATATAATGCTCATTTTGCACATGTTTTTAAATGTTTAAACACTAGTCATTTTCACTTGGCATTAATACCAATTGTATTTAGCGCTGCGCATTTTTTACTTAATATATTGTACAGGACGCCAAGGCTATATAGCACCAATATTTGGGTTGTGGTCCCTTTAAGGGAAGTGTGGTAGTATTCAGGGGGTCACCCAGGAGGGAATAGCTTTAATCAAGAGAGGACTGACTCGCAGGGGTTCCAGCACACACAGGGTTAAGAGCTTATTGGCTGTGTGTTCAGTTATTTTGAGGGGACAGAAAATTTACATTGTTATACAAGCTATACACTCACTAGTTTACATTGTAGCAAAGTGTCATTTCTTCAGTGTTGTCACATGAAAAGATATAATAAAATATTTACAAAAATGTGAGGGGTGTACTCACTTTTGTGAGATACTGCATATATATATATATATATATATATATATATATATATAAAATATAATACAGAAAAATTTACTAATAAAGGGACATTGATTAAGTGGAATGTATTTGTTTATTTCTCACATAATGTTTATTTATCGTCTATTTCCAATTTGGTAATTTTGATGTGAATTTTTGATTTAGTTTTAGTCATAGCCTTTTAACTAAAATGCCATTTTAGTTTTAGTTGTATTTTAGTCATTTTAATTATTTTAGTTTTAGTCATATTTTTGTCGACTAAAATAGTGTTAGTTTAGTCGACAAAAATATTTTAGTCAATAAAATTAACACTGCTTTCCAGGTGTAATCACCTAGCCCAAAACTATATAACAAAGAGCAATAACACAGAATACCATTTCTCTGGAACATGTTAATTACAGTGGTATACTTGTTAATCAGGGATATTAGAATAAGCATTCGTAGATGGGAATACTACCCAAATATCCCATACTCTGTGGAAATATGTGGCACAGCCACAAGAGAGATAATTAGCCTTATAGAGTGGTAAAGCTAAATTAACCAGATTTTCCAAAAGTTTAGCGAAGGAGCTGAGAAGGCTTTCCACCTGAGTACGATAGCTTTACGGGCATAGCAAAGTAATAAACCCAAAAAAGTTCTTGGAAGTTCTCTTAAAGAGGTACAGCCTGGGATTTTTTGTGCTGGGAGTCAGCAACAGTTGTCCTCACAGTTGTGCTTTGAAGTAATTTCTGGGCATCCCATACTTCCCCAACTCCGTCCAAGTTACATCCCCTAATACATTATCAAAACCAAGCCTATGGACTGGATTATTGACTGATGAGTGTTAGCCGAAAATGCGTGTTGCCTGGCTGTGCAGGAGAAGGGGGACCCAAAAATCCAGCGGCCCCTTAGGGAGTAACGATACATACATTTGTTTGCCAGAACTCTCCAAAGAAATGTGGGGGGGGGGGGGATCATCCCATTTGGAGCCCTGTAAAAGTGGATCACTTTTACCCGAGTGAGTAAAATATTTTGTAAAATCTTTTTTTTTTTCCAAATAAAACACATGGTTTACTTACCTGCTCTGTGCGATGGAATTGCACAGAGCAGCCCCAATCCTCCTCTTCTTGGATCCTTCACTGCTGCTCCTGGCATCTCCTCTTCTTGGTGTGGCACCACAGGAATCCATATAGTTAACTTCTGTGCTACTATGTTCAATGAAGTGTAAATACGTATAGAAAATGTGAAAAAATGAGGTGCTACTCAGCACTAAATGTGTTCCCACATAGATAAACCATAAAATTGCAATAGATTGTGAAGTGCTACCTCACCAAAAACCTTCCTTGCTAGGCACCTGTAAATACTCCCAATAGTGACTAGTACATAAAATACAATCTATAAAGAACAAAATAAATCTCCTTTAAAGCCCCTGCAGGGGTCTCAAATTATTTGTGTGAACTGAAAAGTAATCAAAGTGATTAAAAGTGTCCATAGAATAAACTAATAACAATTGAAAATAATGATATGCTTAATATGATAGTTCATCCAGTCCATTCAATTAGTGCTCTCATCTATATGCACTGTGCAGGTGTCTAGATATCCAGTAGTGAAAATCCAGAGATACCAAAGTGCTCTCCACCATCCACACTATGTGCTCACCTTCCAGGGAGACCCACAAGAGGGTCCAATAGCACCTTCCCCTTAGGGGTATTAATACAGCAGCCTGTCGTTCCACTGTCGGTAAATGGGCCCCTCGTTCCTTATATGGTATTCCTCATAGGTAAGTATCATAAGGGTAAGGAAAGAATTAACATAGTGTTTAACTGTATAAAAGAGCTAAACACTATTATTAAAATAAACAGTTTACATTCACATTTACAAATGCACTATTTTTGGTGCACACAGGGAATTGGCTTATGTAGTTGGGGTGAATTTCCCCTGATTCACTCAAACATCTGCAGATCCTCTGCCCTGTGTGCCCAGTGGCTCACACTCTGCTTCCCAATTGTACACGATGACGTCACATGCTCCACTCCAGCGCGTTTCATCGCTACACACGTGACAATATCAAGAGGACCTATTGATAGGAGATCAAGAGGAGAGATTCAACCTTTCCCTCTCTTGTGGCATCTTCCAAACTTTCTAAAACATGTGCTAGTCACCCCCATACTTAAAAAGCCCTCACTGGACCCCACAAATCTTAACAACCTAAGTCCCATCACCTTACTCGCCCTTTCTTCCAAACTTCTTGAAAGAGTTTTCTACAACTGACTAAGTGACCATCTGACCATGAACACACTTCTTGATCCCCTTCAGTCTTTCAGATTTCGCCCTCAACTCTCCACAGAAACTGCTCTCCTTAAACTCTCAAATGACCTACTAAAGGCTAAAACCAACTGACACTATTCTGTACTACTTCTCCTGGATCTCTCTGCTGCCTTTGACACAGTGGACCACCCTCTCCTCCTCAATAAGCTCCACTCCTTTGGTCTCCGTGACTGTACTCGCTGGTTCTCATCCTACCTATCCCACAGCTCCTTCAGTGTCACTTACAACTCTACTTCCTCCTCTCCTCTTCCTTTCCCTGTTGGGGTCCCCCAAGGTTCTCTTCTTGGACCTCTCCTTTTCTCAATCTACACCACCTCCCTGGGTCAGCTGATTGCCTCCCATGGCTTTCAATATCATCTCTATGCTGATGACTAGGGATGAAAAATACCCAAGACACTGCGCTTACTCAGTATGATAGCAGCTCACACAACAAACAAGGAGATTTGTAAATAGTGCAGGTGTAAATAGTGTAGCGCTAGTTACAATACAAGGATTTTAAATTGCAAGAAATATACAGACCAAACAATCATTCATAACCACATATATCGCAAATGATACTATGGAAAACTCCTAATAAGCATCTATTGCGTAGAAAATCTGAAATCAAATAAAAGTCCCAAAAAGATGGTAGTGTTATACACCACATGGATAGCAGGTTGAGAGAAGTGACACAGATATATTGGGTCCCCCGTGTAGAAGCAATGCAGGCTTACCGGAACCCTTGGACTCATAGAAACATATGTCCCAAGAGTCAGAAATGCTTGTATTGCCAACAGGCAATGAAGTGGGGTCTCCCAGCAAAACGATATGGAATCCAGGTGCTGTTCTAGGACTCTAGGCAGAGTTCTTCCATATGTAACTCGATCTCGTGGTGGCCCATAGAGGATAAAAAAAGGGGCCGCATAGTATAATAACGTTTTAAAAAGGAATTTATTTAAAGGTAAAACACTTACATTCTCTGTGTTAAAAAAGCGCTTGTCATAAAATTGTGGCAGGCAGTGGAGTCTCCCGATGCGTTTCGTCTACTCAGACTTCATCTGGGGTACCCTACCACTGCTGCCATACTCCATTATATAAGTACCAAGACCCCCCTTGATGAGAATCCAGCTTGTGCCAATTGTTTACATGCACTTCCGGGTAACGCCAAAATGGCGGCCCCGCGTGCCTTCCAAGCCTCTTTCTGTTACCTACTATGCGTTCCAGCACTTCCTTGTAAATGCTGTGTAAAAAATAAACTAATTTGCCACAAAATTCCAGGTGATTAGTGTCTAGATGAATACATGTAGTGGAAAATGTTGAACAAATAGTGTGAAATGGAAAAGAATCGTCCGAATGTCTAACAGGAAGTGTATAGAGCGGGACGGTCGCTTCAGATGACGCAAATATCGTCATCTTCCGCCCAGGTGGAGCGCAAGCTGAGCAGCCGTCTGCCGCATGCGTGTCACGCCTCGATAAGATGACAGACGTAGCGCGATGTCGTCATTGGCGGTCCGGCCTAATGATACGCCCCCTGTTATGGGAATTACGCGCTGTTGTCTGGAAGGTGCTGCATTCTGTATAAATAAAACAGCTGTGTATGTGAAATAGCCCAGTGCTCTCTCAATCTTTAATGTGATAAAGAAAAACATGAAAAAGAAAACAATATAGAACCCCAAATAGAGGACTGGTTGTAATGTGATTACATAAATAAAGATTGTGAAAATAATTCTAATGATTAATATGCTGTGTGCATAATAATAAATAGTGATCAATTAGAATGTTATTTATAAGTACATGAATTTCACTAGATCGATAATTATAGGTGTGTATATATATTTCCCTAATTTACAATCAGTATGGCCGTCCGTACTATGTGTAATATAATTGGGGACTGAGAAAAAACGTGGCCAAAAATATAAATAAAAGTATATACAAAATTCCCCTATAATTCATGGTCCTAGAGGATATATAGGTCCAAGACGGATTTTCAATGGGTGATCTAAATCGATCAAATATGCATACACCATATACAAAAATTATAAAAATCCAATAGTGACGTGTACATAAAATTTGGAAAGTAAAAAATTAGAGAATGAAATGAAAAAATGAAAAAATTAATATATGAAATAACTATTTGTATATATCTAATCCCACTAACTAATACGACCCTAGGATTCATTGATAAAGGCATTAATGTCTAAATCAACATTCATACCCCATGGGTGGAGGGACCGTAACGGGAAACACCTCTGGTCATGGCCCCGCCTCTCCATGGGGGAGTGTACTTATCAATTATCATAAATAGTGAGCCTGCAGGATCGCTGTTATGAAACTCTTTATAGTGTCTGGGGACACTGTGTTTTGAGTCTCTACTTTTAATAAGGCTGATGTGTTCACTTACTCGTATCGTGAAGGTTCTGGTCGTTCGGCCAATATATTGTTTGCCACACGGGCAAAAAATTAAGTACACTATATATCTAGTATTACATGTACAAAAGGGTTTGATAGTGTATCTCTTCCCTGTGACAGTTGAGGTAAATTCCGTTAATTTTCGTCTTATCGGCATATTATGTCGACAAACGACACACTTTTTACAGGGATAAAACCCTGTCCAATCATGAAAGAAAGATGGACGTACTGGAAGGTTAATGATATTAGGTGCTACATGTCCCTGTAGGGATGGTGCTCCCCTAAAGATAATTTTAGCTTGTTCCGGTAATATCTTTCTCAAGATGTTATCTTGTCTTAGGACCCCCCCCAGTGTTTTTTCATGATACTCTTAATTTGTTTGTGTTGTATTGAATATGTGGTTGACAACGCCCATTTATATGTAGTATCTGGTTCTTTCTCAGGTTTTGTTGTCAGAAGAGTATTTCTA
This sequence comes from Aquarana catesbeiana, assembly GCF_042186555.1. NCBI lineage: Eukaryota > Metazoa > Chordata > Amphibia > Anura > Ranidae > Aquarana > Aquarana catesbeiana. The sequence continues at coordinate 171,571,770 of NC_133334.1, read as the reverse complement.
TCTGTATTAATAACTCTCTGGAGTTCGATATCCAGATCTACCCGATTGTATCCTTTATCCAGAAATCTTTGTCGCAAGACTCCTGCTTGGGTAGTGAATTTATCTAAATCGGTACAATACCTGCGGAGCTTTAGAAATTGGCTCCGGGGGACCGCATTGAGCCAAGAGCTGTGATGACAGCTATCTCTGGGGATAAAACTGTTTTGGTCCGTTGATTTAAAGTAGGTGTTAAACTTAAATTGACCATCCACAATCCTAATTTCCAAGTCAAGAAAATGGATCCCCGTTTTACTGGCTTCATATGTAAGAGAAATCCCTCTGTCATTGGAATTCAGGTCTTCAAAGAAACTTCCCAAAGTCTCAAAGGTACCACTCCATAGGAGCAGGATGTCATCTATATATCTTGCCCACAACACCAATGATGTGGTATGGTGGGCATAGACGACATCCTCCTCCCATTTGGCCATAAAGAGGTTCGCAAGACTTGGAGCGAACTTTGCTCCCATGGCTACACCACGCTGTTGAAGATAGTAGCGCTGGTTGAACCAAAAATAGTTGTGTTCCATTGCGAATTCTAAAAGTTCTATCACATAGTCACTCTGAAAAGATGCCAAGGACTGTTCCTGGTCCAGGAAATATTTAACCGCTTCTATTCCTCTTTCATGTGGTATACATGTATACAGAGATGCTACATCTGCTGTAGCTAAGATGTAGCCATCCCGTATATCTATACTTTCTAGGAGTTTGATTGTGGAACTCGTGTCCTTCAAAAAGGAAGGTTTTTTTTAACCACAGGTTGCAAATAGAAGTCAATATATTTGCCAATTCATGAGGTAATGGAATTAATACCACTCACGATGTGTCTACCTGGAGGGCAAGTTGGGTTTTTGTGGATCTTTGGCAAAAAATCGATGGTGGGAATTCTGGGTGCTTTAGGTATCATGAATGCTTTTTCTTTTTTGTTCAAAATTCCTCGGTCATAACCTTTATTTACCAGTTTTTGGAGTCGCTTTTTGTATGTGTTAGTGGAATTATTAGCGAGTTCGGTATAGGTACCTGGTTCATTCAAGATCTGGTACATCTCTTCCTCATACTTGTCTTTGTCTAGAATCACTATACCCCCACCTTTGTCTGCCGGACGGACAACTATATTTTTCCGTGAGCATAGAGACTGTAGTCCCTCTTTGGATATTGGGGGATGTCTGATGCGTTTCTCTGGTAGTTTCGCGAGGTCGTCCAGTACCAGGTCTCTGAAGATCTTAACTGCAGGTGCCATAGGGACAGGGGGGGTAAAGAGGGAACTATTGGATAATCCGGAGTGTACAGTCCCTGAAGTGGCTGCCAGATAATCCGTCCTCATGGGGTTAGTAACTAGATATCTCTGTATATTGATTTTACGTATATACTTATGGACATCTATATACGTATGAAACTTATTTAGTTTATTTGGTGGGGCGTATTTAAGGCCTTTGTCTAATACTGATATTTCTCCCTGGGTGAGTGGCTGGGTGCTCAAATTGAATATACCCTGCCCCGCTAAACTCTTTTTCTCTTTTCTCCTCTGTAGTTTCCTACCTCCCCGGCATCCTCTCTTAAGTCTGGACCTCGTTTTTTGGCGTGGCGGTCCTCGCGAAAACCCTGGTTCCCATAGGTGTTAGAATTATATACGTATGGAGGTTTCCCGTGATCACCCCTCCTGTCACTAGAGTTGTGTGCATCTCTGAGAGGTGAATACCGGTTGTGAGTGGGGAATGGGGAAGAAGGGTAATGATAGTATGAATTTTCTTCATAGTAGGGATCTTGCCGTGTCCCTTGTCTCCCCGGGGAGTGACGATAAGACTGATTTTCATAGTCTCGGTAAGGCTGATTTTCATAATCGCGATAGGGGGTATATCAGAGTGTTGAGTGTTACCTCTAAAATTACCCCTATTACCGCGTTTACCCCTATAGTTGCCCCTACCTCTTGAAGGGCATCTGGGGGTTTGTGGACTGAAATGTCGTATTCTGGATTGTGAAGAGTATGATACCCCTCTTTGTCTTTCTTGGCTTCTTGGTGTTCGACCCCCATTTAAATTAGATGGAGGGACCCGGGTATTCGGAGCTACCTGTGCATGTGATGGTAGATTGACCTCCATGTCATTGGTTAGAGATTCAGTAGAGGAGGCAACATTAAATAATTTCTGCCAGCTGAAAACATTATTCGTTTTGTAGTCCCCTATATGTCTAGAGTATTTTTTCTGCTTTTTGTGTTTTTGTTCCCTGTCTTCTTTTTCTAAATGATTTAGAAGGTTAGAAGACAGCGAACTGTATTCTTGAGAGTTTTTATGCATTAATAACTTATCCTTGAGCTCCTTAATCTCTCTGTCAAGAGAGAGGAGCCTGCTATTTTTCTTAGAGATAAGGACATTCAAAAAACTAATACCTGCATCATTAAAATATTTAAACCATGAGTCTGGGTCTGTTTCGCCTTGTTGGGGTTGTACCTCCCAGCGTAGGCTTCTAGGTACCATCTGTTCTGAAATGTACTGTTGTAAAAATACCAGATCCCATTGGAGATGGAGTTCAGTTGTCATAACATTTTTCAACCTCAGAAATAAACCTCCTATCTCCATCTCATTACCAGTGGCTATAAAAACTCCCTCAGTGTTGACCTTATGAGAGGCCCGATAATCGAAAACATCCATCGTGAAGGAAGATAATTAACCAAAAACTGAGCAGCAGCAGTGTATGTTCCAAAATATCAACAATAAAAAATACCCAAGACACTGCGCTTACTCAGTATGATAGCAGCTCACACAACAAACAAGGAGATTTGTAATTAGTGCAGGTGTAAATAGTGTAGCGCTAGTTACAATACAAGGATTTTAAATTGCAAGAAATATACAGACCAAACAATCCTTCATAACCACATATATCGCAAATGATACTATGGAAAACTCCTAATAAGCATCTATTGTGTAGAAAATCTGAAATCAAATAAAAGTCCCAAAAAGATGGTAGTGTTATACACCACATGGATAGCAGGTTGAGAGAAGTGACACAGATATATTGGGTCCCCCGTGTAGAAGCAATGCAGGCTTACCGGAACCGTTGGACTCATAGAAACATATGTCCCAAGAGTCAGTAATGCTTGTATTGCCAACAGGCAATGAAGTGGGGTCTCCCAGCAAAACGATATGGAATCCAGGTGCTGTTCTAGGACTCTAGGCAGAGTTCTTCCATATGTAACTCGATCTCGTGGTGGCCCATAGAGGATAAAAAAGGGGCCGTATAGTATAATAACTAGGGTTGTCCCGATACCACTTTTTTAGGACCGAGTACAAGTACCGATACTTTTTTTCAAATACTCGCCGATACCAATTACCGATACTTTTTTTTTAATGTCACGTGACAGTGTTTTGGTTTTTTTTTTGTTTTTTTTGTTTTTTTAACAGTACTTTTTTTTGGGGGGGGGGGGAGGGGGTGAACGTTGTATGTGTGTGTGTTTTTTTTTTTTATTTACAATTTTTATTTTTTACGATAATTTTTTTTTTATTCTTTATTGAAATATGTGTTTTTTTTTTTTTTTTTTTTTTTTTTTTTAATCAGCCCTGTTGGGGGGCTTTGGTGAGATATCAGGGGTCTTAACAGACCTCTGATATCTCCCCCTTGAGACAGAGAAAGAGACAGAGGATAGAGATTCCCCAGTCCCTTTCTCTGCAGCCTCAGCTGCACTGAGAATGAATGGAGAGAAGACAGTGGCTCCTCTCCATTCATAAACTGACACATTGTAATCACAGGAGATTACAATGTTTCAGTTATGTGAATGGACAGAGTCAGCTGACTCTGTCTATTCACAAAGGAAGGAGGAGGGGGACGGCGGAACGGAGGGGGAGAGAGAAGGAGAGGGGAACGGAGGGGACAACGGAGGGGACAGCGGAGAGGCACAGCAGGATGGAGGGGACAGCGGAGGGGGACAGAAAAGGAGAGAGGAACGGAGGGGACAGCGGAGAGGCACAGATAATGAAAGAGGAACGGAGGGGACAGCGGAGAGGCACAGATAATGAAAGAGGAACGGAGGGGACAGCGGAGAGGCACAGATAATGAAAGAGGAACGGAGGGGACAGCGGAGAGGCACAGATAATGAAAGAGGAACGGAGGGGACAGCGGAGGGGCACAGAGAATGAAAGAGGAACGGAGGGGACAGCGGAGGGGGACAGAAGAGGATAGAGGAACGGAGGGGGACAGAAGAGGAGAGAGTAACGGAGGGGGCATGGAGGATGCAGTGACAGTCAGCGGTGAGAGATCACCGCTGTATATCACTAAAGCTGCTGAAAGCCGCTGGGGGAGAATCTTGTAACTCCCCACGCGCCGATCACAGCTGACTTCCAGGTATCGGGGGAAGCATCGGGAGCATTTGCCCGAGTATAAGTACTTGGGCAAATGCTCGTTATCGGTGCCGATACCGATACTAGTATCGGTATCGGGACAACCCTAATAATAACGTTTTAAAAAGAAATTTATTTAAAGGTAAAACACTTACATTCTCTGTGTTAAAAAAGCGCTTGTCATAAAATTGTGGCAGGCAGTGGAGTCTCCCGACGCGTTTCGTCTACTCAGACTTCATCTGGGGTACCCTACCACTGCTGCCATACTCCATTATATAGGTACCAAGACCCCCCTTGATGAGAATCCGGCTTGTGCCAATTGTTTACATGCACATTGCCAACAGGCAATGAAGTGGGGTCTCCCAGCAAAACGATATGGAATCCAGGTGCTGTTCTAGGACTCTAGGCAGAGTTCTTCCATATGTAACTCGATCTCGTGGTGGCCCATAGAGGATAAAAAAGGGGCCGTATAGTATAATAACTAGGGTTGTCCCGATACCACTTTTTTAGGACCGAGTACAAGTACCGATACTTTTTTTCAAATACTCGCCGATACCAATTACCGATACTTTTTTTTTAATGTCACGTGACAGTGTTTTGGTTTTTTTTTTGTTTTTTTTGTTTTTTTAACAGTGCTTTTTTTTTGGGGGGGGGGGGAGGGGGTGAACGTTGTATGTGTGTGTGTTTTTTTTTTTTATTTACAATTTTTATTTTTTACGATAATTTTTTTTTTATTCTTTATTGAAATATGTGTTTTTTTTGTTTTTTGTTTTTTTTTTTTAATCAGCCCTGTTGGGGGGCTTTGGTGAGATATCAGGGGTCTTAACAGACCTCTGATATCTCCCCCTTGAGACAGAGAAAGAGACAGAGGATAGAGATTCCCCAGTCCCTTTCTCTGCAGCCTCAGCTGCACTGAGAATGAATGGAGAGAAGACAGTGGCTCCTCTCCATTCATAAACTGACACATTGTAATCACAGGAGATTACAATGTTTCAGTTATGTGAATGGACAGAGTCAGCTGACTCTGTCTATTCACAAAGGAAGGAGGAGGGGGACGGCGGAACGGAGGGGGAGAGAGAAGGAGAGGGGAACGGAGGGGACAACGGAGGGGACAGCGGAGAGGCACAGCAGGACGGAGGGGACAGCGGAGGGGGACAGAAAAGGAGAGAGGAACGGAGGGGACAGCGGAGAGGCACAGATAATGAAAGAGGAACGGAGGGGACAGCGGAGAGGCACAGATAATGAAAGAGGAACGGAGGGGACAGCGGAGAGGCACAGATAATGAAAGAGGAACGGAGGGGACAGCGGAGAGGCACAGATAATGAAAGAGGAACGGAGGGGACAGCGGAGGGGCACAGAGAATGAAAGAGGAACGGAGGGGACAGCGGAGGGGGACAGAAGAGGATAGAGGAACGGAGGGGGACAGAAGAGGAGAGAGTAACGGAGGGGGCATGGAGGATGCAGTGACAGTCAGCGGTGAGAGATCACCGCTGTATATCACTAAAGCTGCTGAAAGCCGCTGGGGGAGAATCTTGTAACTCCCCACGCGCCGATCACAGCTGACTTCCAGGTATCGGGGGAAGCATCGGGAGCATTTGCCCGAGTATAAGTACTTGGGCAAATGCTCGTTATCGGTGCCGATACCGATACTAGTATCGGTATCGGGACAACCCTAATAATAACGTTTTAAAAAGAAATTTATTTAAAGGTAAAACACTTACATTCTCTGTGTTAAAAAAGCGCTTGTCATAAAATTGTGGCAGGCAGTGGAGTCTCCCGACGCGTTTCGTCTACTCAGACTTCATCTGGGGTACCCTACCACTGCTGCCATACTCCATTATATAGGTACCAAGACCCCCCTTGATGAGAATCCGGCTTGTGCCAATTGTTTACATGCACTTCCGGGTAATGCCAAAATGGCGGCCCCGCGTGCGTTCCAAGCCTCAAATAAACTAATTTGCCACAAAATTCCAGGATTTATACAAGTGATTAGTGTCTAGATGAATACATGTAGTGGAAAATGTTGAACAAATAGTGTGAAATGGAAAAGAATCGTCCAAATGTCTAACAGGAAGTGTATAGAGCGGGACGGTCGCTTCAGATGACGCAAATATCGTCATCTTCCGCCCAGGTGGAGCGCAAGCTGAGCGGCCGTCTGCCGCATGCGTGTCACGCCTCGATATGATGACAGACGTAGCGCGATGTCGTCATTGGCGGTCCGGCCTAACGATACGCCCCCTGTTATGGGAATGACGCGCTGTTGTCTGGAAGACAAGGGATGAGCCGAACACCCCCCTGTTCGGTTTGCACCAGAACATGCGAACAGGCAAAACATTTGTTTGAACACGCGAACACCGTTAAAGTCTATGGGACACGAACATGAATAATCAAAAGTGCTAATTTTAAAGGCTTATATGCAAGTTATTGTCATAAAAAGTGTTTGGGGACCTGGGTCCTGCCCCAGGGGACATGGATCAATGCAAAAAAAAGTTTTAAAAATGGCCGTTTTTTCGGGAGCAGTGATTTTAATAATGCTTAAAGTGAAACAATAAAAGTGTAATATCCCTTTAAATTTCGTACCTGGGGGGTGTCTATAGTATGCCTGTAAAGGCATACTTTCTGACAGTCTGACAGCAAAATGGAATTTCAAAGGAAAAAAAGTCATTTAAAACTACTCGCGGCTATTTGAATTGCCAGTCCGACAATACACATAGAAGTTCATTGATAAAAACGGCATGGGAATTCCCCACAGGGCAACCCCGAACCAAAATTTAAAAAAATGACGTGGGGGGTCCCCCTAAATTCCATACCAGGCCCTTCAGGTCTGGTATGGATATTAAGGGGAACCCCGGCCAAAATTTAAAAAAAAAATGGCGTGGGGTCCCCCTCAAAATCCATACCAGACCCTTCAGGTCTGGTATGGATTTTAAGGGGAACCCCGCACCAAAATTTAAAAAAAAAATGGCGTGGGGTCCCCCCAAAAATCCATACCAGACCCTTATCTGAGCACGCAACCTGGCAGGCCGCAGGAAAAGAGCGGGGGACGAGAGAGTCCCCCCCGAACCGTACCATGCCACATGCCCTCAACATTGGGAGGGTGCTTTGGGGTAGCCCCCCAAAACACCTTGTCCCCATGTTGATGAGGACAAGGGCCTCATCCCCACAACCCTGGCCGGTGGTTGTGGGGGTCTGCGGGCGGGGGGGCTTATCGGAATCTGGAAGCCTCCTTTAACAAGGGGACCCCCAGATCCCGGCCCTCCCCCCTGTGTAAAATGGTAAGGGTACCCCTACCATTTCACAAAAAAACTGTCAAACATGTTAAAAATGACAAGAGACAGTTTTTGACAATTCCTTTATTTAAATGCTTCTTCTTTCTTCTTTCTTCTGTCTTCCTTCGGTTTCTTCCTCCATCTTCTGGTTCTTCTGGTTCTTCCTCTGGTGTTCTCATCTGGCATCTCCTCATCGGAGTCTTCTTCCCTTCTTCTCCTCGGGTCGCTCCGCATCCATGATGGCATGGAGGGAGGCTCCCGCTGTGTGATGCTTCTCCTCTTCTGATGGTTCTTAAATAACGGGGGGCGGGGTCACCCGTGACCCCGCCCCCCTCTGACGCACAGTGACTTGACGGGACTTCCCTGTGGCGTCACAGGGAATGCCGCAGGGAAGTCCCGTCAAGTCACCGTGCATCAGAGGGGGGCAGGGTCACTGGGTGGCCCCGCCCCCCATTATTTAAGAACCGTCAGAAGAGGAGAAGCGTCACACAGCGGGAGCCTCCCTCCATGCCATCATGGATGCGGAGCGGCCCGAAAATAAGATGAAGAGAAGAAGATGAAGAGAAGAAGATGAAGAGAAGAAGATGAAGAGAAGAGGGGGAGCCTCCCTCCATGCCATCATGGATGCGGAGCGGCCCGAGGAAAAGAAGGGAAGAAGACGCCGACACCGCTGAGGAGATGCCGGACGAGAACACTGGAGGAAGAACTAGAAGAACCAGAAGAAGAAGATGGAGGAAGAAACCGAAGGAAGAAGACAGAAGAAAGAAGAAAGAAGAAGCATTTAAATAAAGGAATTGTCAAAAACTGTCTCTTGTCATTTTTAACATTTTTGACAGTTTTTTAGTGAAATGGTAGGCACAGGGGGAGGGCCGGGATCTGGGGGTCCCCTTGTTAAAGGGGAATTCCAGATTCTGATAAGCCCCCCGCCCGCAGACCCCCACAACCACCAGCCAGGGTTGTGGGGATGAGGCCCTTGTCCTCATCAACATGGGGACAAGGTGTTTTGGGGGCTACCCCAAAGCACCCTCCCAATGTTGAGGGCATGTAGCCTGGTACGGTTCAGGGGGGGCGCTCTCTCATCCCCCCCTCTTTTCCTGTGGCCTGCCAGGTTGCGTGCTCCGATAAGGGTCTGGTATGGATTTTTGGGGGGACCCCACGCCGTTTTTTTTTTAAACTTTGGCGCGGGGTTCCCCTTAAAATCCATACCAGACCCTTCAGGGCCTGGTATGGAATTTAGGGGGACCCCCACGTCATTTTTTAAAATTTTAGTTCGGTGTTCCCCTGTGGGGAATTCCCATGCCGTTTTTATCAATGAAATTCTATGTGTATTGTCGGACTGGCAATGCATTAATAGCCGCGAGTAGTTTTATATGACTTTTTTCCTTTGAAATGTAATTTTGCTGTCAGACTGTTCTAAACACGGGAAACATGCGCCCCTTTACAGGCATACTATAGACACCCTCCAGGTACGAAATGTAAAAGATTTTTTTATTGTTTCATTTTAAGAATTATTAACATCACTGCTCCTGAAAAAAGGAACGTTTTTAAAACTTTTTTTGCATTGATCCATGTCCCCTGGGGCAGGACCCAGGTCCCCAAACACTTTTTATGACAATACCATGAATATAAGCCTTTAAAATGAGCACTTTTGATTTCTCCCATAGACTTTTAAAGGGTGTTCCGCGGCATTCGAATTTGCCGCGAACACCCCAAATTGTTCGCTGTTCGGCGAACTTGCGAACAGCCGATGTTCGAGTCGAACATGAGTTTGACTCGAACTCGAAGCTCATCCCTACTGACACCCAAATCTATCTCTCCACCCCCCCAGCTCTCCCAATCTGTCTCCTCACGCATCACCAACTTACTAGCAGACATATCAGCCTGGATGTCACATCACTTCCTCAAACTCAACCTATCCAAATCCGAGCTCATGATATTTCCTCCCTCAGGTGCCACTTTCCCTGATTTCTCTGTCAATATCAACGGCTCAACTATCAACTTGTAGCCCCACACCAAGGTCCTAGGTGTAATCCTGGACTCTGAACTAACCTTTCGACCCCACATCTATCGCTATCCAAAATTTGCCGCCTCAACCTCCGCAACATCTCCAACATATGCCCCTTCCTAACCAATGTCGCCACAAAGCTTCTAATCCACTCTCTGGTCATCTCCCGCCTGGACTACTGCAACTCCCTCCTCATTGGCTTACCTCTAAATAGGCTATCCCCACCTCAGTCCATCATGAACGCTGCTGCCATGCTCATCCACCTCACAAACCGCTCAGCGTCTCCTATACCCCTCTGCCAATCCCTCCATTGGCTGCCACTCAGCCAACAAATTCAATTCAAGATACTAACTATAACTTACAAAGCCATCCACAACCTGGTCCCCAGCTACTACACTAACCTAGTCTCAAAATACCAACCTAATCGTTCTCTTCGCTCCTCCCAAGACCTCCTGCTCTCAAACCCCCTTGTCCCCTCATCCCATGCTCGCCTTCAGGACTTCTCCAGAGCCTCTCCCATCCTCTGGAATGCTCTACCCCAATCTGTCTGATTTTCTCCTACTTTATCCACTTTCAGACAATCCCTGAAAACTTATCTCTTCAGAGAAGCCGATATGGCCCCCACCTACCAACTGAGCATTTATCTTCTCCATCAGTACATCCCCCCACAGCTATTACCTCTTGTATCTCTTGACCTTCCCTCTTAGATTGTAAGCTCCAAGAAGCAGGGCCCTCTGATTGCTACTGTATTAATGTGTATTGTATTTGTACTGTCTACCCTCAAGTTGTAAAGCGCTGCGTAAACTGTTGGCGCTATATAAATCCTGTATAATAATAATCTGCTGCAGAGGGGCACAGCACTAGATCAAGATTGGGCTTAGGTAAGTAGGCAATACACATACTGAACATTTTTTTACCTTAAGGCAGGTAATGCATTAAGGTAAAAAATGTTTAAGCTTTACAACCACTTTATGTTTGTTAACGTACCTTGGTAGATATGGAGTAAAAGAAGAAGGTATATAAATATAAATTATGACCTTACAACAGGCCTAAGTTAATAAAACAAGCTATAAGTATTTTGATGAGAACTAAACAGGCATTCATTCAAATAAAATAACATACACTCACCACATATCGCAACAAATCACCCTTCTGATGTGTCAAATGTCACTTAACACATAATACAGCAAATTATCCTCCTGTAGGAAGCTTGTAATATGTCTGCCTTAGTAAGTTAGAAGCTGGCCCAGGCTGAGGGAAAGAGTTAAATTATTTGTGCTAATTTCCCTTGCTTTTTGGTCCCAGTCAGCTCACCTGTTGTATGAAAAGGTCCAGCGCTTGGCTGCGTTCACGGTCTTGACCGGCCTGTGAAGAGGGATTACTGTGTCTTGTAATCCAGGGTTCCAGGGGACATCCAAGCATAGGAAGTATGTCTGGGCATTCACACAGCTATAGTTTGGATTGTTTATATTGGACTGTAATGTTGAAGTCTCCTCAGTAAAGTTGCATCAACTGATCTAAGCCTTGTCTGACATATCTAAAGAACTAGGGTCTATATAGCACAAAGATATGAAGTAGCATCACTACAAAAAGCGTTGACTCGGCAAGACAAGGAAGAGAAGTGCAGTTGCTAAGAGTAAAAGTACAAGTTCAAGACACAAAGCAACCAGTCATTAGGTGTGGTACCTGGTAAATAGGACAGATCCTCCAGTAGCGAGGGGGTCAATGTTCTGGCCTGGTCACAAGATACAGTAAGGAAGGAGTTGATAAGTGCACTATGAGGCCCACGTGTTGTGCATGGCAGGACCCAATTCTGTTACTGGGAGTGAGGTAACAGAGGTACGCAGGACTGGTGGAGTCGGAGAACTGCTTTAGTGTTTGATTTTTCACATGACCGCAGTCTTCGCCTGGTCCCGGGCATTGATGAACGTGGACTGCACAAAAGTTACCCTTGTGTGCAAAGTGAAGTAGACCCTGCCGGTACTCCTGTCATATCAGATGCACCTCAAATTACTGCAGTAATGGGGGGGCGTGGCGACTGTGCTAGTTAATGGTTGCTCAGTAAGGCAGCTCTGTTCGCTCCACAGCTGGGGAATCAACAGCTTAACAGGCTCACACCCACTTCTCTTTACTACCGCCAACTCCCTGTCACTCCCGGACCTGTCAGCATGCCGCTTTGCAGCAAGGACGCCCCATCTCCTCAAAAACTGGAGGGCTTCTTTCCCCATCTCCTCCCGAGGCTACAATAAAATGGTGGCAGCTGCCGATTCCCGAAGCAGGCTGAATCTGGCCGGAGCTCTCCAAAGGCAGCCATCCAGATGCTGATTCGGCTGGGCAATGAATCCACCAGCATCCTCCAATGCAGGGCCTTAATGCCCTCCACCCGCAGCCCAGCTAAATACAGACCCCGCAAAGAGGCAGAGGATGATCAGAGTTCTCTGCACAACATGGAGGTAGGCTCAGCACCATCAGATTCTCTTCACCCTCCAGACCGCCCAGATCCCATAGCTGCCTACCCCACCTCAGGCTAGCCTGTGTCTGATACCATCCTTAAAGACATGCTCCTGTCGTTATGAAAATCCCTTCAGGCTGACATGCTGTCCTGCATCCACAACTTTAAAGGGGAACTCTGAGAGGTGGGAGAAAGGCTAGGACAAATTGAAGATAAATTAGGTGAATACGCCTCCTCCTTTAACTTGCTTATTGACGTCCATGATGCTCATGGAGAAGACATTCAATGGCTCAAGGCAAACGTTGCTAACCTTGAGGACAGATCCTGCAGGAACAACATTAAAATTCGTGGGATCCCAGAATCTGCCCCTCAGGCTCAGTTGCCCCACTACGCACAGGGCCTTCTTCAAATGCGTGCCTCCTTCCCTGTCTCAAGAGAACCTTACCATTGATAAGATTCACAGAATCCCTAAACCTGTATATCTGCCACAAGCTGTCCCATGTGATGTGTTGCTGAGGATCTATTTTTCAAGCTAAGGAGAAGATCATGTCCACCTTCTATCACATAGAACACCTTCCAGAGAGGTTCCCTAAGTTGCAGCTGCTCCCTGACTTATCACAACACACTCTCCAGAGGCGCAAAAACCTAGCAACCACCACTAAGACACTTAGAAATCACAACATCACCCACCACTGGTGCTACCCTTGCTAATTTGTAACTATGTGCAATGGAGAATCCTCAAAAGTAAATTTACTGCATGATGGGCTTCAACTCCTCAGAAGATGGGATATTATCCTGGACGAGAGTACCCCACCTCCTGACTCTGCTGGCCCTCATACCATCTCATAAGACTGGGAAGTGGTCTCACGCAGGAGACCTTCCAACCATCATCGTGAGTCTTGATAACCCCGTCTGGGGATTCTTATGCCGCGTACACATGAGCGGACTTTTCGACCAGACTGGTCCGACAGACTACCCGACGGACTTTCGGTGGACTTCCAACGGACTTGCCTACACACGATCACACCAAAGTCCGACGGATTCGTAAGCGATGACGTACGACCGGACTAAAATAGGGAAGTTGATAGCCAGTAGCCAATAGCTGCCCTAGCGTCGGTTTTCGTCCGTCGGACTAGCATACAGATGAGCGGACTTTTCGATAGGAACTGGGTCCGGCGGAGTTCCGATGTGAAGATTTGAAACATGTTCCAAATCTAAAATTTGTCAGATTTTCGACCGTAAAAATCTGCTGCAGGTCCGATGAAGCCCACACACGGTCGAATTGTCGGCCAGGCTCGGTCCGTCAGACCAGCCCGGTCGAAAACTCAGCTTGTGTGTACACGGCATTACTCCCCAGCTGGAAGCAAGTTGCCTCCTCTTTGCTAACACCCTAAAAGTTTAATATTGTTTTTATGTGCATGCGGTTCTTTTTAGGACTTACTTTTTTTCTTTTTACCTCCTTGTTATTGTTTGGCTCCACTCCCACAGTTGGCTTCGCTTGTTTAAATGAGGCCTATGGCCGTACCGGTTTGTTTGTTGCCTGTGTTACTTATGTCCCTACCCTGTCCAGCAATGTACCCCATACTTAAACATCTACTGTTGGCTCTCCCGGACTTCTAGTTCCTGCCTCAAAGCCCTTTTTTGGACCAGACCCTCTACTGCTGCGTCCAGCAATGACTTTGTCTGAACCTAGAGTTGCGACTACCTCCTACCAGTTCCCTGCTATTACCACATGGGGTTTAAGGTTGTATCATTGAATACCAGAGGTCTGAACCATTCAGAAAAGTGGGCCTTGATGTGGAAAGAGGCCTCCACCCTCCAAGCTGACATACTTTGCATACAAGAAACTCACATTCATGCCTTGAAAAGCCCAAGATGCAGCCTTAAGGATTTCTCACACACTTTCTTTGCCTCCACTCCCTGTAAGAAAGGGGGCATTCTAACAGCGATTAGGAGTTCTCTGGCCTTCTTCCTTTAAAGACTCCGTGCTGAACCCACAGGGCAGATATATTATTTTGTGGTGATGGAACAAAGAGATATTCCCAAAGATAGCAATTAGGAGAATCAGCCACGGAGTATCCGATTGAAAAATACCTTTAATAAAGTTACAAGTGTAAAATAAATCTACTAAAGATGTTGTGTCACCATGATAGTGGAAACATCTCCCCAGTGCACCCAGCAATGAAAACACATACAGAAAAAAAAATGACATGACAATGTTGTCACAATATGGTGCCAACCTCAGTGCCCCACACACATGCATGAACCAGCTATGGAGAGAATGGTGCTGTTATCAAAGATTGTACCAATGTGTGAACTTAAACCCGTGTAATCAAAAGTAACAAGCTACACATCCTGCATGTCCTTGTAGCGGCCTTGTGCGGTTGTTGTGTAGAAAGATTGCGTCAGCAGGTAAGTCAAACACATAAGGCTGTAAAAGAAGCCTATAGTGCAGTATAGGTCTACCAGCATATAGTAGATTAAAAAAATCCAAGTTTACCAGTAGTAATGTAACATAGAGAAGGTGGTCACTGAGTCAGCATAGGACAGTTCAGGCCGGTCATATGAGGATAAACTGGCAGTATGGCATGCTATTTATGCTTGCATGAACATCACAGTCCATTGACCGAATATGGCATGTCAATAAATGCTCAATGGTAGGGTATATCCACTGAATATCAAAGGGGAGGAGCGTTCCCCTCTGAGGCGCTAAAGTCAGCCTGTGGATAGACACTGGTGCGGACCATTAACGTGTTACAGCGGCAGTCTGGTGTATGACATCTGCACTTTGGACATCCGTTCGGATGTTGAATATGCTTGCTACGAAAGCCCGCAGATGAATGTGCAGCAGGCTTATCCAGTCAGTCCAATCGAAAGTGGCTATTCGATGTTACATAGTACACTTGCTGGAGCACATGGTGGAGCGCAGAGCAGAGGTGGCATTGCATACATCAACGCACTTCGCACACGTGACCGTGCGCTCCGTCATGATGTAGTTTTCGTCTGTTTAAAAGGGACATGTGCCCAATCAGCATCGATTGCGTCAAATTTTCATTTTGGGGCCATCTTGTGGTGACAGGCCATACTGCAGTGATTAAAAGACAGGAAAAAAGTGGAGGAGATTTCTACACTGACAGTCAGTGTAGAAATCTCCTCCACTTTTTTCCTGACGAAGCGCACGGTCACGTGTGCGAAACACGTTGACGCAGGCAACGCCACCTCTGCCCTGCTCTCTACCATGTGCTCCAGCAAGTGTGTGTTGTAACATCGAATTGCCACTTTCGATTGGACTGACTGGACAAGCCTGCTCCATATTCATCTGCAGGCCTCCATAGCAAGGATATCCAACATCTGACCTGATGTCCAGAGTGCAGACACCATACACCAGACTGCCGCTGTAACACGTTAATGGTCCGCACCAGTGTCTATCCACAGACTGACTTCAGCTCCTCAGAGGGGACTGGGTTCCATGTATTAAGGCCATTGCAGCCATCATCTGTGGTGAGAGCCTCCGGGGAAACAAAACCTTCTCCCCTCTCCCTCTCTCCCCCTTTGATATTCAGTGGAAATACCCTACCATTGAGCATTTATTGACATGCCATATTTGGTCAATGGACTGTGAAGTTCACGCAAGCATACATAGCATGCCATACTGCCAGTTTATCCTCATATGACCAGCCTGAACTGTCCTATGCTTACTCAGTGACCACCTTCTCTATGTTACATTACTACTGGTAAACTCATTTTTTTTTAATCTACTATATGTTGGTAGACCTGTACTGCACTATAGATACTGCACTATAGGATACAGACGTCCTTCTTTTACAGCCTTATATGTCTGACTCAATCTTTCTATACTACAATAACCGCACAAGCCCACTACATGGACATGCAGGATGTGTAGCTTGTTACTTTTGATTACACAGGTTTAAGTTCGCACATTGATCTTTGATAACAGCACCATTCTTTTCATAGCTGGTTCATGCATGTGTGTGTGTGTGTGAGGCCCTGAGGTTGGCGCCATATTGTGACAATGTTGTCATTTTTTTTTCCTGTATGTGTTTTTATTGCTGGGTGCACTGGAGGGATGTTTCCACTATCATGGTGACTCGACATCTTTAGTGGATTTATTTTACACTTGTAACTTTAATAAAGCTATTTTTCAATCTGATACTCCATGGCTGATCCTCCTAATTGCTATCTTTGGGGGACATCTCTTTATTCCACCACCATCGTGTTTACATTGATTCAGAAGAGGGATGCCGTCTAATTGACAAATCGTTGATTATCAATAATACATGTTGCTGTTGGCAACTTATGAAAAGCGGATTCTATGTTTGCTTTTACCTGTCTAACCAGATATATTATTTTAGCTTGTGACATTAATGCTCAACCATTCACCTTGGTAAATGTTTACGCCCCAAACATGAACCAAGTACGCTTCCTTCGTAAGCTACTCCTCAAAATAAAGTCCATTAAACATGACCAGCTGACGCTCTATGGGGACTTTAATCTAACAGTGGATCCAGCAGTGGACTTCTCCAATCTGCCTGGGAGATCGGTGCCTACCCTACCCTTACTCCATTCTGAAGACCTCTTCGATGTCTGGCGTTGTCATCATGCAGATGAAAGACTACACATTTTTCTCTGCCAGGCATGCCAAGCATACCCGTATTGGCTTGTTCTTAGTTGATAAGTGGCTCTGTTTCATGTGATGTAAGTAAAGACAGCACAAGCCATTACTGCACAAAAGCCATGCTAATTGAATAATACTCAACAAGAAGAGGAAAAACAACACAGGAAGTAAGTACAACAGAGATGCATCATAGAGTTGCATATAAACAAACATAACATCCAAAACATCTCCCCTTTAGTGTTAATAAATTAACATTGTGAAATTCGAATGATGGTGGTTTTGAACATCTACCACTACGGTGAAGACTGGCCCTTGTACAAAAATTCTTTTAGCCCTCTCTGAAATTATTGGTGTCCTCTCATCCCTTACTGGCATGCTTTGCACTTGGCATCTGTCAGGTATAATTGCTTGCGCAGAACTGTCATTACCATTGGTATGAGACATCGCCTCTTTACATTCCTCGCTGTCAATGGGTGAGTATATCCTTGTGATACTGGGCTAGTCTAATCTATCAACATACTGTAATTCAGGCTGCTCTGCAACTCTCAAATTGTCAGGCCACCTGAGGCCAGGTGACAGATGCACACCATTGGGATCAGGAGTGCTCCGCAAGGTAGTGGACCCTACGGCTGACTGCTGCGGATGGGAGTCAGGGTGGTAAAGGAAGGCAGGGCTGCTGGAACACCAAAACAGATCCCCCTGGGGTTAAAGCATAAGATTCCCTAGGGCGCGGAGTCTAGGAGCTAGCAGGTGTTCACCAGAGCCTCTAGTGGTGTGGATGGACTGGACTGCAACTGGCTCCAGGTCGCGACCCCCAGGGTTCCCTAGCTCATGCCCACAGTAGGCAATAGGAGGATAGGGATAGTAAGGGAATAAGCCAAGTTCGGGGCAACTAGCAAACAAGGACAACAGAGTACACGCCAAAGGTTCAGGGTCACAGGCAAACAGGAATAGTCAGGGACACACCAAAAGGTCAGGGTCACAAGCAGACAGGGATAGTCGAGAACACGCCAAGGTCGGTAATAGAGACAAATGTAGAGCACATGGCAAGCAGGAAAAAGGAAGCCAAACACACAAAGTTGATCAGCAGGGCTGGCCTGCAGTGCACAGGTGAATATAGAGTTCTCTGATTGGAGCTGGGGTGGAGCCATGCTTAGAGGAGAGATTATAAAAGCAGTCAGGTGAGAGTGGCTGGTCTCTAGCAATGAACACATGGTGAGAGGTAAGCTGACAAACAAACTCTATTGCATAACAATGACAGTACCCCCCTGTTAAGAGGCCTTCCCCTTTCCTGCCTGGGACCAGGTTTAGAGGGGAACTTCAAATGAAACTTCCTCAACAGACGAGGTGCAAAGACCTCAGAAGCCGTGATCCACAACCTCTCCTCAGGACCAAACCCTTTCCAATGCATGAGGTACTGGAGAATGCCTCTACAAAGTCGGAAATCCAAAATTTGGCTAACCTCGTACTCTTGATTATCCTCAGAGACCGGCGCTGTGGTAGAGAGAGGGCAAGAGAACTTATTGAGGACTAAAGGCTTCAGAAGGGCAACATGGAAGGAGTTAGAGATTTTGAGGTTTTTGGGAACCTGGAGCTTGAAACAAACCGGATTCAGTTATGGTGTACGGACCAATGAATCTTGGGGCAAATTTGAGAGAAGGAACCTGGAGTCCGATGTTCCTGGTGGAGAGCCAGACTTTGTCTCCTGGTTGTAGAAAAGGCGGCTTGTTGGCAGCTTTCTGGAGGGAATCATATACGTCAACCCACATGGAATTGAATGATTCCTGAACAGTAGCCAAAGCTGGAATGTCGGAAGAACAGGTCATAGGAAGAGGGAGTTGAGGATGTCTTCCATAAACAGTGAGAAAGGGTGTTTTCTGAGAACTGACGTTGACATGATTATTGTGGGAGAACTCTGCCCACGGGAGTATTGATGCCCAATCAACGTGATGAGCCGAGACCAAGGTACGGAGAAAGACCTCCAACTCCTGATTAACCCTCTCAGTCTGGCCATTGTATTTGGAATGGTAAATTGTAAAATCCAAGGTAATGTTGAGGGATTTGCAAAAGGCTCTCCAAAAACGAGAAGTAAACTGAACACCCCTGTCCGAAACAACATGGGAAGGAACGCCATGAAGGCGGAAAATCTCTCGTACAAAATTGGGAACCAAGGCAGGGGCAGAAGGGAGACCAGGAAGAGGAACAAAATGAGCCATCTTGGAGAACCGATCGATTACCACCCAAATGGCCGTATTACTCTCCAAAGTGGAAGATCGGTGATAAAATCCATGGCAATGTGAGACCAGGGCTCCTTAAGAATGGGCAAGGGCATGAGGGGCTTGTGTGGAGGATTTAGACTGAGCACAGATACGACAAGCCTTCACATAATCTTTAACATTCGAGCGGAGATTAGGCCACCAGTAGTGATGACTGATGAGCAGGAAGGATCGGAGGAACCCAGCATGACCTGCCACCTTGGAATCATGTCCCCAACGAAGGATCTTAGCTCCTAGCTGAGTGGGAACAAAGGTCATGCCAGGAGGAATTTTTGATTCCAGGGTGGTAGAATGGGCAACAATGCATGAGGTCGGAATGATCGTCTCAGGTTCAGGGGTGGTGGACTCCTCGTCCAAAGTGTCAAATGACCTAGAGTGCACATCACCCCGACCATTGCAGGAACCAGGTTTGTACGTAATCGTGAATTTAAAATGGGAAAAGAAGAGACTCCACCGGGCCTGTCTGGGGTTTAGACGTTTAGCATTCTGTAGGTATTGTAGGTTCTTGTGATCAGTAAAGATCGTTATGGAGTGAGGGGAACCATTCAGGAGATGATGCCACTCCTCCAAGGCCAATTTAATTGCGAGAAGTTCCCGATCACCAATGGCATAATTTCTCTCTGCCTGAGAAGAACGCACATGGTTGACGTCTCTTCTCAAAGAACTGAAGAAGCACAACTCCCACCCCCATCGAAGAAGCGTCTACTTCAATGAAAAATTGGTCCCCAGGATTTGGTCTCCTCAAGAGAGGTCTAGAAACAAAGGCCAAGGTCGGCAACAGAAACGTAGAGCACACGGCAAGCAGGAAACAGGAAGCCAAACACACAAAGTTGATCAGCAGGGCTGGCCTGCAGTGCACAGGTTAATATACAGGATTAATATACAGTTCTCTGATAGGAGCTGGGGTGGAGCCATGCTTAGAGGAGAGATTATAAAAGCAGTCAGGTGAGAGTGGCTGGTCTCTAGAGATGAACACATGGTGAGAGGTAAGCTGACAGACAAACTCTATTGCATAACCATAACACAAATCCACTCGATTGCGGCGATAGAGAGTTCCTTCAATGTCTACAAGATAGGAGCGTGGTGCAACCTTTTGCAGACAAGTACCCATTCTCCAGGTAATGGTTTCATATGGATTAATTCCCCAATATTCAATTCCCCAATATTCAAATATTCAGTGCAAATCTCTGGCCGATGTGTGATACTGTGCCATTGACACTTGTCTCTTAAAGTGGTTGTAAACCCACTTTTTGGACTTCTACCTATAGGTAACCCTAGAATAAGGCTTACCTATAGGTAGTGGAAGCATCTCCTAAACGTGCGCCATTTAGGAGATATTTCACTTGTAGTCTGCCGAAAATTCCAACGGCGCATGAGTGGGGAAGAAATGAAACTAAGTGCCGTTTCTTCCCTAGCCTGTGCCGTTAATCTCAGCTCCCGTGCGCATGCGCGGGAGTGACGTCACGCGGCTCCGGCGAATCACAGAGCCGGAGTCCACAGACCGGAAGGAAGAGGGGCCAGAAGATGGACGCTGCCTACACAGGGGCCATCGCTGGATTCTTTTGCAGGTAAGTGGCACATAATGGGCTAGTATGCGATGTATACTAGCCCATTATGCTTTTCATTTGCAGGCTTTGCAGCGAGCAAAAGAGGAAGTAAAACCCATCAGGGTTTACTTCCTCTTTAAAGTGGAGGGCCACCCTGAAAACAAAAAAATCACCAAAAATCCTAAAAAAAAAAAATTAAAAAAAAATAAAAAAATTTTTTTTTTTTAAACTTACCTAAACCCTTGTTGCTAGGCAGCCTTCCTAATCTGCCTCTTCCTATTCCATGGCATGTTCTTCTCCTCGGTGAACGGCCCTGCTGTCTCCTGAGAACCGTGTGTGTTCCCAGAACACCACAGGGCCATTCACAGAGTGGAGCGCCGCGCCGCTCGCGCGTGTGCAGTAGGAAACTGGCAGTGAAGCCACAAGGCTCCACTGCCTGTTTCCCTTACCTAGGATGGCGGTGCCGGGACCCGAGAGCCGAGGGACGGGCCGGCCTCGGGCGGCCGACATCGCGGGCACCCAGCACAGGTAAGTACTTATTTAAAGTCAGCAGCTACAGTGTTTGTAGCTGCTGACTTTTAATTTTTTTTTTTTAGGCCGGAATCTCGCTTTAAGCCTTAACTTTTCTGTCACACCTTGTATGACAGAGGGTTCAAGAACCCTATTTGCTACTGGTAAGGAGGTCATTAATCTCCTTGACATCAGTCTTTGTGCCGGACTACTATGCAAGCCTTCGGTCGGAGTGTTTCTCCAAAGTAAAATGGCCTTCCATGGGTCTTTACCATCGTTTTGTGCTTTCTTGCATACATTTTTAACAATCTTTACAGCTGATTCAGCTTTGCCATTAGCCTGTGGATGACATGGTGAGGAAGTAACATGCTCAAACTCCCATTCAGTGGCAAATTTTCTGAATTATTGGCTTGCAAACTGAGGGCCATTATCAGAGATCACTGTATCTGGTTGGCCATGACTTGCAAACTGAGCCTTGCACCTCTTAATTGTAGCTTCATTGGATAAGTCCAAAAGAAGGGTCTATTTCCCAGAAGTCTGAATAATGATCGATTAATAGCAGGTATTCTTTGCCTGCATATTTGAATAAGTCCATACTGATAATCTTCCACAAATGTGTAGGTATCTCATGTGACATCATGGTTGCTTTTTGTTGTAAATGGGCATATTCGTTGCAGGTGGGATAATTATTGACAAAGTCTTTGATTTCACCATGCATGTTGGGCCAGTAAAGAGTATCACAAGCTTGTCTGTAGAATGCTTCACCTCCAATATGGCTGGAGTGTATAAATAATATCTCTGCTCTCAGTGACTTTGGCACTATGACCCTTGGACCTTTGTACAAGATACCGTTTTGTATGCTGAGCTTATCTCTAAAGGACCAATATTCCCTAACAATTGCAGGTACTGCCTCTTTTTCATCTGGCCACCTACTCAAAACAATAGACTTCAAAGCTTGTAAAGTTGCATCACTGTCGTTGTGCTGTATGAGTTGATGTAGTCGCTGATCTGTGACATTAAGACAGTCCCCTTGATTGATATTGACAAAGAAATGTTGTTCCTGTTGCAGCAGACAAATTGTACGATGCTCATGCTCACCTCCAGGTGCCACATAAAGAGACGTAGCTCTGCTCAGGGTATCACTGATATGCATTTCACATGCTGGCTTGTAGACAACATTGATGTTTTAGCCTCGGTTCATACTGGGACGACTTGTCAGGCGACCTAGGTCGCCTGACAAGTAGCGTCCCGTTCAGTACAATGGAACCGTTCTAAGGGGAGCGACGCAAGTCGCTCCGACTTAGAAAAAGGTTCCTGTACGACTTCGGGGGAGACTTGGGGCGACTTGCATAGACTTCTATACAGAAGTCGTTTTGCAAGTTGCCCGGGCAGTCGTGTGCAGGTCGCCTCGGTGAGGCGACCTGCAAGTCGCGCCGCCTCTGGTGTGAACCGAGGCTTAATGCTGCAATGTAAGTATCATGCTCTGCAAACGCTTGGGAGCACACAAAAGGGGCTTCTTGAATAAGGCTATCAGAGGTTTGGGATCAGTTTCAGCTGTAATTGAATCCCGTCTATAAAGATAATGATAGAAATGCTGGCAAGCAAATGCAATACTTAAACATTCCTTCTCAATTTTAGCATAATTTTGCTCAGCTGATAAAAAAGCTCTGGACATATATGTAACTGGCTGACCTTCCTGCAAAAAGGCAACAACCTAGGCCATTTTTACTGGAGTCATTTTGTATCATAACAGGCTTCATGACATCATAGTATTTCAACACTGGGGCAGAGATGACTAAGACTCGGTTCACACAGGGATGACTTGTCAGGCGACCTAGTCACCTGACAAGTCGCCTCCTGTTCTGTACAATGGAACCGTTCTAAGTCGCTCTGACTTAGAAAAAGGTTCCTGTACGACTTTGGGGGCGACTTGGGGTGACTTGCATAGACTTCTATACAGAAATCGTTTTGTAAGTCGCCGCGGAAGTCGTTTGCAGGCGACCTGCAAGTCGTGCCGCCCGTGTGTGAACCGGGTCTAAGCGTTTTATATCCTCTACTGCCCAGTCATGCTTGGGAAGCCAGTCCCAGACTGCATCTTTGTCCAGAAGTCGCCTTAATGGCTCACACACCATAGATAAGTGTGGCAGGAGATTAGCTAGATATGCAACAAAGCCAATAAATCTCTGTACTGCTTTGGCATCACCAGGCAGTAGCATGTCCACAATGGCTTTAATCAGCTTGTCATCCATGTGAAGACAAGGTATGTCCATGGAAACAGACGTCTTTCACTTTGAACTGCAATTTCTTTACACTAAGCCTCAGCATCACCTGCCTGCAATGATCCAATAGCACTATTAACTTTTCATCATGGTCATGCTCAGCCTCCTCATCTGTATTACCGCAGCCAACTATAGGATTCAGCTATTGGCTCAATTCTGTGAAGCCCACTTAATAGTTCATGCTGCTTTCACTAGTATACCTCAGGTGCTACAGAGACTACAAATGGTTGTTTGAGCTATCTCTTTCTGCCCCAAGGAGAACAGAAAGTGGTCATGTACTGTAGCTACTCTTGTCATCCAGCTTCCCCTATAAAAAGACATCTCTAGCATCAACAAGTGTGAAGACACATACTTTGGGTAGTTTTTGCAAAATATCATTGAGTGTTGGCATTAAGTAGCGTGACCGTTTCAGGGCCCTATTCAGAAAAAAGGGATCAATGCATATTCTGATCTTCTCAGGCTTTCTGGTAACAACCATGTTGCTGATCCAATCTATAGGCTCTGATACTGAAGTTAGATGTCCTTCAGCTTCATATTAAGAAGAGGGGGGTTGGGACTTTGAATGAGATGTGTGTTTGCACAAATTACCAATTATGCATTTACATCCTATCCTATACATTTCATTCATCATGTGTAATAATGAAGTTTTAATTGTTGTCAATTATGCACATCAGCTCGTCATATTTGTAATGTACCATGTCTCATGTGCAATTTATGAATAAACTTTTGTAATATTGTGTAATAATTTTCATTTGTGCAAACACACATCTCATTCAAAGTCCCAACCCCACACTCTTTTTTTTTTATACTTCAGCTTCCTATTTATCTAGCTGAGCTTTAACCACTTGCCAACCGCCTAACGCAGATATACTGCGGCAGCATGGCATGGGCAGGCAAAATCACGTACCTGGTACGTGATCTGCTTCCCGCGGGCGGGGGCGCACCGCGCCCCCCGGTGCCTGAGGCGGTCGGCATCGTTAGGGGAGCGATCAGTGCTGAGGGGGAGGCCACTCATTCGAGGTCACCCCCTCACGATCGCTTCCAACGAATGAAAATCTTCCTCTGCTGCTGTAATGTAAACAGCGGCAGAGGAAGTGATGTCACCTCTCCTCGCGTCGGTCTTTTTCGTTCCGGCGCCGAGGAGAGAAGACATCCAAGTAAGTGCACCAACACTACACTAACAGTAAAACACACTAGGCACACTTTTCACCCCCGATCACCCTCCTGTACCCCCTGTCACAGTGACACCAATAGCAGGTTTTTTTTACTGATTATTGCATTGGTGTCAGTTTGTGACAGTTATAAGTGGTAGGACAGTTAGTGTTAGGCCCCATTTAGGTCTAGGGTACCCCCCTAACCCCCCCTAATAAAGTTTTAACCTCATGATCACCCCCCCTGTCACCAGTGTCACTAAGCGATCGTTTTTCTGATCGCTGTATTAGTGTCACTGGTGACGATAGTTAGAGAGATGAGTATTTAGGTTTGCCGTCAGCGTTTTATAGGGATCAGGGACCCCTATATACTACCTAGTAAAGGTTTTAACCCCTTGATTGCCCCCTAGTTAACCCTTTCACCAGTGATCACCGTATAACTGTTACGGGTGACGCTGGTTAGTTAGTTTGTTTTTTATAGTTTCAGGGCACCCGCCGTTTATTACCTAATAAAGGTTTAACCCCCTGATCGCCCGGCAGGTGATATAAGTTAGGTTTTAGTGTCAGATAGGGTCTGCGTCGCCCCAGGCAGCGTCAGGTTAGTGCCAGTAGCGCTAACACCCATGTACGCAGCATACACCTCCATTAGTGGTACAGTATCTGAACGGATCAATATCTGATCCGATCAGATCTATACTAGCGTCCCCAGCAGTTTAGGGTTCCCAAAAATGCAGTGTTAGCGGGATCAGCCCAGATACCTGCTAGCACCTGCGTTTTTCCCCTCCTCCCGGCCCAGCCCAGCCCACCCAAGTGCAGTATCGATCGATCACTGTCACTTACAAAACACTAACCACATAACTGCAGCATTCGCAAAGTCAGGCCTGAGCCCTGCGATCGCTAACAGTTTTTTTGGTAGCGTTTGAATCAGTTGCTAACAGTCAGGAGCTTTTTTACCTGTGAGTCTCACTACTGTACCACTAAATTTAGAGCCCAAAATGGCAAATCGAAGGTACAGTAGTGAAGAGGCTTACACGTTTCTGAAAATGACAGATAGTGAAGAGGAAGTCACTCAGCTGTCAGATTCAGGCTCAGAATACGATCCTGTAGAGAACAGCGGCTCCATGACAAATAGCTCTGATGACGGTGTTGTTGTCCCTGCCAAGGTCAGGCGTACCCGACCCCAATCTTCTTCTGCTGTTTTTGAGGTGCAGGGACCGTAGGTCCCTCGTATGGAGCAAAGCAGTACTAGCACTGCTATTCCTTCTGGTGAACTGGCAAGCACCAGCGGCCTAGTACACCCCGGTCGTAGTCAAACCAGCACTGCAGTAACACTTGGTGACGTGGCGAGTCCCATAAGTGCAGTTCAAGCTGGTGAGGTGGCAAGCACAAGTAGTGTCCTGCTCCCACCAAGAAGAAGACAAACACAGGCCCGTTGTGCCCATAGTGCCCTTCCTGCTGCATTCGCCAATCCTTATTGGGAATCCACCACTTCTGCAGCACCCGTACTTCCCCCATTCACATCCCCAACCGGCTGCATGAGAGGCATTTTCTTTATGTCCTTCCGAGTACCCCTACCCAAAGAACCCCCCAAATAAGATGTTGTGTCTGCAGCAAGCGCGGATATAGGCGTGACACCTGCTATTATTGTCTCTCCTGTCCTGACAATCCTGGTCTTTGCATTGGTGAATGTTTTGAACGCTACCATACACTAGTTGAGTATTAGCGTAGGGTACAGCATTGCACAGACGAGGCACACTTTCACAGGGTCTCCCAAGATGCCATCGCATTTTGAGAGACCCGTACCTGGAACCGGTTACAGTTATAAAAGTTACAGTTACAAAAAAAAGTGTAAAAAAAAAGTAAAAAAACAAAAAAATATATAAAATAAAAAAAACAAAAATAGTTGTAGTTTTACTGTTCTCTCTCTCTCTCTCTATTTTCTCTCTATTGTTCTGCTCTTTTTTACTGTATTCTATTCTGCAATGTTTTATTGTTATTATGTTTTATCCTGTTTGATTTTCAGGTATGTAATTTTTTATACTTTACTGTTTACTGTGTTTTATTGTTAACCATTTTTTTGTTTTCAGGTACCCCTATCAGCTGCAGCATGGATTTATTTATCTTGACAGCAACAGCGTTTGCTCCCACGATACATAAAGCCGTGACTCCAGTGCTGTCGGAGGTGATATATGCTGAAGCATGGGGGCAGCAGGAGCGGAGGAGCGATTTGCTCGGCATATATAAATAGTGCATGTTGCCCATCATTAGAAGTGGGTGGATGAAGGGAGGTATTCTAATGGTGGGCATACCCACCGATCAATCTCTTTTTTTCGTTCAGCCCACAGGCTGCATAAAAAAAAGATTACAATTTATGCCCAACAAGGACCAGCAACGTACTGGTATGTTGCTGAACTTTGAGTGGTTATACCAGAATGATGCCTGCAGGTTTAGGTATCATCTTGGTATCATTCTTTTCAGCCAGCAGTCAGCTTTCATGTAAAAGCAATCCTAGTGGATAATTAGCCTCTAGACTGCTTTTACAAGCAGTGGGAGGGAATGTCCCCCCCCCCCCCACTGTCTTCCATGTTTTTCTCTGGCTCTCCTGTCCCAACAGGGAACCTGAGAATGCAGCCGGTGATTCGGCCAGCTGACCATAGAGCTGATCAGAGACCAGAATGGCTCCAATCATCTCTATGGCCTAAGAAACCGGAAGCTACGAGCATTTCATGACTTAGATTTCGCCGGCTGTAAACAGGGCCATTGGGAAATTGGGAAAGCATTTTATCACACTGATCTTGGTGTGGTCAGATGCTTTGAGGGCAGAGGAGAGATCTAGGGTCTAATAGACCCCATTTTTTTCAAAAAAGATTACCTGTCACTACCTATTGCTATCATAGGGGAATATTTACATTCCCTGACATAACAATAAAAATGATTAAAAAAAATGAAAGGAAGAGTTTAAAAATAAGATAAAAAAGAAAAAAAGAAAAAAAGAAAAAAAAAGCACCCCTGTCCCCCCCTGCTCCCGCACACAAACATTGGTCTGGCGTCAAATGTAAACAGCAATTGCACCATGCATGTGAGGTATCACCACGAAGGTCAGATCGAGGGCAGTAATTTTAGCAGTAGACCTCCTCTGTAAATCTAAAGTGGTAACCTGTAAAGGCTTTTAAAGGCTTTTAAAAATGTATGCAATTTGTCGCCACTGCACGTTTGTGCGCAATTTTAAAGCATGTCGTGTTTGGTATCCATGTACTCGGCCTAAGATCATCTTTTTTATTTCATCAAACATTTGAGCAATATAGTGTGTTTTAGTGCATCCAAATTAAAAAAAGTGTGTTTTTTCCCAAAAAAATGCGTTTGAAAAATTGCTGCGTTGTGAAAACAAAAATGAAACACCCACCATTTTAATCTGTAGGGCCTTTGCTTTAAAAAAATATATAATGTTTGGGGGTTCAAAGTAATTTTCTTTAAAAAAAAAATAATTTTTCATGTAAACAAATAGTGTCAGAAAGGGCTTTGTTTTCAAGTGGTTAGAAGAGTGGGTGATGTGTGACATAAGCTTCTAAATGTTGTGCATAAAATGCCAGGACAGTTCAAACCCCCCCCAAATGACCCCATTTTGGAAAGTAGACACCCAAAGCCATTTGCTGAGAGGCATGTCGAGTCCATGGAATATTTTATATTGTTACACAAGTTGCGGGAAAAAGACAATTTTTTTTTTTTTTTTTTTGCACAAAGTTGTCACTAAATGATATATTGCTCAAACTTGCCATGGACATATGTGGAATTACACCCCAAAATACATTCTGTTGCTTCTCCTAAGTACGGGGATACCACCTATGTGAGACTTTTTGGGAGCCTAGCCGCGCACGGGACCCCGAAAACCAAGCACCGCCTTCAGGCTTTCTAAGGGTATAAATTTCACTCCTCACTGCCTATCATAGTTTTGATGGCCATGGAATGCCCAGATGGCACAAACCCCCCACAAATGACCCCATTTTGGAAAGTAGACACCCCAAGCTATTTGCTGAGAGGTATGGTGAGTATTTTACAGACCTCGCTTTTTGTCACAAAGTTTTGAAAATTGAACAAAGAAAAAAAATACATTTTTCTTTTCTTTCTTCATGTTCAAAAACAAATGAGAGCTGCAAAATACTCACCATGCCTCTCAGCAAATAGCTTGGGGTGTCTACTTTCCAAAATGGGGTCATTTGGGGGGGGTTTTGTGCCATCTTGGCATTTTATGGCCTTCGAAACTGTGATAGGTAGTGAGGAGTGAAATAAAAAAATTACGTCCTTAGAAATCCTGAATGCGGTGATTGGTTTTCGGGGCCCCGTACGCAGCTAGGCTCCCGAAAAGTCCCACACATGTGGTATCCCCATACTCAGGAGAAGCAGCAGAATGTATTTTGGGATGTAATTTCACATATGCCCATGGAATGTTTGAACAATATATCATTTAGTGACAGCTTTGTGCAAAAAAAAAAGGTTTGTAATTTTCCCGCAACTTGTGGCAAAATATAAAATATTCCATGGACTCAACATGCCTCTCAGCAAATAGCTTGCGGTGTCTACTTTCCAAAACGGGGTCATTTGGGGGGGGGGGGAGTTGAACTGTCCTGGCATTTTATGGCCTTCAAAACTGTGATAGGTAGTGAGGAGTGAAATAAAAAATGTATGCCCTTAGAAATCCTGAAGGCAGTGATTGGTTTTCGGGGCCCCGTACGCAGCTAGGCTCCCAAAAAGTCCCACACATGTGGTATCCCCGTACTCAGGAGAATCAGCAGAATGTATTTTGGGGTGCAATTCCACATATGCCAATGGCCTGTGTGAGCAATATATCATTTAGTGACATCATCTTTGTAAATTTTTTTTTTCTTGTCATTATTCAATCACTTGGGACAAAAAAAATTAATATTCAATGGGCTCAATATGCCTCTCAGCAATTTCCTTGGGGTGTCTACTTTCCAAAATGTGGTCATTTGAGGGGGGGTTTGTACTGCCCTGCCATTTTTGCACCTCAAGAAATGAGATAGGCCGTCATAAACTAAAAGCTGTGTAAATTTCAGAAAATGTACCCTAGTTTGTAGACGTTATAACTTTTGCACAAACCTATAAATATACACTTATTGACTTTTTTTTTTCCGAAGACATGTGGCTGAATACATTTTGGACTAAATGTATGACTAAAATTGAGTTTATTGTATTTTTTTTATAACATAAAGTAGAAAATATCATTTTTTTTTCAAAATTTTCCATTTATAGTGCAAAAAATAAAAACCGCAGAGGTGATCAAATACCATCAAAAGAAAGCTCTATTTGTGGGAACAAAAGGACGCAAATTTCGTTTGGGTACAGCATTGCATGACCGCGCAATTAGCAGTTAGCGCGACGCAGTGCCAAAATGTAAAAAGTGCTCTGGTCAGGAAGGGGGTAAATCCTTCCGGGGCTGAAGTGGTTAATCTGTGGCTTAATTGCACATTGTACAGGTTGAATGGTAGGATCAAATTCAAAATGAACCTCTCTTGGAACAGAGACTATCAGACCCTCAAGCACATCACTGTAGGCGTGAAGAATTAGTTGTTTTGTTAGCGGCCTAGTCAGAGATTTTGCAGGTTGATTATCAACATTGTGTAGCTCAGGAATAGTGAACTGCATCAGTCCATATGTGGATCCCAATAATAGCGGTTTCTGATCGGCTTCAACAATCTCAAAGTTCAGTTTGTGTATACAATCACGTATGCTGCATTCTGTTTGGAAAAGCCCCAACGATTCCATTAGTTGCCCTGAATGCAACATTAGTTTGGTGCTACTAGGCCGATTGGGTGCTCTGGGTGCCAGTTTCATTTTGTCGTTTAAACTCGAGACATCACACGTTGCACCCGAACTGGCAGGATTGGAGTATATTGTTTAATCTGAGATTTACAAACCATTTTTTGCCCTTTGTGTTTACAGCACCAATGCATTCTGAGGAGTAAACCATATCAGTGATAAGCAGGTGTGCATCCTCAGGATCTGACATTTGCTCAATTGTGTGCAGCTTTCGTGCTTCCATTTTACTGGAGAGACACACTCTTGCAAAGTGATTTGGTTTCACCACACGCAGTACAGATTTTCCCATTTGCAGGACACCTTTCTTTCTATCGTACATGCACATTGCCTCAATACTTTCATGTTGCAGGCTTCCTCTCGGGTGAGTTGTGTAGGCGACTCTTGTGCTGAAACGTGTGCTGGTGGTTCCTGAACCTTTGCTGTTGTTTAGAGGCTGCATTGATAGTGTTGATCAGTTTATCCTGCTCCATAGCTTTCATATGTTTTTCAGTAAGTTCTGCTGTATGACAAATCTCAATTGCTATTTGTAGGTCTAAGCCCTCGTTCAAACTGAGGGTGGGTTTGAAATCGTGCGAGTTCAGGTGAACTTGCATGATTTCAAACCCGCATTTCAGTTCGAGTTCGGGGGCAAATTGAAAGACATCTGTGCGGGTTCATGTACAGATGTCTATTGAAATCACCCCGAAGTCCCCAAAAGTAGTACAGGAACGGACGGTGCCGTTGCCGTCAATAGGCCCCGATTTGGCATGCGATTTGACATGTCAAATCGGCCCGAAGTGATCAGGGGTTAAATCAAGTTTCCTCAATAGGTGGCAGCATGTGTTTTCACTGGTAATACCATAACTATTTTATCACAAGTATAAAGGCTGGCTGGAGGCTAGCCTGTATTTGTGGGAGGAGTCTGAGAGGGCTATTTAAGCCTCCTCCTCTGTCAGGCCAGGGCTCGTCGGCGTTTCTGGGTGGACACACATCACTTCTGGCCTCTTCACAGAGCGACGGTCAGCCGCAGCCATGGTGTCGGTTCCTCTCCCGGGCACCATCGGGGACCACTCGGTCCCCCCACTGTCATCCCTGGGTTCCACCAGCATCGTGGGGGCCGCCCAGTCTGCCCCCCTTACAGTCCCATGCTCCATCCAGCATCATGGGGGGCCGCCCTCCCGCTTCTCCCGGCGTTCCTGGGGGAGGGTCAGTCCATCCATCCTCCAGTTCACCTCCTTGGAACTCACACCGTGCATCATGGAGGAATCGCCCACACGCTTCCTGGTTCTCGGGGGGGCGCTCACCCGCCTGCTCACCTCCCGGTACTCACGTGGGGCATCATGGGGGGGGAGATCCCTGCACGCCTCCCAGGCATCCACCGCTTCAGTCACAAGTGTTTCATCATGGCATTTCGGCCCCAGGATTCCATCATAGCGTTACGGCCCCAGGATTTCTGTCATAGCATTTCGGCCCCAGGTTTCCATCACAGCGTTTCTATCTAGGTGTTTAGTGTCAGCGTTTTGCTATCATAGCGCTCCTGTCGTAGCGTTCCTGTTGTAGCATTTTCTGCCTCAGCAGTTCTGTCGCAGCATTCTCCCCCAGAATTTCTGTCAGGGTGTTCCGCCCCAGTATTTCTGTCATGGCGTTTCTGCCCCAGCATTTCTGTCGTCACGTTTGGCCCTGCATTTCTGTCATGGCGTTTCTTCCCCAGTGTTTCTGTCGTCATGTTCGGCCCTGCATTTCTGTCAGTATTTATACCTCAGCATTTCTGTCGTAACGTTCAGCATTTCTGTCTTAGCGTTATGCCCTAGCATTCCTGCCATAGTGTTCTGCCCCAGCATTTCCATCATAAGCGTTCTGCCCGACATTTCTGTCTCAGCGTTTTTGTCATAGCATTTCTGCCCCAGAATTTCTGTCACAGCGTTCTGCCACAGGATTTCTGTCATAGCGTTCTGCCCCAGCATTTCTGTCATAGCGTTCTGCCCTAGCATTTCTGTCATAGCGCTCTGCCCCAGCATTTCTGTCATAGTGTTCTGCCCCTGCATTTCTGTCATAGCGTTCTGCCCTAGCATTTCTGTCATAGCGCTCTGCCCCAGCATTTCTGTCATAGTGTTCTGCCCCTGCATTTCTGTCATAGCGTTCTGCCCCAGCATTTCTTTCACAGCGTTTTGCCCCAGCATTTCTGCCACAGCGTTCTGCCCCAGCATTTCGGTCACAACGTTCGGCCCCATCATTTCGGTCACAGCGTTCGGCCCCAGCATTTCGGTCATAGCGTTCAGCCCCAACATTTCTGTCACACGTTCTGCCCCAGCATTTCTGTCATAGCGTTCTGCCCCTGCATTTCTGTCATAGCGTTCGGCATCAGCATTTCTGTCACAACGTTCTGCCCCAGCATTTCTGTCACAACGTTCTGCCCCAGCATTTCTGTCACAACGTTCTGCCCCAGCATTTCTGTCATAGTGTTCTGCCCCTGCATTTCTGTCATAGTGTTCTGCCCTAGGATTTCTGTCACAGGATTGCTGCCCAAGTTTTCTGTCATAGCGTTTCTGCCCAGGATTTCTGTTATAGCGTTTCTGCCCCGGATTTCTGTCATGGCGTCCTTCTGTCATGGCGTCCTTCTGTTATGGCAGCATTCTGCCCCAGCATTTCTGGCTTGGCATTCAGTCTCAGCTTTTCTGTCTTGGTGTTTCTGCCCCAGGATTTCTGTCATTACATTTCTGCCTTAGCGTTCTGTCATAGCGTTTCTGCCCCAGGATTTCTGTCATGGCATTTCTGCCTCTGCGTTTCTGCCCCAGGATTTCTGTCTTTGCTTTTCTGCCTCAGCATTTCTGCCTCAGCGTTCTGTCATAGCGTTCTGTCATAGCGTTCTGTCATAGAGTTTTTGCCCCAGGATTTCTGTCATTGCATTTCTGCCCCAGGATTTCAGTCTCAGCATTTGTCATTACGCTCTGCCCAGGGTTTCGGTTCTCACGTTCCTGCCTCAGCTTTCAGTTTCAGCATTTCTGTCGAAGGGTTTTCTGTCAACATTGCTGTCAGTGCGCTTCTGCCCCAAGATTTCTGTCATAGCGTTTCTACCACAGCGTTCAGTCTCAGCATCCTGTCACAGCGTTTCTCAGAGGGGCGTTGTTGTTTAGTCACGGCATACTCCAGTAGCTGTCTTTTTTATCTTTGTTGTTTGTCATGTTTCATCGTATCTTTGTTCATGTTTGTACCTGGGTCAGTTAGCTAGGGCCCACATGTCAGGATCTGTCACGTCTACAGATCCATACGGGCTGAGGTTTCATTTGTTAATGATTGTTGACCACAATCTTCTCGTCCGTATAACATACGTCATACGATGCACGTTCATTCACCACACCTGTACGATTACCCACCACGGTCCGTGGGTACACCAGCCCTGAGTTTTCAGTTAATTACCTGTCTCTGTGCGGCAGGTTCCTCGGGCTCACTCACTACTTACACGAGGGTGGGGGGGTCCGTCATCAGGTTCATTCACGCGCAGTGGTCTTGACATTTCTGCTCATGTTCTCATACTTAGGTAGGCACAGAGGGGCGTTGCTGTTCTCATGTATTGTTGCCTGTCATTTTTCTTGTTCATGTTCTCAGGTTGGACTGCATTGGCATTCATCATCCCCTTGTTGGTCCTTAAGTGGTAGGTTTGGGCAAACGTCGTTATGATTCTGGATTCTACTCTCGGGCCTGATATCTTGTCTAGGATGTGGCCTGGAAGACTGCTCAGGGACGTCAGTCCAGTCATCTTTTCCGTTCCCCAGCCGGTTCCAGTTAGGGGGGTTTCAGTCACTTTGGGTATGACTGTTTCATGCCATGGGACTTATTTCCCCGGGGTGGAGTCTGGCCCTCCTTCCTCGGTACAGGATTCAGTTGCCAGGTCACAGGCTGAAGCACGACCCGATCGAATCAGGTGGGACCAGTATTCTGTGTCTGGTATGGTTTCTCCATGTTGTCAATGCTTATTGCCATAGGGCTTGGGCCTCATCCACCTACTCCATCACATCCTTCAGGTATTTACCATTTTGAACTCCTGCCAGTTGTCCTTTGGCACTCACCCTCGCACTTTCCCATACCAGTATGGGTAGGCCAAGGTTTGGGGGGAGGGTTTCACTGAGCACTTCACAGGTGTCCGGTTGTAGTTTTGATATTCTCGGCTATCATTTTGCGGGGACTCCTTGGGACAGCCATGGCTCCCCTTCCCCCACGCATCCTCTCATTCACAGCAGTTCATTCTCATGTCTGGGTCGTCTTGGGCTTCAGGCTCTGTCCAATCGTTCACGGGACGTTTAGTTGGGTTCTGGGTAGCTTCGCAGGTTCTATAGGGGGTTCTGTCTCATTACCAAGTCAGGAGTCGGGGGGGGTTCCTCCTGAGACAGCGGACACTTATCGGATATATACTGTTGCCATCCGGGCGTGCGCTACTCCACTTGATGGATTGCTACCTTCCCTTCTTCATCTAAATTTGTGTCTTTTTGCCCTCTTTTCAGGCATACTGACCAGTCAGGCCAAGGCACACCTCAGGCCTTGGTGCTTAAGAGTATCACTTTCTCACTCGAAGACTCTGACTACAAGTATAAAGGCTGGCCGGAGGCTAGCCTGTATTTGTGGGAGGAGTCTGTGAGGGCTATTTAAGCCTCCTCCTCTGTCAGGCCAGGGCTCGTCGGCATTTCTGGGTTCCCACCCACCCGTTTCCCCCAATCTTCATACATACTCATAATACTTTTTCTTACATTCAGGGTATGCCCTCTTTCCAGGCATACTGACCAGTCAGGCCAAGGTACACCTCAGGCCTTGGTGCTTAGGAGTATCACTTTCTCACTCAAAGACTCTGACTACAAATATTAATAATCTCTCAGAGAGCCATACTAACAGCTTGCAGCCTTTTCTCTTAGCCGTGTGACAAACCTGTCTATTGATTTACAGTGTTCTTGCTTGCAGCAGTCAAATATATATCTTTCATATGTGACATTTTTTGAGGGCCTGAAGAAAGCTTATAATGCATCCAGAATGGCTTTAGTGTTGCTCTTTTGCTTCTCTGTGAGGTTCAGATTAAGCTTGTAAACATGGGGGCATTCACTGCCCATCACCCTCCTCAGTGTGGGTTCTTGCACTGCTGCCAGCTTCTCCTTTAAACCTGTGGATAGGGAATAGTCCTCAAAGTCAGCCCTGAACTTGTCCCAGTTACTACTGATATCTCCACTCACCCTCATTGCCTCAGGCAGTGGAATGCTGTTAGCTAACATGATGCCATTTTCCTTGCTTCAAATGCTCAGCTTCCAGGACAGGACTACAATTGCTAGGAGACACAATCAGTTCTAAGAACTCTCACATCAAGGCTAGCAGGCTCTCAGCATCAAATGTGTAGAAACAGCTTGGATTCAGATACTTCTGACACCATGTTTCATGTGGTGTAAATAAAGCCAGCACAAGTCATTACTGCGCAGAAGCCATGTTCATTGAATAATACTCAGCAGGAATAGGAAACACAACACAGGACATAAGTACAATAGAGAAGCATAATAGAGTTGCATATAAACAAACATAACATCCATAACAGGCTCCTCCAACAGGCCTCCTCCTCCTCCATCTCAGATATTTTTTGGTCTGATCATGCCGCTATATCTATGCAGATTGAGGAGAAGAACGTCTGTCCTTCGGTTCACCTTTGGTGCTGTATGAATGCCTCTTCCATTGAGAATGTCTTCCTATTATGGAATGCCCATAAGGCTTATATAAGATGAATAATCATCCAAGCCTGTGCCCGAGCCAAGAAACAATTTAACCTGCATTTGGATGCTGTCTTTTCGGAAATTCGCAGACTACAATCAGCCCTGACCCTGCTCGTCCCTCCAGTCTCCTTAAACTTAGGCTTGAGCTGAGGGGACTTTTATTTGAGCAATATGATAAATACATGAGAACTTTCAAAATATAACATTATGCAACTAGCACTCATGCTGGTAAACTCCTGGCCAATAGGCTTAAATCCCAAAAAGCTAAAACTAGAATATCTCACCTCCTTCACCCTTCAAACAACCATAAAATCATTAATCCTTAGGATATAGGGAAAGCTTTCAACTACTATTATAGCCCACTGTATAATCTCAAGGATGACCCCTCTACCCCCCAACCTTCTACCCAGGCCATTGAGGATTTTTTGGCTCAGCTACAGCTCCCAACCCTCTCAGTAGACCGCTTTTCTACTCTAAATGCTCCATTTACAATATCAGAATTTGCCAAAACCACTGATTCCCTGGCTAATGGGAAAGCCCCTGGCCCTGATGGCTTTACAAATGACTATTACAAGATTTTTAAGGACCAATTGTCCCCCCATGTATGCTCTTTCAGAGTGCTGCTTCACAAGCTTCCTTTCCACCTGAGGTGCTGAAAGCTTATGTTGTGACCATCCCTAAACCTGGTAAGAATACCACCTCTACTGCCAACTTCAGACCAATCTCTTCACTTAACACTGATGTTAAAATTTATGGTAAACTGCTAGAGGGTCGCTCTTGTCTTACATTCTCCCTGAACTCATCAAACCAGATCAGACTGGCTTCACTAAGGGCACGCAGGCTTCTGATGCTACCAGGTGGTTAATTAATCTCCTTCACCATGCTGAGACCACTCAAACACCTTCTATGCTCCTCTCCTTGGGTGTGGAGAAGGCGTACAAATGGTCCACTGGGGATATATGTGTGGTGTGTTAGCCAGGTTTGGGTTCCAAGGAACTATTCTATCAGCTTATCACTTTACTCATGCTCATCTGCCCAGGTGTACACTTCTAGCCTGTTATCTAGACCGTTTCAAATAACCAACAGTACGCGCCAGGGATGCCCACTATCCCCTCAATATTTAACTTATTAATTTAACCACTTTCTGAGGCCATATGCTCCCACTCCCAGATTATGGGACTGAACCCACTGTCCACTCTATTAATTTTTTTGCAGACGATGTTATATTACTACTTGCTAACCCCTCCACTTCACTGCCCCAAGCTCATCAACTCCTATCCCGATTCAGTGAGATTTCATATTACAAAGTGAATTTCCCCAAGTCATTAATACTGGACTTGGGCACTCCTGACTCAATAAATTGTTGCAAAGCACATTGCCATGCACTTGAAGTCCCCAGAGTGTTCCATACTTGGGCATCACCCTTACACCCAGTACAGCCAATTAGCTACAGTTAACTTTGAATCCCTATCCAAGAAAGTGAGCCATGAACTCGCCCAACTTAACAATTATGAGCTGTCCTGGTCGGGTTGCCTGGCATCCTTTAAAATGTTAATTCTGCCCCAAATCTCTACTTCTTTAGGACACTAATTACATCCTTGCTCTCTAAATACCTTCAAAACTTGAACACTTTGCTCAAGCAATTTATATGGCAGAGCAAAAGGGCTAGATGCCCTCACTCTCTTCTTATCAAACACAGAAGTGGGAGAGGTTATATAGAGAGTTATTATAGAGATTAGGGACTATTA
Source organism: Aquarana catesbeiana (assembly GCF_042186555.1). Classification (NCBI taxonomy): domain Eukaryota; kingdom Metazoa; phylum Chordata; class Amphibia; order Anura; family Ranidae; genus Aquarana; species Aquarana catesbeiana. The sequence continues at coordinate 171,533,975 of NC_133334.1, read as the reverse complement.
TTGGGCAGCCTGCCTAGCTCAACTCAAACACTTGCCGTTCTTGCCGTTGAACTCCATGCCCTGGGTAGTAATTAAGCATTCTCTGTCCCCTGCCCCTAAACTTTGCAGCCTTCTACTGACCTTTGGAGACCCTTTTGGGCTCAATGATTTTTACCCTCCAATGAAAGCCTCGTTCCTAGCTTGGAGGGAACTGCATAGGCACTCCAGGCCACAAAATTTTGATACCCTGATCCACATCCCTATCTTGACTGTCTTCGCACTTATACGTCATTGAAAGTCTCCAACATTGGGTGTTGAGAGGCATCGCAACCCTAGATGACATTACTAAGGATGGACGACGTCCCCTGAACATCACAGATGACGTCCCCTGGACGATGTCATCTGTGGTGAAACGCTTAGGGCGGAGAGACGTGCAGACGTGCATGTGCCAGCCAACACACCAAACATAAGGCGTTTTTATTATTACTGTTGTAAGTGCAACATTTTTATTACCTCAATAAATACACCAAGGATTTTATGCTATGTGGAGCTTCTTGTCTTTCTGGTGAATTCTACTACCTTCCTCACCGAGTGACAAACGGTATGTGGAGAAAGGCCTAGGCTGGGTTTTAAGCCACAGGTGCAGACCGACTTCCTGTAATAAGGAGTCTACAGGAGCTGGTAAGCAGTTATTACAGCTTTTGATGGAGGTACAGCGGCACAAGGTGATGGATGGTGGATATTGGCACCAAAAATGTTTCCAATTTGTCACAAACACGTGGATTTACTTATGAACTATGTTTTTCATTTCAATTTTCATTGTTCATTTTGAATATTTAGCGCAATCCTATTCTTTTTTATTATTACTGTGACTGTGCTACACAGGAGAATCGCTGCTTGACCTTTGTATTGATAGATTATTCTTAGCGCAGTTTTTTTCTCTTTTTTTTATTTCAAAGGATGGCTCACTCCTGGGTATGCAGACTCTGAAGGAGAAGTTTGGGCTAACAGACATAGAACACATCACATATATGAGGATACAGCATCTTCTAAAGGCATCTCCGCTTCCTGTGGTGCATCTTCCAAAGCAACTACTACACTTCTACTTGTCTATATCTGTCAGGAGCAAGAGCATCTCCTTAATTTATAATGTTTTACAGGAAAAGCTAGTATTCTTTAAATCTAAGCCCTTTTTGCTATGGGAAGAAGACCTGCAACCCTTATTCACTATCTCCCAATAGATTAAAGCTTTTAGGGCCCTTTCACACTGGGGCGGGGGTGGCGTTGACGGTAAAGCGCCGCTATTGTAAGCGGCGCTTTACCGTCGGAATTCGGCCGCTAGCGGGGCGGTTTTACCCCCTGCTAGCAGCCAAGAAAGGGTTAAAAACCACCGCAAAGCGCCTCTGCAGAAGCGCTTTACCGGCGGTATAGCTACCCTGTCCCATTGATTTCAATGGGCAGGAGCGGTGAAAGAGCGGTATACACTCCGCTCCTTCACCGCTCCGAAGATGCTGCTAGCAGGACTTTTTTTCCCGTCCTGCTAGCGCACCGCTCCAGTGTGAAAGCCCTCGGGGCTTTCACACTGGAGACAAAGCAGCGGCACTTTCGGGTCGGTTTGCAGGCGCTATTATTAGCGCAATAGCACCTGCAAACCGCCCCAGTGTGAAAGGGCCCTTAGGGTGGTCTACTCAGCCTCACATTGTATCCAACACTAAGAACTGACTCTGCTGGTATTTTACCACCTGTCCTCTGGCTCAGATTTATCCCTCCCACACCCCACTATGTTGGCAAGGGAGCAGCCATAATGGCAACCTATTTCACATCTTCTGGTCATGTAGAAATGTTACAAGTTTTTGGAATAAAATCTTCACATTAATCTCAGAAGTGACGGGTGTAATAACTTCCCTAGCCCAGCTTTGGCTATCTTGAACCCCAGAATTGATAGCTTTCCTCCCTCCCTTCGCCAAATTGTTACACATATCCTGGTTGCTGCCAGGCTCACAATAGCTAAACACTGGGAAGCCCAAGAAGCCCCCAATCTTTCTGAGGTGGTTGCTCTAGTCAAACTCCACCACACCTATGAACGCACTCTTGAGCTGTGGTCTAGTCGAGTGTCCTCCTTTGACTCAATTTGGGAAACCTGGTCCTCCTGGGCCTACAAATGACATTGCCTTTCATCAAGCTACTGCCTTATCTTACTTATCCTATACCGTAGACCTGTTTACAGTGTATGTGATGTTTAGGATGCTAAAACTGTTGTGTATTTTTCCCTTTGTTTAATTTTGCCTTTATTTTATGTTCCTTATTTCAAGACCGCTATTTTAATTGTTTCCACACTAAGCGGAATAACTTGTTTGACTTTCAAAAACTCAATAAACATCTATTGCATAAAAAAAAAAAAAAAATTACTGCAGTAATTCACAGAACGGGAACCCTGGTAAATTAGAATTGTCCAAGGGCCTTGTACAGTCTAATGACGCTCCTTTGTTTTTGAAAAGTGTTTTCCACCAACAGAGTCAGTCAGTTTAAATTAAATGATTTATGTTGATAATTACAGATTTAATCACTTGGACAGAATCAGCTTTCATTGATGCTTTGAATGCTCTCTATTTATTCAGACATTTTTAGACATGTAGATAGAATGCATCCTGGTGATTTCATACAATTGTGCTATTGCGGTGGTAAGTCATTGGATCCTCTGGACAAAATAAGTGAATCTTTCAGTTCAAATATAGTTGGGTTGATGTAATGCTCTTAACACAAACTAAACTCAAATATACTGAATGAAATTCACTTAAACCTGCTACAGGGGGTAGCCAGCTATTACCTTGTAAAATAGTGAACTATTAATTTCAATGCAAAAATTAATTAATAAAACCTAAAAAATAGTAGAAACCTTTCTGGTGCTATTGCATACAATTAGTGATCTGTTGTTGGTGCTATTTGCATACAATTAGTAATCTGCTGTTGTCAGCTATTACCTTGTAAAATTAAAATTCCAACATTAACCATAAATGTATATTAGCTCTGACAATATACAGTGTCTGTCTGTCTGTCTGTCTGTCTATCTATCTATCTATCTACGCCTGCCTTTACATGCGCATGAACTTTAATGACATCCCGGTTTTAGTCCGTAGGGTTCAATATTGAGTTGGCCCACCCTTTGCAGCTATAACAACTTCAACTCTTCTGGGAAGGCTGTCCACAAGGTTTAGGAGTGTGTCTATGGGAATGTTTGACCATTCTCCCAGAAGCGCATTTGTGAGGTCAGGCACTGATGTGTACGAGAAGGCAAGTCTCTCAGTCTCTGCTTTAATTCAACTCAAAGGTGTTCTATGGGGTTGAGGTCAGGGCTCTGTGCAAGCCAGTCAAGTACCTCCACCCCAAAGTCACTCATCCATGTCTTTATGGACCAGGATAGAGACCGCAATAGTGTAGTAGTAGTTTTATTTTAACCACTTGCTGGTGAGCAGCAGCTCTAGGTAAAGCGGCATACCCGTATATCGCTGCTTATGTCCAGGTTTACAGTGTAAACAGTGGGAGCCTGTTAGCAAGTCCCGGCCAATGACTCACTTCTAGGACCTGCTAATCAGCTGTGTGCAATCACAGCCCAGAGCTCTTTGTTGGTAAATAACACAGAGCTCTGTACTGAGCGATCGGTCAGTTTTTCATCCCTACAAAGCAGGGGTGAGAAACTGAGATCTTTAGTTAAAAGAGCACACCTTTACACACATTACACATAGGTAGGCGTACTTTTAATCCCTTAATCACCCTAGAAGTTAACCCCTTCCCAGCCAGTGTCATTAGTACAGTGACAGTGTATAGTATTATCACTGATCACTGTATTAATGTCACTGGTGATGTCAGTGACAGTTAGTCAGCTCCCCCCCAGCGACAGTTAGTGTAAGATTGACAGCCACACTATCGCAGTCCCATTATAAGTCACTGATCAACGCCAATAGTAGTATAAAGAATACATAAATAAAAGTTTCACTATATATACCATAGTTTCCTGACTATTCCTCCTGAAGAAGCAAATTTATTGTAGAGGATTACACTTTGGACCTACATCTCCGGAGGCTCCACTGTTTTGTGGGGCTCCCACTGTTTAAAGTCTGTATTATTTTGCTCCTGTATGCAATTATGTTTTATATACTATTTGTATTAATGTGTATCAAGTTGTTTTTCTATAATAAAATATAATTTTTATACTCAATTGTCCAATCCCTGGGTACCGAGATAGTCCATTAATTTCTCTTGTCATGGGGCATTTTTTGGAGTAGCTCCTGACACCCCTTATACCTTATCACTGTTAATGCAAGGATGATGGTACCTGCCCCTATCTCTAAAGAAGAGCCACTCTTCTCTACTATACTAGGGTGGATAACACACCCCGATCTTTGGATCAATTTCTTCCCCTTTGCCTCCTTTTTTCCCATCAAATTTAATGTTATGTACTAACAAATCTCAGTCAATATTAGTCTCTTCCCTACTAAGTCTTTAATCTTTACCCCTTGGTTGGATTTCATTAGTAGTCCCTACCTATGAATGTTCCTGGTACAGCATGGGGGGGGGGCTTTATGTCCACCATTTAGGTCAGCTGTTTGGCAGACCATAAAACTGAAGACGATACTAAAGTATTTTTGGATAGTATGTTTAATCTTCTTAAAAGGAAATCCCATCTTCATTGGCACACCCAATAAGAAAAGTTTTTCCTCTAGGTTTATGTATTTCCAACCATTAAGGACCCTTTTTAAAAATCCTGGGAACATGTCCTTACAAAGTGTAGCATTGAATTGATAACACAGCTAACCTCCCAGTACTAAGCCGATATGGCAACACTGGATGGTGAAATTGAGTGTCTCAATGCACAATTTCCCAACATTATTGATTCCACTACCTTTCCTGGCAAATGGAAAGAGATTAAGGAACGCCTGGAGACACTGAACAAAGAAATCATTGTCAAAAAACAAGGCACGTTTGTTTAGGACAAACTTGCATTTTCAGAAGGATATTCCTATAAGTGGATGGATAAACCTCCTAATAGAAATCCGCCATCAGAGATGACTAACTCGATGGACTTAACTCAGTCTCGCTCTTCTATCTCCTCTTCCCTTTCCTCACAGGTTTTGGCACGTTCTACACATGCACGCACACCAGGTGCACCCCGTAAGAGATCACTCACTGGCGAGGGACATCCTGTGAAGGACTCTAAAAGGGGTAAAAAACATGGTAAATCACACAAACCCACCCCCCATGGGGCTCAAGCCCAAACATGTGGGGTGTTTCACCCCACTCTACACAATATTATTCCAAAAGTACTTCAACTTAACACTAAAACTCTTTTTCCCAATTCGGATTTTTTGGTTACGGTGACACCAGAGTCCCCTCGCCAGGGCAATCTGGATGCGTTCGTCCTAAAAACTCCAATGCCAGGCACATCTCAAAACCTACTTCTGTAACCACCACGCAGACTCCCCAAAAGTGTAATATTGTTAACCTCACTTCACTTAAGCTAACCCCTGAAGAGGGGATAGTGTTACAGTTGGGCTTAGGTTTTTGCCCATCTGAATCTATCAACGTCTTTGAAACCATTAAAGACCTTTAACTTTTTGCTTGCAATCTTACCTTTCATTTCATTTTTGACAAGGACAGGCAGAAGCTTAATCTGGAGGAGGAACTAAACATTTTACAATGCAGGAATTCAGAGCTCTTCATGACCTGATGCTCCCCTTTGATGAGGGGGAGACGGATCTACCCAGCTCTGCAGTTCCTGCTGGTTCACCCCCACTAATCTCTCAGGTCCTCCCAATACCTGAGCTCCCCCAAGTAGAGAATAATAAAAACACTGGCAAATTTAAACTAAAGTCCCGCACTTTTCCAGATTTGATGATCTGTTCAAAGGGTGCGCCTTTCTTCATGCATACATTAAGTCCCTTAAACAACAACAATGGCCCTGTCTACCTTCCAACCTTACTAAAAAACAAACCCGGGCACTAACCAATCTTCAGAAACATGCGGATTTGGTCATCAAACCATCTGATAAGGGCAATAACATAGTTCTCATGACACATCTCCAATACCAAACTATGTGCCTGGATGTTTTGAATAACACTACCTGGTACATTATTGTTTTCTAAATAGTGCTTTGTTTTCATGATCAAAAAATATTAAATAAATATTTAAATTGTCAGTATTGAGTTTATATTTACACATTTTTTGTAATTTTTTACTACAGGTATCTTTTTTCATATACTATGTCTCTCTCTTTTATTATATGGGGGTGGTTGGTTCGGTTTCTTCTAGTAAGTATCATCTTGCCCCCCTCCTCCTTTCCCCCCTCCTCTTTTTTTTTTTCTCTCCCCCCCCCCCCCCCTTTTACCATTTTCTTGTATTATGTGGTGAAGACCACTCTCACAGTTCATATGTATAGTATATATTTATCCGTCCCTTCGTCTTAATTTGATTTGCTTATCTTAATTTTAAATGGATAATATATGTATTTTCACTATCCATGAACCCTATTTTTATATGCATATGGGTTGTTTCCCCTTCATTTGACATATGCATCCTGTACAGTTTAACATGAATATCCCATTTCCCATATTAACTTATTTATTCGGTGGTTTATTTATTCTTATTCAATATATTATTTATCATTTTAAATTCTATTTATTCCTCTTTAGTGGTGGTATAGGTCATATTCCATATTTGTTAGACACTGTACTACCGCCTATTAGTAGTTTCATAGTTTCTGTCAATTTACTTTATCATCCACATTAGTATGATATCCATCATTATGACTTTTTTCTATGCATTGCTCAAAACATTATGGTTTATTTCCCATTGTTTTTACTCATTTATTGATTATTTTTTATTTTTCATTATTTTTGCTATGTTATCCATTTTTTCGTCCTTTTAATGTGCTGTTTGCCCTCTAGCTTCTTGTGCTTTTAAAATAATGTTTTTAAACAATGTATGTATTCATTTTGGCCCCTCCCCCTGCTGAGACTATAAAGATTGTGACCCGTACCCATACACCCCATGCTTGAAAAAGGAGTGCTGCTATGTTTTCCATCCATAGCGTGAATACTCGGAAACGCGTCGCACATTTGTGATGTCACGGCCCTGCGCCACGCTCTGCTGTGCTTCCCAAGCCTCGTTCTGGCTCCCCTCACACGGCCGTGTCATCTCCATACCTTGAACTCCAGACGAGCATAACACACATCATGGCACAGCCTGTGACAGGACCGGGTGTCCCACTTCCCTCACTCCCGAAACCCACACCTGGCCAAGACGATCTCAGCAGTGACCTCATCTCTGCTCGGTGTGCTACTTGGATGAGGTTAAGGAGAAACCGCTGTGCCCCACCACCTCACACTATCCTCATTGGATTTGATGTGCTGCCAGCCGCATATGAACTTGCTGAGACCTGCAGTCCCTCTCCTCTCTTCCAATCCAGAGACATGCATGAACGCCGATGTGCAGTCTTTCGTGTGAGTGGATATTGTTTTTTATAATAAATGCTATATTGATACATATTCAGAGGCGCCCCTTTCCTTGTTTCTTCTCAGCTTTTTTTGGACCTTGCTTCTGGTCCTCTCGGTGGCAGCCCTGACAGACTTGTCTATATATATATATATATTTTCATATATATATATATATATATATATCTATCTTTGCCCCTCTGGACTATTAAGGAACACTTTATAGAGGTATTGTTGCATCGCGCCTGTTTTACTTGTTAACTGATTGTTTTGGAAGCATTGACACAGATGAACAGTTTTTTTCTAATTTTTTTTACATTTTCATTTTTTAATTTAAAATATTTTTTTGATAATGAAATGTTTAATATAAATTTTGTATGCAGATTATTTAATGAGACACAGCGCTGCACTATATAGAAAACAATATTGAATTTGGTGTGGTGTATCACTGTAATGCCCTGTACACACGGTCGGACATTGATCGGACATTCCGACAACAAAATCCATGGATTTTTTCCGACAGAAGTTGGCTCAAACTTGTCTTGCATACACACGGTCGCACAAGGTTTTTGGAATTTCCGCTCGCCAAGAACGCGGTGACGTACACCACATACGACAAGACTAGAAAAGGCCAGTTCAGAACTAAGCGCGGCACCCTTTGGGCTCCTTTTGCTAATCTCGTATTAGTAAAAGTTTGGTGAGAGACGATTCGCGCTTTTTCAGACTCGTGGTTTTCAGATCGTTTTCTGCTGTTCAGTTTGTGCTTGTGGGTTTGTATCTGCTCTTCAATGCGTGCAGTCAGTTCGTATTGGAATTTTCTGTGCGATCTTGTCCGCTCGTTGCTGTTTTTCAGGTCGCTCTTCACAGGCCTTGCTGTTCTTCAGTGCGTTCTGTTACTTCGTTCTGAGCAGCCGACCATTTTCTAGCCATGTTGCGTATACGTACTCCTCATAGAGTTCGTGCTGTGCGGGGGCTTGGTGTTGGGGTCCTTACCTTGACACAAGTCCAGTCCATGAACATGGTGGGGAGGAGTTCATGGACCAAGAATTGGTTGCTTCAGCGTGACCAGTTCTGTCACATGCCTTTGCTCCATGAGATCCGTGAGAATAATCCTGATGATTTCAGGAACTTTCTCCGGATGATGGACCCCGTATTTCACCGTTTGTTGGCTTTGCTGACTCCTTATATCAGCAGGCAGGATACCTGCATGAGGCAAGCCATTACTCCGGAGCAGAGGCTAGTCGCCACCCTGTGGTAATTGGCGATGGGCAGAAGCCTGCAGAGACCTGGTTTGCCATCATCCAGGTCCTGCAGAAGGAGTATATTAAGGTAAGATTTTTATCCTTTAATATCACATTTTATTGTATTTAATGTTTGATAATATATTGTATTTCTTTCCTCATTCCCTAATTACCAAGATTGAACTATGCTGTGAATGTCCCCTTTGTCCTCATGCATGCTGGATTTTTATGTAATTATTTTTTTTGTCCTTCATACATATTTGCCTTCACTTACTTCCCCAGCATGGTCTCCTGGCCCTATATTCACCTCATGTAGTCACTTAACAATGTATTTTATCAGCTCCATAGAAGTGTTTTCCCCAAAATACCCCCTAAAATGTTTATAAATGTGATTTGTGCTTTAAATTCAAGCAGAGTGGCAGAGGTTTTTTTTTTGGGTCCTCAAATCATTTGGAACCCTCTCTCTCCCCAACTGCTAAGTCAGCTGATAACAATCCTCTATCTGCTGACTTTGCCAAACCCATACACACTATACCCCCCTTTTTTGTGGTCAGATGTATGGATGAATTCCCCAAAGCATGTAGTGCAAGGGCCTGCCTGTATACTTACAAATAGTACTGTTTCAAGTTTTTGTATACTATTATTATCTTGATTGGTAATAGCAGAATGTCCAAATGTGCTAAAATGTGTACAGTGTGTATTTATATCTTTGTATTATGACACTTCTTACCTGTCCAGTGGGCTGTCAATAGTGTAAGTAAGGAGGGGCTGGCCAAAGTAATACACATTATTTAGGCATTCATCTCTCAATGAAGTGGAGAGGGTGACCTGTCCAAAAGATCTCACCCCCCCTAAAATGTTAGAAATGGCCCATGAGAGGGGGGGAGGGGGAATCTGATAGGTGGACCTTATACCTTGGTCTTTCAAAACTCCCTAAAATAAATGTTATACTGATGTTGGCCAGAATTGTTTGTGTCTAATCTGCTTTCCCTGTTTTATGTGCTAAATGATTAATTTATTTTTCTTGTTTGACTCCACAGTTTCCTTCCAACCCACAGGAATGGCAGACTGTGGCCTCCCACTTTGCCCAGCGGTGGGACTTTCCTAACTGTGGAGGGGCAATTGATGGGAAACACGTCCACATCGTCCCACCACCCAACTCGGGGTCATACTATTACAACTATAAGGAGTTCAATAGTATTGTGATGTTGGCAGTGGTGTCGGCTACTTACGAGTTCCTGTATGTGGACGTGGGGAAGAATGGCCGGATGTCTGATGGTGGAGTCATCGCCCAGACGGAGTTCTACAGGTGTCTCCAGAATGGCAGCTTGGACTTGCCACCTCCAGAAGACAATGCAGAAGGACTCCCATTCGTCTCCCATTCGTCCCATTGGAGAAAAGCCAATGTAGCACCAATATTTAAAAGGGGCCCAAAATACATCCCTGGGAATTACAGATCAGTTAGCCTAACATCAATAGTATGTAAACTCTTGGAGGGGATGATAAGGGACTATATACAAGATTTTAGTAATAAGAACGGTATCATTAGCAGTAATCAGCATGGATTCATGAAGAATCGTTCTTGCCAAACCAATCTATTAACCTTCTATGAGAAGGTGAGTTGCCATCTAGATAAAGGAAGGCCCGTAGACGTGGTGTATCTGGATTTTGCAAAAGCATTTGACACAGTTCCCCATAAACGTTTACTGTACAAAATAAGGTCTGTTGGCATGGACCATAGGGTGAGTACATGGATTGAAAATTGGCTACAAGGGCGAGTTCAGAGGGTGGTGACAAATGGGGAGTACTCAGAATGGTCAGGGGTGGGTAGTGGGGTTCCCCAGGGTTCTGTGCTGGGACCAATCCTATTTAATTTGTTCATAAACGACCTGGAGGAAGGGATAAACAGTTCAATCTCTGTATTTGCAGACGATACTAAGCTAAGCAGGGCAATAACTTCTCCGCAGGATGTGGAAACCTTGCAAAAAGACCTGAACAAATTAATGGGGTGGGCGACTACATGGCAAATGAGGTTCAATGTAGAAAAATGTAAAATAATGCATTTGGGTGGCAAAAATATGAATGCAATCTATACACTGGGGGGAGAACCTCTGGGGGAATCTAGGATGGAAAAGGACCTGGGGGTCCTAGTAGATGATAGGCTCAGCAATGGCACGCAATACCAAGCTGCTGCTAACAAAGCAAACAGAATATTGGCATGCATTAAAAGGGGGATCAACGCCAGAGATAAAACGATAATTCTCCCACTCTACAAGGCTCTGGTCCGGCCACACCTGGAGTATGCTGTCCAGTTCTGGGCACCAGTCCTCAGGAAGGGTGTACTGGAAATGGAGCGAGTACAAAGAAGGGCAACAAAGCTAATAAAGGGTCTGAAGGATCTTAGTTATGAGGAAAGGTTGCAAGCACTGAACTTATTCTCTCTGGAGAAGAGACGCTTGAGAGGGGATATGATTTCAATTTACAAATACTGTACTGGTGACCCCACAATAGGGATAAAACTTTTTTGCAGAAGAGAGTTTAATAAGACTCGTGGCCACTCATTACAATTAGAAGAAAAGAGGTTTAACCTTAAACTACGTAGAGGGTTCTTTACTGTAAAAGCGGCAAGGATGTGGAATTTCCTTTCCACAGGCGGTGGTCTCAGCAGGGAGCATTGATAGCTTCAAGAAACTATTAGATAATCACCTGAATCACCGCAACATACAGGGATATACAATGTAATAATGACACATAATCACACACATAGGTTGGACTTGATGGACTTGTGTCTTTTTTCAACCTCACCTACTATGTAACTATGTAACTATGTAACTATGTCTTTGTTGCTGATGAAGCATTTGCGCTGGGGGACCATCTTATGCGGCCATTTCCAATGAGGACCCTCACCCCGCCCTGGACTAGAGGGTTTTTAATTACTGGCTGGCCAGAGCCAGAAGAGTGGTGAACACATTTGGAATCATGGCCAGCCAGTTCCGCCTATTTCTTACACCCATACACATGGCGGAGTACAAACTGAATCATATCATCCTGGCTTGCTGTGTTCTACACAACTTTTTAAGGCAAAATTCTGCCAGCTATGCTGCCTCAGTTGGTCCTGAGGCAGGAATTCATAATGAACCAACCCTGACGGCGCTTGAAAGTGCCCGTCCTGGCTTGCCCGTGAGGTCTGTCTAAGATACCTTGAATACTTTGCGGGTAGGGGGGCCATCAATATGCCAGACAATGTCTGAAATGTTTGGAAAATAAAATAATCATTTTAACTACTAAAATCTTTGGTGACATTTACTGCTTGTGTTTCTTTTAACTGACCCTGACAGAAATGTGGTGAGTCCTGAAAATGGCATGATTGGGTAACATTACAAAGCACTGTTGGGTGTTATTTACTAAAGGCAAAGACACTTTGCACTACAAGTGCAGTTGAAACTGCACTTGTAGTGCAAAGTGGATTTGCCCTTAGGTAATTAGCCCCATTGTCACAGAAAACACCAATTTGTGCACAACAAAAGTTTTGGGGCGTTGAAACAATAATCCACACATTCTTGATTATCAATCTTTTTAATACAGCACAATCACATGTGCATTTATAAAAGGTTTTTTAAAACAAACCAACATGTTTGTTGTATAAAAAAATTTTGGGTCACATTACTAAAAGTAGAAATGTCCATTTAAGGTAAAACAGGCATGTTTAAATCCAACAAGAAAGACACAAATCTGGAACTTACAAAGTTCAACTTTTGTAGAAATTGAAGGCAATATCAGACATGAGTATTTATAAACTGGGTTTGATATTGCGTTCAGATGGGGTGAAGTCACCCCTGGAAAAGCCAAATTTTGAAGATGCACACAAATTGCCGAATGTCAACATGTGCTACCTGCCATCACAGGGGATCAAGGGACGTGTTTTGGGGATGCAAACCCTTCCTCCCAGCTACTTTATTATTGAGGAAGGGGTTGCACCCACAAAACGCATGCATTGATCTCCCGTGATGGCAGACAGCACAAGTTGACACACTGTGTATATCTTCAAAATTTGGCTTTAAACTCTCCCTAAAACATCAATGATGTTCTTCATTTTTTGTTGAACATCACTGATGTTTTTCTGGATGTTTTCCACACCCCATGATCTCCCCGATCAGGATCTGTGCACTTTCAGAGGTGAAATGACCTGGATCCACAACATCACGATCACCTATAAAGATAGAAACAAACACACACCATGTATTATAAATATGCCGGCATCCATCTCTTACCTGAGCCTGTGGTCGCAGACACTCACCTGTTGTGGTGACAATTTCCACCACGTCTCCTTCCTCCTCCTCCTCCTGTTGTCTTTGGTGGGTTTCCACTTCCTCATGAGGTGGGGGGTCTGTTGTCTCCTCCGATGAGGGGTGTTCTCCGAGTCTTTTCTCCCCTATGTAAAAAAAAAATAGGTATACTTAGCACACAGATATTTGATGGCAGAAATCGGAATATGAAACATTGCTTGGAAGTGGGGTACAATTGTCTCTTTTGGCAGAGTTCCAAGATGAAGAAATATTGTTTTCCTTTGTCAAGCTTGAATACTTACCTGTTTTGTACAAGCTTCACAGATGGAGACACCCCATAGTATACACTAGAGCACCTGTGTGGGCCCCCTAATACAAAGGGTGTTTTTGTGTCCCACACTAGTGCTCCAGCGTCCAGATGTGTAAACAGCTGCTGCGTGTCCTCTTCTTACACAGAATCTAGTTTGCATTTCATTCTAGTTACAAACCCATCTAGACACCAAAATTATTTGAAGAGAAGTGGGCCATAAAAAATGTATTCAAATGCATATGGCCAATGGTGTTTTCTAGGCCGAACGAACAATGTTTCCTACGAACGAACAATGTGCCCATGAACATGAAAGTTGCCATTTTAAACTGTACAACAGTAAAGAAAAGCACATGGAGCAGCATGAACATAATAAAAATAATGAATAGGAACACAGGACAACTACTTACTTTTTTGCAGCACTCTCCTGATCCTTCTGTACTGCTCATGCTCCCTTAATTTCAGGTCCGACCACCGCTTCCTGAGTTGATCCTTGGATCGTCGTACCCCAAAATTCCGGTGCAGACTTTTGACCACTTTCGCCATGATCTTGGCCTTTCTGACATTGGGGTTGGGGTAAGGTCCATACTTCCCGTCACAGTTGGCCATCTTCAGGATGTCGACCATCTCCAACATCTCCCCAAAGGACATATTTGAGGCCTTAAATTGTCTCTTCTGGGATAGGGACGTTTCAGGCTCCGGGCTTTCCTCCTCCTCCTCGTTGGTGTAATTATCAGACACCTGCTCTGTCTCCGCCATGTTCTCTTCCCCACTGTGAGGAACGAGAAGGGGCAGGGAATAGACTAGAAAGAATGTCAGGGGCGGGCGGAGTTTCACGCATACGCAGTGTCTATAAAGCGTAACACGCATGTGTAGTACGTACAATCTGTGAGCGGAGGAAGGAGTAACGGAGGCGCCGATCGTGATAACGAAGGTAAGATTTAAAATTGGGCCTATACTGCTTCTAGATTGAGGCCTGTATTTGCACAAGTTTAAAAGACTTTAGGCTGACAGTTACAATGGATATTTTGAAGGATCAGGACTTTATGTCAATCTTCATAGATATAGTTCATGGAGCTGCCCTGTCTGTGGCAGATAAACCACCCTGATTATAAGAACCAAACAAAGAGGAAGGCAGTGCTGGATAATTTGCTGCAATTTGTGAAGTCGTGATCCCCACGGCAGACATCACCTACATTCAGGTCCATAAATATAGGGACATCTACACAATTCTAATCTTTTTGGCTCTATACACCTCCTCCACAATGGATTTGAAATGAAACAAACAAGATGTGCTTTAACTGCAGACTTTCAGTTTTAATTTGAGGGTATTTACATCCAAATCAGGTGAATGGTGTAGGAATTACAACAGTTTGTATATGTGCCTCCCACTTTTTAAGGTACCAAAAGTAATGGGACAATTGGCTGCTCAGCTGTTCCATGGCCAGGTGTGTGTTATTCCCTCATTATTGCATTTATAAGGAGCAGATAAAAGGTCCACAGTTCATTTCAAGTGTGCTATTTGCATTTGGAATCTGTTGCTGTCAACTCTCAATATGAGATCCAAAGAGCTGTCACTATCAGTGAAGCAAGCCTTCATTAGGCTGAAAAAAACAAAACAAACCCATCAGAGAGATAGCAAAAACATTAGGTGTGGCCAAATCAACTGTTTGGAACATCCTTAAAAAAAAATAATGCACCGGTGAGCTCAGCAATACCAAAAGACCCGGAAGACCACGGAAAACAACTGTGGTGGATGACCGAAGAATTCTTTCCCTGGTGAAGAAAATATCCTTTACAACAGTTGGCCAGATCAAGAACACTCTCCAGGAGGTAGGTGTATGTGTGTCAAAGTCAACAATCAAGAGAAGACTTCACCAGAGTGAATACAGAGGGTTCACCACAAGATCCAACCATTGGTGACCTCAAAAACAGGAAGGCCAGATTAGAGTTTGCCAAACAACATCTAAAAAAGCCTTCACAGTTCTGGAACAACATCCTATGGACAGATGAGACCAAGATCAACTTATACCAGAGTGATGGGAAGAGAAGAGTATGGAGAAGGAAAGGAACTGCTCATGATCCAAAGCATACCACCTCATCAGTGAAGCATGGTGGTGGTAGTGTCATGGCGTGGGCATGTATGGCTGCCAACGGAACTGGTTCTCTTGTATTTATTGATGATGTGACTGCTGACAAAAGAAGCAGGATGAATTCTGAAGTGTTTCAGGCAATATTATCTGCTCATATTCAGCAACATGCTTCAGAACCCATTGGACGGCGCTTCACAGTGCAGATGGACAATGACCTGAAGCATACTGCGAAAGCAACCAAAGAGTTTTTTAAGGGAAAGAAGTGGAATGTTATGCAATGGTCAAGTCAATCACCTAACCTGAATCCGATTGAGCATGCATTTCACTTGCTGAAGACAAAACTGAAGGGAAAATGCCCCAAGAACAAGCAGGAACAGAAGACAGTTGCAGTAGAAGCCTGGCAGAGCATCTCCAGGGATGAAACCCAGCGTCTGGTGATGTCTATGCGTTCCAGACTTCAGGCTGTAATTGACTGCAAAGGATTTGCAACCAAGTATTAAAAAGTGAAAGTTTGATGGATGATTGTTAATCTGTCCCATTACTTTTGGCCCCTTAAAAAGTGGGAGGCACATATACAAACTGTTGTAATTCCTACACCGTTCACCTGATTTGGATTTATAGACCCTCAAATTAAAGCTGAAAGTCTGCAGTTAAAGCACATCTTGTTTGTTTCATTTCAAATCCATTGTGGTGGTGTATAGAGCCAAAAAGATTAGAATTGTGTAGATGTCCCAATATTTATGGACCTGACTGTATTTGAAGATCCTAATTTGTGGCCCGAGGAGCACTTATCTAAGGGAGCGCAAGAAGGTCCAGGATTCCCAGAGATCAGGAGCTGCAGATACATTTATGTCCCCAGGCTGTGGTACTATGACAGACTGCATTTTCTGGCAGGTCAGACTGAACCCAGCCCAGCACTCTCCACTCTTCCTTCCACACTTCCTTGCCCCCCAGCTGAGGCTTCAGATGCCCAACCTGGGCCTTCCAGGCAGCAACATGTGGAGGAGCCCAGCTTGAGCCAGGTATAGCATTCTTCCAAATATTTCTAGTTGTCCAATCAATGATGTTAACTAGATGTTATTTTGGATTAATAATTTATGATTGTGATTGATGAAGCAAAAACTAAAACCATGTCCCTTTTTTATACACAGGGAAGTCTCAGCCAGGAGGTGGCTGGGCCAAGCAGGCTGCCCGATACCCAAGTCCCTCCCCTCCACCTTCAAAGACAAAGTGGCAGGAAGAGGAGTAACCTGGAGGAGGCTGCCATAGGCCCATTTTGGAAGGCTACTGAGGCCCTCAGAACACCCCACAGTGTGGAGGAGGACTTTGCTGCCATAACTGCATGCAAAATGATGCAGATGGAGGAGGGCCAACGACTCCTATGTGAGTTTTTAATTATGGAAGCTCTAAATAAGGGGTTGAGGGGCCAAATCACATGTGCAACCCACATTTGTCACCTCACCCATAGTCCTACTCCTTCTCCTCCTCCAGGTCCTCCTCCTCCTCCTCCTCCTCCAGGTCCTCCTCCTCCTCCTCCTCCAGGTCCTCCCCCTACTCCTCCTCCAGGTCCTACTCCTCCTCCTGCCACACCTCCAACACCAGAGCCACAGCAGGGAAGGAAGCATGGAAGGAAGACCAGAGAGTGATGGCCTGGGTTCAGTCTGGTCTGGCAAAAGATGCAGCCTCTTGTATGACCACAGCCTGGGGACAATACATGTCATCTGCTTCTTTCATGATCTCTGGGACTTCTGGACCAGACTGCACTCCCTTATATATGGACTCCTCAGGCCACCAATTTTGCTGTTAAATAGTTGATGTTTGCTCTGGGGGCCAAAGGCTTCACCAATTTCTGCTGTTTCTCCAGCGTTGCCTCCCTCTTTGGTTCTGAGCCCTTAATAAAGGATTTTTTGTTTCAATTATACTCGCCTATGTGTGTTTTCCTTCATAAAGGACAGTTTGTTTGTGAGGAGGCAGGTACATTTCAAAAATACAATGTGAAATTAACAAGGGACACAACACCAAGCAACCTCCTTGAGATTAAATAATACAAGATAATAATGGTAACTTGACACACAAAACACACACAAAAATATTCTGAAGTAAAACTAAAAATAAAATAAAACAAAGATCAGCCTTGAAAAAATACAAACCAAAAAAAAAAATATCAGCCTTGAAAAAAATATAATATATAAACGCACAAAGCGCTGTGATAAAAAAGATAAAGCTCCAAAGAAAAAATGTTTAAATAAATATATAGATAGATCAATATAGTGAGGCTGCTATCAAAAAGAAGTGTTCAGAATCACTAAAAAAATTTTTAGATTAAAAAATGTGTATGAAGCGCTTCACTAAGTGATAAATAAATAATTAAATAATTAAATGATATAATCCACATAATCAAATCATTGAACAAATCCAAATCTGTGCAAAAAAATGCAATAAAAAGATCGTGACCACATGTGCACAAATAAAATACAAAATCCTATACACAAGGTAATAAAATAGGCCACTCTAATAGTAAAAATCAGACAGCCAAGTTTAAACAGGGAATTAATCTAGTCCCAGTAACCAAAGTTCTGAAAAAGCTCTGCAATTGCTTAATTGGCGTTTTCATTTATCAATCTTGAAATGTCATTTGGCTCCAACCGCATCAGATGTAATGATCCCCATCAGACATCATGTGTAAAGCAGATAAAGAAAGGAAATATCATTGCGCAATGCTCCTTAACAAGGTACACCAGCAAACAAATAATGAGATCCACTCACGAGCGCTCAATAGTATACAGGCATAGGCAGATGTATTTAGCAGTCAGCCGCCACGGAAGAGAGCAGGGTCACTGCAGTACACAGCCAGATACTGACAGTCTGCACAGTGTGTCCTAGGCTCCTTCCACGCGTTGCGTCACGGTCACGTGACTTTTTCAAGGATACACTTGAGAGATCACGGTCTCCGATTTATAGCATAATGGCATAGCAGTTGCCATAGCTACAGCGTGATTCAATCAAGTCATCATCCTGCTTTCTGCATATCATTACTTACTACTTAAAAGTTTCTTTTTATTAAACATACAATTAACATAGAGATAACAAATTAATAATAAAACCACTACATGTACTTACAATGCATTTGAGCGTCCACATTAAATAATTATAATTATTCTGCCCCCTCCAGTGGTGTAGAACTAATATAACACCACTCCAAATCCCACATGGCCACCTCTGGCAAGGTGCTAATGCATACCATAGGGGTACTACACACTTGTGGTTGATGAATAGCGCCACCTAGGGACGATATTGCATTATAACATGATAAATACATTGTTTAAATCATAGATACATATAATAAGAAAAATTTGTTAAAAAATATAAAAACTGTTAAGAATTATTAAAAGTTGATAAGAATTCAATGAAATCTGATTCTACCAACTACCGCCCACATAATGTTAAAAATCTATAATAAAAATCTATATTAAAAATTAAAAATTAAATAGGGAAGGATATCAATATAAGAAATTAAAATACTAAAAATCAGATATAAAACAATTAAGATCGAATTCAATGTTCAAGCCATTTGGTTCAAGAGTACGCATCTGGAATATCCATTTGGATTCATTCTTACTCAGTTCAAAAATAAAAAGAAAAACTGCGCTGCAGAGCAAAAAAGGTCAAAGGTAAAAGCTGCACACAAAATACACCAATATCTGTGTATACCATGAAAAATAAAAAATAAATAAAGTGCGCTAATTATATGAAAATACACACATAGATGTGAATACATGTGGGTAGTAGTAAAAACCACAATCTACTGAGAGCAAGTAAATGACTCCATGAGTGGTAAAAATATATAAGTGCAAAACATAAAAACTCAAATAAAAAGAAGAAACAAAAAATGTGTACATGTGAAATACAATGATATTAATAGCATGAAAATCTGAAAATCAAACAAACTCAGTCCATGGGTTCAAATATAAAAAGTTCATCAGTGAAAAAAAGCTTCCATCCACTATACAGCTCAGCAGCAACTAATCCCCCTATGAGTGGATTGACAAGGGAGAGAGATGTGCAGGATGGTGCAAATCCACTGGCGGTGACTCCAATAAGTAAGAAAGTGATAAAGGTGGACTCTTACCCTCCGTGTTGGACCCCCTCCTTGGCAGGGTCTATCAGGCATGCAGATTTTTGCCCTCTGCAGGGACCATGTAATGAGAAGATCTCCCCAGCAGCTGTTAGGAATGTTGTCTCCGATCCGGGCTGGTCCAAGTGAAACGCCTGGAGAGGGGGGAAGGAAAGCTCTCTTGCTCCCAGTGTGGCAAAGGAAAAAACAAAAGAGCAGAGCTCCAATAGTGTAAAAAGTTTCGGAATTTATTAAATAAAAGTACAGACCGCAACGGAGAGTGCACGCTCCGTGAGGTGAAAATACAATTAAAAACAAGCCGGCATATAAAAATCGTAATAACCCGTGCATAACATGGGGCAATCGTGACGGCTTACAACGTAGCCACGCCCTACATGTTTCGTCATTAGTAGACGTCTTCAAAGGCCCCTGATAGACCCTGCCAAGGAGGGGGTCCAACACGGAGGGTAAGAGTCCACCTTTATCACTTTCTTACTTATTGGAGTCACCGCCAGTGGATTTGCACCATCCTGCACATCTCTCTCCCTTGTCAATCCACTCATAGGGGGATTAGTTGCTGCTGAGCTGTATAGTGGATGGAAGCTTTTTTTCACTGATGAACTTTTTATATTTGAACCCATGGACTGAGTTTGTTTGATTTTCAGATTTTCATGCTATTAATATCATTGTATTTCACATGTACACATTTTTTGTTTCTTCTTTTTATTTGAGTTTTTATGTTTTGCACTTATATATTTTTACCACTCATGGAGTCATTTACTTGCTCTCAGTAGATTGTGGTTTTTACTACTACCCACATGTATTCACATCTATGTGTGTATTTTCATATAATTAGCGCACTTTATTTATTTTTTATTCTTACTCAGTTCCCTAATCTTATTGGAGCCTCTCCAGTGCGGTTTATACTTTTGAATCGCCCAGAACTTTAAACCCCTGGGATCTCTATTGTGGCATATGTCAAAATGTTTTGAGACACTGTGCTTGGGGTAGCCTTTTTTGATATTCTGGATATGTTCTCTTATTCGCTTCCACATCGGTCGTTTGGTTCGACCAATGTATTGGAGAGAACAGGAGCATTGTAAAACATATACCACGCCTTCCGTCCTACATGATACAAAGTCCCTTATTTCGAATTCTTTTCCAGTGCTCGTTGATGAGAATTTCTGACATTTGTACCCATTTTGATTAGTATTTTTACAGGCATAACACCTCTTACAGGGGAAGAACCCTTTTCCCTGGAAGAAGGATAGATCAGTTATTCTTTTGGGGGGGTCCGGAACATTTTTTGCTATAATGTCCCTTAAAGTTGGGACTCGCCTATATATAAATCTCGTTTTTTCCAGGAGGATATTTGTCAAAGTAGTGTCAGCTTTTAACAGAGACCAATGTTTTTTAATAATTCTCTCCATTCTTTTGTGTTGTACACTGAAATCCATAATTAGAGGTACATCATTTGCTACATCATTTGCCTTAATTTTATCTTGGATCAGCAACTCTCTTGGGGTTTGGTTTACTTCTATAATTTTTTCTTTTATAAAGTCTTTGCTATATCCTTTGTCTCCAAACCTCTTACCCATCCATTGAGCTTGTCATTATTATCCAAACAATTTCTTCGTAGGCGCATAAACTGGCCTTTTGGAATATTAATTAGCCAAGGCTCATAGTGGCAGCTGGTCACTGGTACATAGCTGTTCCTCTCCACCGGTTTGAAGAATGTTTTCGTACTTATGGTATTATTTTTTAGTTCTATTTCTAGATCTAGGAACTGGACTTTTTCCTCACTAATTTGGTAATTGAGTTTAATATTTTTCTGATTCACATTCAGCCGTTGAAAAAATGATTTTAAGCTGAGTTCATCTTCTTTCCAGATGAGGATACAATCGTCAATGAATCTTTTATACAGTACCAGTTCCTCTGGAGTATTTGAAAAAATGGCTTCCTCCTCCCATTTTGCCATAAATACATTGGCTACACTTGGGGCATATTTAGCTCCCATTCCAATCCCTGTTAGTTGTCTAAAATAAATGTCTCTATACCAAAAGTAGTTATGTTGGATTCCAAACGCCAAGCTTCTTAGGATAAATCTTTTTTGTTTAGAGATAAGATGGCTATATATATCCATAGCCCACTTAGACGCTTCTATTGCGTCACTATGCTCAATTATTGTGTATAACGAGGCTACATCCGCGGTTGCTATCAGATATTTCTCATTAGGATCCAAAATCAGGGTCTCTAGTATTTGTAACAAATGCTTAGTGTCACGCAGATATGCTTTAGTGCTCGGTACTAGAGGTTGCAAGAATTTATCTACATATTCCCCCAGTCTGGCATTGATCGATTGAATCCCATTTATGATGGGTCTTCCTGGTGGTAACTCCGCATTCTTGTGGATCTTCGGGATCGTGTAAATTATAGGGACTCTGCAGCTGTCAGGTATTAGGTACTTGGATTCTTTTTTAGTTAAAATATTTTTATTTATTCCTTTTTGAATCAAATAGGTCAAATCCCGTTTATATTCTCTGGTGGGGTTACTTCCAAGTTTCAAATACGTATTGTTGTCATTTAGTTGCCCCATTAGTTCCTGATGATAGTATTTCTTTCACAATATAACAATAGCACGCCCTTTGTCAGCTGGTCTGACTACAATGTCTTTATTTTGTTCCAATTGTTTAATGCCTTGTTGGATATGCTGAGATTCCGAGATTCTACTGAACTTCAATTGTTCTAGATCTTTTATCACTATTTTATTAAACACCTCAATATGTTCATTATTTGTTGAAGGTGGATTGAATAATGACTTGTTCCTCATATTGCTATGCTGAACTCCTCTTACTGGGTCAATTTCGTTGATAATAGCGGAGGGAGGCTTGGATAGCAAGTATTTCTTAATATTTAATTTCCTTGTATACTTTTGTATATCAATATACATTTGAAAAAATTGTGCGCTTACATTAGATATTTAAATCGATTTTACTACATGATTATCATAAGTAGATAAACAAATAAATAAAAACATAAATAAAAAACACCATCAAAGTTAATTGTGAGTGAATTAGAAAGTCGCTATGCTACAGAGCAAACAGCGACATGTAAGTCAAACACTAATATTGACCATTGCATACATATAAACCAACAATAAAGTTATAAACTGGTGTGTAGAAAAGACAAAACAAACAAACAAAGGTTATTCCACCCAAGTGCAAAGTCATAAGTGAAAAAGTTCAAAATTGCATCCTGAGTCGCAGGAAAAACGCATATCCAAAGTTCATGAATTGTATTCCTTAGTGTGTATAAAGGAATAAGGGGACGTGAAGGGACCTCCAACCACCAGGGGATCCGAAGGTTGATAATAGGTGTATCCTTACCAGACACGTTGGACCTCCTTTGTAGCAAGGTCTTAGAAGCATGCAGATTTAGCCCTCTGCAGGGAATCTGCATGCTTCTAAGACTTTGCTATAAAGGAGGTCCAACGTGTCTGGTAAGGATACACCTATTATCAACCTTCGGATCCACTGGTGGTTGGAGGTCCCTTCACGTTCCCTTATTCCTTTATACACACTAAGGAATACAATTCATGAACTTTGGATATGCGTTTTTCCTGCAACTCAGGATGCAATTTTGAACTTTTTCACTTATGGCTTTGCACTTGGGTGGAATAACCTTTGTTTGTTTGTTTTTTCTTTTTTACACACCAGTTTATAACTTTATTGTTGGTTTATATGTATGCAATGGTCAATATTAGTATTTGACTTACATGTCGCTGTTTGTTCTGTAGCATAGCGACTTTCTAATTCACTCACAATTAACTTTGATGGTGTTTTTTATTTATATATATATTTATACACACTAAGGAATGCAATTCATGAACTTTGGATATGCGTTTTTCCTGCGACTCAGGATGCAATTTTGAACTTTATGACTTTGCACTTGGGTGGAATAACCTTTGTTTTTTCTTTTTTGCACACCAGTTTATAACTTTATTGTTGGTTTATATGTATGCAATGGTCAATATTAGTATTTGACTTACATGTCGCTGTTTGCTCTGTAGCATAGCGACTTTCTAATTCACTCACAATTAACTTTGATGGTGTTTTTTATTTATGTTTTTATTTATTTGTTTATCTACTTATGATAATCATGTAGTAATATCGATTTAAATATCTAATGCAAGTGCACAATTTTTTCTTTGTATGTAATTTTTCACCTCATTGATATTTGTGGTTTTGTTGCAGCTGCAGTTATATTAATTTTTTGCTTGATAGCGCAGGTTTTCTCTTTCTTTTTTTATCCAATATACATTTGAAATTTATCCATATTCCTTCTTGGTGCGTACTTAAGACCTTTGTCTAGTGTAATCAATTCTGGTTGAGTAAGGTCTTTCCCACTAAGGTTATAGATGTCTTCCCCTAGTGTTCTCTTTTTCTTTTTGACTTTACATCCAGCTCTGCATCCCCTTTTGTGGTGTTTGGACTTCTTTCTCTGTTGTAATGTTCTTGTTTGGGAGGGGGATCTTCGTTCCTGCGAAATTCTAAAAAAGATCTTGATTGTTCTTCTTCATTATAGTTTCTTAAGGGCTCATATCTATTAGTAGTACGTATTGGGCTCCTCCTTTCATCATACCTGTAGTGTTCATACTCCCTAGCCCCATTCCTGTTCACATTAGACTGGTAATCTCGGGGTTCACCAGTATTATACTGGTACTCCCTTAAATCTCTCCTATCCTGTTCATGGCGATAATCCGTTGGTTCATCTCTGAGCAAGTGTTGATAGGAGTTTCTAGGGTGATTTCTAGAATTGTACTGATGATCTCCTGGTTCGATCCTATTTGATTGTTGATGATATCCTTGTTCCCCATAATTGGGGTTCCTTCTATTTTCCCCTTTATAGTATTGTGACCCATTATTGGGTGGTTGGTAAGATCTCGGTTGGTTGTAAGGTGGGTGGTAAGGTTTAGTTGATTTTCTATTGCCATTATTTTTCCAATATGGTCTACTTGGTGATTTGTTTTTAGTTTTATTCCTCCACCAAGGTTTTGGGGTTCTTGATCCATTGTCATCTCTATATGTTTTGCTTTGTTCCCAATGTTGCTGTTTATTATATCTTGGTGTTTCTGGTGTCCTGGATCTTCTCTCTGGAGTTCTGTAACCAGATTCTCTTCTAGGGCTAACTATCCTTACCTCTCTATCCGGTGATGAGGCTATAGATCCTGTTTTACCTTGTTTAACATTAATTTGCCAATTAAAAACCTGTTCTAGCTGATAGTCATTGGCATCTCTAAGATACTTCCTCTTCTTCCTTCGTTTCAGTTCTATATCCTTCTGTTCTAAAACTTTATTAAGTTGTTTGGTTAATGTCGTGAATGGTACTGTCTCTTTAAAGGGATCTAGTGTGATCTTACATTCAGCAATTAGCTGGTTAATCATGCTTAATTTCCTTTGTTTTCTTTTTAAAGCAAAGTGTACTAGATCTAAACCCTTAACATTGAAAAATTTATACCACTCTTTTGTTCCATCTTGGTCTGTCAGGCCATCACAGATGGGAACATCCCATCTTAATCTTCTTGGGACCATGCTATCTTTGATGCATTGTTTGTGAGTAGCTATGTCCCACCATAGGCTCACCTTTTTCTCCATTAGGTGGCCAAATTTCCTAAAATTAGTGTCTAAATCCCCCTTTTCCGTGCTGGGTGCAGTAGAAAAAACATTTCCCAAATCAATCGAACGTTTTTCAATAAAATCAAAAATATCCATCACTGCAGCTAAATGTGAAAAAACTGAATAATCAAAGTATAATATATAAACGCACAAAGTGCTGTGATAAAAAAGATAAAGCTCCAAAGAAAAAATGTTTAAATAAATAAATAAATTGTACGTTTACATATTATACTTTGATTATTCAGTTTTTTCACATTTAGCTGCAGTGATGGATATTTTTGATTTTATTGAAAAACGTTCGATTGATTTGGGAAATGTTTTTTCTACTGCCCCCAGCACAGAAAAGGGGGATTTAGACACTAATTTTAGGAAATTTGGCCACCTAATGGAGAAAAAGGTGAGCCTATGGTGGGACATAGCTACTCACGAACAATACATCAAAGATAGCATGGTCCCAAGAAGATTAAGATGGGATGTTCCCATCTGTGATGGCCTGACAGACCAAGATGGAACAAAAGAGTGGTATACATTTTTCAATGATAAGGGTTTAGATCTAGTACACTTTGCTTTAAAAAGAAAACAAAGGAAATTAAGCATGATTAACCAGCTAATTGCTGAATGTAAGATCACACTAGATCCCTTTAAAGAGACAGTACCATTCACGACATTAACCAAACAACTTAATAAAGTTTTAGAACAGAAGGATATAGAACTGAAACAAAGGAAGAAGAGGAAGTATCTTAGAGATGCCAATGACTATCAGCTAGACCAGGTTTTTAATTGGCAAATTAATGTTAAACAAGGTAAAACAGGATCTATAGCCTTATCACCGGATAGAGAGGTAAGGATAGTTAGCCCTAGAAGAGAATCTGGTTACAGAACTCCAGAGAGAAGATCCAGGACACCAGAAACACAAAGATATAATAAACAGCAATATTGGGAACAAAGCAAAACATATAGAGATGACAATGGATCAAGAACCCCAAAACCTTGGTGGAGGAATAAAACTAAAAACAAATCACCAAGAAGACCATATTGGAAAAATAATGGCAATAGAAAATCAACTAAACCTTACCACCCACCTTACAACCAACCGAGATCTTACCAACCACCCAATAATGGGTCACAATACTATGAAGGGGAAAATAGAAGGAACCCCAATTATGGGGAACAAGGATATCATCAACAATCAAATAGGATCGAACCAGGAGATCATCAGTACAATTCTAGAAATGACCCTAGAAACTCCTATCAACACTCGCACAGAGATGAACCAACGGATTATCGCCATGAACAGGATAGGAGAGATTTAAGGGAGTACCAGTATAATACTGGTGAACCCCGAGATTACCAGTCTAATGTGAACAGGAATGGGGCTAGGGAGTATGAACACTACAGGTATGATGAAAGGAGGAGCCCAATACGTACTACTAATAGATATGAGCCCTTAAGAAACTATAATGAAGAAGAACAATCAAGATCTTTTTTAGAATTTCGCAGGAATGAAGATCCCCCTCCCAAACAAGAACATTACAACAGAGAAAGAAGTCCAAACACCACAAAAGGGGATGCAGAGCTGGATGGAAAGTCAAAAAGAAAAAGAGAACACTAGGGGAAGACATCTATAACCTTAGTGGGAAAGACCTTACTCAAGCAGAATTGATTACACTAGACAAAGGTCTTAAGTACGCACCAAAAAGGAATATGGATAAATTTCAAATGTATATTGATATACAAAAGTATACAAGGAAATTAAATATTAAGAAATACTTGCTATCCAAGCCTCCCTCCGCTATTATCAACGAAATTGACCCAGTAAGAGGAGTTCAGCATAGCAATCTGAGGAACAAGTCATTATTTAATCCACCTTCAACAAATAATGAACATATTGAGGTGTTTAATAAAATGGTGATAAAAGATCTAGAACAATTGAAGTTCAGTAGAATCTCGGAATCTCAGCATATCCAACAAGGCATTAAACAATTGGAACAAAATAAAGACATTATAGTCAGACCAGCTGACAAAGGGCGCGCTATTGTTATATTGTCAAACGAATACTATCATCAGGAACTAATGGGGCAACTAAATTACAACAATACGTATTTGAAACTTGGAAGTAACCCCACCAGAGAATATAAACGGGATTTGACCTATTTGATACAAAAAGGAATAAATAAAAATATTTTAACTAAAAAAGAATCCAAGTACCTAATACCTGACAGCTGCAGAGTCCCTATAATTTACATGATCCCGAAGATCCACAAGAATGCGGAGTTACCACCAGGAAGACCCATCATAAATGGGATTCAATCGATCAATGCCAGACTGGGGGAATATGTAGATAAATTCTTGCAACCTCTAGTACCGAGCACTAATGAGAAATATCTGATAGCAACCGCGGATGTAGCCTCGTTATACACAATAATTGAGCATAGTGATGCAACAGAAGCGTCTAAGTGGGCTATGGATATATATAGCCATCTTATCGCTAAACAAAAAAGATTTATCCTAAGAAGCTTGGCGTTTGGAATCCAACATAACTACTTTTGGTATAGAGACAATTATTTTAGACAACTAACAGGGATTGGAATGGGAGCTAAATATGCCCCGAGTGTAGCCAATGTATTTATGGCAAAATGGGAGGAGGAAGCCATTTTTTCAAATACTCCAGAGGAACTGGTACTGTATAAAAGATTCATTGACGATTGTATCCTCATCTGGAAAGGAGATGAACTCAGCTTAAATCATTTTTTTCAACGGCTGAATGTGAATCAGAAAAATATTAAACTCGATTACCAAATTAGTGAGGAAAAAGTCCAGTTCCTAGATCTAGAAATAGAACTAAAAAATAATACCATAAGTACGAAAACATTCTTCAAACCGGTGGAGAGGAACAGCTATATACCAGTGACCAGCTGCCACTATGAGCCTTGGCTAATTAATATTCCAAAAGGCCAGTTTATTCGCCTACGAAGAAATTGTTCGGATAATAATGACTAAAACAAGCTCAATGGATAGGAAGAGGTTTGAAGACAAAGGATATAGCAAAGACTTTATAAAAGAAAAAAATATAGAAGTAAACCAAACCCCAAGAGAGTTGCTGATCCAAGATAAAATTAAGGCAAATGATGTAACAAATGATGTACCTCTAATTATGGATTTCAGTGTACAACACAAAAGAATGGAGAGAATTATTAAAAAACATTGGTCTCTGTTAAAAGCTGACACTACTTTGACAAATATCCTCCCGGAAAAAACGAGATTTATATATAGGCGAGTCCCAACTTTAAGGGACATTATAGCAAAAAATGTTCCGGACCCCCCCAAAAGAATAACTGATCTATCCTTCTTCCAGGGAAAAGGGGACTTCCCCTGTAAGAGGTGTTATGCCTGTAAAAATACTAATCAAAATGGGTACAAATGTCAGAAATTCTCATCAACGAGCACTGGAAAAGAATTCAAAATAAGGGACTTTGTATCATGTAGGACGGAAGGCGTGGTATATGTTTTACAATGCTCCTGTTCTCTCCAATACATTGGTCGAACCAAACGACCGATGTGGAAGTGAATAAGAGAACATATCCAGAATATCAAAAAAGGCTACCCCAAGCACAGTGTCTCAAAACATTTTGACATATGCCACAATAGAGATCCCAGGGGTTTAAAGTTCTGGGCGATTCAAAAGTATAAACCGCACTGGAGAGGCTCCAATAAGATTAGAGAACTGAGTAAGAATGAATCCAAATGGATATTCCAGAAGCGTACTCTTGAACCAAATGGCTTGAACACTGAATTCGATCTTAATTGTTTTATATCTGATTTTTAGTATTTTAATTTCTTATATTGATATCCTTCCCTATTTAATTTTTAATATAGATTTTTATTATAGATTTTTAACATTATGTGGGCGGTAGTTGGTAGAATCAGATTTCATTGAATTCTTTTCAACTTTTAATAATTCTTAACAGTTTTTATATTTTTTAACAAATTTTTCTTATTATATGTATCTATGATTTAAACAATGTATTTATCATGTTATAATGCCATATCGTCCCTAGGTGGCGCTATTCATCAACCACAAGTGTGTAGTACCCCTATGGTATGCATTAGCACCTTGCCAGAGGTGGCCATGTGGGATTTGGAGTGGTGTTATATTAGTTCTACACCACTGGAGGGGGCAGAATAATTATAATTATTTAATGTGGACGCTCAAATGCATTGTAAGTACATGTAGTGGTTTTATTATTAATTTGTTATCTCTATGTTAATTATATGTATAATAAAAAGAAACTTTTAAGTAGTAAGTAATGATATGCAGAAAGCAGGATGATGACTTGATTGAATCACGCTGTAGCTATGGCAACTGCTATGCCATTATGCTATAAATCGGAGACCGTGATCTCTCAAGTGTATCCTTGAAAAAGTCACGTGACCGTGACGCAATGCGTGGGAGGAGCCTAGAACGCACTGTGCAGACTGTCAGTATCTGGCTGTGTACTACAGTGACCCTGCTCTCATCCGTGGCGGCTGACTGCTAAATACATCTGCATATGCCTGTATACTATTGGGCGCACGTGAGTGGATCTCATTATTTGTTTGCTCGTGTACCTTGTTAAGGAGCATTGCGCAATGATATTTCCTTTCTTTATCTGCTTTACACATGATGTCTGATGGGGATCATTACATCTGATGTGGTTGGAGCCAAATGACATTTCAAGATTGATAAATGAAAACTCCAATTAAGCAATTGCAGAGCTTTTTCAGAACTTTGGTTACTGGGGCTAGATTAATTCCCTGTTTAAACTTGGCTGTCTGATTTTTACTATTAGAGTAGCCTATTTTATTACCTTGTGTATAGGATTTTGTATTTTATTTGTGCACATGTGGTCACGATCTTTTTATTGCATTTTTTTGCACAGATTTGGATTTGTTCAATGATTTGTTTATGTGGATTATATCATTTAATTATTTAATTATTTATTTATCACTTAGTGAAGCGCTTCATACACATTTTTTATCTTGAAAAAAATACAACCCCCCCAAAACAAAAATATATATATTTTTTGTCAGATGTGAGAACTCGAAATATATTGAGGAAATCACGATAAATAATAAAGAAAGAAGTTTGTGAGAAGTCTGTGTGAATATGAGCAGCAAAACTTCTTCATTCGTCTAGCATTATAAAGAAGAAGAGAGTTCGCTGTATTAAACTATTTTAATCATTGCAGCCTGACGAAAGTGCTCTATCCATTCCGAACGTTAATTTTACCAGATCGAGCTGTTCCGTCTCGGAATTTCTTCTGAGCATGCGTAGCACTTTGTGCGTCGGAATTGGCCACACACGGTCGGAATTGACGCGATCAGATTATGTTGTCAGAAAATTTTATAGCCTGCTCTCAAACTTTGTGTGTCGGAAAATCTGATGGAAAATGTCCGATGGAGCCCACACACGGTCGGAATTTCCGACAACAAGCTCCGATCGCACATTTTCCGTCGGAAAATCCGACCGTGTGTACGGGGCATTAGTGTTCAGCAGCTGTGCAGTCACATATATTGGTGATTTCACACATTTACCCTGTTATAGGAGGAAGTAATTTATTTTGGTGCTGATTATTTTTTTCAAAAACTACCTGGTACATGCCAGGTGAACATACTATGATTTAACAATTTTTTCTTGAATTCTGGAGTCTGTGCATTGGGGGATTCTGGGAGGACCTCATTGATGCGGATACTCGCAGGTTCATCAATACCCAGACTTCTCGATTACCCACATTTTACACATTAAAACTCACAAAAACTTGCTAACACCACCTGGGAGACCCATTGTCTCTGGCATTGGGTCTCTCACTGAAAATGCGAGTAAATTTATTGATGCATTTTTAATGCCACATGTTTTGAGCTTACCGTCCTATATCCGGGACACAACGAATCTGCTCGGACACATCGAGGGGGTCCAGGTCCCTCCGGATGCCCTCCTCGTGGCTATAGATGTTGAGGCTCTATACTCGAACATCCCCCATGAACAGGGTGTCCGGGCGGTTGGCACCTTCCTGATGGAGCAGGATCGTAACACTTGGCCTTTCAGTCATTTCATTTTTAAACTACTTCACTTCATTCTGACTAAAAACTATAAAAACTATTTTACATACATGGACCAAATTTATTTAAAAACACAGGGGGTGGCCATGGGCAGCTCCTGTGCACCCTTTTATGCTGATCTCTATTTGGGGGCATGGGAGAGATCCATCTTTGGAGATAAATCCCTGCAACCCTTTTTGGACCATGTTCTGTGCTGGTACAGATTCAGCGTCTAAATCTCAATTTATTAAATTTACGTTTTACATTCACCTTCAATGACAGTGATATCTCCACAGCATCCTGTATGCCCAATACTTGAGGCTGCGTCGTAACTGTACAGCGGACGGGGATTTTCTAGCTCAAGCAGCTGCTCTCCGTGAGCGTGTACTAGCACGGAGTTATACACGTACAAACCTTAGGAAGGCCTTCAACAAAGCCTCTGCACAAACAAGAACATTATTATTATTATACAGGATTTATATAGCGCCAACAGTTTACGTAGCGCTTTACAACTTGAGGGTAGACAGTACAAATACAATACACTTTGATACAGTAGGAATCAGAGGGCCCTGCTCCTTAGAGCTTACAATCTAAGAGGGAAGGTCAATAGATACAAGAGGTAATAACTGTGGGTGATATGCTGATTGAGAAGATAAATGTACAGTTGTTAGGTGGGGGCCAGATAGGCTTCTCTGAAGAGATGAGTTTTCAGGGATCGTCTGAAAGTGGATAAAGTAGGAGAAAATCGGACGGATTGGGGTAGAGCATTCCAGAGGATGGGAGAGGCTCTGGAGAAGTCCTGAAGGTGAGCATGGGATGAGGTGACAAGGGAGTTTGAGAGCAGGAAGTCTTGGGAGGAGCGAAGAGAACGATTAGGTTGGTATTTTGTGACTATGTTAGAGATGTAGCTGGGGGCCAGGTTGTGGATGGCTTTGTAAGTTATAGTTAGTATCTTGAATTTAATTCGGTGACTGAGTGGCAGCCAATGGAGGGATTGGCAGAGGGGTGTAGCAGACGCTGAGCGGTTTGTGAGGTGGATGAGCCTGGCAGCAGCGTTCATGACGGACTGAAGTGGGGATAGCCTAATTAGAGGTAAACCAATGAGGAGGGAGTTGCAATAGTCGAGGCGGGAGATGATCAGGGAGTGGATTAGAAGCTTTGTGGTGACATTGGTTAGGAAGGGGCGTATCTTGGAGATGTTGCGGAGATTGAGGCGGCAAGTTTTGGATAGTGATAGAATGTGGGGTCGAAAGGTTAGTTCAGAGTCCAGCATTACACCTAGGACCTTGGCATGGGGATATGGGTTGATAGTTGAGCCGTTGATATTGACAGGGAAATCAGGGGAAGTGGCGCCTGAGGGAGGAAATATCATGAGCTCGGTTTTGGATAGGTTGAGTTTGAGGAAGTGATGTGACATCCAGGCTGATATGTCTGCTAGTAAGTTGGTAATGCGTGAGGAGACAGATGGAGAGAGCTGGGGGGTGTAGAGATAGATTTGGGTGTCATCAGTGTCGAGATGATATTTAAAGCCGTGGGAGGCAATCAACTGACCCAAGGAGGTGGTGTAGATTGAGAAAAGGAGAGGTCCAAGAACAGAACCTTGGGGGACCCCAAAGGAGAAAGGAAGAGGAGAGGAGGAAGTAGAGTTGTAAGTGACACTGAAGGAGCGGTGGGATAGGTAGAATGAGAACCAGCGAAGAGTACAGTCACGGAGACCAAAGGAGTGGAGTTTTTTGAGGAGGAGGGGGTGGTCCACTGTGTCAAAGGCAGCAGAGAGATCCAGGAGAAGTAGTACAGAATAGTGTCCATTGGCTTTAGCCATTAGTAGGTCATTTGAGAGTTTAAGGAGAGCAGTTTCCGTGGAGTGTTGAGGGCGAAAACCGGACTGAAGGGGATCAAGAAGTTTATTCATGGTCAGATGGTCGCTTAGTCAGTTGTAGACCAGTCTTTCAAGAAGTTTGGAGGAGAAGGAGAGTAAGAACATCTCTTTTATATGGCCCACCTCGTGAAAACCCCCCACAGACAGTTAAATAATAACCACATTTTCTACCCACCATAACGAATTACGTACCTTGCTGTCTGAACACTGGCACTTGCTGACCGACCATCACGTTTTGAGCATATATGTTAGGCCTAAACCTGAACTGGGGTTTCGTAGAGCAACCAGTCTGAGGGATAGACTCACCAGTAGTCACTACCGGGCGAACCCACAGGAGACAATGGGCCTCCGTGGTACCTTCCGCTGTGGTCATTGCCCCTGTTGCCCCTGGATTCAGGAAGGCTCAACCTTCATTCTCCCTAATGGTGAGACCTTCTCTCCCCTCCAACATGCCACTTGTGGCACGAGAGGAGTTGTTTATCTAATGGTCTGTGCCTGCTATGCATTCTACACAGGCAAGACCATTAGAGAATTACGGCAAAGAATGGGAGACCACTTATATCATGCCTTTAACGGCAAACTCACTACGGTGGGCCACCATATCAGCCTACACCACAGGTTTCAACCTGAAGTTGTCAAATTTATGGTTCTGGAAGTAGTCCCAGAAAACCCCCAAGGGGGTGACTGGGACAAAGCTATTTTGAGACGCGAAACTCACTGGATTGAGCGACTCAATGCCCTTACTCCACCGGGCCTTAATGAAGCCCTCTCATATAAACCTTATTTATAATAGCCTTTGCTCCATTCTCTGATTCTGCCCTCACCTTGTTTGGCCTATAGAAGTGCGGACCTTGATGGTGGCTGTCCTCATCTCCCTTCCCTTCCCCTTCTCCTTCCCCCGTCCATGACTGGGACGACTGTCCAACACCAATAGGGAATAATGTACATGTTTAATAAACCTTATGTTTATTTTTAGGATCCATCTTTTGTGTGAGATCCTGTTCTGTGAGACTAATGACTGATGATTGTTTTCTTTTACTGTTTAAACCAGATTGTAATTGCCTGACTGCTGGGTGCACCTAGGTACGATCGGGAGAATCCTCGTATGACATTGCCCTGGCTTGCACTCTCAGCCCTGTTACTTCAAATGATTGTACAATCTGCTTAATTAGTGCAGCCGAGCTTGAGGGCGGCTTGAGGCTTTCTTTCCCCTTAGTGGCGGATATGCGTCCTTCCATCGGGGGCGGGCCTCCAACAACCTGGATGGTTTCTCCTCACCTTTCCCTGATTGGCGACATTGAGCCGCCTAGATGTGGGTCATGTGCGCACGTGCAGTGGCGCCTTCACAATGGGCGCCGTGCGCGTGAGCTGATGCGCACATTGTGGGCGGGACGGGTCAGGTGACGTCAGCCTACGGCGTGAGCCAGCTTGCTGACATTCTCCTGATTGGAGGCACTATATAGGGGCAGTCATGGCGGCCCTCAGTTGCAGACGGCCACCACCCGGAGACATCACTCCACCCAGTACCCAATAGGTAGATTTCTAACTTGGCACTCTATAGCGATGCTCTTCCCCTCCCCTGCCAGTTTACATTGGTATTTGCAGGAGCTGCTGCTCATGTCCACATTTTGTATATATCCTTCAGGCTCTTGCAGGGGAACTGCCAAGCTGTACTGTTGTACAGCTGTACTGTTCTTAGTATTTGACCTACCTGGGGTATAACCCCCCTCATTACCACTGCAGTGGTTTTGGGTTGGATATTGTTCCTGAGCCCTGGGTCGTACCTACTACATACCATACATTGGGTGCACATAGATGGTTTTCACTCATGTCCCTTCACACATTTCCCATTCCCCACACTCGCACAACACTTTCCCCTCACACACTTCACATTCCCTTCACTCCCACACTCCCCTCCTCTTCCCTCTCCCCCCTCCCTTTCCATCCCCCCCTACCCCCTCCTCCCTTCCCCACCTTCCCTCCTTTTCCCTCTCCTTCCTCACACTCCTCACTTCACTCACTTCCACACTCAATCCCCCCCCCTTTCCCCTCTCCCCCCCTTTTTCCAGGTCAGGTCAACTTCACATTAAAATCACATTAAATCATCAAATGGTCCATCTATAAGTTGATTAATAATGTATAAGCAATCCTCTGTAATCCACAAAAGATATCAATGAGAATAGCCGAATCACCATTACAGAATTGTACAATGCCACCAAGTAATGTATTCTGCATTTTGCTTACCATGCCACACTGAAATGTACACCTATCCGCCGCCATGAGGAGCTGCTCACTGAGCCAGTGCACGCTGGGAAGCGTCAATTGCGAACCATCCTGTGTAACCATGCAATCCCGGAAGCAAAATTAACACTGCCGAACACCCCCCCTAGAGAGGGACCACAGGAGGGATAGGCCAAGGATGCCTATGCCACCCACAATGGAGAAGGGGCCAACGAACCCCACCGAGCAACAGGGAAGAAGCACCCACCATCAGCCAAACATAAAAAAAGAGTTTAACAAAAAAGTAATAAACACATATAGTATACAGATAACATATATAACTCATAATACCTTAAATTGTATAGCACAGGAAATGCATATTAAAGTGAAATAATAATAATAAACATGTTATACTTACCTGCTCTGTTGCAGTAGATTTGCACAGAGCAGCCCAGATCCTCCTTTTCTTGGGTCCCTCTTCTGTGATTCTGGCCCCTCCCTCCTGTTCAGTGCCCCCACAGCAAGCACACAGCTCTCTGTGTCCATTTAGCCCCAACCCAGCCCTGCCCCCTCTCCCCCGATTGGCTAGCTGACTTTGATAAACAGCAGCGGGAGCCAAACCAGCAATGGGTCTCAAGAGCTTTCTTAGGCCAGCCAACCTTCTTCAGACTCTTCCAAAGAAAAAGATGCAGATCAGGATGACCTTTGTACAGTTTGAACTTTCCTTTGTAGGGCTGGTGCGATGCCTTAAGACAGAAGGAAAGCAGTGGAAGTATTTCAAGTGCCTCCAAAGACCTCTTTGCAATTTCCCTATGGTGACTGAATTACAGCTCATGCTAGAAGAATGGAGCAAAAGCATGTATTCACAGCAGGTGTCAAAGGTATGCCCTTGTGAAGAGGAAGGTGTCCAGCATTTGGAGTCATCCCTTTAGGTCACTGTGTCCCTTATGGCAGCCCTCAAATTTTCCACTCACCTACTCGCATTTTGCATGTTGAAAATGAGGGCTTGTGAGCATGAGCTGCCTGGGAGAGGGGGGGAGAGCACCGCCCGCAGGGAGCCATTCTCCTGGGGATCGCCCCGGGGAAAGAGAGCGTGGAGGAAGAGGAAAGCTGCCGGATCACAGAGCATGGATATAGCCCACAGTAACAGCTTACATTACAATTGCCGTCTACTTGTGGGTAAACACAGCCCCGCCTCCTGACCTGCGCCTGTGATAGACAAAAGGCATGTCAGCATTGGACAGGCGTTCTGTCACACTATCGCAGGAGGCAGAGCTGTGTGTAACCACAAGCAGATGACAATTCTAATATAAGCTGTTATAGTGGGCTATATCCGCGCTCTGTGATCCGCCAGCTCTCCTCTTCCTCCACTCTCTCTTCCCCTGTGATGATTCGCCCTCCCTCTCTCCTATTGGCACAGGTCACCCTGCAATGGTGGGCACAGGTGAGGCTGCAATGGTGGGCACAGGTGAGGCTGCATAGGTGGGCACAGGTCATGCTGCAATGATGGGCACAGGTCATGCTGCAATGATGGGCACAGGTCACACTGCGATGGTGGACACAGGTGAGGCTGCAATGGTGGGCACAGGTCACGCTGCAATGATGGGCACAGGTCACGCTGCAATGGTGGGCACAGGTGAGGCTGCAATGGTGGGCACAGGTCACGCTGCAATGATGGACACAGGTCACTCTGCAATGGTGGGTACAGGCGAGGCTGCAATGGTGGGCACACGTCATGCTGCAATGACTGGCACAGGTGAGGCTGCATTGGTGAGCACAGGTCACGCTGCAATGATGGGCACAGGTGAGGCTGCATTGGTTAGCACAGCTCACGCTGCAATGATGGGCACAGATCAGGCTGCATTGATGGGCACTGGCAAGGCTGCATTGATGGGCACAGGTGAGCCTGCATTGATGGGCACTGATGAAGCTGTGCTGATGAGAGCTGGTGAGGCTGCATTGATGGGCATTGGTGAGGCTGCATTGATAGGCACTGATAATGTTGTTGTTAATATTTATTTTTGTAACTTAATTCTGCATAAAACATTTAAGTGTCATTTCATGAAATAATTTATGAGGGTGTGTTTAGGGGCGCAATTAGGGACGGTGCAGTGTAGGGATTGAGGGGGCAACTGGTGGTGAGTAACCCTTAAGGCCTGGCTAGTAGCTCAGGACTTGAAATTTTGAGCCCTGCCTTATGGGATTGGCTAGATACATTACTTTACTATTAGAAGATGATGTAGCCTTTAAGGAAGTACAATACTTTATCACTGCATTTGTTCATGAAGCTTAAATTGACAGCAAAGTTCTGTGATTGTGGACAGTCTGGCTTCCTGCCTCAAGATAAATGTCTGAGTTGGCGGTTGACGAATAAAGAACAAGGTCATCTGACCCCTACACAGTCCTTCTGTAATTAGAAACCCAACTAATCATGGTTCAAAGTAAGCCTTTCTCTGCTAGAGAAAGTACCGGTGGTAAGGTACTAAATTGTCCTGATGTTCCTCCCTTCACCTGTTGGCGTCTGCATGCCTGGTGACTATGGGGACCATGGTCTCTCCTGTCCTTGTGTTGAGTGGCTCATTAGAGAAGATACCCTTTCCAGGGGTTTCTCTTCAACAGTTGATATGCACCAAACTATTTATATCTCACAGACACCTAGTACAAATCTTTTCGGTTGCCAGACAGTGGCACAAGTTCAAGTTCTCCATCCAGTTCTGGAGAAGCTCAAGTTAGCAGCCCAAATTCTGAGAAATGAAGGTTCGCGGATTTAGGTTGCTGTTCGAGATTGGTAGATGTCTCAATGAAAGCACGGAAGAGCAGTATGAACATAGTCTACAACAAAGTCTGGCAAAATTCCAAAAATATGCTACGTCAGAAGTTTTTCTCCAGGGAAGCAAGAGATTGTCATGTCCATGGTTTTCTTCAAAGAGGTCTTGACATGGGCCTGAGCGCAAGCGCACTCAAAGGACACATCTCTTCCACGTTGGCCCTTAGCGGGACTCAGTGGACCTCTGATTCTTCAATTCTTAAGGCCGTAGTAAAGCTAAGGCCTCCCAGAGTTCTCACATTTCTACATGGGACCTCCCAATAGTACTCAACTACCTGTCTGCTACAAAAAAAATCTATGATGGAGTTGTCGCTATGGGAATTTCCAGATTTCCTGGTGGCAGTGGCCTAAACTAGGAGGGTTTCTGAGTTGGCAGCTTTAGGGTATAAAGAACCCTACAAGAGTTATCCTGCTCCCGATGCTGGATTCTATTCCAAAAGATTCCATTTAAGTCAAGAAATCGTGTTGCCTACTTTTCATCGAGAAGATGGACAAAAAGTTAGTTCTTTGGATGTTGGGGAGACAATGAAG
This sequence comes from Aquarana catesbeiana, assembly GCF_042186555.1. Classification (NCBI taxonomy): domain Eukaryota; kingdom Metazoa; phylum Chordata; class Amphibia; order Anura; family Ranidae; genus Aquarana; species Aquarana catesbeiana. Next base: position 171,495,258 of record NC_133334.1, on the reverse strand, counting down.
ACGTATATCCATGCTACCTCGACTTTCAGGTCATCAGATTGCCTGTTTGTGGTTCCTAGAGGTACACGCAAGGGGTCCAGAGCTTCGACCAGAGTGATTGCTTCTTGGATTGTGAAAGTGGTCTCCCTCTCATATACAGATAGGGGGTCGGCGCTTTTGGAAGGAATAACAGTGCGCTCCACAAGGAGTGTCTCAACCTCCTGGGCAGCCGCCTGTAGAGACTCAATGAAGTCAATATGCAAGGCGACAACGTGGTCATCCATACACACCTTTATTTCTTATTATTGCATAGATCCGTCATATTTGACAACTGTTAATCTTGGCAAAAAGGTTCTCTTTTTAGCCAGAGGCCATTAACCCTATTTTGTTTCCGCATTATCCCACCCTGGTTAGCTTGTTAGTTCCAAGTGCTAGGCTAACATAGAGCTGTCAGGAAAACGGAAAATTGAATATCAAATACTTTCCACAATTTTCCTTTCCTAGCGAGTTCCATGTCAGCACAGACACCCACCCAGGTGCGGAAATTGAGTTATGAAACGCCGGCCTGAGGGAGGGAGTCAAATTTATGAGTGAGATAGGGGTATGGCCGGAGCAAACCCAGTGGTATGCTGACACGAAGCTCGTCAGGAAAGGAAAATTGCGGTAAGTATTTGGTATTCAATTTTCCGTTTTGTAGGCGCTATAACTTTTACGCAAACCAATCATTATACACTTATTTGGATTTTTTTATCAATAACATGTAGCAAAATACATTTTGGCCGAAATCAATGAAGAAATTTAGATTTTTTTTTATTGGATATGTTTTATAGCAGAAAGTAAAAAATATTGGTTTTCTTTTTCAAAAATGTCAGTGGTGATCAAATACCACCAAAAGAACGTTTGTGTGAAAAAATGGTACAAAATTTTATTTGGGTCCAGCACTGCATCACCGCTCAATTACTAATTAAAGTAGTACAGTGCCGAATAGCAAAAAATGGACTGGTCAAGTAGGGGGTAAAGTCTTCCGGAACTCAAGTGATTAAAAAATTCCCTTCCATTTAAATGCACTTACAGGCTGACAAATTTTGTTAGCACTGAGAGCACCTACAGGTCCCAGGCAAATGGCCATGCGCTCCAGTGGGCGAAAATTACATAACCAGATGTGACATCAGTGTGGTTCTACCTAACTAGTTTTGTTGGTATGATGTCATCATGGTACAGGGCTTTTTTGAGGTTTTTATTGCAAGCACTGTACCAACCCAATTATATTTGAACTACATTAATTATTTTCCATTTGGAAACAGGAGGTGTACAGCAGATTACAACACTTTATTTTGCATAAGGTTATAGCTGGCTACAACAGATCACTAATTATATGCAAATAGCACCAGCAAGGTTTCTACTATATTTTTTAGGTTTTGCTTCTCACATTGCACTGAAGTTAATAGTCACAACTTTACAAGGTAATAGCTGGCAACCACCTGTAGCAAGTTTAAATAATTTTTTTTATTCAATATATTTGAGTTTATTATCTGATTTTGTTGAGAGCTCTGCACCAACCCAACTATATTTGAACTGCTTTACTATTTATTTTCCATTTGGAAATAGTAGGTTTACAGCAGCTTACAACACACTATTTTCCACATTATTTTCAGAAGGTTCATTGTATTATATTAAGTATATCTTTCATTTCTGAATCATTTTAAATGCTATAACTAATGCATTACAGAGCAATGCAGTCTTTTTTTTCCTGCTGATACTCTCAGAATTGTAGTGACTGGGGTTAGGAACAAAAGAGGTTGTGTAAAGAGATGTTTTCTACAAGTTTATAGCCTAAAGCCTAGTCACTAATACTAATAGACAATGACTATTTGATTTCAATAACCACAATATGTTTTGCAGCCAGCTTGTATGTTCTTTTAGTAGACTCTGATGTTGGTGACATGCATGGCTTTTTTTCTCAGAGAATAGGTGCTGGAACTTACCCTCCCCGGCCAGCTCCCCACCGGGTGTTTTGTCGCTCAGCCACTGTTTTTAAAATTATTTGTAAATTGACAACATTTAGTAATTTGTTGCAGATTCCTACCTTTTTGTTCTGAAGAAATTCCTGTGTGTTTTTCTGTGTCCATGTGGAAAGTAAAACTAATGGGAGTGGTTTAATAATTGTCAATCAACTGCTGCACCTGCAGGGCTCTAGTGAGGAAAATTACAGGGTCTGCATCCCTTTAGACATTACATAGTTACAAAATTGGTAAGGTTGAAAAAAAACTCCAGTCCAACCTGTGGTGTGTAAGTGTGCTTGTGTTTATGTCAATAGTACATAGTTTATCCCTGTATGTTGTGATCGTTAAGGTCATTACGTTTTTTAAACTTTCAATGCTCCCTGCTGATACCACTGCTTGTGGTAAAGAATTCCACATCCTGTATGCTCTGACAATAAAGAACCCTCTCTAGAAAGAGGTGAGGGGCATGTGATGCGCAACACATGCGTGATGTAATGAGCTAGAGCTGGGGGAGGGGCCTGACGGCGGCGCTGTGGTAGTGGGCTGTGGGGGAGCTCCGGACGACTGACGGGACCTACACAGGGTGAGAGCTCGTGGACGTCCGCCACTTGCAGCAGGGAGTGGGGGCCTGGATCTGGCGGACGGGACTACTCTGGGCTGCAACAATAACACCACCGGCACGGCGCATAGTGGATGCGCTCGGACCGGCCAGAGATTCTCTGATCCCTGCTGCAGCACGCCACTTCTCATCCACACACCTGACACTGTCCCCGGACGATACTGTGCCCTCCCCACGATATCCCAACCCATGCTACCTGGGCTTGCATGCAATATACTTGCATGTGAAGACATCTCTAGTGAAGCCATAGCCTCGGAGCGGATTCATCAGAACAGGATGCCCTGGGGATCAGTGTTTATTCCACAGACTTCTCAGCACTCATTTTGAGGGATATGAGGTGAGCAGGACTCAAACCCCCAAGAAGCAGCATTGACGTCAAGGTAGGACTGTATGATGTTGTGTTTAACACATGTATTTAAATGAAGATGCTATCACTGATCCCCCATCACTAAAGATTATTTAAAGGGCCCTGAAGTATTTTATATGGCGCATAGTTTGGAGACCTAGCAAACTGAGTCTGGAGCGGCTGATACGGAAGGAAGATTATTGCTGGTTCCTGAAATGAATTTGCCATGAATTCTTAGAGTTGAGTGACATTATATGCTCTGTAGAAAAACCCTTTTCCTCTTTTCAGAATACTTTTCGCCACAAAATCATCTTGTCCAATTAAGTTTTCATTATGTGAACACTTTATCTGCCCTGATAAATAATTAAAAAAGTAGTCCTGAAGGGTTTAGGGGAGGTACGAAGATTGTAGAGAGAAGGGTGTTATAGAAAAGGAGAAAGGGGGCTGAAGAGAACATGAGAGGTTGCTCACAAAAACCATTGGAACCCAAGAATCCCAGAGAGAGCCTAAATTCAAGCTCTATCCAGAAATATCTTAAAGAAGTGAACTCAAAAAGTCCAGTTCCGGAAAAAAAGCAACAGGGTGCAAAAGAAAAGAAAAAAGAATTGGCTAAAAACAAAGGAGCTCAAGGTGGAAAACCTAGAGAAGAGTTGAACCCTGAAGGTGAACTCAACCTCAGTTTAGAGGACGCAAGGGACATGGAGTCAATTCCTATGAAAACTGATATACTTGAAATGTTTGCCAAATTAGAAAACTCAATTAAATCAGAGATCCTGAATGTAAGGACCGACATGGGACATTTACTGAAGCGGGTAGAAATGGCTGAAGAAGTGTCAGAGAAACAGGCCCAGGAAATTTCAGATCTAAAAACAAAAATAAGAAAATTGCAAATTGATCAACGTGACGCCCTTTATAAGTTGGAAGAGCAAGAAAATCAAAACCGCCAGCAAAATCTGCGGATCAGAGCCTTGCCAGAACAGCAAGGCGAAGATCTGCCTACAAAAATGAAAAAAATCTTTAACCCAATGTTAGACAGAAGAATTGATGAGGAATTAAAGATTGATTGTGTACACAGGATCAGAAAACCCCCAGGTGTGAGAGAAGATTTACCCAGAGACGTTATTATTAAATTTCATCTGTATGAGGACAAAGCAAATATCTGGGGCAAACTTAGGGGAGCCCATCCTGTAAAATTTGATAACAATGACATTCAAATATTTGCCGATTTATCTGCGGGAACTTTGTTCCGGAGACATCAACTAAAACCTCTTCTGGAAATATTGAGGACGGCAAATATAAAATACAGTTGGGGATTTCCTGCGTCCTTAAATGAGAGCGGGTAGGACAGTTAGGACAGTTAGATTGAAACACCTTGAGGACTTACAGGATTTTTGCAAAAATGTAGATATCCCAATCCTAATTATCCCCGGTTAGCTGGGGGTAATTAAGGGTATTGGGAGAAGAGACTGCTGAGGAAAAGGGGTATTAAAGAATTATATAAAGGGTGTTAAGGAAAGATACCCTAAAAAGGGGGCAGCAGATTTATCTCATGGAATTGTGTTTTGGGTGTTATTCTGACTTCCCAGTTGTAAAAATTGACATTTTTGTGTGGGGGGGTAGGGGGGTTGTGTGGGGATGGGTGGAGTGGAGAGTCGTTTGGGATTGCCCCCAGGCATCTGCCCTCCCGCCTCCCCCCCTCTTATGTGGGGGGTGTCGGGGCCTCGGATGCCCGCTGTCGGAGTCACACCCTATTATGATATAAGGACGGGAAGAGATTGATGCGTTTTCCCATCTGCGGACTTGTGGCCAGAAGTTGGCCTAGGGGAGGGGGGAGGGAGGGTGGTGGGGGGGGAGTCACCCTATCCTGCAGAAACAGTTTAAAATACATTATAAAAGACAGGGGTCAGCAAACAGAATCGGTCCTCCTTTGGATCACTCGATATGACAGAGATTAAGTGCTTGTCTTACAATGTGAAAGGGCTTAATTCTCCTGTCAAGAGACATAAAGTATTAATTGAGCTACAGCACTACCATGCGGACATGGTGTTCCTTCAGGAGACCCATTTAACTCAGGAATAAGGCATTAAATTGTATTCTAGAAATTTCCCGAATTGGTTCTACTGTGATTCACCTATTAAACGGGCCAAGGGAGTGGCAATTGGGTTTTCAAAACTGACTAAATTCTCACTTATGGAGAGAAGAACAGATCCTGAGGGCCGATATCTCTTCCTGAAGTTGAAACTAGGAGAAAGGATTTTTACTTTGACAAATATATACTGCCCAAATAGAAATCCGACCAAATTTCTTTTTCAGATATTGAACAGGTTGATGGAATTAAAGGCGGTGGAGGTGATATTAGCAGGTGACTTTAATTGAATCCAGCCTTGGATAGTACGTCCAAGGTACAGGGGCTAAGTAAATGCCTCCTAAATGAAATTGGGCGTAAATTGCATCACTGCCAGATTATAGATGCATGGAGGGTACAACATGCTAAATCTAGGGATTATACTTTCTTCTCCCCTGTGCATGGGACTTATTCAAGACTGGATTATTTAATGGTGGATCATAGCTTGTTGGAATCAGTGAGGGACACTAAAATAGAAATAACCACGTTGTCAGACCACTCCCCCATCACAATGAGGGTGAGAATCCCGGGGCCTCAAAGACATCCGTTTACATGGCGCCTTAATGAAAATCTTATCAATGATGTTGGGGTAGCCGAAAGAATACCGCAGGAAATAGACTTATTCCTTGTGATAAATGATACGGGGGAGACATCAGGAACAGTCCTGTGGGAGGCCCTTAACCACTTCCCTACCCGCCCATAGTCATATGACGTCCACAGATGGGATCTCCCATCCTGGGTGGACGTCATATGACGTCCTGGGATCCCCGGCCGCCTAGGGGGCGCGCGTGCGCCGCCGGGAGCGCGCGCGCGCGCCGCGTTCCTCGGGACCCGGTGCGTGTGCCCGGCGGCCGTGATGTCCGCCGGGCACCCGCGATTGCCCGTTAACCGGGCCGGCATGTGGATCTGTGTGTGTAAACACACAGATCCACAGCCTGTCAGCTCTGAGGAGAGCGATCTGTGTTCCCAGAACGGAGGAACACAGATCGGTCTCCTCCTCTAGTGCGTCACCTCCCCCTTCAGTTAGAATTATTCCCTAGGAAACATATTAACCCCTCCCCGCCCCCTAGTGGTTAACCCCTTCACTGCCTGTCACATTTACACAGTAATCAATGCAATTTTATAGCATTGATCGCTGTATAAATGTGATTGGTCCCAAAAATGTGTCAAAAGTGTCCGATGTGTCCGCCATAATGTCGCAGTCACCAAAAAAAATCGCTAAAAAAAATAAAAAAATATTTTTTTTTTAAAAATGCCATAAATCTATCCCGTATTTTGTAGACGCTATAACTTTTGCGCAAACCAATCAATATACAGTTATTGCGATTTTTTTTACCAAAAATATGTAGAAGAATACGTATCGGCCAAAACTGAGGAAAAAATGTGTTTTTAAAAAAAAAAATTGGGATATTTATTATAGCAAAAAGTAAAAAATATTGTGTTTTTTTCAAAATTGTCGCTCTTCTTTTGTTTATAGCGCAAAAAATAAAAACCGCAGAGGTGATCAAATACCACCAAAAAAAAGCTCTATTTGTGGTGAAAAAAAGGACGTCAATTTCTTTTGGGTACAACGTCGCACGACCGCGCAATTGACGTTCAAAGTGCGACAGTGCTGAAAACTAAAAATTGGCCTGGGAAGGAAGGGGGTGAAATTGCCCGGTATTGAACTGGTTAAAGCATATATCAGGGGTGTTCTGATCTCCATTGGGGCTGGGGAGAAAAAAAAAAAGATTAAAAAGAAAGGAGAATGTTATTGGAGAAATACACAGGTTAGAACAAGCACATAAATCCTATAAAGGGTACCATAAAGTACTCCTTCAGCAATTAATAACTAAAAGAGAAGAACTTAATGACTTAATGGAGACTGAATCCAGTAGGATATTGAATAAACAATTAAAAGACAGATACCTGTGGGGAAACAAGGCAGGTAAGCATTTAGCGATGACGCTTAAAAAGAGGAGAGATATAAACTTTATTGATAAAATTCAGAATAAAAATGGGGAATTTAGGTATACAACTAAAGAGATAGGAGAAGAATTCCAGAAATATTTTTCAGCCCTTTACTCAGTTAGACAGAAAGAAAGCGCGTCCTTGGGAAGAGAGGAGAGGTCGGAAGACTTCTTAAAGTCAGCTGGATTATCTATTTTATCTGAAAATTACAGAATGGAATTGGATAGACCTATTACAGAGGAAGAAATTTATTTAGCCATAAAATCATCCCCCTCAGGAAAAAGTCCGGGACCAGATGGTTTTACATCATACTTTTACAAAAAATTTAAAAAATCCCTGGTACCGAAGCTTTGTCAGGTATGGAATGAGCTGGGGGTGCAAGGGGCACTATGCGGGGGAGCGCTGACTGCATCAGTGACGCTAATATTAAAAGAAGGCAAGGATAGTACGCTTTGCTCTAGCTATAGGCTGATAGCCTTACTGAACGCAGATATTAAACTATATGCCAAGGTATTGGCAATGCGGCTAAAGGAAAAAATGTCCTACCTGGTCCATCCGGACCAAACTGGCTTTATACCAGGGAGAGAGGGGAGGGACAATGGAGTGCGGTCGCTGCTTATTATGGAGGCAATTAAAGCCAGTGGGTTGCCAGGTCTATTCCTGTCAACTGATGCTGAAAAAGCATTTGACAGGGTAGACTGGGGATTAATGATTAAAACACTGGAAGTCATGGGAATAGGTCCAACCATGATGAATTGGATAAAAATATTATACAATAACCCTTCGGCGTTCGCTAAGGTAAATGGCACACCATCCACTCAGTTTACAATGGAAAATGGGACCAGGCAAGGATGTCCGCTGTCCCCTCTTCTGTTCATTGTGACATTAGAGCCCTTATTGGCTATGATCCATAACAACCCGGACATTAGCGGATGCGTGGTGGGTAGGGAGGAGCACAAGTTGGTGGCGTTCGCCGACGATGTGCTATTCTTTATCACCAAACCGAGGATTTCAATTCCAAATTTGTTGTTCACTTTGAGAAAGTACGGCAAGTTATCAAACTTTAAAATCAATCTCGGTAAGTCCGAAATCTTAAATATAAATATAAACAAACAGGATGAAGTCAGACTTATTAAAGAGTTTCAATTCCCTTGGAGGAAAGAGATCAGATACCTGGGGGTCAAATTGGCAAACTCATTGAGGAAAATTTATTTGTTAAACTATATCCCGTTACTGGTTGAAATTAAGCAGGAAACTAAAAAAATCTCTATGCGCCCTATCTCTTGGATCGGTCTCATTAATATAGTTAAAATGGTACTGGCCTCAAATTTTTTTTATAAAAATCAGATGCTCCCAATCCCACTTCCCCCAAATATATTTTAGAACTTTGAGAGGCCTGATATTGAGATTTATATGGAAGAATAGGAAACCACGTATTGCCTACACAGTCTTGAGCAAGGGGAAAGCACAGGGAGGTCTCGCTATCCCAGATTTTAAAAAATATTATAACGCAATAGTTCTGTCACGAGTACTAGACTGGGTAAATGACAAGGCAGATAAAAGATGGGTTAACATAGAAAAGGCCTTGTGTAATACACAGTTAAGTCATATAATTTGGAACCCTCCACACTTTAGGAAACTAGGTCCTTATACGCACGATATAACACTTCACACATTTAAAGTTTGGGATCAGATTAATTCACAAAATAATTGGGATTATAATTCACCCTTAATTTATTTAAAAGATAACGAGTTTTTTATGCCAGGGATGGAGGAGGTGGGTGGTAACTGGATAAAAAATAGGAATGCACAATTAAAAGACATCACTAAGAATGGTAAAATCGTCACTTTTCAGGAATTAACTTTAAAAACGGGTTTAATGAAAGTAGATGTGTGGGGGTATAGCCAGCTTTCTCATTTCGTTAATAGTCTTCCAGGGCCTATTAGAGATGAAAAAAAACTGTAGGCCTTTGGAGAAGCTTTTTCTATGGGATAATTAAAAAAATAAAATATCATCGTTATATAAAATCTTGCTGAGCGAAGGGGGGCTGGAAGCGCCGCCATATATTACACAATGTAATAAAAGCACTTTAGAGACAATTTTGAAGGCAACACATAGTTCTGCAGTGGACACTAGAATGATTGAGACAAATTATAAATGTTTGGCAAGGTGGTATGCGACACCAGACAAAATCAGCAAATTCCAAAGGGATAAATCCTCGGAGTGTTGGAGAGGGTGTAGGGTATTGGGAACGATGGCCCATTTATGGTGGGATTGCCCCATTATTAAAAAATTTTGGCAGGAAGTTCTCCAGCTTATTGTAGAAATTACAGGGAAGATTATTCCGGAAGACCCATGGGCCTGTTTGTTCCACTGGACAGAGGGGCATGTCAGAACGTATAAATCCTCAATAATTCCTATCTTGTTAAATTCAGCTAAAAGCTTGATACCAAAAAAATGGCAGGAGGCAGAGGGTCCAAAAATCAGGGACTGGACAGCCAGGGTCAATGAAACCTACTTTCTAGAGAGGTCTGAGGAAGGAGATATAGAGGCGGGGGTTGGAGGTGATTGCAGGGACAAATGGTCTAAATGGGTATTGTTTAAAAAATCAATTAGATTTGCTGAGGTGGTCTTAAGCTAATAAAGCGAATAAGATAATGTATTTATGCGTATTAATTACTAGAGGATAGGGGTAGGGGGGGAGGGTATGCGGGGGTTAACTAAGGGTTATATGGGTATTAATGATTAGTCTTTTGGAATGTGATATTGTGAAATATGTGTTTGTTGTGATTTTATATAAACTAAATAAAGAATTAAATAAATAAATAAATAAATAAATAAATAAATAAATAAACAACCCTCTACATAGTTTAAGGCTAAACCGCTTCTCTCCCAATTTCACTGAATGGCCACATTTCTTTTTAAATTCCCTTTCACTGAAAAGTTTTTTTCCTATGCTAGGGTCACCAGTACGATATTTGTACATCGCTATCCATATCCCCTCTAAAGCGTCTCCTCTCCAAAGATAGTAAGTTCAATGTTTGTAGTCTTTCCCCATAGCTGAGATCCTCTAGTCCCTTTATTAGCTTTGTTGCCCTTCTCTAGACTCTTTCCAGTTCCAGCACATCCTCCCTGAGGACTGATTCCCAGAACTAGACGTCATACTCAAGATGCGGCCGGATCAGAGTTTTGTAGAGTGGGAGATATATTGTTTTATCTCTGGAGCGAATCCCCTTTTTAATGCATGCTTATATTCTGTTGGCTTTGCTTGCAGCAGCATTGCATGCCATTGCTGAGCCTGTCATTTACTAGGAGCCCCAGGTCCTTTTCCATCCTGGATTCCCCCAGATGCCCCCCCCCCCCCCCCAGCGAGTGACTTGCATCCATATTTTTAGCACCCAAATGCATTACTATACATTTTTCAACAATAAACCTCATTTGCGCCAGACGTGCAGCTGGAGAGACGTGTAAGAACTCAGCTCCTCATACCCCGCGCCAATCTAGTGCCATCCGCTGCCTTATACTGCACTGTCGCAGCCGCAGAAAACATATTTCTGACCCCAGACCCCTGCTGCTCTGATCCCGGTGCTTATCTGGGACTTTACCGGCCGGATTCCCTTCTTTACTGAGGCTTCCTCTGGACCATTGAGGCCCTCCGCCATCTTGGGGCCTACAGACTGACTGGTGATCCCTGTGGCCTGGACCCACGATCCGGAAGGTGGACAGACAGTTTGTCCATTCCGGACGGCTGATCCACCTCTGAGGAACACACAGGACAGCCCATCAGCTCGGAGAAGTCGTGGGAGTACCTCCGACAGTCACCCTCGGCATCCTGCAGCCTTCCACTCAGTTGCGGTCTGTGGGCTTGGTTGCGGATGCTCCCTGGGGACACAGTGAGTAGCCCACACTGCGCATCCGCCTACAGTCAAATCCCCGGAGGGTGTTAGATTGCCCGGTCCTCCACCACTGCCTGTCCTAGAGGGGATCTAGGGATCGGAGGCGGCTGTGTTCACTCGCCCGGCAGCCGTCTCTTAGGATAGACTGCGGCTTCAGCCTACTCCTGGAAGCCGGCGGCCATCTTGGGACTCCACAATACACCCTGCAGTTATCCCCTCTTCTACTTCGGCTGCCCGAACCCTCATAAGGCATCTGGACTCACAGAGACTGTCTCCCTCCTGTCTTGCTGATGGTGAGGGGGGGTGGAGCTGTAGACTGGTGGTTCTATTAATCCAAATAAGGCACAATCTTACCTATAAGATGAATACTGTCTAAATAAACCCAGGGTCCCGAGAGGGCACACGCGCGGTGTGCAGGATGGCGGACGCGTAAGAGGATAGCTCCGGTCCCCGTCTCTTTATCAGCGGCTCCTACAAAGCTTACAGATCCTCTTTAACTCCAGGAACAACACAGCAACCTACCAGATACCCCCTGGCACTGCATGGGTAAGATCAGCTTCCAGAAAGTGTTCTATAGTGGGTTTATCCCGACGCCACCGTCGCGGCCTTCTCACAGCATGGAGCGTTTTTTATACAAGCCCCAATCCCCGGCCTCGAGTGAACAGCCCGGCCCGCCGGACACAGCTGTCTCCTGCATGACACCGGGAAATGCATCCATGGAGGACAACAGATCCCAGCAAGCCCAGCACCCTCATCCACCCAAACACCCCACAGATGTTGTAACGGTGGCCGTCCTCGATTTGGTATTGAATTCTTTACTGCATGACCTGACTCACAGCATTGCCAAAGAGGTTGGTAAAATAGCACACGAGTTGCGGGGAGAAATTGACCAGTTAGGAGAACGTACCAATACTTTGGAGAATAAGTTTGATGAACTGACCCAATATGTACATGTTCTCGAGGAGGATAATGCCTGCATGAAACATACAGTCTCCCAACTCCAGTTACAACAGGAAGATTTGGAGAATCGCAAAAGACGCCAGAATCTGAGATTTAGAGGAATCCCTGAGGTGGTAAATGACAAGGAGCTACGTCCCTATCTTTTGGGCCTGTTTGTTACTCTAGCTCCCCATATATCAGACATAGATTGGCGCCTGGACAGGGCACATAGATCCCTAGCCCCAAAACCTCCTCCCAACACTAACCCCAGAGGCGTTATCATTCGTTTCCACTATTATGAAAGCAAAGAAGCTCTCACAGCTGCAACACGCAACAAGTCACGTATTGAAAATCAAATATTCCGCGCTTAGGATCAATACCAGCTGGAACTGCAGCCCCCCAAGCAAAAGGAAAACACCGAAGTGCAATCCACGTACTAAAGTATGTTCTAATAGGGGAATGGCGCTGTTCACAGACAATTTAAGGAGGTGAAAGCTAACAAGTGAATAAATGAATAAAAATATATAAAATGTGTCCACCAAAGTCCACAACAAATCTGATGAAAAAATCCTAAAGAAATGCTACAACCATTTACAGTGTATATATTATATAGGATGTGGGTGTGCAAGTCACCAACATTAGTACGAAGTGAAAATAAACATAAAGAACATAAAAAATATATATAAAAAACTGGTATAAGTGACACTAAAACATATCCACATTAAAAATTCCACTAACGTGCCATGTGACATAAGAAAAAAAAATGACTAAAAATCCTCTGAAATTGATTGAAAAAATTCAGAAAAAGTGAGTGCTAAATATATATAATTAATAAATGTGCAGCAGTCAAAAAATATAAATATGATCAATCAGTTCGTGTGCAACCAAAAACATGTATATATTTCATGTGCACCAATAAAAATTGTCTAATAAAAATTGTCCAATCAGTGTAAAAGAAGTCCCTGTGCGCAAATGGTGTCTATATACAGGTAATCCCCAGCAGATTTTCAGTACTGGTGTAGTCCGTTTTTAGTTAGGCCCCCACTTGTGCCCACACTCACCGGAAAGCCCAACCCCTGCAGGGGTAAAGGGCATATGTAGATCCAATAGCCGGAATCCTGGATGACAGAAATCCCTCTCTCAGGGTCCGTGATCTCCTTCCCACTTAATCCGCTATCACTCTTTAAATGGTGTCCACCGGAGCAAGTTCATGTTAGAGAAAACAAGGAAGCCTCATAGCGTAAATATATCAGTAAACAAACAGGTGCCTTATCTCTGACGAGCGGCGAGCTCGTAATGTCCAGTAAGCATAGAGTGCCTGTCCCGTCCCTATGCGTGACGTCACATACATTGTGATTTCATCAGGGGTATGAAATCACGAGGTGTGTGACGTCACGCATAGGGACTTCTTCATGGTTGTTACTCCATGACTAGATGATCTGTGTCATGGCCACTCCGGTGACCTTCCTGAAGATAGGTCACTTTTTCTCATAATATAGAGAGATTTACCCCTCCATGCTGGTTTTGCTGGTAAACCTCTTGGAAGTCGTTTCTTCCCTTTTATTACGTTCCTCTATTTTTCGCCTTCAGCTTATCGTGAGCCAGTTTTTGTTTTGTTTTTTTGAGCAGAGCCGGGGACCCCCCCTGCCAATACCTGTAGGCTACCATGCCCCCGACTATAACCCATGGCTTCTGCCTGGGTAGCCTGAATTTTTTTTATTTTCAGGCTTTTCAAAAAAAACATTTATTTTTTTGGTCTATTATTTTTTTTTCTATATATTTTTTTTCTTCTTTTTGTTTTTTTCTGTTTTTTCTTGACTTTTTTACAAGTCCTTTTTTCTTTTCTTTTATGACCTTTTTATGGTACTCAACGATATGCTTACTATAATGTGTCAACTCCGATTTCTGTACAACTTTGTATGTTATAACCTAAGGATGTTCATTTACCTGTTTACATTTTATATAATGTTAGCACTACGTCTTCTGATTAGACATGGCTCTTAAGATCTACTCATGCAATGTTAAAGGTCTAAACTCCATCGGGAAACGATGGCAAGCATTAAAGGAATTTAGGTCATCTAAAGCGGAGGTGATTATGATTCAGGAGACTCATTTTAAAGCTGGAGGCTCCTTTAAATTTGCCTCCAGATATTTTCCTAGAACCTATATGGCATCCGATCCTTCCGGAAAAGCAGGGGTAGCTATTCTTATTGGGCGATCTTGCCCGGTTCGGATACTCTCCTCCTACCTGGATCCTCATGGCAGGTTTATACTCCTGAATTGTAGTCACCTCAACACTCAATTTTCTTTAGCTAACATCTATGCCCCAAATGTGGGATAAATCGTTTTTCTCACAACCGTTTTTGAAAAGTTACAATCTTTCTCTCAGCCTTTTATGATACTAGGAGGCGACTTCAATGTGTGCATGTCCCCGACCAGAGTTAGAAGATCCCTATTCCAAACTGCCCCACAATCAGCTTCCCACAAATTATCTGCCTCTTTTCGTAAACTGACCAGATTTCATAATCTATTCGACACTTGGAGAGTAAAACATCCAATCCAAAAGAGTTACACATTCTATTCCCACTCTCACAAGTCGTATTCTAGATTAGATCATTTTCTGGTTGCAAGCCCTTTACTTTCCTATGTAGTCTCTTCTGAGATAAATCCTATTACATGGTCGGATCACGCACCCATTTGTCAGGGAAGACCAGCCAGTACTCAAGATGGCCGAAGGAGAAGTCGACCTGTGACCTCAGCCTGTCAGGAAAGACCAGCCAGTACTCAAGATGGCCGAGGGAGAAGTCGACCTGTGACCTCAGCCTCTGCCAGAACACCTTCGGTGCACCTGTGTGCACATTACCAAGAGGCTATTTAAACTTGGTCTGTGCTTGCATCCCGTGCTGTCCGTTCTACAGCATTCCGTGTGTTCCTGCCTGCTTTACCCGTGATACCTGCACCTGTTTACCGACCCGGCTTACCTCTGACTCTGCTACCTGCTGCCTGCTGCCTGCATCTGCCCCGGCTTGTTCTGACTCCGCATCTGCCTGCTCCTTCTACTACCACGCTGCCAGCCTGTTGCCGACCCTGCCTGCATCTAGACTACGCTCCTGCCTCCGCTTCTGTTCCTGATGTTCCCGCCAGTGTTTGACCCGGCTTGCCTGACCTGCATCTTCCGCTCATTGGAGAACCCTGCTCCAGCACCGTGTCAGCTGCCATTGTTCTACATTACAGTGAAGACGAACAGTTTGGCACTTGTGCGACTCTGCACTTCTGCTCCTCCTGTCTACTCTATCAGGGGGCCAGAATCAGAGGAGCAAGAGAGGTCATTCCCTGCATATCAGGCTCTACCGTCAGGTACGTGACAGTAACGACCAGCCATGTCTGAGCCTGCGCAGGGACCCTCTCCTATGGATGAACTTTGCCAGCACCTGGCCGGCTTGGCACAAGCTGTCAAAGACCTACAGCAGGGCTACACTCAGCTAGAGGGACGCCTACAGACCCTGACATGCTCTGCAACTCCGCAGGGTCCACCTTTAGCATCAGCCTCCTCTCAGGGATCTTCTCCTGCTCCTGCCGTGATCATGCTCCCACCTGAGCCCAGGGTACCTACCCCAGACCAGTTCCTGGGTGAACGCAGCAAGTTTAGAGCGTTTCAGAGCGCATGTGAACTGTATTTTGCCTTCAACCCCGCACATTCTCCTTAGAAGCTACCAAGGTCGGCTTTGTAATCTCCCTGCTACAAGGGGAGCCACAGTCCTGGGCCCACCGCCTTCTGGAACAGAAGGCCGAATGCTTATCCGACTTAACCTCTTTCTTCAGTGCCATGGCCCAGCTGTACGAAGATCCTCAGCAGATAGCTTCAGCCAAAGCGGCCCTTCATGCACTTCAACAGGGTCGTAGGGCGGTGGAAGACTACGTCTCTGAATTTCGACGATGGGCATTTGACACGAACTGGAACGATGCCGCCCTACGATACCAATTTCGTATGGGCCTCTCCGAACCACTCAAAGATGAGTTAGCATGGGTAGGGGTACCCCCTACCTTAGAAATTCTGATTGATCTATCCATCCAGATTGATCGCCGGCTGAGAGAATGAAGACTAGAGAGAGCGTTCACTCCACCCCGTCCAGTGTGGATGTTACCTCGGGTACCCAGCTCGTCCTATCCCGCTCCACCTACTCCAGCCACTCCGGCTCCTGATGCCCCAGAACCTATGCAACTCGGCCTGCTGCGGCCCTCTCTTACTGTTGAAGAACGACAACGCCGCCGCCAACAGAACTTATGCCTATACTGCGGGGGATCCGGACATTATGTGAGGTCCTACCCAGTGAAACCTCGTAAGTCTCTCTTCACTACTTCTGCCTCGCTAACCCCAAGCTCGCTTAACAACTCCGCTCACAATACTATTCCCATTTCTCTACAGCTGCCAGGAAGGACTCTTCAGACTACCGCCATAATTGATTCCGGAGCCTGCAGCTGCTTTGTGGACTTGTCCTTTGCTGCCGAACATCATATCCCCCTGCAGCCTAAAGCACAGAAACTCTCGGTTCACTTGGCCGATGGTTCCACCATTAAGTCCGGAGCAGTCACTCACGAAACCATTCCTCTGCTGACCATCATGTCCCAGGACCACCAAGAACTGCTACGACTAGACTCCATCGCTTCCCCTCTGTTCCCAGTTATCCTTGTTATACCTTGGTTGAAGGCCCACGATCCCCATATCGACTGGTCTAAAGGAAGCATTAACTTCGTCTCCTCTTACTGCACCCAGCATTGCCTACAGACCTCCTGTGATGTTCCCGCTCTGCTGTGTCTAGATACGGACTCTGAAACCAGTCAGCTCGTGCCTACAGCCTACCACAGCTTCTTAGACGTGTTTAATACGAAGGGGGCAGAGATCCTCCCACCTCATCGGCCCTATGACTGCCCTATAGAGCTACTCCCCGGAGCCGAAGTTCCCTTTGGGAGGATTTTCCCTTTGTCTGAAAGCGAGCTGGTGGCACTGAAGGACTATATCAATGACAATCTCAGGAAAGGCTTCATCCACCTTTCCACGTCTCCAGCTGGGGCGGGGATTTTCTTCGTCCAGAAGAAGGATCAGTCGTTAAGGCCCTGTGTGGACTACCGTGAACTTAACAAGGTGACGGCGAAGAACCGTTACCCACTTCCACTAGTTCCCAAACTTTTTCAAAGACTCGGTTCCGCTACCATATTTACCAAATTGGATCTTCGGGGCGCCTATAATTTGGTGAGCATTCCGGAGGGAGACGAGTGGAAGACTGCTTTCCGCACACGATTTGGGCATTACGAGTATCTCGTGATGCCCTTCCGGCTCTGCAACTCTCCGGCTACCTTCCAGCATTTCATTAATGATGTTCTCAGAGACTTCTGGGACTTATTTGTCATTGTATACCTTGATGATATGCTAATTTTTTCTTCCTCCCTAGAACACCACCGCAGACAAGTGAAAAGTGTATTAACCCGCCTTCGACAACACAGATTATATGCTAAACCCGAGAAGTGCGAGTTTGAATGCCAGAGTATCCAATTTCTGGGGCTGATCATTTCCACCGAAGGTATCCAGATGGATCCCCAGAAGGTAACGGCTATCCTGGACTGGCCTACTCCATGTGACAAGAAAGATATTCAACGTTTCAAAGGCTTTGCAAACTTTTATCGAAAATTTATTCGGGGGTTCTCAGCAATCATTGCCTCCATTACACAGCTTACCAAACAGGGGTCCCGATTCCGCTGGTCTCCAGAGGCTCAGTCGGCCTTTGAAACGCTGAAGAGGTTTTTCACATACGCACCCGTCTTGAAGCACCCAGACTCTGCCTTACCGTATGTCTTAGAAGTGGACGCCTCGGAAACTGCGGTGGGAGCTATCCTGTCCCAAAGACAGGGCCCCAAGGCCCTGTTGCACCCACTCGCGTTCTTCTCGCGTAAACTGTCTAGCGCGGACAAGAATTACGACATTGGGGATCGCAAACTTTTAGCAATTAAGGCAGCATTAGAAGAATGGAGATACCTTCTCAAGGGAGCAGCACATCCAATCTTAATCTACACAGATCACAAGAATCTCGAATATCTAAGAACAGCAAAGAGATTGAGACCTCGCCAGGCCAGGTGGGCACTTTTCTTTTCGAGATTTACCTTCCATCTGACATACAGACCTGGATCCAAGAACATAAAGCCGGATGCGCTATCACGCATGTTTAGCAAATCCCAAGACATCTCTCCCCCGGATACGATCCTGTCCTCGGGAAATTTCCTTCTCCTACAAGGGGACTTAATGACGCAGATTAAACAAGCCTCTGTGAGGAGTTCTACACCATCTGGGATCACTTTACAGACACAGGAAGGGCTACTCTGGTATGAGGATAAGGTCTTCGTGCAGGAGGATCTACGAACTGCCACGCTGAGCATGTGCCATGACCACGCCCTGGCAGGACACTTTGGGGTCAGCAAGACGGCTGAATTGGTGCAGCGAACCTTCTGGTGGCCGGGGGTGGCAAGAGACTGTAGGAGATATGTGGAATCGTGCACCACCTGCATCCGTAATAAGAACAGCAAATCCAGGGCCTGGGGTCTTTTGAAGCCATTACCTGTCCCGAACAGACCATGGAGAATAATTTCAATTGACTTCATTGTGGAACTGCCCCCATCCGAGGGATACAGTACTATCTTTGTAATCGTTGATCGATTGTCCAAGATGGCCCACTTCATTCCTATGAAGGGCACCCCTTCTGCACAAGAGACGTCACGGATCTTCATCAGAGAGGTTATAAGACTCCATGGGGCTCCGGCTAACATCGTCTCAGACAGAGGGGTCCAGTTCACCTCCACATTCTGGAGATCCTTGTGTGAATCCTTGGGTATTGAACTTTCATTCTCTTCAGCCTATCATCCGCAGACTAATGGTCAGACAGAAAGGACCAACCAGACACTGGAACAATATCTGCACTGCTTCTCCTCCTTTTCACAAGACGATTGGGTGTCCTTACTTCCCTTAGCCAAGGTTGCCTACAATAATTCTTCTCATTCAGCTACGAAACAATCTCCCTTCTTCGCAAACTACGGTTTTCACCCGTCCTTTCTGTTTAATAATATTCCGGAATGCCTGGTACCCACTGTACTTGAAACATTGGATTTCTTTAGATCCAACAACAAGCTGCTACAAGAGACGATGGCCAAGACTCAAGCTTATAACAAACAGATCTTCGATAAGAAGAGAAGAGGGGACCTGATCCTGAACCCGGGGTACCAAGTCTGGTTAGCCACAACAAATCTGAAACTAACCTGTCCCTCAAGGAAATTAGGCCCCAGATTCGTGGGACCGTTTCCTGTAAAGAGACGAATTAACGATGTTGCCTATGAGCTGGAGTTACCGGAGACCTTCAGGATCCACCCTGTGTTTTTATATAACCTTACTGAAGCCCGCCATCCCCAACTCTTTTCCGGATCGGAATACAGAGCCACCCGAACCTGTGGTGGTAAATGGCGAAGAGGAATTTGAAATAGAGGTGATTTTAGATTGCAAGAGAAGGAGAGGTCAAGTTCAATACCTTATTAAGTGGAGGGGTTACGGTCCTCAAGACAACTCGTGGGAACCTGAAACCAACATTCATGCCCAAGAACTGATCCAAACCTTTAAGAGGACCTATCCTGACAAAGTAGCCAGATTGGGCTTCCGGAGGCTGCCCGTTGGGGGGGCAATGTCAGGGAAGACCAGCCAGTACTCAAGATGGCCGAAGGAGAAGTCGACCTGTGACCTCAGCCTCTGCCAGAACACCTTCGGTGCACCTGTGTGCACATTACCAAGAGGCTATTTAAACTTGGTCTGTGCTTGCATCCAGTGCTGTCCGTTCTACAGCGTTCCTGTGTGTTCCTGCCTGCTTTACCCGTGATACCTGCACCTGTTTACCGACCCGGCTTGCCTCTGACTCTGCTACCTGCTGCCTGCATCTGACCCGGCTTGTTCTTACTCCGCATCTGCCTGCTCCTTCTACTACCACGCTGCCAGCCCGTTGCCGACCCTGCCTGCATCCAGACGCTCCTGCCTCCGCTTCTGCTACTGACGTTCCCGCCAGTGTTTGATCCGGCTTGCCTGACCTGCATCTTCCGCTCATTGGAGAACCCTGCTCCAGCACCGTGCCACCTGCCGCTGTTCTACATTACAGTGAAGATGAACTGTTTGGCACTTGTACGACTCTGCACTTCTGCTCCTCCTGTCTACTCTATCAGGGGGCCAGAATCAGAGGAGCAAGAGAGGCCGTTCCCTGCATATCAGGCTCTACTGTCAGGTACGTGACACCATTGAACTTGATGTTCTGCTGACGTCAACATATACTAAAACATGCCACTGGCGTCTTAATGAATTTCTGCTTAAAGACCCAATATCCCAAAACCAACTACAACAGAAACTAACTGAATTCTTCCAAATTAACGATGGCTCGGTCTCGGAGATTTCCACCTTGTGAATGTATATCTCGGAGATTTCCACTCTTTAGAGGTGAATGTATATCTGCAAGCTCCCGCTTAAAGAGAGACTCTGCAAAACTTAAAAACGACTTACTTACTCAATTGTGGAATGCAGAAGGGCGCCTGTTGGTATCCCCCGCGGTGGAAAAATTGAGGATTGTTACTGCTATCTGAGATCGAATCAAATCGTTTGACTTGAACAAAATTTCTAAATCTATGCTATGGGCCAAACAGAAATTCTATGACTTTGCAAACAAACCACATAAAATGATAGCTAACAAATTGAAGCCATGGCGCTTTCTATCAATCCCCGATCATTTGACGCAGCCTGACGGCACTCCCACATATTGTCCCGAAATTATGTCAAAAGTCTTTGGAGATTTTTACACTCGATTGTATAACTGCTTAGGCCCTGACTCACATCCCCAATTCTCACAATCTCATTTTGATGATTTCATGTCTTCTCTAAAATTACCCAAACTCTCTGCTGAACATATCACAGCTCTCAGCTCCCTGATCACCGTAGAAGAGATAGGAGAAGTGATTAAAAACCTGCCAGCTCACAAATCCCCGAGCCCTGACGGCCTTCCGTATACCTACTTTAAGACATTTTCACAAACCTTAACACCTTATCTCCAGTCTCTATATTCCTCCCTTCTTAAAGGTACCATCCCACATTCACAGTTCCTGCATGCTAACATAACAGTTATTCCTAAACCGGGTAAAGATCCCGCATTACCAGATAACTATCGCCCCATTGCTTTATTAAATTCGGACTATAAAATTTTTACTAAAATATTAGCTAACAGACTATCTCCCCTATTACCAGCCCTGATTCATAGAGACCAGGTGGGATTCATACCCACAAGACATGCTGGAGACAATACGAGAAGAACCATAGATTTGATTGATTTAATAACTAAAACTAAACGTCCCACTATAGTCTTAAGCTTAGATGCACAAAAAGCATTTGATTGTTTGAGCTGGCCATTTATGTTTGCAGTCCTGGCCAAATTTGGAGTTTCAGGTCCCTTTACAGTATACAAGCCTTACAAAACCTTTATTCTCACCCCACATCTCAAGTTCAGATGTCCTCCCACACATCACAAAGATTTACCCTTAGCAATGGCACTAGACAAGGGTGCCCTTTATCACCCTTATGGGGCGTACACACGGTCGGACTTTTCGTCTACAAAAGTCCAACGGAGGCCGACGGACTAAAGTTGGCTGGTAATCCGATCGTGTGTGGGCTTCTCCGGACTTTCAGCAGACTTTTTCAGCCTCAAATCCGACGGACTTTAGATTTGAAACATGCTTCAAATCTTTACGTCGTAACTACGACAGACCCCGAAATCCGCTCGTCTGTGTGCTAGTCCGACGGACAAAAACCCACGCTAGGGCAGCTATTGGCTACTGGCTATGAACTTCCTTATTTTAGTCCGGTGTACGTCATCACGTACGAATCCGTCTGACTTTTGTGTGGTCGTGTGTAGGCAAGTCCGTTCGTTAGAAAGTCTGCTGCAAGTCCGCCGAAAGTCCGCCGGAAGTCTGTCGGACAGGCTGTCGGACTTTTGTAGACGAAAAGTCCGACCATGTGTACGCCCCATTATTGTTCATATTGAGTCTAAAACCATTAGCAGTAGCCATCAGATCCCACCCTGAAGTCAGGGGAGTTTCTTTGCGCCAACAAGACTACAAATTATCCCTATTTGCGGACGATATCTTACTGACCATCACCCGTCCCGACATCTCCCTACCCTTTTTACATGATATATTATCCACTTTTGGAGCCTTGTCCAGTTTTAAGATTAACCAGACTAAAACAGAAGCACTCCCTATCAATATACCCCCAGACATGCTTAGCTCTTTGCAAAACAGATTTAAATACAGGTGGTGTCAGACCTCTTTGAAATACTTAGGAATTCACCTTACCCCCTCATATAATTCGCTCTATCAAGCCAACTTCCCTCCTATGTTTGCAGAAATCTCAAGACTTTTAAACCTCTGGACCCCCATCCCACTCTCTCTCCTGGGCAGAATCAACATCCTCAAAATGTTGATATTGCCCAAACTGCTGTACTTATTTGAAACATTACCAATCCCAGTCCCAATCTCACAGCCAAAAAATCTCCAGAGAAAGTGCCTTAATTTTATTTGGAACAATGCCTCCCGTAGAATTGCGCAATCAGTAATCTTTTCCCTGAAAACTAAAGGGGGGTTAGCCGCCCCTGACCTCGTCAAGTACTACTACGCTTCTCACCTCAGAGTATTGACTACCTGGACCTCAAGGAAAGCTCCAAGTAGGTGGGCTGAAATTGAAATGGGGATCACAGCTCCAGTACATCCCTGTTACATGTTATGGCCTTTCTCAAACAAATTCATGACCCAATTGAGATCTCTATGTCTGTCCCCGATGCTTTTTACTTTATCTATCTGGAAGAGATGTGCAGATAAGTTCTCTCTTTCCTCACTGTGTTCCCCACTCCAGAACGTCCTTTTTGATCCAAACATTCCAGATGGACTGTACGAACAACCCCATGGACTCAAGCGGGTATATTTCAGCTGCGACATCTAGTACATTCGGTTACATGCATACTCCTATCATTCTCAGATCTCCAAAAAAAAAACACGATCTCCCCGCCTCTATGGAGTACTCTTATATACAAATGAAACATTTTTTCCATACCATCTCACCTTCATTGTCCTTAGAAAAACCTACAGACTTTGAAATGCTATGTGCAAATGGCTCATATGAAACTAAACTAATTTCGTCTATATATAAAATGCTCCACGCAGTATCTCCTTTAGCTGATACCACACATAACTACATGGTAAAATGGTCTAGGATGTTAAATCGTCCAATCTCACTGTTAGACGGGGGGAAAATTTGGGAATCATCTTTTAAAGTCTCAAGATGTGTAGCACAAAAGGAAACCGCTATTAAGATAATATTCTTTTGGTACAGAACTCCTGATTTGCTACATGCCCAGAATCCTACCCTTTCTAATCTGTGCTGGAGATGCGGTCAGTCCGTTGGAACTCTCCTCCACATCTTTTGGGAATGCCACATTCTAGGCCCATATTGGAGTGAGGTCCAAAGATTATTACAAACACTCCTTTCTGCAACCATTTCATTAAATCCCATACATTTTCTTCTGGGTCTTCCTTTCCTGGATAAATCTAAATCATCACAGAAACTTGCGTCATTCATACTATTAGCAGCGAAAAGAGACATTCCTAGGCTTTGGCTCTCTAACTCCCCCCCCCACTTTGCATCATACCCTCTCCATAGTAGCAGATATACGCAAGATGGAGCATTTGACTGCTAAAATTGAAGGTAATTTTCTCCTATTTGACAAAATATGGAAGGCTTGGGATGTTTCAATATTTTCTTCTGAACCTGTTGTTGTCACACCTTTTTAAAGTCCACTAGCAATACCCTTTGACCATCCTTTATACCCGATTGTGTAGTTGACACATTTAACTTTATTTTTGACCTAAATTCAGATACGGTATGGACACTTTTTGTTGAAATGATCCAATGATGGAAGCCGCTGACACTTGACTATACTGGTATCCCCACCAAGATGTATTATTTTAGATTGTCTATTGTTTTATATATATATATAACTTCTTATGCTTATTTGGCTTGATCTTTGTACTTTATGACACAATGTTTTATAATTGTTAAAACTGTTGAAAAATAAACAATTTAAAAAAAAAACCTCATTTGCCATTTAGTTGCCCAGGCCATTATTTTATTTAGGTCTTCTTGCAAGGTTTCCACATCCTGCGCTAAAGTTATTGCCTTGCATAACTTTGTATCATCCGCAAATATTGAGATTGAGCTGTTTATCCCATCCTTTATATAGTTTCTGAATAAATTAAACCGAATTGGTCACAGGGCAGATCCTTGGGGGACCCCACTTACCACACCGGACTATTCTGAGTACTCGCTATTTATCAACACCCTTTGGACCCGCCCCTGTAGCCAGTTTTCAATCCAGGTACTCACCCTATGGTCCATGCCGACAAACCTCAGTTTGTAAAGTAATCGTTTGTGGGTAACTGTATCAAATGCCTTTGCAAAACCCAGATACACCACATCCACAGGCCTTTCTTTATCTAGATGGCAGCTCACTTCTTCATAGAACGTTAATAGATTGGTCTGGCAGGAACGATTCTTCATGAATCCATGCTGATTACCACTAATGATATCGTTTTCATTACTAAAGTCTTGGATAGAGTCCCGTATCACCCCCTCCATTAGTTTACATACTATTGATGTTATGCTGACTGGTCTGTAGTTGCCAGGAATACATCTCGGCCCTTTTTTAAATATTGGTACCATGTCGGCTTTTTTCCAATTAGCTGGTACCATTCCAGTCAGTAAAGTGTCCAAAAATATTAGGAAGAATGGTCTAGCTATCACCTGGCTGAGTTCCTCAAGGACCCTCGGATGTAAGCCATCTGGTCCTGATGACTTATTTATGTTAGGTTTCTCAAGTCTATTTCTGATGCTGTCTTCTGTTAGCCATGTGGGTACATTCTGTGGCGTGCTATTAACATTAGTCTTGGTTACTAAATTCTCCAGTTTGCTTTGTGAAGACTGAGGAGAAGAATGCATTTAAAACCTTTGCCTTCTCTTTTGTAACCAAATTCCCTTCATCATTCTTTATGGGGCCAATATGTTCTGGCCTCACTGTCTTACTGTTTATATATTACACCACTTCCATACTGGGCCTATTCTGGCATGTCTCCTACATGTAAAAATCATAATTTTTTTTTGCTAGAAAATTATTTACAACCCCCAAACATTATATATATGTTTTTTAGCAGACCCTAGGGAATAAAATGGCAGTTGTTGCAACATTTTATTTTGCACAATATTTGCGCAACAATTTTTCAAATGCTTTTTTTGGAAAAAAAACAGTTTCATGAATTAAAAAATAACAAAACCATAAAGTCAGACAAATTTTGTTGTATAATGTGAAAGATGATATTACGCCGAGTAAATAAATACCCAACATGTCACGCTTTAAAATTGCGCACACTCATGGAATGGTGCCAAACTTCGGTACTCAAAAATCTCTATAGGCGACGATTTAAAAATTATTACAGGTTACCAGTTTAGAGTTACAGAGGCGGTCTAGTGCTAGAATTGTTGCTCCTGCTCTAACGCAGCGATACCTCACATGTGTGGTTTGAATGACGTTTACATATGTGGGCTGGACTTACGTGTGCGTTCGCTTCTGGGCGAGAGCTACTGAGCACAGGGGCATTTCACATTTTTTTTTTTTACTTATCCATGTATGACCTCTAGCCTGGCTCCTGGTTTCTCCATTTACCAGAACACAGCAAGTTCAACTCTGCCTGCTTCAGTCATCCCTCAGTGGCCAAGCTAATCTGACCGCAAACAAGCACCTGGCCAGCCATGCTTCATTGGGCTCCGCGCTCCCTGTTCCCAACTCCTCTTAGCAACTCGATCTCCATACCCGCACCTGACAGCATAATCTAGCCATGTCAGAGATCGACAGAGGCGCTTCCCCTGTAGAGGCTATGTGTCAACAGGTCTCTGCACTTACCCAAGAGGTGCAGAGACTGCAAGGTGCCTATGTTCAATTGGAGAGTCATCTGCAACACTCATCCTTGGATCCCATGTCTCCTGATCCGAGACCCACCTCAACCTGTGCTTCTTCTGCTGCGTTGCCTCAGGAGTCTCCCCACACAGTTCCGATCCCGCCTCCTGAACCACGAGTGCCGACCCATGAATGGTTCTCGGGGGACCAAAGAAAGTTTAGGGCCTTTAAAAATGCCTGTCTGCTATACCTGGCTCTGCAACCAAGAACTTTCTCCCTAGAGAACATTAAAGTTGGATTCATTATATCCTTACTCTTGGACGATCCCCAGGTCTGGGACCACGGACTGTTAGAACTGTTAGAAGAGTCTCATTACTGACTCTGTTGACACTTTCTTCGGGGCTATGGCCCAGTTATATGATGACCTCCAACGTATAGCTATGGCCTAGAATGCCCTGCACACCCTGCAGCAGGGGCAGCGCCCCGCAGAAGACTACACAGTGGACTTCCGCACATGGGCTGCAGATACATGCTGGAATCAAGCTGCCCTAAGATACCAATATCGACTGGGCTTATCAGAGTCCCTCAAGGATGAGCTAGCCAGGGTAGCAATCCCGGATACCTTAGAGGGCCTCATCCAGTTAACCATACAGCTGGATAGACGCTTACAAGAACGTTACTCTGAAAGGTCCCAGACTTTCCAACCAGCCCAAAGATTGCCTGAAACTTCCTTTCCTCCGACATCTGGTCCCTCTAGCTTTCCTGTGTCTCAAGTCAAGCCCAGACAGATTGTCCTGGCCTGCCCTGCTCTGTCGCCTGAAGAAAGGCTCGACTGCCAACGGGCGAATCTTTGCTTTTACTGTGGAGACAATGGTCATTTCTTGCAAAATTGCCACATCAGGCCGAAGAAGCCATCCTACAAGCCCCCAATGCACTGTCAAGACTTACCTCATCTTACCCTGTTCTCACTATCTCCCTATAAATAGCAGAAAAAGAGGTTCGGTTTCAGCTACCATCGACTCTGGGGCCTGTAGATGCTTCTTAGACATAACCTTGGCCAAAGGACTTGGAATTCGCCTTGTTGCCAAGAAGCAGCAGTTAACAGTACATTTGGCTGATGGCTCTCTACCCAGTTCTGGACTGATTACCCATGAGACTCTGCCAATCCCTATGACAACCAATTCCGGCCATAAAGAACTGGTACGCTTTGATGTATTATGCTCTCCTATGTTTCCGGTCATTCTGGGAGTCCCCTGGTTACGACCACATAACCCTCACATTGACTGGCTCAAGAATGAAGTTCTGTTTTCATCTACCTACTGTCAGCAGCATTGACTTGCCCCTAGTCTTAAGGACTTCACCAGCTGCCTGACCATACAACCTGTTTCTAGTACTAAACCATATGTACCCTCTGCCTACCAAGAATTTCTGGATGTATTCTACAAGAAAGGAGCGGACTCCCTTCCACCTCATCGTCCCTATGCCTGCCCTATTGAATTATTTCCAGGCTCCCAAATTCCCTTTGGTCATATTTTTCCTCTGTCAGAGGCTGAACTTGAGAATTTACGACTATATATCGATGAAAACCTGGAAAAGGGGTTTATTCATCCCTCTTCATCACCTGCAGGTGGCATCTTCTTTGTCGAAAAGAAGAATAAAAAGTTGAGGCCTTGTGTAGACTACCGAGAGCTGAATAAAATCACCATCAAAACTTGCTACCCACTCCCAACTCTTCCAACGATTCCATTCTGATCGAGTCTTCTCTAAACTGGACTTATGAGGTGCTTACAATCTGGTTTGCATTTGTGAGGGGGATTAGTGGAAGACGGAATTCCGAACTCGTTTCGGACACTTTGAATATTTGGTGATGCCGTTGGGACTCTGTAAAGCTCCAGCCACGTTCCAGCATTTTGTGAACGATATTTTTCGAGGCTATCTTGACAACTTCATCATTGTGTATCTGGATGATATCCACATGAAGAAAGTGCTCACATGAAGAAAGTGCTAACTATTCTAAGAATGCATGGATTGTACGTGAAAGCTGAAAAGTGCGACTTTGAAAAAGAGTCAATCCAGTTCTTGGGTCTTGTCATTTCTACTAAAGGGGTGGCCATGGATCCCCAAAAGGTAAAAGCAATCCTGGAATGGCCTGCCCCCTCGGACAAGAAGGGCGTTCAAAGATTTATACAGAAGATCTATTAAGAACTTTTCAGCCATTATATCACCCATTACATAACTAACCCGTTTGCATACCAGATTCCAGTGGTCCCCGGAGGCCCAGGCAGCTTTTGACAGACTACTTTAGTATTTGTTTTGGCACCAGTCCTCCAGCACCCTGATCCTGCATTGCCGTATGTTCTGGAAGTCGATGCATCAGAAATGGCCACAGGAGCTGTTCTTTCTCAATGACAGGCCCCAAATCATTGTTACATTCTGTAGCCTTTTCTTCACAAAAAATGACACAACCAGAAAGAAATTATGATGTCAGAGATTGGGAGTTTTTGGCCATTAAAACAGCTTTGGAGGAATGGAGGAATGGAGATACTTGCTTGAAGGTGCAGTACATCCTATCATGATCTTTACCGGTCATAAAAATATAGAGTATCTTAGGACTGCCAGACGTTTAAGACTGCGTCAAGCGCGGTGGGCATTATTCTTCTCGAGATTTAATTTTCGTATCTCTTATCATCCCGGAAGAATGGAAAGGCTGATGCTCTGTCTCGGATGTTCCCAGACACCCTTGAAGAAACCACTCCTGGCACAATCCTGTCCACACAAAACTTTCTTTTAATTCAACCAGACCTAACAGCATCTATTGTACAAGCCTCTCTCCAGTGCACAGAGCT